>NC_136061.1:259019004-260219004 GCF_964261635.1 Lissotriton helveticus
CAGGCATTTTCTGGTGTGCCATGCCCACTGTGGGCGGAGTTGTCAACTAAATAAAGATTAAACTCAAGACAACACTGGTGAGCCGTCATTGTTTCTGTGCAGTAGCCCATGAAGAAGAGGCGTTGGCCTCGAAACGCGTCGGCAAGAAGGATTTTAAGGATTGTGAAATGGATCCAAAAAACTGCAAGCAGCCTCGAGGTGCAGACCGGATGGTAGGGATTGCTCTGTGTGCCCTCTCCGAGCTGAAGGGCAATTGGTGTGAACATTAATGGCACGGCAGTCCTTGCCGTGGGAGAGGAGCACCATTTCCGAAGGTCAAGTTGCAGACCGGATGGTATGTGGCTTGGAAAGGCTTGGAATGTAAACTGTCTTCGTTCCTGAAGCGTGCAGTCCCATGGCTCAAACAGCGTGCAGTTTTTTGATCCTACCTACTATAGGATGAACAATGCTCTTAAAGGACACAGATACAATGAGCCTACTATAGGTATTTTAAGAAATGATCACCATCGGAACCACAAGTACCAGCATGCCATCAGGCATTTTCTGGTGTGCCACGCCCACTGTGGGCGGAGTTGTCAACTAAATAAAGATTAAACTCAAGACAACACTGGTGATCCGTCATTGTTTCTGTGCAGTAGCCCATGAAGAAGAGGCGTTGGCCTCGAAACGCGTGGGCAAGAAGGATTTTAAGGATTGTGAAATGGATCCAAAAAACTGCAAGCAGCCTCGAGGTGCAGACCGGATGGTAGGGATTGCTCTGTGTGCCCTCTCCGAGCTGAAGGGCAATTGGTGTGAACATTAATGGCACGGCAGTCCTTGCCGTGGGAGAGGAGCACCATTTCCGAAGGTCAAGTTGCAGACCGGATGGTATGTGGCTTGGAAAGGCTTGGAATGTAAACTGTCTTCGTTCCTGAAGCGTGCAGTCCCATGGCTCAAACAGCGTGCAGTTTTTTGATCCTACCTACTATAGGATGAACAATGCTCTTAAAGGACACAGATACAATGAGCCTACTATAGGTATTTTAAGAAATGATCACCATCGGAACCACAAGTACCAGCATGCCATCAGGCATTTTCTGGTGTGCCACGCCCACTGTGGGCGGAGTTGTCAACTAAATAAAGATTAAACTCAAGACAACACTGGTGAGCCGTCATTGTTTCTGTGCAGTAGCCCATGAAGAAGAGGCGTTGGCCTCGAAACGCGTCGGCAAGAAGGATTTTAAGGATTGTGAAATGGATCCAAAAAACTGCAAGCAGCCTCGAGGTGCAGACCGGATGGTAGGGATTGCTCTGTGTGCCCTCTCCGAGCTGAAGGGCAATTGGTGTGAACATATATATATATATATATATACATATACATATATATATATATATATATATTTTTTTTTTTTTTTTTTCTCAAAGCTCCAAAGTTGCCCGCAGGCAAGGCAGCACACTCCAGCAGCTTGTCACGAGCATATTCCTCGTAGCAATTGTAAGGGTAATTACAGTCCTCGTTTCACATAATGAAGCCTGACGCGTTTCTGGGCTAATGCCCTCATCAGAGGCTCGACAGGAGATTCGTGGAGTGGACACGCCCACCTTGTTTTTAACCGCCCTCAAATGGGCTGCTTTCAGGTGAATAACCGCAAAGGCTTATGGGCCATATATTTAGAGCAGAAATAGAAGATCCTCGCCCTACCTCGGATTAGTATTGCTTACTTGCTTTAACATCCGCCCCAGCAAGTGTGTGATCAATTATTGGTGTAAATTTAATTTAGTCACACCTCAATAAATCACACAGCCCAGGGGAAGAGACTTAGGGTCTGATGAATGTTTGGGAAAGGGTATTTGAGGGAAAGGTTTGACAATGACAAACACTACACATGAACAACACACAATCTTGGCAGACGACCATCATGTTCATAAATCTGTTAAAGCAGAAAAAGGAAATGCATGCATGATGTGGTTAATAATAACTAGTACTAAGTAGACTAGTAGACAGTACAGGGCAGCAGTATATTATTACTTAATATTATTATGCAATTGCGTTGCCTGTCTGCCTTCAGAGAGACCCAAATTACATACATTTTATTTATGTTATGTTGTACCAGGATTCCTTTTAAACCTAGCAAGGAAAATGTAAAAATAGCTGTAGGGATATAAGCAAAGACTAAGAGAAAACACAATAAACAACAACACACAGCCGTAATGATTGAAGAGAAAAAAATAATCAAATTAATTAAAAGATGAATGATACAAAGTTACTGTATGTTGTTATTATCCTGGTCAAATTGAGAAGTTGCATCTTGGTATTCCTCTTGGTCCTTCCTTCCATGGACACTCCATCCGTTCACACGTGAAGTCAGAAACAAGGACTGTACTATGGGCCAAGCTATCCCATTGTTGCACATGCTACAGGAACAGCTGAAGGAGGTGTCTGCAATATACGCCGGTGTGGAGGAAAAAAAGAAGCATATAAGTTGGTGGAGAGCTTATTCCTTTGCTTAGCTGAAAATACAAGGGTGCAAACTGAAATTGTGTCATCCAACCATTACATTTCTGCCAAAATTACACATCATCTCTATATCCTCCCGTGCTTCAGCCCACCCCAGTGGAGACAATCCCAGTGGGGGTCTGTGGTACTGGTGCTGTCTCACAGACAATAAAGTTCTTTAATGGGCTCCAGATGTCGGGGGTAAAGTTGTAGCAAACAAGTCGCTGTTTGTGTTGCAATAGATAAGACTGTTCATCCAGGTTTTTGTTTTCAGGACCAGCATAGCGTAATCTCCCTCTTTGCTAACAGCAGGGCGATGGCAACAAATCTACGTACTTGTTTTGAAAAGTTTCGTACATATCCCATCAGGGCCACCTCCGGGGGATAACTTCTACAGCTATCATACGTGACAATATATTGTATACTTCCAGCCAATACCCCCTAGTTTTGCGCAGTTCCAAGTTATGTGATAGAAGTCCGCTTGCTGCATTCCACATTTTGGATACGTGTGGGTCTCGTGGGATCTATGGAGTTGAGTTGGGCCAGTGACATATTTGCTCTTCATATGGCGAATATTGATGGTTTCGGAAACCCCTAGGATTCACACATTATTATACCTACTGCCGCCTCTAAATCTTCAGCTTTCATCATGACAGTTTTCAGATTTTTTTCTACATGCTCCAGGCGCTTCGCAGACTGTGCTGCCCCGTCGTTCAAGGTCGCATACTCTGCCCTCCACTGTGTCCAAATGCCGCTCGTGGTCATCCAGTCTTACTCCCATGGAGTCTAATCGCTTCTCAGGAGAGTCAAAGCATCCATCAATCATTATGGCATCTGGGCCCAACTCCGATCATGCCACCTTAGAACCACTGTCTCCCATGTCTGTGGTGGATGCTATCAGTGCTCCTTCTTGCTCAGTAAACTGTAAAACCTTGTGTTTAGGATCCTTGCGTACCATGACGTGAGTCCTGCCGAATAAGTGTGTGTGACTGTCTTAGCCATTACTACACCTATCAGGAGGAGGGTAACCCCCGCTGTTCGTGCCTCAAATTAACAACTGCATGTGGTGGTAATCGGCATTGCTACGCGGAGCATAAAGAGTGAGCGCTATTGTTATTTCACTCAGTTGTGTCACAGTTCAATTGGGACATGCAGTTTAATGTTTCAGCAGAGTCAAGTTTTATCTGGTGCCCTCTGCCATTATCTCCAAGTACACCGCACCCCGCTCAGCTCACTGTGCCATACTGAAGGATGTGTTGCTCATCAAGGTATTGGCGGCCGCGCATGTCTATTTGCACGCGCGTCTGCACAGTTATGCGCAGCGTACTGCAAACCCGGACCCAAAGTAGGACACTGTCCCAGTCTCTGATTAAACTCCGGGCAACTCAGCTCCACACTGAGGCCCGATTTCAGGCCAGCTCATGTACCCCACAGTGCAGACCTGCCAGTCGGGTGACCGGCTCCCAGGCTTCTGTCGCCGCGGGGCCTCAGGGAGGTTGCGGGCCGGCTTACCTGCGAGACCGGAGGCAGCCACAGTAGTCTCAGGATCAGCTCCCAGCCGTCTTCGGATTTTCACGTTACGGGCTCCCCCTCTCCTGGGTCGTGATGCATGCCTTCCCCCCCACGCCGAAGTGTGCACGCTGGCTCACAGTCTGCTAGTATTCCGGGTGGGCCCAGTCCTCGGGCGCACCTCATTCGCCTTGTTACCGACACTCATGAGTGCCCCAGCCATCGGAGGTTTGCCGAACGTGTGGAGAGGTGGTTCCAGTGCATAGATCCGTCTAGCTGCTGCAGGATGGTAAAGTTATTTGCTTGGATATTGCCAGGATGTCGGGACTGACGGCGGAGCTTCAGAGCAACACAGCCATCTTGGTCGGTAGCTTGGCCACGCCCCCTTCTATCTCTTGTTTAGCACAATTAATCTTGTAGGCATGCCAGCTCAGTCAGCTTGTGCCCTAGACAGACATACTCGTGTCGCAGACTCATGTACTTTACTACTGTCTGCATGTGGGGCAGCTGTACAACACAATTATATATTTCCATTACGGCCATACTCTGTCAAATCGATGGCAAATATTCAGACAATTTCACTTTCATCCTGACTGCACTACTGCAATATGGCACATGATGATGGTTAATGATCACATGCTTATGGATGATAAGAAACGGCGCCATAACATCATGTCACTCACATGATTATGATGATGATGACATACTGAGTGATGTGTAAGTGCTAGTTACCATGCAGCCGATAGGTCACCAATGGCTGACACAAGGAGGGGACTGGAGGGGAAGTGGGCCTCGGAGTCAGAGGGAGGCGATTATGGGTAGGGTAAATATATAACTACTCTGAGTCAAGGGAGTATTCCATTCTGAAATTCAAGTACAACCTCAAACCTTTGAATCAAAAGCCTTGCAAAAAAACCAGTCCTTGGTCTTCCCAGGGCTTGTGTTTTGATTTACATTCAGTACATTGCTCTTCTAGCATTATTATTATTTTATTCTTACTCTTCTTCACCCTTGGCTTTGGTACTCTGGCACGGGGTATTTACTTTTACATTCTCTTCATCCAGTCTCACTCTGTTTTCACCTACTATGATACCATCCAGGCATCCATCCAAACATGACTATCTTAAACCGGCTTTCACCGACAACAAAATACATTTAGATACAACCAACAACCACCCATGCCATACCTCCTTGCGTGCCTTAGAGTTTGACTCCTTGAACCCCCCAGAGGATTTCTTTCACCCATACAGTTTCACTTACCCAGACAGGCATCCTTTCTGCTTTCTCTTTCACCTTTTCACCCATCCTTCAATTACCCATGCATCCTATTCCTATCATCTTCATCCGCCACCTATGCATCCCAGGGCCCCTTCCATCACCCAGGTACTCTTCTCTGCCAGTCATACATGTCGTCTGACTGTTTGTCTTCGTCATAAAACTGTCTTTGCTGTGTTAAAGATAGAATACGCCATTAGTTACTCAGCCCCCGCCGCTAATGCCAATGTTTAAGTAAAGGCCAGGGTGTCTTCTTCAACTGTTCAGTGTTCACAAGCAACAACTTAGCCTCAGCAAAAGTACAGTGTACTAGTACTGAGTGAACACCCTTGCAGCAAGTGTATCCATCATTCTCAATAATTAAGGAATATGACTTACCACGCCCGCCACTGCTGCTGGCTCACCCCCTGTGGCTGCCGCATCTGCTCCCTCCGGAGTGGCATGGTGGCACTCACCGCTGGCCCCGGCACTGGTGGTCGGTATGCCTAGAAAAAAAATCCAATTTTTTCAGATGCCATATATGCCTCCCCTATTTATTTTTTTCATTAGCAAGATTGAAAACACATAATTAATAATACATATACACCACACACATCACTATCTATAGTTTAGATAATAGAGTGCAGTAGACAGTGTGTCCTATCAAAAATAACTAAATAATATCCGGTTGGGCATTTTGTTGGTGGCAATTTTTGAAAAGCCTCTCAAGAAGAGGGCAACCCATAGGACTACACTTAGTGACTAGAGCTACGGTGAATCTAATTTTTTTTAAAGAAGAAAGAGTGGCCAACTGGGCGGACTTGAGGTCTCTCTTAGTTGGAAAATGGTGCCGTCCTCCTACTCCTCATATACTTTCTTCCAGCCATGGTGTACGGTAAAGGTTGTTCAGTGTTCACCATCAATTGCAGTACTAGGCCTGGATTAGATACTATGCCTGGATCAGAAAAAGTTAAATACACCACTTTGGGGGGTCCTGCTCCTGTCCCACACGAGTGACCACTATTACTGATTGTGCATGATGAGACAGTAAAAGAAACTAAAGCCTTCTCATCTCACAATTCACAAACCTGCGGATATACCTTACTTGTCTTGGGCATGCAATCTGCAGTCTGCACAGCACATTAGCGCTTCTAGCAGTAGTAAGGAGTACTAGTACTAATAGTAGCCTAGGACCAATGGGTTCTCTGAGTCTTACAGTACCACTACTAGGCAATCCACAGAAGGGGAGAGAGAAAGCTCAGTGAAACTTAGAAGAAAGCAAGCTACAGACAGACTGTCTCATACAGAGTCAGAGCAGAGGTTAGTCTGATCAGATGCAGTTTGATTTGATGTAAAAATAAAAACAGACACTAGAAGAAACAATGTTAGTAGTAGTACTTAGTGGTAGATAATGGTGGAGCAAAAACAAGAATTTAGAAACAGATAGATTGAAGAGGATTTTGGAAAAATAAAAATTCGGAAATGGAAATAATAGAGCGGTAAAAGTTAGGGAAATATTAATATATTACAGCACTAGGAGAACTTACTGGCTCCAGCAGCAGAGCCATGTGCGCCTGAGGCCGAATCCTGCTGCTCCTGGGAGGCCCCTCCAGCTCCCGCACCCGCCGCACTGCCAGCTGCCCCAGTCTTCATCTTGCCTCTGGATGCTGATCATGTAAAGAGTAAAAAAATTATTTGTGTTAAATATATAAATATAATTGCTCTAAAAATATTTTTAGACAGAGAACAGCAGTTACAATAACATTGACCTATGCTAAATCAATCAGATCGACTTATTCACTAGTAGTAGTCGACTAGTATGTATCGCAGTTGAGTACCATCCGATCATTATTATTCCACAGTTCATTTCCGATTCCTGAATCATAAACATATCTAGCCCGCCTATTTCTGACTTTGGAATGAATTGCAAAAAAAGTATATTTGCTTCTAACTTCAGATCTCATTCCTAGTCTCTCTCAGACAGTCTCAAGTCTCAACCCTCAACTCCAACAACCCCCTTTGACAAGCCAATTACTAAGTCTGCATTAATTGCATACACCAAATTTGTTGGTTGCTATTCACTCACTATCAGGAAGACAAAAGGTTCTACTAGGACTGAAGTCATGTGAGAGGACGCGTCATTCATGAGTCACGACGCAGGCCGCTAAATTAGTAATTACCAACTAACTAACTACTACCACTATCTTAGTGACAGGAGACAGGACAGCCTGACAGGACAAAGGAAAGTACTAGAGTCTTTCCTATGTGGATTAAATATCTACCTAACTTAAATTCTCTAACCTCTCTTACATAACCAGCCCAAGTGAACGCAAAGTTGCAAACAAGTACGACGATTAGTTAGTATCGCCGAGCACCTGTCTGGAAGTAACAATCTCATAATATAAGATTTTTAAACATAAGTTAGCTTACCTGCATGTTAGTAGCAGCAGCAGCATGTTAGCTATTTGTGAAACAAATAATATTCGCAATCGCAATAACAGTCAGAACAGAAGAACACAAAATAGTAATATAAATAGCTACTCCCCAAGCCCCGGGACCTCAACACCTAGCAGGTCCGTCAGGTCATGCTCCCGGTTGAGGATATCGGACCACCGGTGCGTCCATTGGTTATGGGTGCACCGGACCCCAGAGCAGTGAAACTCTGCCCGGTACACCCTTGCCCACAGCTGGTGATGCTCCCGGGGCCCCGTACCCAGACGCAGGCCTGTCGCCTGCTGCCAGGGTTAAGGGGAGGTGACGCTGAATAAAAAAAAACAGTGTGGCCACCTCCACCTCACTAAATAAGGACCATGCCTGCTCCCCTTGTGCAAAAAGTAGGAAAAATGGAAATAAACAATCAGGAATAGAGAAGGATAGATAATAAATAAAAAAGACCAAAAAAAAGTTTGTAGAAACAAAGGATTGAAAAGATATAGGGAGGATAAAAAGAGAGGCCCAGAAGCATAGCAAAAAGTGAAAAACAAGAAGGCCGCGCCCACTGGCGACAGTGTGGTGAAGTTCGGGCAATATTTCCCCCCCGAGCACGCAAAAAGCGTCCCAAACACGTAATACGCTTTCCCAAACAGGAAACACGCATCGCGAACGGACGGAACAAGCAACTCCGCGCACTTGGGAAACTCCGCAAAGCTCTCTGAGTTTTTTTGTGGCCTCACAGAACTCTGCATTGCGCGACTACGCGAACTTCGGCCAGGGTTACTAATAACTCAAATGTTTACTTAACAATAATATTCATGAAATCCTATTAATAACTCAAATGTTTATCAGTAGAATCTGCTGGTTTTCTTCTTTGGGCTTTGTTTAATATTTACATTATTTGCATGGTCTGAAAAGCTGGCCAGATATATACTTTTCCACTCTTACACAAATGCGCATGGGTATGATGCAGAGATTTTGTTGTTTTAGTGAGGAATGTTTTTCTAAGATCCTTACTCTCCTTTTGTTTTCTTTTTGAAACGCGGAATATTGATGTAATTCATCATCATCCTTACAATGCTTACTCTACCATGGGCTGGTCAATTAACAAAATGTTATTACTTATCTTATTTGTGATTTGAAGGGATCTAGTTTTTCATTAAAACTATTTCTTTCCCTTGCAGCATCTGTGAAATCGGAGCTATTGGCACATTTGCTTGCACCTAGCACAGTACACCAATGCGCACTACTGGAAAATTACAATTAAAGACATCTTTAAAAATATCTTGTTTGTATCTCTTTCCTTTAGTAAAGAATGTTATTCCATGAAAAGTCTTCCTCTACACCCTCTATATCAAACACTGGCTAAGCCAAAAGGTCTGGCCTTAGCACTTATGTCATCTTGTGTATTAGATTTGCAGACTTATGTAAAAGGCATTAAACGTTCAAAAGCATTAAAACGCTCAAATACTTTAACTTAACAGTGGTGTCAAAGGCTGCAAAGAATAAGTAATAAATGGCTCATTGCAAAAATAAGTAAAAAATACGGAATTAAGGCATAAAGGAAAGATGAAATTCATTCACTAGCCCTGGCATTTAGGCAGCCGAGCATAGGTGTACAAGGAAAAGTATGGTAAAGTGGAGAGAGGGTGAATGGGGTGGCTGCCAGAAGGGGATTTGGCGCATGCAGCACACAGCCGAAGTGCATGGTGACACATGGTCTTGTTAAATATCAGTTTAAGTGTAACATTTTAAATTACAAAACACACTGCAATTCACGTTATATTTATTTCATTAACTTTAACTCCTACCCTCGCCTTGCACTGGTTATGAGCTCACATATTACATCATTCATGAAATGTTCAATGACATTTATCTCATTACTGATAACATCTGAAATATCATTGATGACACTGAGATGTAACTGGTGAATGTGGATGTGGCGTTAAGAATAATAATACATCTACACTTCCTACATTAACGCCACACCTTTCAATATTTTGTCCTTCAATATTCTGTCCTCGATATTATCATGGCACAATATATAGTTGGTGTTGATGTTCAGTAGAACAATCCTCATTAGTGTGCTAGTGAGTCAGTTCAACAAGTTGACAAGTAGGTCCTGTGTCTTGTCCCTTTATTAAGGAAGAGTCACCCTCAAACATGCAAAATTGAGCCTCCAAATTAGATTGAACAAGATAGATGTTTTGATTTTTGCCAAGTGTTAATTGGTGTGACCAACTCGAGGTAGTTGTTGAAAGCCAAATTCTGGTGCCCGTACGATCTGTGGAGGTACCAGTTTTCAATAATTATACATGCAACAATACTGAAGACAATGCCCATCACATGCAAATAATGCCAAGTAGAGCATTAAGAGTACATTAAGTGGCAGACTCTTACACTGACACCATGAGTTATTGCATCTGGAACTCTAGAGATTGTACTAACCATATGAAGCGGTCCTTATTGAAGCCAAAGGAAGTACCCTCACATTAGAGATTAATCGCTTTTACTAACCATCATGGAGGATCTTAGTCAGAGTAACAAAATGGGCCACTGAGGTGAATATAGATATTGATTTAAATCCCAGAGAGGCATTTTACCACTCATCTTCGAGCTTGGATGAGGTAATGGCTCTGAACTTTCTTTCTTGAAAGAAGACAATAATGGGCTGGAAAAATAGTTATCAAGAGTGTGATCAAACAAGATTGAGTACTGACCCAAATTCTGTTCGACCTGTATAGCTGTGTCCTTCCGATTGCCCTTTTGCTGTTACATTTTTCTCCCAATTCTGGATGGTGAAGCTTGTCTGGTCCTATGTTATGCCCCTGGTCATATACCCATGCAAGCAGCTGCAAAATTAAAATATTCCCCACTTAAACCATACTTCTGGGGCCCTGAATGAGCAAAGTGAGAGTCAGACAATCTCCTCAATTTTTCTGAAGGGGAGTGTTGATACTGAGTTTTTTTTAAAAGTGGCAAGTAGTGCACTTTATATCACATTTTAACTCCTTAACCCCGGTGCAAATTCCGCCGCGGTGCAGGAGTTCTAAAGAGTGGGCGTCGGCCAACGGACGTGCGCAGCACTACCGAGGTAGGCAGATGTGTCACTTTGTAAACCCCTGGGCTACATTATACCTGCAACATGTATAATATATGCTGTTTTACCACAGTGATGTGACACTTTTCATAAATGAGGTCCACTGAGTTAAAAAAAAATACAACAAAAAGGTCCACGAATATGTTAAGCAGAAAGTTCTTTGAACTGCTATCATCTCAATGGAGGATGGTGCATCCAACTTGATAGCTTTGCAAGCAATGGTCTCATCATAGCTCAAGGTGATACCTCTGCCTTTTCAGAGTCACAGTTAATAGTCCATAATTTCTTTAACAGCAAACATTCTATTAATTTTCAATTGCACAATCGACAGCCCGTAGAACATAGTCACAATATGAACATGCTCGTACAAGGCTTTGTACAGCATTATATAATTTGTAACGGACATGTCAACATAAAGCATAGTCGCACCATGACTCAAAATATTATGTCAATGGAAAATCTGATAAACCCCCCTCCCCTCCAGTCCACTCTGTGCCCTTCTCAGAATAATTACATTTTGCCATATCCATAAACCCCACACACATCATTAAATCGTCCCAAGAGTGTTGGGGTGAGTGGTTGGGGTTCGTATCTTGTTCTAGCAACTTTAAGTAACAGTAGTTATCCCAAAATAAATGGATTGACTAGGTCAGATCTTTCAGCTGTTTTCCTCCCCTCTAATTCTGTTAAAGCGCAAATAGATTTAAGACTTTCAATCTCGGCGGGCATAATACAGAGGGCAACCCCCTCAGATAAATAGGAGAGAACTGGACCACACATGGTTTCAAATCAATTATCCTCTCTGCCCCATTGTTATTCAATTGGTTCCAGAGATGCACTTGCCAGTGAGTAATATGCAGGGGGCAGCTTTTTTTCCGTAGAACTCTAATGTCATTTTAGCTGCTCCTAGCAGTCCCAAAGAATCATTTTATCTCTTCTAGTCTGATATCACAAAGCTGGTGCCTATACCCCGTGTGCAAAAGTCCTGCAGAATAACATAAACCAAGATGACGCTTAGTGCGTTCTCGATCTCAGACCACATCAATGAGCTGCTTGGGCAGTTCCACCAGATATACCTCAAATCTCCAATTACATTCCAGCCCCTCCAGCACTTCGCGTTCATGTGAGTAAAATGTATATCATTTGATTGAGTAGTGGTACCAGTCTAATAACAACTTGTAATGTGCCACTCTACCTTTGACACTGTGAACATTTTGGTGTAAATCCCTCCGTATTTTGAGCCATTGAGTTTCTGTGAGCATAAACACTTTCACTTATGTCTTATGTTTATGATTGTATGGGGTCCTCTCTAAGAGGAGGGTGCATAACTGTGAAATTATGCTCTTTGATCCTGTTGTCAATCTTGCAAATATTTTAACAGGTTTTAAATCTCTAGTGGCTGCCTCTTTACGCCCCAAATGTAGCACCCCAGGCTGCTCTGTGGTAAGTCTTCAGGTCAGGTAGAGCTAGACCTCGTCTGTCTTTTTGTTGACACATTGTTTTATGGCAGACTTTTGGTTCACCCCCTCCTCTCCAGACAAAATTCAGAAGTGCTTGTTCAAAGCTTGCAATGAAGGTCCTAAGAGAACAACTGTCTGTAAGACAGGGATCACCATGCACCTATTTACTTCCCCTTTTAATGTAGCAAGAATAGGGAGGAAGCTAATTTTCCAAAGGTCTTGGTGCAGCACACTGGGTCAACCCTCTTACCATCTGTCCTCAGATGGACCTTTTCTGCGCCACCTGAGAGGTGATGGTAGTTAACATTTAGGGCCTGATTGAGATCTTGGTGTTACTCTGTGACTACAATGATGGATATTCCGTCCACCGAAATATAACTCCCATAGGATTTAATGGGATTTATATTTCGGCGCACAGGATATCATCACCGCTGTGAAAGAGTAACCCTTCTGCAGAGATCGAAATCAGGTCCTTAATCAATTTCAATTAACCGGGCAACCCAGTTGCCTACACAATAAAGACCAGCAACAAGTGACTATAGTTAAGAAGGTTTATTACAAATTAGCAGTCAAGTTAATGTACACAAATCTCAACACCATGCTGGAAATTTACAGAATAACAACCGGGAAACTCAACCTCCTAAAGAAGTTTAGGCGTACCAGTATTAGGCAAACAAGCAATTCAGTCACAGCAATGCAAAATATCAATAACAAGAAATGGTGCTCAGAGACGAGTTTATGGTTCTGTCTTCTAATCATGAGTAAATTTTAAAATTTGTCTAAGTTAAAGTCCAAACTAAGAGGATGGTTCAATAGGAACACCTTCAGCATCACAACCAATGCCGAAGACACACTCACCGCCGCTGAACACCTACACTTCCAGATCCACACCGACCCCCAGACCACCCTCAGAGGAACCCTCATCTAACGACCCCCGGGCCCACGAACACAATTCAGCGAGACCATCGCCGACTTCATCAGCCCGCACGCCCTAGCCTCTCCAGAGTACATCCTCCTAGGGGACCTGAACTTCCACCTGGAGAAAAACAACGACAGCAACACCACCACCCTGCTCGACAACCTCGCCAACCTCAGACTCAAGCAACTGGTGGACACGCCCACCCACCTCACCGGCCACACACTCGACCCCATCTTTTCCGCCAGCAACCACGTCTCCTTCAGCCACTCCTCCGGACTATACTGGACCGACCACAGCTGCATCCACTTCACCTTCAAAAAGACCACCTCCCACCACCAGACACCACAGATTCCCCACAGATGCTGGAGCAAAGTCACCACAGACCAACTTACCGCATCGCTGAGCTAGAACCCACCTGCTGACACTCCCGACACCAACTACACAGCGCACAACCTCGCACAATGGAGCACCAACTGCGCGGACGACCTCGCCCCTCTGAAGAAACCCCCAGGCAAGACTAGCAACAGAAAAGCCGCATGGTTCACAGACGCCGTTCAAATTGCAAAGAAATCGCGCAGAACCCTCGAAAAAGCCTGGCGCCACAAGCGGACACAAGAAAACATGACAGCCCTCAAGAGTGCCACCCGCGAATACCACCAGATGATCCGCACCACCAAAAGAACATCATTCAAAGAGCGGCTGGACAACAACGCCCACAACAGCAAGGAACTCTTCAGCATCGTCAAAGAGCTCTCCAATCCCAGCGCCAGCAACAACGATTTCTCACCGTCACAAGACCTCTGCAACTCCCTCGCCACATTCTTCCACCTCCAGCCTCAACGCATGGACCCCCATCAGCACCGAAGACACCACCCACATCATGAACAGCATCCACTCCGGCTCCCCCTCCGACCCATGCCCTCATCATATCTTCAACAAAGCCGACACCATCATCGCACCCCACCTCCGGAACGTCATTAACAACTCCCTCAAGTCAGCCACATTCCTTGAAAGCTGGAAACATGCAGAAATCAGCGCCCTACTGAAGAAACCAACAGCGGACCCCAAATCCCTCAAGAACTTCCGCCCCATCTCTCTCCTCCCCTTCCCGGCTAAAGTCATCGAGAAGACCGTCAACAAACAGCTGACAGCATTCCTCGAAGAAAACAACTCGCTTGACCCATCCCAGTCCGGATTCCGAGCCAACCACAGCACCGAGACCGCCCTCATCGCAGCCACCGATGACATTAGGACCCTGATGGACAACGGAGAAACAGCCGCCCTCATCCTCCTCGACCTCTCAGCAGCCTTTCACACCGTCTGCCACCGCACCCTAATAACCCGCCTCTACAACACCGGGATCCAAGGAAAGGCCCTAGACTGGATTCCTCTCCGACAGAACCCAGAGAGACCGCCTCCCACCCTTCCGCTCCGAGGCCTCCAAGATCATCTGCGGCGTACCCCAGGGCCCCTCACTCAGCCCTACCCTCTTCAACATCTACATGAGCCCCCTCGCCGCCATCGCACGCAAACACAACATCAACATCATCTCTTACGCCGACGACACCCAACTGATACTCTCCCTCACCAAAGACCCCCTCACCGCCAAAGCCAACTTCCAGGACAGAATGAAAGATGTCGCAGAATGGATAAAGCTCAGCCGTCTGAAGCTCAACTCGGACAAGACGGAAGTCCTCATCCTCGGACAATCCCCATCCGCCTGGGACGACTCCTGGTGGCCCACGACACTGGGCACCGCACCGATACCCACGGACCACGCACGCAACCTGGGAAGACAGTCACCCAGGCCCTCGTCACCAGCCGACTGGACCACCGAAACGCCCTGTACGCAGGAACCACAGCCAAACTTCAGAAACGCCTTCAACGCATACAGAACGCCTCCACATGACTCATCCTCGACATCCCTCGCCACAGCCACATCTGCCCACCTGAGAAACCTGCACTGGCTCCCCGTCAGCAAGAGGATCACGTTCAGGCTGCTCACACAAAGCGCTCCACGACACGGGCCCCGAATACCTCAACAACCGCCTGTCGTTCTACACTCCCACCCGCCAGGTCCGCTCCACCAGCCTCGCCCTCGCCACCGTCCCTCGGATTTGCAGAACCACCACCGGAGGAAGATCGTTCTCCTACCTGGCAGCCAAGACATGGAACTCCCTCCCCGCACACCTAGGACTGACCCAGGACCATCTCACCTTCAGGAAACACCTCAAGACCTGGCTATTCGAGCAGTAGCGGCACCCCCCCCTCCTGCGCCTTGAGACCCTCACGGGTGAGTAGCGTGCTTTACAAATTGATTGTTTGATTGATTGATTGATTGAAGAGATCTCAAACTCTGTGAAATGCAGAAAAACAGGAAAATGCATGGAAGTACAGGAAGTATGGAAAGGTGTCAGCATCTCAGAAGCTCAGTCAAGAATATTCTTGGGTCAGGGGAATTGGATGCTAGCTTAGCAACACTCAGCAAAAAAATCAGAGGGAATAAGCATAGAGGTCCAAACCTCTCAACGTCCAAGGGAAAGTGACCTAAACTGAGACAGTGTGAACACTTGACATTAACATAAAAATCCCTTGAGCAACACCTCTCTGTTCACATCATCAGGGGGTTCCATTGTCCTTTTTAGTCTCATGTTGTAAGCTGCAATATTTACAAAATGTCCCACACTAAACATGGGAACAACATCGTCCTTGTTCAACCAAGCCATGTTTCAATAATGCTGAATAGGATGCTTCAGTTAACTCTCTGGCTCTCTAGGGGCCATATGTATCAATGTTAGGTTTTGCGATTCTCAAAAAGCAAATTTTTGGGAATCGCTATTTGAGAATCGCAAAACGCTATGTATATAGGATTTGCAATACATTTTGAGAATTCTACAGATTCCTTAATTACGAATCGCAAATTTGCTATTTAAGGAATATCCCCCATTCATTCCTATGAGGCCCATAGGAATGAATGGGAAGACATTCTCAATTTGCGATTCTCAATTAGAGATTCGCAAATTGAGAATGCAATTTCAAGTGTGCCAGGGTGTCAAAAGGACACCCTGTTGCACCCCTGAAATGAGCATGGGTGGACATGTGGCTCACATACATGCCCTAAGGGCATGTGTGTGCACCACATGCCACTTTGAAAAATGCAGAAATGTGCATTTTTTAAAGAAATCGCAAATTACCACCAACCTGTAGTTTGTGGTAATTTGCGATTCCTTATGCCATATTCGCACAACTTACGTGCCTCATACATTCCATGTAAGGAATCGCAAATTGCGAATCCTTAAATGCATGCGCAAAATAAGGAATCGCAAATTTTGCGATTCTTATTTTGCGAGACAGTTTTTCTTTTATACATACCATTAAGCCTAATTGCGATCGCAAATGCCGAAATTCTGCAAATTTTGGCGTTTGCGATCGCAATTTTGAATGATAAATATGGCCCTATGTTCTTTGCCAAGGTCTTCTTCTCAGGGTCCCTCTCTAATTCAGCATTGTATATCTTTTTAAACTAACAATCCTCTGAACACACTTGTAAGGAAAAAGTAATGTAAGCAGAAATGGAAAACAGTATTTTATGCAGTATCGAAACAGTCCTAGTCAGGACATATTTAAAGTATTAAATCAATATAATTAAATCAATTGAATATGCAAGTGCACTATCAAGCACAAATTAATGTAAAATTGTCAGTACAGTAGACTTATATTACATGTGGCATACAGTAAAATCTTGAATATGTGTGCAAGTATGTTAAGAATTGTATTAAAAGAAATATATTAAACATTAGCGCACACATTACATAAATCATTGTTGTTTCTAAAGTAAACACATTCAAAATAAGTGAAGATGGTTTATTCATCAAGTCTCCAAAGAATATAACATTTAATACGGTTGAGGCACACAGTGTACTTGATTTCTCTAACTCTACAGTGAATGTACTTCGATAATGATGGCAAGTGCAACACTTTGCATTAGTGTTATACCCTACTTATTTATATAACATGTATTCCAGCCCTGCTGCCTCTAGCTGCTCAGTCAGAGTGTGAGTTGGTCTTAGAATATTGCTGTGCCTGTGATGCGTGGAATGCCTGGGTGTCTGAGTGGGATGAATGTTGGCAGTTAGAGATGGGCTGAGCAGCTAGGCAGGCTTCTCCTGGTGGGGCTGGTACCACACTAGGCTGGCTGGAGTTAAGACTGATGTTACCTTAACTGAAGAATAATAAAGAAGCCTTAAATATACATCCTGGATCCTGGTGTCTATCTGCATGGGACACAACAATTAGTCATTAGATCACGCAACAGAAATGTGCTTAGTGAACGTTTATGTTATGCATTTGTGACATGTAAGGGTGGAGCTAAAATTATGCTGCTCCAATCCTCTTTCTGATGGCTAATAAGCAATCATATCCGCAAGAGAATTCAGTTTACAGCATTGGTCTTGGTTTTCAAAGCCTTCCATAAGATCGGAGATCCTTATCTCAGGGAAAGATTTCAGCCTTATCTCCCTCAGCGCTCCCTGAGATCCTCATCTCAACTTTTGATCATTACTCCCAGGGTGTTTCGGGCCCGCATAGGGGGTAGATCTTTTCACGCATCTGCCTCATAGTTGTGGAACAGTCTCCCTTTCGCGATTAGACAGAGTTCTGACCTTCTCACTTTTAGGAAAGGGCTTAAAACGTGGATTTTTCAGCTGTGAGCTGTTTTTGATTGTGTTTGTGTTACTTGACATTTGGATGTTTTAGCGCCAGGACACTGGGCATTGGGTTTGAGTCTCTGCAACGATGCTGAGCATCCTGTGATTCTGGGCAAATCACGTATTCTCCCCGTGCCTAACAAAAATGAATGTGTCCGTCTGTAACGAAATTGGTGCTCATGTAAAGCGCTCTGATAACTGATAAGTTTATTCTGCAAAACCATTGATCTGATCACAACCATGTTAGTATCCATCACTAAAAATCTTCCAGCTGCACTAATAGACAGCTTATCAACTACAGTAGAAAGCTTTTGAATCCTATGCAAATGCAGTATTACTCCTACAGATGGTATTAGAGCACCAAAGACGTCTCCTATAATTTCATTAGCACTGGCACCTCTCTTTGTTCTCAAAAGTTGTTCCCCTGTGGGGTCATCAAGTTATCCCACATATTATAGATTTTTGGAAAAACTATCGCCATGTAACATGTTCCATACCATCTCTATGGTAACCTGTAAAATGCATTTTCCCATAAATATAATAAACTCCAGGGAATACGGGATCTGTTCAATCCAAGTATAATCCCCAATTTTCACGAACTTCAAAAGTATGATCACATTCACTGTTTCCCACATAATTTTTGTTTGTGGTGGATTTTATTAAGAATATGTAAAATTTCCTTTTGTGTTGCTAATCTAAAGACAATGCTGCTAAATTCCCCACTGGCTGATGCCCACTTTTCTCTTTGGCCCACTGGGGTCATTAGACCTGTTAGCCCATTTGCTGCTTTAGCCAATATATCTCTTTGTCTGTCTTTTACTGATTTTGTGAATTTCTTTTCTACACCTGTTAAGGAACAAGTTAAGTTAAGTCTATGCACATGAGCAGTGTCTAATGTCATGGTGGGTCTAAAGAAATGTCCCACTATCTCTAAGTAATTAGCATCAGGCTTATGATTCAAAATGTTTCAACCCAGGAACTTCTGAAAAAGCGAAGACATGATTTGAGTAATAATATTGAAGATGACCCTTTCGATAGCATAAGCTCAACAATAAATTACGGATAACTCCATATTTCAAGTGAAGATAGTGAAATGTCATTCCCTCGGCAATTGCATGCAGATGTAGTAATCCCTAGTATCCATAGTGTCAACATATTCATAAAGCAATTTGGAGAAAACCTTCAATTAATCGTCTCCTCTAGATGCCTCTACATGTAAGTCTTTCACATCTGTGGCAGGTAAACTACTGTCAGTAGAAAGTGGTGTTGGGGGGACTTGTAGACCTAAGCTCCTCTACCTGAGAAGGGTGGGGTAAACTCAACATTACAAGCAACACAATTAATACTAATGTCACAACGACAAACACTAGTGCACATTCGCCTCTATGTCTATCAGTATTAGGGTTAGGCTCCATGAGTTCTCTGAAGTTAGACCATTTAAGTAGAAGGTTGCAGCACAGTCTTCTCGAGTTGTTTCCACTTGTGTGAACAACAAAGCAAAGTTCAAGTTTCTTTTCAGCACAATGTGTACAAATGAGTATTGTGAGACTTCCTTAGCCCAATTCTGTGTACTTACAAGTGACAACATTCACTCCTTCAGCAGACTCAGGTCTTGGTACTCTTCTTAGTAGTTTGAACAAAGCATATTAAGTTCTTTCTCCAATAAGTGCTCAGGTCAAACTCACTAATGATCACTTCCAGGAAAAATTGACTCAGTCTGTTTAGTGGCAATGCAATTTCAAAACTCAGTTCAGCCACAAACTTCAGTTTAAGGAGGCTCAATAGGAATTGTTATAGCAAAGGTCCAAAATGCTCTCTCCCAGCCATTGACAGCTAAGTATGTCCATTCAGACGAGGAGTACCTCTGACAGGGTAATCTAGCTCTCTATGATCTCCTTACTGTTGGCCTTTCTCCATCACTGTCACTTAGGCCAGATCCTTCAGTATCTTTTAGGATAGTGTGTGGCACATGCACTTCAGACAAACTGTGTCTCCCTCTCTCCTGTCCTCTTGGCCACCAGTCTCCAGGCACAACTCACGTTACTGCTGCACTAGGCCCTTCGCCCGGATCTGAATCTGGTGCAGTCAACACTACAAGATGGTGTCCTTCTGTACCGACTTCAACTGTTGACTCTCTCAGACCCCCCCAGACGGAACATGTGCTGTCCCAGGCAGAGTGTGCATGACTGGTTTGGTGGGTCCCAGAGAGTCGACCAAATAGTTAGCGCCCTCAGCAGTGGGCAAGCCATTCCTGCCATGCCCTAGAGGAGCCCTGCCTACCCCAACCAAACACTTCTGCTTTCTCAAAGTTTCTGCTTCTCGCACTGGGGGGCGAAGCTCCTCCACCCGAGTGGAGGAGCCGACCCTAGGGACAGGTGCTGTTATATCATCAAGGGGACCAGGTACTCTGTGAGTATGTGTGGTATGCACCCAATTGGAAAGGCCTTGTGCTTCTTCACCATAACCCAGTAGCTGGGACTGAGGTCAAGGCACTGCTACTTTTGAGGTGGGGCTGTAGCCTCTACAACCTGATGAGACACAAAAACACAATATAAGCCAGTCCTTTGCTGTAATCAAGAATCATGTCACCTGTAATGTTCACAAGTGCATTCTCGAGCACAGAAGGCAGTGTTATAGCTCTGCCCATGATGATTTCATGGGGAGGCAATCCTGTCCACCTATCCCGAGTACTGCATAGGCTCATCAACACAAGAGGCAAAGCATCAGGGCATTTCAGAGATGTTGAAGCACATGCTTTAGCCAATCCGGATTTTAAAGTGCCATTGACCTGTTCCACAATTTCAAAAGCCTCTGGTCGGTAACTGTAATGTAGCCTCTGTTTGACTTGTAATGCTGTACAAAACATCTTCAGGGCCTCATTATTAAAATAAGTTCCTCTGTCTGACTACAGAGAAGTCGGGAAGCCGGAATGTGGTATTAACTCCTTCATCAACTTTGCCACTGTGAGACTATCACAGTTGCTTAGGGTTTAATCTTCTCCTGATCAGGTAAGCTTCAAACCAATGCGAGAAGACACACATAATCACTAGGACATATCTCAGCCCATTGCACAAAGACATCTTGATAAAATCTAGTGTCATTCTGTTGAAGGGGCCTCCTGATCTCCCTATGTGACTGAGTGTTACTGCTGTTCTTCTGCCTACATTCTACTGTTCAAAAGGGGGTGGTGATGGACGGAGCATCTGAATCAATCAAACACTCACACCCAGTCAAAAGATCTGGGTTTAATACATCACCGTTCTTTAGCCCACTCTGCCACCCCAGTTCAGACGTCTGAGCATACCCTGCCACACTTATGGCGGTATGCTCAGACGTGAGTCCCTTGCTCACTTTGCCACTGGATTCAAGCAAGCCGGGCTGAAGACGGCTGGAATGCCAGAAACCGGTCCTCGGAAGCTTGTTTCCGGTCCAGGGAAGGCATGGCTTGGCAGTTCGGGCTGGACTGTTCCCATGAGGCACAGGGTCAGACTGATTTGCATATAGCCATGTCTGAACTGGGGTGGCAGAGTGGGCTAAAGAACGGTGATGGATTAAACCCAGATATTTTGACTGGGTGTAAGTGTTTGATTGATTCAGATACTCCGTCCATCACCACCCCCTTTTGTACCGCTACATTCTACTGTTGGCACTCAACACACAATCTTTCAGCCATCAGTCTGAACCTAGGGTTAAAACATGTTTGTCTGAACAACACACCATGGCTTCTCTACCTACGTGAGAAGTTCAATGATAATGTCTCGCCATTGGAAGCAGCAAACTATCTGGTAACACAGGTCCTCCATCTCCTGAAACACAAATGTAAATCTCATCTCTTTTGATACAACCAGCTCTAATCCAGCCTTGCTGCTCTGCTTCTGACACTTACTCCTGTAACTACTTAACGTCCTCCCAAGTATCAACTGTGATTAACAACAGATTTTTCATTTTGGTATTCCTCGTTAAAGGTACAAGCATTCAGGGCACAATATCTTGCAGTCTCGTCCACATATCTTTTGCCAACTGTCACATAGTCTTTCCATTGTGGTGTGCAGCGCACTTCAAAATTGCAATCTTGGCAGGTAACTAACACTGTTAACAAGTTATGGACACTTTCTCCATTTTTCTAATGTGCATCCTGAAGAGGTCATAAATCCCTGTTGTGTCATAACTGTCCAAAGTCATGAACAACACCAAAGTCATACTGACTATCAGTGAAAATGGTCACTCTGGACTGGTCTGAAACACAGCATGCTCTAGTAAGAGCAATCAATTCTCAATGCTGACACCTGTGGATGCCACAGCTTTAAGAAAGCAGTGCAAAGCAGCAGCTATGGGATCAAGTGTAGCTGAAAAATACACAATGGATCTGCGAGCATTCCCATGCATCAAGGTTATCACTGAGAGAGCGCAGCCCTCCCTCTCACTGCAAAACAAAGCAACACATTTATTATCAGGAATCAGGCATTACCAGTGCTGAGGCATGGCAGAGACATTATCTAAACTCTGAGAAGACATGCATGCATCTGTCATCCCATGGTACCAGGACTGACATGTCTTTGTGTGTCAGCCTCTGTAAAGGCTTGGACTTTAAGAAAAGGTTGCAAATTGACTGTCGAGAGTAGCCTACCAATCCCAAGAGCATCCTGACATCTTTCTGGGTAGCTGGCGGATTCATTTACAGAATTGCCTCCTTCCCTGCTTCTTTCTCAATGTGAAGTCCTAGGTACAGGACGTCATTCTTACAGTACCAGTCTCCCAGTCCTTTAGCACAGACTGAGCCAAAAATGTAAAACAACACCATCCTTGTATATTGCAACGATTGCTAATACACCGTGACGGGCAATATATGTTTTGTATATGCTGGTACTACCTCAGATACATCACTACCATGCCTCATGGACTTGCGTCGCAGTGACAACGTTTTCTGTGGATGTCACTGCTACAGCTCGATTTTGATGTCCTACATTTGTGTTTGTCTAAGTCTTCTATGTTCTCTGGTGAACTGCCTGACTGTATTACCAGCCAGTTCCCTTGGTCCTCTGCCTTTGAGCTCCCCTGGCAAAAGATACCCTGTCATATCAGGGACACATTCACTTTCTCTCTTTTTATATTTATATTTCTACAGGTTAGACCTTGAACCATGGCTAAAAGCAATAAAGCCTTAGGTTGAACCTTGAACCACACACACAGTAGGTAGCATTTTAGGGGCACCATTTTTGTGTTGGGGAGTTTTTCATTATATATTTTGCTGTCCTGGCATTTACATTGGAAACCTGATTCATGTTATATCTTTTAACATTTGCATTTTGTTATGGCACTGGGGCTTGTGGAACCAGCATTACTTGAGCTTGGGGCACATTGAAATTCTGGGCTCTGTCTCTGCACTCGCTGTGTCTGCGCACATTATTACTTTGAAGTCGCACACATCCATCATTCTGAACCTGATTTCCATCTTCCATGTGACCAGATTTAAATCGACACTTCCGCTTCCAATGCCTCAACTTGCCACACAAGTGGCAAGGATTTTCCTATTTCAAAGTCTCAACATCAATTCCTGTACTTGTATCAACCGGGACACCATGACCTCTACTTTGTGATTGAAGTTCATTTCCACTTTGCATCATAGGAACTCCCTTTTGATATACTCCCTGTATGGGACCAACATTGCTGACAAACTGCTGATTCTGACCTTGCTATGCAGCCTTCACTATGCTCCAATTAATTGTTCTTTCAATTTCTTTTATTTCATTTCCAATTTGTCACTGCAGTCAGTGTCAACAGATTTGTTAAGCGCACGATTACCCGAGGGAGTCTTAGCGCTGGTCCATGGACTATGCCAGTTTCTGTAGAGATGAAGATGACTATTTATTAAATAGCCATGTTTTCAAGGCCTTCCTGAATGCAATTAGAGTTTGAAGGGATCTGATGGCAAAAGGGAGTTTGTTCAAAAGTTTGGGGGCAGCTGCCCTAAAGCTACTGCCACCCCATGTAGCCTTAAGGACTCTCGGAGTTGCTAGCAGTTTAGCTCCTTCGGAGCGTAGATGCCTTTTTGGAATGTACCAGTGTTGTATTCTACCTATTGCATATTCCCATGTATGCCTTAACCCACTTAATGCCCTTCTTGTGGAATGCCTCTGCACTGTGATGCACTACGGAATGTTGGGTGCTGGTTGAAGATAAGCACAGTTATGATGGGGCTGAGCTGAATGCTGGCTGCTCCTGGTGGGGCTTATTCCAGGATACTTAACATCTTACAATAAATCTTCATGAAATACCTCAACCAGCCTGGAGTCAATTACTACATTTTGATGGCGACGATTTGATCTTACCTACGTGTTCAACTCAAGAAATCAAGCTTCAAAAAGGCAAGTCTTTTAAAATCTTTATCTATCTTCCAACTTCAAACAAAGACTCTGGCACCAAGCCCCACCAGTGACCATTTCACCGGTCGCCCCCAACTTCATCGTGCCAGATTCCTGTTCACATGTCTCAATAATTGGACTTTTCAACCATATCACATAACCAGTTTGGCTCTATGGATTAGCTATTGAGTGTGCCTGCCATATGTTGTATGATATTCAAGTTCTGTTCCTTTCAATCTCAAACAAATCCAAAAATGGGAGTTCATCCTGCTTACGTCTCCCTTCTATCTCGCACTGCCAGCTAATTGATGTTGCGCAAAGACACCTGTTTATGTCAAAACCCCATCCATCAATAAGGCCCTAATGGTTTGGTGTTTAATTGAGACACAGACTTTACAATTCCTGCTGCTTCCTAGTACCTACTACTCATACAATATCTCCAGAGAGATGGTAAAGGCAGGGATTCATTTCTACAACCTACGGTGTATTTTCAAAACTGCTGTGGATGTTTTCAACATTTAAACTGCTGCTGCTTTCTACATGCCATGTTGTTTGGAACAAGTGTAATCAAGATTTAAGTGCAGTGCTGGAGTGGCGGTGTTTCTCAAGATTGTAACAGATTTCATCCAGTTGTTATTCCTTCAAGTGGTTTAAGACGTTTCACAAGCCTGGTGACAATCGATGGTTCAGTCACACCATACATCTCTTCAAACTTGGCTGACATCCTTGTTATTGAATCTCATACTTCTTGCCATTTCCTGCCACCTCCTGCTGCACTCACAGTACCTCAACTATGATGTTAAACTGCCTCAAGAATCAAGAGTTGCCAGCTCCTGCTTCCACGACGTCTAACTGTGTGCGCTACAAAGGAGTGCCTACATGACATTTTCAAGTGCTCCTTGCGTCTAAAGTAGGAACAGAAATTTCTACATAGAATCCTGCAATAAAACGGACCTGTCAAAATACTGTCAACTGTGAACATATTCAACGAAGTAAACAAAGCACGAAGCAGAGCTGTGCACATTTACAACGTTGATACTTCAAATCAAGCAGGTATGCAGTTATCCAGTTATGAACTTATGAGGTAAGTCTATTTTTTCTCAATTGTGGCCCAGCCCTCTCCTCGACTTTTGGGCAGTTCAAGCAGTCTGAAGAAATGGCAATATCTTTTTTGTAAAAGTCCCAACCTTCAAGATGTCTCTACAAACTACCTAGTACATTCAATCTACGGTGGCATCCGGATTTGTTGAAACATATTTTTGTCTTTTACGGTCCCAGGCACTTGAAATATTGTACATGTCAACCGCTGTGCATATTTTTGAATTCAAGCACGAGTCTCACCCGGCACGTGCACACTCACCGGCATTCTTTTTTCATGCTCAGCTATTCCAGTCTGATCACTGTTCTCGAAGCTCCGTTGCTACGGAACCCAGAGCTCTGTAATAGACGCATTGCAGCACGCCTTCACCAGGTGCCATCCGGCGCAACGTACAATGCGTTCGCCACACTGTGATTGGCAACGTCCTCCTCTTGTGCCTCTGCTGTTTTCATTTTATTTACCAATCACATGCAAGGTATGCACTTTCAATTATTGTTGTTTGGGAATCACCTGTCATTCCCCAGTGTAGATGCTTCCCAGTGAAGACACGTATCTACCCGAACGTTACTTCAATATTTCAAAGGTACTTTTCAATTTCCACGCGCTAAGTTATCTTTGGGACCCTTCAAGATCTCCCCTTGTGCTTTCCATTGAGACTGTTTCTAGTGCTATATAAATGACGTTCTGCAAAACGCTGAGGAAAATAATTCTCTTTGAGCACAGAGACTTGTCAGTTGTCAAAGCTTCACAGGAAAGCACAGTCAAGTCAAAACAAAGTCTCTTAATTTATTGTTAACAGCGACACTTGGTGGATATTGGTAGTATTTTGAGTGCTTCCATTTCTCAATATGGATTTCTTTCCAAAGGCAAACAGAACGAATGTCTTGAAATAATTAATTGAGGATAATAAACCCTTCTGTCGCACCTCTAGTAACTGTCAAAATGTCGGAAAAAGTATATCTGAACAGGCTGATACATTAATGAAACACCAAAGGGAGTTCATCCGTCTGATGGTGGTTGAATGCATAGCAGCAAAATTAATCGCATTTTAGAATTAAATTCTCAATGTATGGTAGACTGTGAACTCCATTTTAAATTCATGTACATGCCCCTTGTTGGAGTTCTTGGTGTTTTTTTATTATTTCCAGTAAAGGGACACCTTGACTCGAAATCAACTACAAAGACCACGTTTTGCTGTCTTGAAAGGTACTTTTGGAAGTCATTCCATCTTCAGGTCCTATCAAATTTCAAGTTCTTCTCAATTGTCAAATACCATATTACTCAAATTACATGCTCTCAAAATTTCTATTACTCTACATTCTCAATGTATTTTATTTATCAATGTACTTGCATACTTTCAATTCATCAATTATATCAATGGACATGCATGTGATAGTTCTATTACTCCATGGTTTAAGTTTATTTGCATGCATGTTTGTAGGTTTCTCTATTTGGGATTGCACATTTCAAATTTTCTTTTTCTATGTGCACGGGTGTCTGTTGCATTTTCAAGTTGGACTGTAAATTTCAATTGTTTATTTATCAATGTGCATGCATGTGTTCATTTACTCAAGTACGAGGTTCAATTCTATTCTTGTTTTCAAGTTGTGCAGTATTTTTCTACCAAGGTCTGTACAGTTCAATTTTCAATTCATTTACTCAAAGACGGGGTTCAATTCTATTCTTGTTTTCAAGTTGTGCAGTATTTTTCTGCCAAGATCTGTACAGTTCAATTTTCAATTCATTTACTCAAGGACGGGGTTCAATTCTATTCTTGTTTTCAAGTTGTGCAGTAATTTTCTGCCAAAGTCTTTATGGCTCAATTTTCAAGTTGTTCAGTAGCTCCTGCCTTCCAGAATCAAAGCCTATTGAATCAAAGTTTTCACTTCCTTGTCCCTGCTACTCTAGAAGTTCCATCTCTATTTCACCTGTCAAGTGTGTCAATTCAACCTGTGCTGTGCCTTTGGTGAGGGCAAGCATGTCTCGAAGTGCTCCTGCACACATCCATTGTACCTGCCTACCAGTTACTTTTACAGTGCCTCAAGAATCTACTA
Organism: Lissotriton helveticus; assembly: GCF_964261635.1. Taxonomy (NCBI): domain Eukaryota; kingdom Metazoa; phylum Chordata; class Amphibia; order Caudata; family Salamandridae; genus Lissotriton; species Lissotriton helveticus. The sequence goes on from NC_136061.1 coordinate 259,046,377, forward strand.
TTCTTCCCATTTTGCAGTACCTCCTCCCGTCTATCAACCAGTGCTCCAAGTTTTGACATAGGACTTTAGATCAACTAGATTAAAGACACGTTGGGGACACGCACCTTAACTTGTACTTTAAATGTGCCTGGGAGGGTGACAACTCTATTTGTAGACATATTTTATACAGTGGGTAGACAGAGCCATGAACTTTTACGACGCAGATGTTTCATTTCAAGCACATTTGCTGCAGTGAGTCAATTTTAAGAGGTTTTGGTGTGTGATTGACCTTACAGCCACCCGACACAAAGGTTCAGTAATGTGTCACCATCTCAGTATTGGCACCTCACATCAAGATTTTGGTCCTCTTTCTCATTCAAGATGTTCACCCTCAATAAAGTTTTTTTTCAAATAATGGCAGTGTTGAACACAAGTTCTATCTCGTGTTTCTAGCCCTAATCCAAGGAAATATTTTACGTGCCTTGTTTTCTTCTATGTCGTTGTGGTGCATGTCTAATCCACTGGTCATGCGTGTTTACATGAGCACGACTTTGACTCCCTAGAATTTATTTTGCCTCAACATTTACTCTATTTCTCTTCATGTGCCTTTAAAAAAAAAATAATAATTCTCACGTGTCTGACAGTATGTCTAGGACATGCTTTACAAGCCAGGGTGTTTACCTCATGTTCTTCCACACCGGCAAAGTTTTGTTTTCCTGCCATGATGTTCTTGTTAACTGTATCTACCTTGGACTTCAATGCTTGACTATGTGCAGTGTGGTGGTATACTTCTTAATTTCAAAATGCTATTATTTGCTAATGTATGGTTTCAAATGTTACTGTAAATTGTTCTACTGTTATTTTTGTTTTTTTAATTCACATGCATGCCTGGACTTGACTTTAATTTTTCAAGTCAAATATTTTCTCAAATTGTTTTTTTACAAGGTTGCATATGTGTAATTTTGTTCAAATTCAATGGTATATTTCTACTTGAGGTTGTCCAGGTTGCACTTTACTCAATCCTTTATATTTTTCGATTTGTGCATGTCAGGTGACCTCTGCTTGAAGTTTTCCAGGTTTGCACACTCTCAAACTTATACATTTTCAAAAGTGCTATTACATACTGTTTAATGCCTTCATCCCTCTCATTCTTTTGCAAGCCTTTATCCTCTATTTTCTATTTGTGCAACGCTTCTCAATTAGCCTAGCATTTTCACGAGGTATTGCAAAGTTCAACTCCTCGATGTTTTCAATTTCTATTTGTGCCATTTTCTCTATCTATAATTGCACATTTCAATGTATGACTTGTTGGCAATGTTTGCCAAAGTTTTTTTTTTTGCTCAAGCTTTTCCAGTTTGTACATTCTCAAAAGTCTTAATATCAATTTTGCAGTATTCACTTGGTGGGATTGCGATTCAATCTAATTTCTAGTCTATTATATGAGTTCTCGCTTATCTAGTCTTGTTATTTTACATCGTTGTTTACAGGAAAGGAATGGGTCAATTTATATTGTTTATTCATTTCCTTCTCTGTATCACTATGAGTTTTGTACTCTTAAAGTCAAGTTGTTTTACATTATATTTAATTTAGTTTCAATGCTCCTCTGTTAATTGTTTTGTTTTGGAAGAAAAGGAGGTATGTTGTATTCTACCTATTGCATATTCCCATGTATGCCTTAACCCACTTAATGCCCTTCTTGTGGAATGCCTCTGCACTGTGATGCACTACGGAATGTTGGGTGCTGGTTGAAGATAAGCACAGTTATGATGGGGCTGAGCTGAATGCTGGCTGCTCCTGGTGGGGCTTATTCCAGGATACTTAACATCTTACAATAAATCTTCATGAAATACCTCAACCAGCCTGGAGTCAATTACTACAACCAGTAGAACAAGAGTCTCAAAAAAATGGGGCCAATATTCTGGAGTGCTCTATAGGTAATGCAAAGAGATTTACAAATAATGTGGTTCCTAACTGTGAGCCAATGCAGTTTTTGCAGATGAATTCTGAGCGATGAATGCTTAGGAATACCCAGCAGAAGAAACGCCGCTGCATTTTGAGTCATCTGCAACTTATTGAGGTGTGTTCCAGGTAGGCTGATGTAAAGACCGTTGCAATAGTCTGACTTGGCCAGGATCAAAGAAGAGATCACTGTTTTTTTGCTGTCTATGGGGATAAATGGGAGTACTTTTTAAATTGTTTTTAATAAGAAAAAACATGATGAAGAGACAGCATTTACCTGTGAGTTAAAATGCAGTTTATCATCAACAATCACGCCAAGGATCTTAGCTTTGGTGACTGGGATCGGAGTCGATCCCAGTTTCTCCGGCGGCATACTCTGTGACCAGTTAGGTAGGAAATTGCCAAATGTGATTACTACAGTTTTGTCTGACTTTAATTTCAGACAATGAGAGTTCATCCATGAACTGACTGCAAGCATGCAGTCCTTGAAATTTTGCATTTGTGGTGCAGATTATTTTGGTAAGGATAAGACAATTTGAGTATCGTCTGAGTAAGATGTCACTGTCAGCCCAAATGTTCTTATGAGTTTAGGTAGTTCCTATTCATAAATGTTGAATAACATGGGACTTAAGGATGATCCCTGAGGAACTCCGTAGGGAAGGACAAAGGACGGAGATTCATAGCATCCCAAGGCTACTGATTTTGTTGTGCCAAACAGAAAGGATGAGCGTAGTGTGAGTGAGTTATCTGAGATGCCAATGGAGTTTAGTCGATTTAACAAAAGATCATGGTCATGGGTGTCAAACGCCGCAGAAAGATCAAGTAAAATAAAGTCGGCTGCTCCCCCTGAATCCAAGGTTACTCTAATTTCATCTGTAGCTTTAATTAAAGCTGATTCAGTGCTATGTTCTGTTCTGAAACCAAACTGTGTCTCATTAAGATAATAATTTTTTAGTAAATAATTAGTCAGCTGTTCATTCATGATTTTCTCCACTACTTTAACGGTAAAAGGTAGATGAGAGATAGGGCATTAATTATTGGGTTGTGTGGGATCGAGACTGGGTTTCTTCAGTAACGGTACTGTAGAAGCCGTTTTCCATATGGTAGGGAAGACACCACGCGAGAACATAGTGTTGAAAATATTTAGCATATTTCAATATTTCATCAATCGACTTACTCTGACAACAAATCAAATTCTGATCAATCATTGAACTAACCTTAGGTTTCGATCCATATACAAATATGTACACAGAATGTCCCATGTCTTTCCCTTAATAGTCTCTGTCATAGTAAACTGCTTAAATCATTGCAACAGTCTCTCATAATAAGCATGTATTGAATCTTTGGATTCTTGAGTTGTTCTGTCAATCTTGACCCAATCAATCAATTTGGGAGATATTTTCAATTTAGGAAAATGTAATCACCTAATAATACTTTTTCATCTTCACCCATAATGAAGCATTTGATATATGATGCCTCATCGGCTCCTTCTCAGGCAAATCCATGGCTACTTTACATTAAGCCCACAAGTCACGTGGAACCACAATTTCCAAGAAAGAATTCAAATCACTCCACTGAACGTTTGTTATCTTTACAAACTCATCAACCTGTCTGTACCATTCCACTGGGTTTTCTCTCAATTTCAGGAAATCATTTATGAATGACGCAAGATCAATCCTGCTCCGAGGTATGTGCGCATAACCTCCACTAGGCACTTCCCTCATGTGAAGAATGTGTATATCCTTCTCCTCATCTGTTCCAGGCGGAGGTAGACCTAATCTAGCTTTCTTCAGTTCCTTCTTCTTTGCCCACCTACCTTCCAATCTATCCAGCTCAATCCATTTTTGAACAAAAGCAATCAACTTCTTGATCCCCAATTTCATTCATGACGGTATTATGTTTGTGAGATCCCTGTCATTAAAGCTTTAATGATAACTTCTTTGTAAAGCTTTGGATTTTTGCAAGTCATGTTACTATCTGTGAGCCAATTCAGATAATCTTTCATGAGCATGTCCTGCAAGTCTAGTAATATCTTTGCACATGAAGAATTGCTCATCACTTCAGTAAGCATTTAATTGGGATGTGTCAAGAGGTCCAAGTATAATTTCTTCTGATTCTATTTTCAGTTTAGTCACATCTATAGGCTTATCCCTCTCTGGGACCTGAGTATTTCTTCCACTCGTTCCAGGATTCTCACTACCAGTCGTTGTGTCTATACCCTTGAAACAATCATCAGAATCTTGGGCAGTAAGACTAAGTTGTTCTGCCGGGGTATTAAGAATTATTTCTCCACTAAAGTAACCAATATTTGCCTTAGGAATAAGTCTGGGCGGTGAAGTCCGCTTCGCTCGCGTAGTTTGCAGAGTTTTCCGCACTCGACATTACGTGTAGCTTGGGAGTTCCCAAAAACTCTGCTTCGCATAGCAGAGTTGAGTTTTTTTCCTTGCTCGTGTTCGTCAAGTTGGCGAGCGAGTAAAATCCACCTCCCGGCAAGATTTTTCCTCGTTCGCGATCGTCAACATCAATTGGTGAGCGTGGAAAATCAGCCTCCCAGTAAGATTTCTCAACACGGGCTGTCAGATTTCTCATTGAGAGTGGTCGCGTATGCTCGCAACCGCTCGGTTTGACAAACCGTCCGTTCGCGTAGAGAAAGCTGCCACTCGAGTAAAAATCTACTCGAGCGGCAGAAAGGAAGTAGCGCCCGCTTGCGCTGTGCATGGTGCCATTCGCGATGATTGCACAGTGCGGACAAGAACCTGGGACTGAAAATCACAGTGAACTGCAATTATCTAATGCACTCCGCTGCTCGCGGAGCTCCGCGTAGCGCAGCTTTTCGGAACGCTGTGAACTCCGCCCATTCTTAATTAGGAGGTGAGTTCAAAAGAGACATGTCAAAATTCTGCATACTCATAGGTATTTCTGTTCTGGGAATACTGTAATTAACATTTGGAAGCACATTTGCGTTGGGCATTAAAAAGGGTGGTGAATTTTGGGGAAACATTCTAGTTGTGTCAAACCCTGTCTGATTCAATGTAGGGTGTGCACTGGTGGCACATGGGGTATTCCCTTGTGTCAGAATCATAGGAATTTGAGGAATTGGTCTAATTGGCAAGCCCACAGGATCACTATCTTAAGTACTCATTCAAGTAGGAACTGCCAAATTATGTGTAGTATTTCCTGCTAATCCAGGTTTATATACAAAGGAACTACAGGACCAATTATAACAGGAACAGTCAATTCATCTGGAGCATTTAGATCAAGTGAATTTGAAGGGGCTGTCATTCTTGAATTCTCTCCCATGGAGTTAGAACTTGCATTTAACAGTGCCGTAGGAATATCAAAAGTTTTACCAATAAGTACATTACTCGACATTACTCGCTCCTCCGGTTTGGGTCACATTTTATGGGGTGGACGGTTTAACAGGAATTCAGTTATATAATCCTCATTTGAATCACTGTCACTGTCCTCAACTACATTCTCTGTGTCATTTGTCTCTTTCTTCTTTTTCTCTTCCTTGCGTTTTCCTTTACCCTCTTCCTAACTCGTTAGTACAGGGTATAATCTAGCTCCCTCAATCATTTCAGTTCTCCAAGTTTTCTGTTCCTCATCCCATCTAGCATCCGAAGGCGTGCCATAGGCTAGCCTGTCTGCGCCCGTCTGCACCCATTTGGGACCAGGGGCCACGAACCCTGGCCAAAAGTTTGGCCACTCTGATACTTTAATACAATACTCCACTGAACAACTAAAGAAATATCGTCCTAGAACCCATCTTGACTGTAATGTAAATCTCTTCTTAGATAATGCTTTTTGCTGCCCTTGTTGTAACTTCACATTTTGTACAACACTCTCTAAAGAAAAGAGCAGCGTAATTCTGAATTCCACCTGCCTCTAAAAACCAATAATTTCTTGTTGGGTAACAATTCTTCTAACAAGGTCTTTACATTCTGTAACATCAATTGCCGCTCCCTCCCTAAACATAAGATGGTCATATTTGATCATTTAAACAGCGAACATCCAGATGCCGTCTTCCTAACTGAAACGTGGCATCATACAAGTTCTGGTCTTGATGTAGCTTTAGCCTTACCATCTAACTATGCTATAGTTAGAAGGGATAGAGTTCTTGGGAAGGGAGGAGGAATTGCCATAATTTATGATAAATCCTAATCAAGGTAAGTTGGAAGATTTACCTTTTTCAAGTTGTGAAGCAGCTTTATTTAAAATCACAATGACCCCGCAACTTAATTTTTTGGGCAATCTTGTTTATCGGCCCCCTGGACCATCAGGCTCCTGGGCTTCTTCACTTCCAGATTTTGTCACTCCATATTTTCTTAAAGTGGCAAATTTTACTATTCTGGGTGATGTTAACTTACATCTCGATACACCTGAATGTACGGTCAGCAGTACACTCATCGCTGATTTTGCAGCACTAAATCTCTTGCTTTGTAATATTGGTCCAACACATACTGCTGGCCATCTGTTGGATCCCATCTTCTCCAACTTATCTTGCCTTCAGTGCTGTCCTGCTCTTCCTTTATGCTGGTCAGATCACTTCGCAGTTAAGTTTCACTGTACTTTTTCGGTGAATCCAATTGCAGCCGCCGTTAGTACTCCACAAAGATCTTGGAATTGGGGTAAATTGGATATGGAAGCCTTTAACAAGCTCCTTTCTAATAGCGTCCCTACCATTGATCATATGTAAACTACCTCTTTGGGTACAATACACACATGGATTTTGTTGTGCCTTGTACAAAGAGACACTGGTAGCCTTGCAGTATTATTCAAAGTCTTCTTTATTGTTCCAGTTCAGAGTAGTATCAATCTCAGTTCAGCCATGTACCAGCTCCTACACCAGCCCCACCAGGAGCAGCCTGCCTAGCTGCTCAGCCCCTCTCCAACTGTCACCACTCATCCACACAGGCACCCAGGCATTCCATTCATCACAGTCACACCAACATTCAGTTACCATCTCTCACTCTGGCTGAGCAGCTAGGAGGACCTAGGCTGATTACATATAAATGTAATACTTAGGATATAACATATTTTTAATGCAATTGAGCATTGTCTCCCACTATCTACTAAAAAATCCTACAATCACCGCACTCCAGCCCCTTGGTTTATGGAGCAACTCAAAATTGAAAAAACCAAGCGTAAAGCTCTGGAAAGAAGTTGGAGGAGGAATTATATGCAGGACTCTAAATTAAAAATATAAGCAAGCCTTACAACATTATCAAGCTCTCTGTAAATCAGCAAGGAATGATTATGTTTCCTCCACCATCCAATGCCCAGAACTGTTCACGTACTCTGTTTACTTTGGTGAAAAGGCTTGCTGGCTCTGATACACAGTCAATACCACCTATTTTAGATGAACAACAATGCGACAGTCTTGCCAAGTATTTTGTGAACAAAGTAGAGCAAATACATTTCATACTGCAACATACTCAGAGAGTTGTACCTGCTATGTCGCTTTCTACACCTGAGCCTGCCCAAAGGGTTGAGTACACCACCATATTAGAAAACTGGACACTTTTTGACATCAACTCTTTTAAAAAGAATTTAACCAGCATCAAATCCGGTTCTCCTTGCGATCTCATCCCCGTATCTGTGCTGCAGCAGCTGAATTTATCATCTTTGATGTTAATCATGCAGCTGCTCAATGCCTTTATCCAAGAGGCTTTTGTCCCGTTGGACTGGAAACAGGCCATGGTCCTTCCCCTCTTGAAGAAGGCCGATGCTGACCCAGCCCAACCATCTAATTTTAGGCCTATTTCTTTACTTCCAACCTATTCTAAAATTCTGCAAAGGCATGTTAACCTGAAACTAACTAAATTTGTTGAATCTGTTGACTTTCTACACTAGTCTCAATCTGGCTCTAGAGCGGTTACACAACCGAGACAACTCTTCTTGGTGTATCAGAAATGTTACGACAGCGTTTGGACTCTGGGGACACTGTGGCTCTTATATTGCTTGATTTGAGCGCTGCATTGGACACAGTGTCCCATACCGTGTTGGTTAAATCCCAGCAGTCTCTTGGCATCACTGGCTCAGCACTCGGCTGGCTTTCATCTTTTTTAGCTAAACGGACATTCCAAGTTTTTTCATCTGGAGCCACTTCTAAAATGTACTCCTCTTCTTATGGAACCTCAAGGTTTTATCCTAAGTCCTCTTCTGTTCAATTTGTATGTTAAACCTCTGGCGACAATTGCAGAGGAGGCTGGGTTGTCCCTTTTTTCTTACGCAGACGATACCCCAATCATCTTTTCCCTTTCTACGGAAAGGATGTCTGGACCGTCAGTTCTTCAGACTGGTTTGAGGAATATTGCATCCTGGATGCAAGCTAATCTACTTAAGCTTAACGGCGAAAAACTGAGGTCGTAATCTTGAGAAAAAAACTAAAAGTAAGAATCTCTGGCGTCCCCAGCATTGGCCGAGTGAAATGGGTGCCCTACCCCAGCCCACTGATCATGTCCGTAATTAGGGAGTCATCATTGATGACAAACTATCTATGAAGCCTTAGGCAGTGAAGGTGGCAGCCACCTGTTTCACCATTTTAAAATGGTTGTAAAAAATCAACTGGATGCTCCCGGTCCCCACTCAAAAGAACGTAGTCCAGGCGCTTGTGACATCTAGAATGGACTATGGAAACATCCTCTATTTGGGGGCAAACAAGGATGTTACACGGAGGCTACCGGTGGTACAAAACTCTGCTGCCAGGCTGCTCTACCAGATCTCTAAAACATCTCCCATTTCCAGTGTTTTGCGGAAACCGTGTTGAGTTTAAAGCCCTGAGTTATATGTATAAAATCAAGGTTGGCTCTGCCCCTAAATATTTGCAAAACCTAGTCCACCCTTACCAACCTTCTCGTCTACTACAATCGACCACTCAGGTAAAATTTTTGTTGGTGCCCAAGATTAAACTTACAAGAATGGGAGGTCGTTTGTTTGCTTGCCTTGGTCCATCCATGTGGAATTCTCTTCCCATTGCACTTCGCAATGAAACTTCATATATGAATGTCCATAAACTTTTTAAAACGTGGTTATTTAATCAATAATTCATTATACTTCTGTATTTTTCCTTGTTTCTCATTTACTCTTTTTCTCCTCCTTCAGGCTTGGCGCTGGGAAACCCTTGCTGGGTAGCTGTGTGCCGTACAAAACTAATTTAACGTAACATAACATAACATATCTCAATAATGCTGATGACGACATCTCACAACCAGCAGCATAACACAGCATACAACTGCACCACTTGTCTTCTACACCCTTAGCTTCTTCTCATGAGTCTATCCCGGGATCTTAGGCCACAACGGACCCGATAACAACTTCAACTTATCTGCATTAAGTGCCACATTCACACAACAATTTAAAGCGTCTCTGCAGAACACCACACAATCACTGCAAAATAAGGCAACCTAAAAATAAGCAAATGCAACGCACAACTCTATTAGTACTCACACCAAGCTGCTACAACTTGCTCCCAAACTGCTGGAACTCCATCAATCCTTCGAGCAAACTAAAGACAGTGCTTGAGCAATATCTGAATGAGACACCCTAACTCCCTCCCGTGATGAACCATCCGACGAGCTACCAAGTTGGTGCAGCACTCTGGGACAACCCTCTTTCCATTTGTCCTCCAATGGACCTTTTCTTCACCGCCTGAGAGGTGATGGGAGTTAACATTTAATCAATCAATTGCAATTAACAGTGTAACCCTTTTGGCTACAAAATATGGACCAGGAATCAGTGACTATAGTTTTTTTGGGTTTTTTAGAATGTGTTTATTAGATTTTATTCAGATGACAAGAAAGCTGCTACCATACAGCTCAGCAGGCAGAGATACGCTGCAACATGCGGGTCATGCATAGGTTATATATCAGGTGATAACATCGTCAGTATCTCTGTGGTTGCTATCACTGTATCAATAATAGACAGCAGCATTGCAATCAGAACAATATAACAATAAGAATAGGAGAAAGAAAATGTACTCTTAAGACTACGTGGAGGCAATAGAAGGTCCAGCCCTACAGGGGGGAGGGGATAGGAAAGCACCTCAGACAAAAACCCATTGAGTCGCGAGACACATGTAGTGCGTGTGTATATGTTGTCTGGTGAGGAGTGGGGTATAGGAGCAAGGAAAGAGGGTAGCGCAGTGCATGCATGGGAGGGCAATCCTGAGCGCTGGACAGTTTTAAGTGGGGACCTGGTGGTCACCTACCCATTGGGTCAATGAAACGTAGGTTCAAGGTGGGCACGTATCGTTCCTAGCTCCCACAATAAGTAGAAAGGTCTCCCAGCATTTGCTGCCTATGGAGGAAATCCTCAGCATCCTCTAAGTCCCCGAAGAGTAGGAAGAAGACGTAAGAGGGAGGCTGTGTGTTGTCAAATCCGTCACCGTCGCAATTGTCATATGCCACACTGGTTGCAATACTGGACAGTCCCTCACCATATGATTAAATCTAACGTCCTGCAGGCCACAACTAGGGCCGACCGGGGCAAGCATTGGTAACATACCTTTAGTATGATGAGGCGCTACGTAGTCTTCGTGTACATAGTTAAACTGTGTGAACCTAAACTTGAGGTTGCGAGATACACCCCGTTGCAGGGATTCTGCACATACACATGCGCAGAAATTGGTGAACCAGAAAACCCACCTCAGTACCCAGATCCCCAATCTGACTAGCTATAGTGTCTCATTCGTTCTCCGTACTGCAGCAAAACTACCAATGATTAGACATCCTAGAACATGTCACTCCTCCCTCTCAGGAATCGTGAGAAGAAGAACATTCTTTCGTTCAAACACTCATACATCATTAAGTGAATTGTGATTTCAGCAGAAAAAGTCAATTTGGAATTCAGACCGTAAGTCTTGGGGCGAGAGGAGGGGAAAAAATCTTTTGTCTTTTAACAAGGATGACTTGTTCAAAATATCAACAAAAGAGGAAAGAGAGAAAAGAAACAACAACAACAAAAATCCTGCAGATGATCAATGCCAGCCAGGTTAATCCATCAAAGTATATGAGAAATATGTTGCAACAGCCTCCAAGAGAAAGTCATTGTCATCTTCAGAAAATAGAGGCACCATCCACTCAAGCAAACTGAAAGAACAAACATGTTCCTCAATAAGTGGTGCATCCAGCACCATCAGCGGACAACGTGCGTGGTACTCCATGTAACTTCGTTGTAGGAAATCCTGCGCCGCAGCACAGATATCCCATTGTGCCAAAACTCCAAGCGCAGCCGCGCAGGCCATAATCCAAACACCGAAACACTCTTGCTCATTGGACACTAAGGGACTCATCAGCAGATGTAAATCCGAGGCAGGAGACACCGTATTGGAGAGGCAAAGGTCCAATGCCCATTCAAATGAACATTTCAAGCAGGTGAAGACAGGTTGCACGCAAGTGTAATATGCAAAACGAAAGGACAATCCATAAGCCACGCTGAGCGTGGCCATGGGCAAAGAACCAATAGATTCAAGCATACGGCTACGAAGCATCTGCAGTCGGTCTTGGCTGTGCAGCGCCACCGGAAAAGCAGCCATTGCGCAGCAGGCAAATTAATAGCAGTACTCCAGCAGCTAAGGCAAGTAATAGTGGCAACCCACCGAAGACGCTGGAAAAAATAGAATGAATAAATGCCGGTATTACACAAAAAATAGTTTGGAAAGTAGACACAAGGACAGAGCCCACAAATGTAAAAAAAATTGACCAAGCCTGCAGTATTAGAGGCATTAAAAATGGTATGAATCAAAGCACCGAAATGCAGTGGGAGGTCAACATTAAGAAGGGCTTATTTTTTTGTGCAGAGTTTTATATACCGCGAACTTGACCTGAACCGAATCGGGTATCAGAGCGCTTTACATAGCACCAGTTACGTTACATGAGGATACACATTCATTTTTGTTGGGCACGGGGAGATTAAAGTGATTTGCCCAGAATCACATGATGGCGTTGTTACCGAGACTCAAACCCAGATCCTCAGGTCCGAGGTCGAGCGGGTATTGGCCACATGAAGGACAAAGTTCTCACGTGCAGATGTGAGAGAAACTTCTTTTTGGGACAACAATGATCTAATTCTGCTCAACTTATCGAAGTCAGCTCTCAAGGTCGGAATGGAAGGCCAGACCAAGTATTGGAGTCTCCCATGTGGGGGTGGAAACAGTACATTTTTACAGCAAACCACACGTTGTGAGACTGTCAATGTAAGGGATGCCAGCAAGCATACCGCAGCATTCCTCATTATGTAAAAGCAGATAACTACCGTTTGCAAGCAGAGTGAAAGTTGATGTAATATTGGGCATTGGAATTCCTTTCAGAATGCAAGCGAGATTCGGGGCTGTTAAGTTACAGGCTCCGTGCAACTGTATATTTTTGCAAACCAAAGAATGGCCTATGGTTGAATTGCATGATTCCCCAGTTAGGTAAACTTCATTATCATCCCGCAAGCATCTGTAAGCGAATGGTAACGACCACACCTCATGAAAGAAAGCACTGCCCAGGGGTTCAAAGCGCAGTAAGGGGTAATGCTTCGTACAGGAGCTAAATTTAAACAAGGGAAATGGTAAGGCTATTACCCCATGGATGAGCCAGACAGCAGCTTCAGTTTCGGCCACAGAAAAAGGCAAAGGTTCTAATTTTTCAATGTGTAAAAGCGTGTATGTAGCATCTTCCATGGACATAAATTGCTGCTTGTTTGTTAAGTTAAACGGCACAAATAAAGATGTAGCGTTCAAATAATCACAAGGAACTTTCCCCATCTTAAGAGTTTGTAATGTCCATGCAAACTGCATAATTGAACGCAATTGATTGAGGAAAGTGTGTTAATACTATTATCCACAACAGCAAGGACTTTTTCCAAATTAGCCTGGTCTATGGCCCTTAACCGGGAAGCAGCCTCAATTTGGGACAGCTTCCATATTTCATTATAGGTTGCGTAAATAAATCGTTCCGATCTAGCACCAGCAGGGCCCCTTATAAAATCTGTCAAATCAATGTCACCTGATAATAACGACAAATGTTGTTTCACAGAGGACAGTGTTGAGTGTTTTGACCAGTTTTGACATAATTTACCAACCGAGTAAGTAGTGACCGAATGGGAATTAGAAAAACGGGGATCAGGCCTATCCTTTGCATAGCCAGGGGCATTGTCATAGAAACTGAGTTGGCAAATATTTGAGCTGGTTTGCCAAACGAACCAACCAATGGGGTTTAAAGCAGAAATATTAAAAATAACATTGTGGAATAGGGACTGCAAGTCGTCAATGGAACAAACAGTATGATTTGTCCTGTTCAGATATGCAGCCAGAGTGGGAATGGCAGGGGCATTCATTTGCTTTGAAGTCGCCAATCCAAAACACGTAGTCTGATAGACCGATTCATTAAAAAATCAAATTTGAGTAGGAATGAGGCACGCACGATGTAAATCTTCAGTGCCTTGCACCTGCCAGGGTCTGGAACCCCACACAGATTTAATATCCATTGTGGTCTTCCACAGATCATAGCTACCCACTGACAAATCATTAATAAAAGATTGGGAATACACTAATTTGGTGTGAGTGAGAATCACTTTAGAATTGGACGAAACATTTAATTTAATATAAAAGGATTCCGGTTTGAATTGATCAAAATCTGTAAAATATGTAAATGTTTTCTAAAACGTTTTGGAGCTACCGTTCAATGGAACCGGGCAATGTTCCCACTGGGTGTAATTAAAAACATTTCTAAATGTATTAGCTTTACGCAGGAAATGATGGCCATAATGCTGGTAGCAAAACAAATCAGCATAATTTGCAGTATTCAAATACACATCTTCAGCATCAAAAGCAGCATAGTACTTCAAATCTGAAAACAGAGATTGTATGGCATGTACGTCGTAATCATCTGACCGTATATTGTGTTTCACTACATCACCCATGGAAACACGAAGTACATTTGGCACGTTAATTATCTCTGTAGGGCCATGAATCTGAAAATCCACTGCATCCCAAACTATGCTATCCACAACTGGCCAGGCGGAGAGGTTGACAGAAGTCAGGTCCCTTTTCGTGATTTGAGAAGATGAATGCAGGGCCAAAGTTCCATCAACCAGTTTCACAGCAGAGCGTTCAGGTATGTAGTGACTATTTATGAGAAGGAAAAGCTGTCACAAATCCAATCGACACAAAAAGAAAAATGGCAAAAAGGAACACCCAAATGTATGTCCAAGGTGGAATCAAATAAGTTCGATTGAACCAGGCCACAAAAATAAAAAATTTGGAAGGGGACAATGATAATGTCGAGTTCGAGTCAAAAGAAAAACGTGACTGGTGAAGGGTATCCGGTTGCAAACAATGTGACGACTCGGTTGCGGATAAGTATACTCAGTTTCTTCATTTAGACTGGAAGTAGGGAGGTTTATCAAAGGGTTATTGACATAGTCCATTTTCATGGCAGTATCAGGTTGCGCGGCGTCGGAAGCGCCCAACACTGGATTCCTGGACATCGCCGTATATGAAGACGCTGGTGTTATACTATTCAGGATTGGCCAGATGTTGTAACTTGACATTGTCCACAGAGACGTTTCTGTTGTTTTTTCAACCAGGAAGTGGTGGTAAAATGACTGTACGAATACCCTTCAAGCCAAGCACAGGGACAGGTGCACGATAAGAGGGGCCAAGCTCCTTTTTGTTCTCCACCTTCTCTCGGACCAGGTCTCTGACTTTGGGTAGCCAGTCGACTACCGGAATCTGCGTGCTGCCTTTGTGGCAGTAGGTAAATGTTCCTTTGCAAAACTGTCCAGGGTCACTTGTAGCTTCTGTAATACAGCAGAATTATTATCTACGTCGAAGGATGCGGCAGAGGCCGCCATGTCTAGACCATCAAGGTCTGGCACAAACATTTTCATGCCAAAGAGCATTTTGGACGAGGTCCGCCCACCCAGAGATCTTCTATGGAGATTATTTAGTGCACGTTGTGCGCTATACAAATGGGTGACCCAGTTCGCGCCAGTACCCAGGACCCAGCTATCAAGGCTTGCTTTAAGTCACGGTTCATTTGCTCCGTAACTGAATTACTCTCAGGACTGTATGGAAATGAAAATTTGACCTGCACTCCCAAAGACCCCATGGCCTCCTTGTACGCCTTAGAGGTGAACGCAGGACCATAGTCAGAATGGAAAGTGCCACATGCAAAAATTCCCACAAAGGCTTGCAAATCCCTGATGACAGTTCGAGATCCAGCACTTCGTTCTGGCCACACCCAAAGAAAACATGTGCACGAATCAACTGCAACTAAGATGAATTTATAGGCAGTATCTGAAGAAAATGGAGCACAGTGATCTAAATAAACAGATTGAAAAGGTCTATTAGATATACACAGAGGTGTTTGTGGTGGACGTGTTACCGTAGATGGCTTAATCTGTTGGCAAATGTCACATGAAAGCACATAATTACGGGTTTATTTATATAAACAACGCCACCAGAAACGCTGCTGTAAGATAGAAATAGTCGCAGACACTCCAGCATGTGCCGAAGCCAAGCCTCCGTGTGCAGCTGTAATCAGTGAAAGTCTGCGGTCTGTGTTGGGAATCAACCTGTCACCAATGTCGTTAAAACTCACGTAAGGAACTTTATCGGGACTTAAGTGATAAGAGTATTTCGGAGGGAAACTGTTAGAAATGGGGGACTCTAGTTGGCAGTGGCTGGCCACAGTCCAAGTAGGGACCCTTCTTCCTAAGTCAGAGTAAGGGGGCTACACCCTTTGATAACCCCTGCTTAGCCCTGTGGTAACGTAGCACGAGCAGCTAGGCTTATCTCAGAGGCAGTATGATCATTGACAGTAACACAGTGAAGGACTCTACAAGGGGACACCACACGAGTAGTTTATAGACTTAACACAAGACCAATAACGGTAAAAAGCCACAATACTGAAAAATGGGGGTACTCTTGAGAAGCTGGAAAAAGAGTTCAAAGTGTTCAAATAGGGGTTCAGTTCAAAGCAGTGGTTTCTGCGACCCTTTTACTTACAAAGTACCTGGATTTCGTAGCAAAACCAACAAAATGTCACAAAAGAGCTGTAGCGATGATTTTCCCCATTCTAGGCCGGCGATGCGTTGAATCCTTCCCGCAAGGGAGGATGATGCACCGGGCTGCGGGTGCGTGCGGGACAAAGCGACAGATTTCTTCACGCTAGGCCAGTGATGCATTGAATCCTTGCTGTGAGGGAGGATGATGCGCTGCTCCTGTTGCGTGTGCGATCTTGTTGCGATGAAAGAAAATGGCGCCCCTTGAGGGAGCAACGATCCGGGTGCGATGCGAGGAAGATGGTAGACGCACGTGTCCGCGCTGTGATGATCTCGATGCGATGATACGGGGTCAGCGAGCCTTTGAGAAAGCCCGCAAACGTGCGATGCGATGATCTCTGGGGTTAGCGGGCACTTTAGGGCCCACAAGCGTACGATGCGATGATCTTTGGTGTGTGAACGCTCGGCGGCAGCAGCGCGTGGATTTTTCTTACGCTCTTCAGCTGCGGCGGCTCGCAAATGCCGTTAGCGATGATTTTCAGCTCTCTCTTCACTGTAGTAGACTTAGAGGCCCTGGAACTCACAGGGGTCTCACCTGTAGATAGAAATCCTCGCTGGGAGGAATCAGGAGGCTGGTGGAGGAGTCAGATGTGCCTGTGACTCCAGCAGGAGGCTAGCTCTCTTCTTGCCCTTGGGTGATTGCTTTAGCAAAATGAAAGTCTCTCAAAAGTCCTTTTCCCTCTTCTTTCAAGTCCAAGGGGAATTGCTGCAGGCCAGTCCAAGAAACAGCACACAAGCACAAGGACAGTCTCCTCCTGCAGATTCACTCAGTAACACGGACAGAGGTTCCTCTTGACATCCAGGAGCAATACAAAAATCAGGGGTTTGGGCACAGATATTTATACCCCAAAAGTCTTTCTTCTCAGAAGTCTCTAGTCACTGAACCCAGTCAGAACCAGTTCTGCTCAGGCCTGGAGCACTTTGTTTATCAGGCTGCATCCTTCCTTTCAGAAAGATGTGGTCTGCCATCAGACGCACAGTAGGAGGTGGAACCAGCATTCACTTTGCCAGGCACAGCCCTATTCAGGACAAGGAGCTACCCTCCACAGTACTCAATGCAGATTCCTCTATTCAACCCAGGTCTGGCTCAGCCTGCCTTGCCCCTCTAAACCCAGACAGCCAATACACATAACAGCAGAGCACACTGGAGGCTTAGGCAAGAAAATACCTACTTCCTAAAAGTGGTATTTTCAAACACAGAATATTAAAACCAACTTCACTAAAAGGTGTATTTTATTATTCTGAGCTCAGGCATACTAAACTCGAATTTCTACCATGTTCCCTGAATCAGATAGGACTATAAGATGTAATAGCCGGTCTGCCCATTCTAGCCTATGGAGAACAGGTAGCCTTGCAGCAGTGAAAACAAAATGGAGGGTGTTTCACTACCAGGACATGCTACACATATCAAGCCATGTCCTATGTTACACACACAATGCATCCGCCATAGGGGTGACTGACATGATGCTAAGGGAAGGGTCAGGGGCTGGGAAGTGTGGGCACTTCACAGCCAAGATGGCAGTTCTGGACTGCACGCAGACACTTTAGTGGCAGGTCTGAGGTACACTTTACGAGCTACTTCTGTGGGTGGGGCAAACCAGCGCTGCAGGCCCACCTGCAGCATTTGGGTTATCAGCCCTGGGCACACAGAGGCCACACTACTAGGGACTAACAGGTAAACCAAATAAGCCAATCAGGGCTATACCAATTCACAATCAGAATTACACAGGGAGCATTTGCGCTGTGGCTCTGAATGGCAGTGGCACAGCGCCCAGAGCATCTAATACCAGCAAAAACAGAGGAGACAACATTGAAAAATGGAAGGGAGACGCACGCCAATGGTGTCAGGTCTAACAGAAACACTGCGGGTAATTGCCACCCTTCCCCGTAGCAGCAATAGCTGCCAAGATGTCACTATCAACCTTAATCATGGATCTAGTAACCGATGCAGCTGAAAACGTGGCTACTGCTGATTTAGCTGCTTCATCCGCTAAACTATTGCCAACCGCGTGTACTCCTACACATTGGTGGCCAAGAGTATGAATTACATTTGTGAGAGGCAGACGTTCTTTAAGATCTGGGACTCGAACCCTGATCATTTTATGCTTGATTGTGCTGCCTTTAGAATCACAATAGCTATTTTGAGACCAAAAGTGTAAGTTGTCATTGAAAGACTGAACACAGTAGTAAGAATCACTTACAAGAATTTAGTCACATTCGGATATGCAAACTCAAGTGCAAGTACCAGAGCATGCAGCTCAGCTAATTAGTCGGTACAGTCACCTAGTGCCTGAGTGTGTACAACACTTGACTTGAACTCTCCGTTCACTATTGCACCAGCCACAATTGTGCATGCTGCCGAATCAGAATTCTTTGACCCCGTGCCGGTTATACTGAACCGTCAGTGTAAATGATACAATGGTACTCCTCCAATGGATGCATAGACATAGGAGCAGGATGAACAAATTCATACTGTAAAAACTCCTGTGTTTGCAGGGAGGAGTCGAAGATGAAGGTGACATCCGAAGATGTCAATGAAGTAGCCCATTGTATCCAACGTGGATGCAAAGCTTTTAAGTTAGGTGCACTTGCTTTTGTCAGTGCCTCTAATGCAGGATATGGTGTCACAACCAAAATGCACTTCCCTTGTGCCAGGGCACGTTCTTTGGACAGCCATCAAGATTTTTTCAACAGTAGAAAAACACATCTCAGCCGAAGTGTACAAATGTGACTTGTAAGCAATAGGCACTGTGCCACCCTCAATAAATGTCAAGTATGTGAAACCCACCACGCCTGGCACGATACGTATCACCAGGTTAGTGTGGTTATCACGTGTCAATAAGTATTTAGATTCAAGAAGATCAGACTGCAAAGATTGCAGGATAGCAGAATGTTCCGGAAGCCAGCAGGCTTTTGAAAAGGTAGGTTGTATCAAAGCATACAATGGTTTGCTACGCTAGGCATACTCGGGAATATAAGTTCAACCGAAGTTTATAACTCCTAGCAAACATGCGAAGTGAGGCCCCAAACCTCTACCTTCATTATTGAGCTCGTAGCCCAAGAACAACACTGTATACTTTGCAATGTGTGATTTAGCAAAGTTAAAGTTATAGCCGTAGTCTGCAAACAAAACTATGATGAGGTCCACTCGACACAGATGCGGTCATAATTCGTCGTCCGTAAGATAAATATCATCAACGTACGAGTACGCATCAGGGTCAATGCCGTCCAATAAAGAGACGACATGTGCGGCAAATACACCTGGGCTGTTTTTGTAGCCCATAGCCAAACGGCAAAACTGTTTTTGTTTTTGCCAGAGGTAAAGGCGGTCCATTGGCTGCTTTCAGGTGACAAATTGTGACTGCAAAAGCTATTAGAAATATCAAGGGTAGTTTTATATTTTTTACGAACTATGGGTATTCTGAACCGCACAGGTAGGACAATGAGAATTTAAATGCCCAAAATCCAAAACTAGGCGGTACAACCCATCTGGTCTGGTTACGGTAAACAGAGGGTTATTCATTGGTGACACACATGTCTCAATGACTCCTTGATATTCTAATTGTGCCAGAATTTCCGAAACGTGAGCTTTTGTCTCCCGCCGGATGGGATACTGGGGTTGTGGCTGTGGCTGTGGCATAGACCGAAATGGTATCTCATGCAGGGGAGAATCTTTATCCCATCCCACCTGAATATGGTTCAGCGCCAGTGCAAGCACCAAAGCCCACTCTTCTGCAAAAGTCTCTGCGTGCTCCTTGGAGACGTTATGTGAAAAACTCTGGAGTATTACTTCCTCCCCTCTCGGAGCCGCAAAAACAAAATGTGGGGCCAGTCTGTCTCTGCCAACAAAATGTCATAAAAAGAAGTCAGATTTTCCCAAAAGATCCCTTTAATTACACACTGTATGTCACCTTCAATAATAAGGACTATGTCATATAATCTGTCAGGGGGAGCCACTCGGGTATCGGCGGTTTCAACCGTGATGAACGTTTCAGTTGCTGTCGCCTCCAGAAATGGACGCAGTGCTTGCCGCACTATGGTAACCTCCGCTGTGCTGTCTAGCAGCGTTACTGCCCATGTTAGGTTCTGGAGCCGTGCCCTCATCATCTGTGGCATATCTAGTTGTTAAAGCAGCAACTTTCTTTTTCTGAAACTGTGGGCGCTGACAAGGAAAATCGTCCAGTTTCCCTTTTCCTTCAGTCGGACGGGGTTGCTCAAGTCCTTGGGGGGCTCCTCAACCTGTTCCCACTCTTGGAGTTCTCTGCCACCAGCCTGTGAGCCTGATGTGTGCTGTGAAGAACGAGGAGAAGGCTGATCAGGAACCTGAAATCTGTCAGGAGACCTCATTCTCGCACGGTCGCGCAAATCATAAGTGCGCTCAGAAGACTCGGGGTGCAGGTGAAGTGGTATGCGACCCTTGTTTCGGCTGTTGCTTTCCCTGTTTGTTATTTTTCCAATTTTTACTTTGGAAATGGTGGACGGTCGTCTTTTGCAGACTGTCCCGTCTGTGTTTGCTGTTGCACTGGTATTTTAGCAAAAGGCTTAACACCCAAACTACTGCGGCCAATTGTCTTAGAGGCATTTGCAATGATTTTTGGTAAAGCGCGTAGTTTCTCACCTTCCGGGACAAGGCATAAGGCATTAGACACTTGAAAATTGACTGCGTCTCCCTTGACATTGGCAAGGATCAGATCAGCAACTTCGTCGAACACTCCAACCAACCTCATCCCCAATTCCACACCCGCCTCCGGTCGGTGCTTATCCTGAACACGCTTAATCATGGAGGGGAGCACTGTGATAGATGGTGTCCAAAACATTTTGCATACACCGCCACGAACACTTTACCCCAATTTTCACAATCTGTTATCTTAAGTCTTTATGCAAACTAAAAGTTCAAATCCTGTGTTTTTCCACAGGAGTGGTATTCGGAAATACCGTTTCCAGCTGGTCAAATTTCTCAGCAAGCCAGAAAAGGTAAATCATCCTTATTTTAAGGGATTCTTGCCCATAACCGAATTAACCAGGACAGGACTAATAGACATCCCGGCAGGTCCAGTTGGTTGTGCAGAAACCCCAGCTGCTACCACCTGGAGATTGAGTGAGACGTATTGCATGAGTGCTCGGTGCACCTCAATCAAGGAGCCATGCAATACACAAAGTTTTTCCACTCTTACAGCCAAATAACATGGATGTAATGTGAACCCGTCAAAACTTGCCCAGTGGCCCAGGGAATTGATAAAGGGCCTAAACGGACCAGAGTCACTGTGTAGGGGGGGGGGCTCCATTAGACTAAATACGGTGTTGCCATGCCAAAATCGGAACCTCAACAGTTCTATAAGGCCGATAAGACACAGGTGTTGCAGTGTGAGTATATACATGGAACAAATCATCATCTCCATTCACTGCCGGGAAAGTCACCCAAGAATAAAAAAACACCTCAAAGTGGTAAGCTGGATCAGCTCCAACTACAAAAATAAGATCGATACCCGCATCTGGTACGCCATATGCTTGCAAATGGCGGTGCGCGGCTATGAGCCACAATATCGACTTCAGCCATAAGGACTAGAAAAGAAGAACAACCTAATGTGTGGCAGCGCAATATAGGGAAGCAATTCAAACAAAAAACGATTAATTATATCAAGCTGGAATAGACCTATAAAAACATGAATATAGGTAGATTATGCCGTCACAACTGTTTACCAGAAAACAGAAGTGAGGGTATTGTGGACAAGCACCAGTACTACTCAAGTGCTTCTAAAATAAGAACCAGACCAAACGTTAGGTGCGCCATGTTGCAGGGATTCTGCACATACACATAGCTATGCACAGGAAACCAGGACCTCGGTGTGTATTGGTGTACCAGAAAACCCACCTCAGTACCCAGAACCCCAATCCGACTAGCTATAGTGTCTCATTTATTCTCCGTACTACAGCAAAGCTACCAATAATTAGACATCCTAGAACATGTCACTCCGTCCCTCTCAGGAATCGCCCGAAGAAGAACACTCTTTCATTCAAACACTCACACTTGTCCACAACGTGAGTAAACAGAGACACAGTATAGTTTAAAATGTTTATTTTAACTATCGTGCTCTACAATGCAGTATACTAGCCAACACAAGCACTGAAATGCGTAAGAACAATATAATCAGCATGGTTACAATTCCATAAAGCACAAACGGGGTAATCATCTTACAATGATAGTGGAAACAGGGCTACAGCGCCTTACCACACTCCCCGTGTTATAAGCTAGTTTATTATAATTATAGAAGACCTCTAAGTTTTGTCAGGTGGAACCCATACCTCTTAATGTAGATGCAAGGAATCCCATCTCAGGACAAGCACAGCTTCTCTTCGTTGGAATGAATCTCTCCAAGTGCCTTTTCATGCATGCAATGCCATATTAAAAGCACTCGACTTTCAGTAGTGAGCTGTGCTCTATGTTGTGTCTGTGGGCACAGGACTGACTAAAGTGAATCTACAGCATACATTGTTTTTCTACCTTGAACACGCTGTGCAGACTAGGAGCACAGTGTACATCTAAATGTGTGAAGGGCAGACAGTTCTCATGCACAAATACACCAGCAGTTTTTCCACGAGAATAAAGCCATGTAGTAATGTGCGCAAAAGCAGCAAGATGGCTGCCAAGCATATACTAACTAATGCTAACTTAGCAATGTCTGCAGTTAATTCTATGACCTCACTACAGCCCTTAACCAGCTGTAGGGCCCGAGACCGCGCCCTATCCATCAAGGGCTGCTGCAACACTGTGTCCTATCTGGCACGCACACCCATTGCGTAGTACGGCAGTGACCACATGAAATGACGTGTAAAGGGTAGTGATGGCATGGTCTGTGCTGCCGGAGGATAACAGTGTATGGAGCACCAGGGATGCAGAGGGTTCCCCATCCCACCAACCCAGGTGGTGCACATTGCATGTTGTATGTTACAGTAGGTCCCTGTCAGTCTGCCGGATTATACCACATATTGGCAGCAGGTCCCAGGCTGCAATCACTGGTAAGTATGGAAGAAGTGGGCCCCCCAAGTGTACGTATTTTCACCAGAGGCTACAGGTCACTGACATTTGAGACATTTCCTGTTGAGGGCGGATGGTGGGATATGATAGCCATGTACAAATCTCTGCTCCATTGAGCACCGCCTGAAGTAGGGTTAGCTCCAGGCAGGTATCAGTGCCCAGCCAGGCCATTGGCCATTGCAGTTGCGCTGCCACGTAGTACAGTTCAGAGTTGGGTGCCCTGAGTCTGCCCTCTGAAAGTGGTCGCTGGATCGTCGTCAGAGCTATGCGGTAACGGTTGGCACTCCGTATCAATTCAAGGAGCAAACCATTAAGCGTATTGGAAGAATCTCCGCTGGAGTACAACTGGCAGGGCAGCAAAAAAAGTACAACAATCTCGGAAGCACCAACATATTAGAGATGACCACTCAACACAGTCGGGAAAGGGGCATCGAGCGTCAGAAGGGGATAGAGTGGCAGATAGAGCCAACCGCCTTATCAATTTTGCCATCCCCGAGGTCTCTCTGTGTGTGGTAGATCTGCACCCCCAGATACTTAAAAGAGTCATTCACCATCGAAGGTGCATTCTCGTAGTCTCAGTTCAGCGCTGCATCGGTCACGGTGCAAACAGTAATAAACAGGACCCGAAAGCCAAACCCTACCCCAAAATTGTCTCACAGGTGCATGTGGTCAGGCAGAGCAGACTCTACATCGCACAAGTAAATCAAAGCGGCATCTGTGTAGAGCAGAGTTCTTCAAAGTGTGGGGCGCACCCCCCTGGGGGTCCGGGGCGGCAGTCCCAGGGGGGCGCAAATGCCTCATTAAGTACTTAAGAATGAAGATGGCCTGGAAGAGCAACTTTGTTTATTTTGCGCGTTTCCAGGCCTTCTTCATTTACATGACTATTGAAGTGTCGAGAAAAGTAAGGCAGCTGTGATCCTGAATCTTGGGGTCCCGAAGGCAACAGCTAGGCTAAAAGCAACTAACTATTTTGTAAGTATTTTATTGTATTTACAAGTTCAGCAGCTGCATTTAAAATAATGCTCACGCCAACAAGTGAGAAATGAGGTGTTAAATAAATTGATGGGACCCGCACATCTTCATATTATGAAACATGTTTATTTTGATCCCCGAAGATATCTGTATGAGAACAGGGTCAAAAACCTGAATCCAGTATGGTGCAGTGCATAATAGCGACGTGTATTTATAATGTTTTAAGGTCCCAGCATGTAACAGAAAGCAATGTGAATATGTAGGGCATTATTCTACAATTATATTAAACACTGTATAAGATAGGCTGCCACACAATGATTTTGTGTATGTCATCAGGGCCAATAAAATTATGTGGCAGTGGAGCACCACAGACAAATTATGCAGTATAATGCGGCACATTTTTACTAGTATTACATCATTATTTTTTTTACTTGGTAGTACTGTCTGGGCAAAGATTTCACCTCATTAGTACCAATGTAACAGAAATTACAGACATAAGCCACTGGAAGTTGTCCAGTCACCCTTTGAAGAGGGCTTCCAATGCGTGCAAGCACGTCACCTTGTTCTTAGTAACTTTTGATCCATTTGAGCTTCAAACAAATATTTTAAAATCTGCATGTAATACTGCAGGTGGTGGATTATGTGGCAAATCTGCAAGCCCATAAATATGCGAAAAATGTCACAGCTGTAGAATCGCATAATTCCAGCGCCCCTGTATAAGATAAAACAAGTGCTTTCAAAAAATACATATTAGTAATACCTAACCAGACTGTACCTTTAGCAGGAATCATTTTTATAAGTCCATTAAAAGTACACTTTTCAAACCTTAACATCCTTACATTGCCTCTAAAAAAGATTTCTTTTTTGTCATCATGATGCTTCAAGTTATTTCATAAATTAAATCACATTAGACCCCCTCCTTGAACTCTCACGCAGAGGTACCTCCAGGTCCCCATTAACACATCTGGGATAGTTGTTTTTAACAAAGGTTATGGGAAGTCTTTGCAAAATTAAAAACATATGGGCACCTTAGTCCTCGTACCCCTGCCAACTTTGGCCTCTGTTCACATGCAGATGTCCTTGCAGGTGAGTTGAGAGGGTACAAGGGAAGAGCCAAAGGGGTAATATTCAGAGGCCCAATCGCCTGAACATCTGTGGCTTCTGGGTAATGGCCCAGGAGAAAGAGTAAAGGAGTGAAATCCATGGATAGCATCAAAAGAGATGGCCAAGAGGAGGACACGCTATGTGGAACTGAATTTTTTAATTTATGAATGAGACAGCTTCCCCCATCCTCAGAGAGATGCCTGAGAAGGCGTTCAGAAATGCAGGTTCATATTTCTTTTTTTGGCCCCCGCTACCATTAGTACAGCAGCTGCATTGGCACTGGGACAAACGTGCGAGGGGCCAATGCACACCAATAAGAGCATGGCGCTAGCACAAAGGGTGGGGAGCCATTTTGCTTGTTAGCATTATGGTCCAGATTACAAGCTATGGGGAGAGAATGTGTATATGTTCCCCCTTTTTTCAAAACAAAGGGGCAGACAGTCTGCTTTGGGTTTCAGGCCTGGAAATAACGGCCAGTGGAATGGGCAGAAGAGTAGGTATCATTAGTGCTGCAGTGGTACTAGGACCCAGGGGTGTGAGGGCCCAACTAAACCCCAATCATTGCTGCTTTACTCATTCCTTTCTTGCATTAGGGCTCAGTCCACCCTTGCTGTGCCAGTGTTGTTTCCTCCATCAGACCAATGGCCCAAGAGAGAGAATAATTGGAGCAGTGGGCACACCTTAGCTTTAGGCTTCAGGGAGATGGTAGAAAGGAGGATGGGAGGAGGACTTTAACATGGGGTAGAGAAGACTTACTGCTTCGCAAGGCAGTAGGTCTCATTAGTAAAGCAAGTAAAGTGGCACGGGGGCCCAGGAGTGTGAAGGACCCACTGCATCACAATTAAGACGGTCCTATACTTTACAACAAGACATGAAGAGAGCATTAGGGATGAGGTGGTACACACATGGGCGCTCGTTTTTTCTGTAAGGGACAGAGAATCTGTTACAAGAATGGAGTGTAGGGCAGATGTGGTGGGTAAGGGGTGAAAGAGACAGAGGGAAGCACCTATTATTCATGGCTACAGCGACCATTAGTACAGAAGACGAAAATGCATTGGGACCGAAGAGCATGAGGACCTCAATTAATGGGAGCAGTGTTTTTGTGTAGTTCAGTTTGTATGGGTTTGCTCTTTTATACATCTAACATTTAGTGTGAAGTATGAGCTACTCAAAAAGTGCCCCTGATATTATCCCTTAAGCCCCACTCCTTGCACTCAACCCTAACCCTCACAATTACCCAAGACTTTCCAAAACGTTTTGGAGGGGGGCCCGACTTAAAAGTATTTTGGGAAGGGGGGTTCAGAGCAAAAATGTTTGAAGACCTCTGGTGTAGAGCATGATGAAATGGTGGGCTTGCAGTTCCGGAACACCCCATAGCTGCGCTATGCCCCGCATTTGCCAAGCATGGGGCTCCATTGTGAGTGCATAAATTAGTGGGGACAGTGGACAACCCTCACGGGTCCCACGTTGGATCGAAAACTTGTCTGATATCACCTGGCCAGTCTTCACCCTAGCATTTGAGGATGTGTACAGGGTACATACCTAGCCCATAAACCCCAGTCCGTACCCCATTACAGCGAGGTCGAGAAAAGGAAATCCTACCCTAGATTGTCAAAGGCTTTTTCTATGTCCAATGGCACCGCCACTTGGTTGTAAGCAGCCGGGGAGTGAGGCGGTGGCGGTGGCGGGCATGCATAAGGCACATTAACAAATGTGCTGTGCCCAGGTATAAAACCAGACTCGTCATCATGCACTAGCGTATAGACAACGGAGTACTGGCAGTTTGCCCAAATTTTACCTGAAATCTTGCAGTCCAGGTTCTGCAGTGAAAGTGGCGGTACAATCTAACATCCAGCAGGTCACTGCCCGGCCTGGTTAGCACCACAATTAGGCCCTCCCAAAGGGAGTCCTGGATTTCGCCATGGTCCCTGGCTTCATTAAACACGGACAATAGGTATGGAGCAGTCTGTGTAGGGAAGGCGGTGTAATACTCTATAGGCAGGCCTATCGTGCCTGGGGTCTTGTTCCGGGAGATCTGCGAGATGGCATTACATATTTCTTCCAACTGCAGGGGCTCGTTGAGGTCAGCCCATTGCAGATGATTGAGTTTAGGGAGGGAAAGGTGATCTAAGAACCTGAGTAAAGTATCTGGGGATGGAGAGGCAGGTGCCTCATACAATGTGCGGTAGTATCGCAGAAGGCTGCGTTATTAGCCATTCGGGAAGTAACTAGTTCCCTGTTGGGCTTTCAAAGTGCCACAAGGGGATGAGCTGATGTTCCTCGCGAATAAGCCATGCCAGCAGTCTAGCGAAGCCATCACCCTGGGCATGAGAAAGGGCAGTTTTCTTACAGTGATCATGATAACTAAATGTTGTCTCCCCTCGCCCCGCACTGAGCCGTCCGATGGGCCTCTTGTATTTTTGTTTGGTGGAGATCACGTTCAAGGGACATGAGGTCCTCCATTAGGCAGTGGTAGCTCGCAAGGGGAGTGCTGTGGAGTGGTGAGGCGGGGCGGGGTGGGTGGGTAGTGGAGTGGGACATACGACGGGCAGAAGTAAAGTAAGTAAATAATTAAATAAAACTATTTACCTTGCTCTCGCTGCATCGCCAACTCGGCCCTGCCTCACAGCACTCCCTCCGCGAGCCGCCACTGCCATTAGGCAATGACGGATACCCCAGGAAGTTGCCAACAATTGCCGAGGACCACACCCTTATGTGCATCACATTACCGGGAGCTCGTCGAAGCAGTGCCCTGGTTCTCTGTGAAGTAATTCGTAACGCAGAGAGAGAGGATCCCCTCAAAAGGGAGGATCAGAAAGTGCCTCAAACTGTAGCCTCCAGGTCGGGATAGAAGGATGTTGCCTGCCCCAACACGGTGTAATAAGGAAGGGGCAATGATTTTACAGAGATCTTGGCGAGTATTCCCACTGACAACCCGGGAGCCAATAGGAGTCGTGTATAAGATAAGGTCAATTCTGGTATGAAGATTATGTACAGCGGAACAAAAAGAATATTCACGGACATGTGGGTGTCCTAGTCGCCATGCATCATGCAAGTGCATACTCGTGCACCATTGGTCAAAGTGTTATGTGGTGTGGACACCGACCGCTGTTTGCAATGGTGGAGTAGAGCGATGAAGTTGCAAGTCGGGTGCACAGTTGAAGTCACACCCCCAGATCCCAGGACTGAGTGGGTCATGATGGAGTGCTGGAGTGAGACTGTCTAAAAACTCTGCTTGGTTATAGTTGGGTGCATACAAGGCCATTAGAGTAAGGGGGGATCCATCCAAGTGTCCCTCCAAGATGACATACCTCCCATCCGTGTCCACCCGCTCTGTACCTAGAGCAAAGGGGACCCCGGGAGCTATCCATATAAGAACACCCCTTGCATATGCAGGCATTGTGGTCCCATAAGTCTGGCCCCTCCATTTAGAGCATACTTTGTGGAGCTCTGATGCCCTGAGGTGGGTCTCCTGTAGCATCACAATGTGGGTGTGACTTCATTTGAGATACGCATAAATGCAGTAGTGCTTAGACAGAGGGGCCATACCTCGCACATTCCAGGTAAGAATGTGATATCAGTGACTATAGTTGATTAGGTTTGTTTCAAATTAGCAGTCAAGTTAAGGGGCACAAATCTCAGCACCATGCTGTAAAGGTACAGAATAACAACCATGAAACCCAACCTCCTAAAGAAGTTTAGGCATACCAGTATTAAGCAAACAAGCAATTCAGTGACAGCAATACAAAAGATCAATAAAAAGACTTGGTGCACAGAGAAGAGTTTCTGGTTCTCTCTTTTATACATGAATAAAGTTTAAAAAAATCCTAAGATAAAGTCCAAACTAAGAGGATGATTCAATAGTCTAAAGAGATCTCAAACTCAGGGAAATGCAGAAAAACAGGAAAATGTGGGGAAGTGCGGTGAGTATGGGAAGGTGTCAGCATCTCAGAAGCTCGGTCAAGATTGTTCTTGGGTCAGGGGAATGGAATGCCATGAGTCTAACTGCCTCCATCACTGCACCCCTAGCCAGGTCAGTTCCACCAGACTTTCTAAAATGACCCATTGCTTCCAGGCTGTGTTGGGATCACCACACGTACTGGGGTAGGCGCGTCGGAGAGCTAGTGAAACAAGACCATTTCTGTGTCGATAGGGTTGATAGTATCCAAAATCCAAGTTTTGGTTAAGAATATAGGCTTGATATGTTGAGAGTCTGGCAGTGAAGGCACACGGAGCGTGTTTTTTATAGCAGATTTTGAGGCTTATTTATAAGCTGCATGATATTTACAAGCACACGTAAAGCCACCCTACATGGCTTTATGTGTGCTTGTAAATATCGCCCCTTTTCATGCAACACTTTGCCTGTTAGGCGCGTGACATGGGTGTTGCTGTGGGTGTTCCCACGCAACACACATGTCCACTGATGCATTTCCAGATTTACGCGCAAAGCTGGAAATGCATCAGAATAATACGCTACCCCCAGGGGAGGCTTAGCGAGGAGCAACGAGGAGAAATGTTTTCAATTCTCCTCGTTTTTTTCCTCTTTCAATGCGTGCTGCATTATACAGCACACATTGGGAGAGGAAATCACCTCAACTGATTGTTTTTGTCCTGGAAGGTGCACCTTCCTGCACAAAAAATCTCCCCATGATGCAGGCATCCTTGCACCATGGTGCAAGGGTTCCTAGGCTGGCGCATGGCAGCAGTTTGTGCGCCGCGTTTGTGTAAATATGTCGCATCCCTGTGCTTTGAAACTAACGCAGCACGGCGCAGAAAAAATGACTTGCAGCACAACGGTGCGTTAGTTTCTCATAAATATGGTCCTTTGTTTTTAACTAACTGGTTTTTGACTGTCAAAAATATTGAAACAGCGTTAGTGCTCAGAAAGAGGAAATGAACTGGCCCTGGGAAGAAGGGTAGCAAAAGCAGAGGAATGGCATTAGCCAAAATGTGACAGTTCGCCATAAAACTGGGGTCCAGCGGTTGAGAGCGCAGAGGCCAGAGAGCAGGTGGGGAATAGTGCAGCTTACCGCTACCGCTGGAGCTCACCTCAAGGCTACTTGGATCCCCGCCCTGCCCTGGTCTGCTCGGCTTCCAAGCACTTACTTTACAGAACTGCACCTCACTATTTGAAGTGTCATTTGGCTCAGCAGGGCCTGGTGTCAGCTGACTCAGCTCCTGGCTGGGCGAGCACTAAACTAGGCCTACGAACACGCACGTAGTTGTAGGAGTCCATGCATTCTCCCCTGACCTGAGATGAACGCTGAGGGCCCAGACCACAAACAAAGTCATGAATCCTGGCCGCATGTCAACAATGCATGGGTACAGAGTCTGTACCTTAAGGAATTAACAAAGCGTGCCAGAAGTGTTTTTAGGTGTACTTTAGAAAATCTTTTATGGACTTTTTTTGCTGACACTACGGAGCCAATTCCGCATGCATAATGAATGTTCTGGAATTATGCATAGGGAAATGCCAATGCCTTGGAGCAAAGCTGCAATTTATGTTTTTCATTTTTAGCTGCACAGTGGACATACATTTCCCGATGGAGAAAACCTTTTCCTTACAACTACACCTATTTCTGTGAAGGTACTTTTAGCCTTCCCAACATGGAAAGGGATTTACTCTTGTAATTGGCAGGAGTAAATGTATGTGCAAACTATTTTGTGAATTGAACACCGACTCCCCCACTCATGATATTGCAATGTCTTGACTTTTCCTTTCTGACTTTTCTTCTTGTGTATCTTTTTATTCACCTTTCAATGTATCTCTCGACAAATAATGTGTACTTTTGTATATCGCCTATTGATTGTATTATATTTTATATAGATACATTGTCAAAATATCGGTAGACAAATATTACCAAAGTCAGAAGGGTGAATAAGTTCGGTCAGGGTCGAAATATGCGATCTACTGTCTACACACCTTTTTAAAACTATTTGAAAGTGTATTCGAGTATTTCCTTTCCCCTATCGGCCAATAGAGGGGGCACTTACTGCTTTCAGGCTCTCCTGTTAGGTAACAGTAGGGATTCATTTGATGCTTCCCAATTTAGACCTGTGGCATCTGAAGAGGCAGATGTGAGAAACCAATGCTTGCTCCATGGAAGTCCTTGCACAGCAAGATATTGTTGTAGCGAATAGATTCTGATAAAGCACACAATTAAATTACAATAAGAGGAGAGGGTGTGGCTAGAGATAAAGCACGTTTTAAATACCTCATTACATTAGATTTGCCAGCCTAACTCACGTCTTCGATGGATTACCATTTAAATCCTGAGCTCTTGAAATACAGAGTCCATCAACATCAATTCACCAAAGAACCGGGGAAGCAAATTGACATTATGTACTTTTTGACCCCTGATGCTCACACAGTGTTAATTCATTGGTCCAATCGTTGCTTCTTAATAGTCCCTATTGGCTACTGAGGGAGTTGGAGAAGGGCAAGGAGTGGATACTATCAAAAATTAAACATGGCTCTGCTCCTGCCGCTGACTTGCCCTGGGTACCAAACGGAAAGCCATGGGTAAAAGCTACTACTCCATGTTATTCTCAGATTATATCCACGGTGAGGTTTTCATCAGCTTCCTATTGTCCTATTTGAGTGCCTGAAATTCGTTTCAGGTGACTGGATTACTAGAGAACAAAGAAGGACACCATTTTCACTTAGTGAAAACTAACTCAGAAGCACAGATAGATGGACACCGCAATAGGAATTCTTACTGTAACTTGAGGAGGTGGCCTTTAATTAGTGGGCACTCCCTCGTTGCAGGAATTGGGCAGCGCTGAAATAATATCTAGGGACAGCCTGAGGCCGGGGCATGAACGTGGGTCTAGGCCGTCTCAACAAGGGAGACAGTGGCAGTGTCGACCGAGCCGCTTGACGCCTGCCAGCGCTCCTAGCATCATTTTAAATATTGGATTTGAGAATTTTTAATAATCGAAATAATTTGGAATTGTATTCTTTATTTTACTTTACTATGTACCTGCTACATCCAACACTTCAGTAAAAGCTCTTTTGCACACCCAGTTCGCCGCTAACACCATACTATTGCTGGGGGAACTCTAGGTCGCGTTTCACCGAAAAAACACCACTTCCGCTTTCCGCGCTCGCGGAGCGGTTAGCGGTCTAGCCATCTGTTAGGAGGGGCTACTTAGGCAGCGAGGAGCCGGCCGCCGACGGTGGTAAGGGAGACAGTGGCAGTGTCGACCGAGCCGCTTGACGCCTGCCAGCGCTCCTAGCATCATTTTAAATATTGGATTTGAGAATTTTTAATAATCGAAATAATTTGGAATTGTATTCTTTATTTTACTTTACTATGTACCTGCTACATCCAACACTTCAGTAAAAGCTCTTTTGCACACCCAGTTCGCCGCTAACACCATACTATTGCTGGGGGAACACTAGGTCGCGTTTCACCGAAAAAACACCACTTCCGCTTTCCGCGCTCGCGGAGCGGTTAGCGGTCTAGCCATCTGTTAGGAGGGGCTACTTAGGCAGCGAGGAGCCGGCCGCCGACGGTGGTAAGGGAGACAGTGGCAGTGTCGACCGAGCCGCTTGACGCATGCCAGCGCTCCTAGCATCATTTTAAATATTGGATTTGAGAATTTTTAATAATCGAAATAATTTGGAATTGTATTCTTTATTTTACTTTACTATGTACCTGCTGCATCCAACACTTCAGTAAAAGCTCTTTTGCACACCCAGTTCGCCGCTAACACCATACTATTGCTGGGGGAACACTAGGTCGCGTTTCACCGAAAAAACACCACTTCCGCTTTCCGCGCTCGCGGAGCGGTTAGCGGTCTAGCCATCTGTTAGGAGGGGCTACTTAGCCCTCTCGTCACCCTGAGCGCGCAGCGTTCGCGCGCAGAAAAGCGCCAGAGAACGCGCCTGAGACAAGCCAGAGAGAAGCCCGCCTGCGCCCGTCCGCGACAGGACGGGGCTAGGGGCCAGAGGGTCTACACCTGCAGATATGCCTAGCCATGAAGATAGGAGACTTACTTATACATCTCAGGTACTGTTAAACCTTAGATCTCTAACATCGCCGGGCTGTGGAGACAGTGTTCGCCCACAGGTTGAAGGTCCTTTTTCATGTTTACACTGTCACTCCCAGTTCGACATTATTTCAAAGGTCTCCAGTGAAAGTAGTGCTAGATGTCATATGCCATATAATACTACTGTCAATCATGTCACTACTGACCCTATCATCCGAGTAGGATGGAAAAACATTCTCTGTAATATCAGATCGCTCCCAAAACACTCCGCCCAGGTCTGGGATTTAATTTCTTCTAAACAACCTGACCTGTGCTATCTTACTGAAACATGGCTGAAACCATACTCTACTCCTGCTATCACGCTGGGAGTTCCTAACAATTATAAAATAGCTAGACTAGACCGTCCCTTTAAAAATGGCAGAGGAATCGCCATTGTATATAAACAAGAGATCTCCATCAAAATCCTGGAGGAATTGACGACTACAGAAATTGAACTGTTAGTCTTTAAATTAACATATTCGCCCAAAGACAGTCAGATAGGTGCCTTAGTTTATCGCCCTCCTGGCTCTTGTACAGGCTTTTTGAACCTTCTGATCGAGTTGTTAGCTCCCTATGGCAATGGTGACAGTAACTTCACATTAGTAGGGGACTTTAATGTTCACAGCGAGAGATCCGACTGTAGTGAGGCGCAAGTTCTGCTAGCAGATTTGTCACTATTGGGTCTAAGTAAACGAAACTCTGGACCTACTCACATAGCTGGTCATACATTGGACCTGATCTTATCTAATTCTCCATTGGTCTCTTGTTTACCTGCGGATCAGGTCAGCTGGACCGATCATTTTGTTGTGGAATTTTATACTCCGCTTCCTGAGCCCGTCATGACGCAGCAGATCCCACTACCCACTGTCCGTAGACAGTGGCATAAAATCACAGACAGTTCCTTTGAAGAGAAGTTTATTGCGCCCATTATTCTTCCTAGTGAAAGTATTGATATGGCACTAATTAAATTTGGTAGGGCGACTAAAAAATCCATTGATGAAATAGCCCCTTTGAGACAATTCAAACCCCGACCAGCCACTAAACAGGAAGTGTGGTTTTCTGATCACCTAAGAACATTGAAACTTTCTGCTAGGAAGTTAGAGAAGAGATGGAGAACCACTCACTTGGCAGAAGACAAAAAGGGATATTGGGACTCACTATCTATTTACCATAAGGCGATTCGTACAGCACGAAAGACACATATAACAGCACAAATTGCCGATGCTGGAAACTCCCCCAGAGTTCTCTATCAAATTCTGCAAACCTTTGTCAAGCCTACAGCATGCGAATCTGTAGAAGTAGCATCCCAACAGCTGTGTGACAAGATATCTCATTTCTTCACCACTAAAATTGACAACATTTATGAAAAAATAGTCAGTGCTGTTAATAATAATGATTCCTCAACAACAGCACTTTCCCAGGCTGATACAGAGCTGAAACAGGATATACATTCTTTGGAATCTTTTCCCCCTATTTCTTTTGAGGACATTTCTACACTGACTACCAACATTAAAAGTGGGAGTCCGGATGACATCATCCCAGCTAGGATCATACCTGCTCTGACAGAGCAGCTCTCTCCTATTTTTGAGCAACTTGTGAATCTTTCACTTAGTTCCGGCCACGTCCCTAAAGAATGGAAAAGAGCCCTCGTCAGGCCCATTAGGAAAAACACCGCCATTCCTTGGACTGAATTGGCTAATCTAAGGCCAATCTCATTGCTACCCTTTCTTGGGAAAATAACTGAAAAGCATGTAAATTTCCATCTATCCAAGTATATTGAATTGGCTGACGTCCTTGACTATTCTCAGTCCGGGTTTAGGCCGAGGCATAGCACGGAGTCCACTTTGATATCTGTGACTGACGATTTGCACATGTACCAAGACAAGGGCTTTTCAGTGATCCTGGTTTTGTTAGATCTATCAGCGGCGTTTGACCCGTGTCACACTCCATCTTGACAGAACGGTTGTCGAACGCCGGGATCAAAAATAAAGCCCTTGCCTGGCTAAAGAGCTTTCTATCCGGCCGCACCCAGAGTGTCACCATGGGTGCATATCGGTCAGCGGAGGTAGAGATTTCCAAAGGGGCGCCACATGGCTCTTGTTTGAGCCCCACTCTTTTCAACATCTATGTGGCACCCCTGGCAAGAGTGATGCGTAAGTATGGTTTCATCCCCGTGTCATATGCTGATGACACGCAGCTCCTTTTCCCGTTCAAAACTATCTCCGCTGAAGTGAAGAGCTCCTTTTCAGCCGGTATGAAGGCAGTGGCACAATGGATGTCGGCCAACTGCCTTCAATGCAACGTCAGTAAAACTGAGGTTATGTTGTTTGGAGAAGCTAAATTGCTTTGGTCCCCGGATTGGTGGCCCAGCGACTTGGGAGTTGTTCCTGAACCCAAGTCGATCGTAAAGAATCTAGGGGTCCGTCTGGATCAAGACCTGACACTCAAGCAACATGTTAACTATATCTCAGGTATATGCTTTCATACCATCAGCCTACTGCGCAAGGTCTTTCCTCTTCTGCCTGATTCGGTGAGGAGAACCTTAGTTCAGGCACTTGTTCTAAGCAGGATTGATTATTGCAACGGTCTACTGCTTTCTGCCAATGAAGGGGTGTTGGCCAAACTTCAAGTCATCCAGAATACTGCGGCTCGTTTGGTCCTTAATGCCCCCCCAGAACTGCTTCCAAACCCCTTCTTGACCAACTTCATTGGCTTTCAGTCCGGCAGAGAACGAAATTTAAAACATGTTGTCTGATTCATAAGTGCTTAAATGGACAAGGGCCTGCCTATTTGGAAAAGAAATTTGTTCCATACACCCCCACTCGATCTCTTAGGTCCAGTAATAATCTTCTTTTGCTGGTGCCACGGGCCAAGAAAGCCAGACACGGGAGCAAGGCACTTTCCATAGCAGGACCTACTCTATGGAACAAACTCCCTCTGTCACTTAAACAATGCACAGACCATTTAAAATTTCGGAAACAATTAAAAACCTTACTGTTTAAAAATGAAATGTAGCTCCCACCCCCATCTATTCCCTGGTGCTCTTCAGGTGTCAAAGCGCAGAGATACTCCAATGTGAGTTGATTCCAGCGCTATATAAACCTATAAATAAATAAATAAACAAGCTCATGGGTATTGTTGAAATCTAAAAGCAGTTTGTCCTACCCATTTTATAAATTCACAAATATGTCACTGAAATTCATTTGTAAGTATATTTATGTGAACCTAGAATTACACCGAAGTGCTCAATTTTCTGTAAATTTAATTGTAAGACAGACAACTCTCATTCTTTTAGCCACACTTTTCCCAACTCCCAACTCCCCCAGCGGAAGTTTGAGGCACCAAATCCCCTTGCGGTAGCCTGCGCATCTTGATTCTTGGTTTTTAAAACTTGCTGCTACTGTTTTACAACGTGCTGCTATTTGTTTTTAAAACTGTTTTAAAGCTGCTACAAGTCCAGGGAGAGCTGTGTTTAATGTTCTGGGTAGTGGGGTTTCTTAATTAATTTGCACTCGCATCTAGGCGACGGGTCAACATTCTAGTAGCTGAAACCTGACGCTCGTCTGACGCAATATAAGCGCCAGATGACGCAAGCGTGCAGCGGTATTTAGAGGAACCGAATCCTCTTGCGGTAGCCCGCGCACCTTGGGGCATATTTACAATAACTGTTGCATCCCTGCAAATCAGCAGGGATGCGCCAGTTATTGTGCGCCACAGCTTCGCCATCATGGATGCGCCGCATTTACAATGCAACGCACCATGGTGCAAAAACGGCACAGATGCGTGACGCATCTGTGCCGTAAAAGTGACGCATTGCTGGAGTTGCGTCGCAAGCACGTCGCAGCTCCAGCAATGCTCTGGGGGGCCCTATCTAGTTAATGCTGCGTCAATCCTTACGCCTGCTTCAGGCAGGCGCAGGGTTTTGACGCAGCATGGGCCTAAAAGTGACTGAGTGAAATCTTGTAGATTTCACTCAGCCACTTTTAGGAGGCGTTCCTGCGGGGAAACGCCCCCCCTGCACAGGAACGCCTACATGTGGAGCAGGGCATTACAACGTGACGCATCTCCCAGATGCGTCACGTTGTAAGTACCCCTGCACCAAGGAGCTGGATTTGCGCCGCCGCTGCGTCACAAAAGTGACACAACGGCGGCGTAAATGAGACGCAAGGAGCTTGTAAATCTGCCCCCTTGATTCTTGGTTTTTAACTTGCTGCCACTGTTTTACAACGTGCTGCTATTTGTTTTTAAAACTGTTTTAAAGCTGCTACAAGTCCAGGGAGAGCTGTGTTTAATGCTCTGGTTAGTGGGGTCTCTTAATTAATTTGCACTCGCATCTAGGCGACGGGTCAACATTCTAGTGGCCGAAACCCGACGCTCGTCTGACGCAATATAAGCGCCAGATGACGCAACCGTGCAGCGGTAGTTAGAGGAACCGAATCCCCTTGCGGTAGCTTGCGCATCTTTATTCTTGGTTTTTAAAACTTGCTGCCACTGTTTTTACAACGTGCTGCTATTTGTTTTTAAAACTGTTTTAAAGCTGTTACAAGTCAGGGGAGAGCTGTGTTTAATGCTCTGGGTAGTGGGGTCTCTTAATTAATTTGCACTCACACCTAGGCGCCGGGTCAGCATTCTCGTAGCTGAAACCCGACGCTCATCTGACGCAATATAAGCACCAGATGACGTGACAGTGCATCAGTAGTTAGAGACACCGAATCCCCTCAATGAAGCCTGCGCATCTTGATTCTTGGTTTTTAAAACTTGCTGCCACTGTTTTTACAACGTGCTGCTATTTGTTTTTAAAACTGTTCTAAAGCTGTTACAAGTACAGGGAGGGCTGTGTTTAATGCTCTGGGTAGTAGGGGCTCTTAATTAATTTGCACTCGCACCTTGGCGCCCGGTCAGCATTCTAGTAGCTGAAACCCAATGCTCGTCTGACGCAATATAACCTCCACATGACACAACAGCCCAGCGGAGGCGTGCAGCGGGCGTGCCGCTGGCACGCCGAAAGCGTGCCAAAGGCAAGCCCGTCTGGGCCTGCCCACGTCCAACCGGGCCCAGGGGCCAGAACCCCTGTCTCTCCCCCCGCAGGTCAGTATCATTATACTAGTGCACAACTCAACCAGTTAAATCTAGCTCCAGGGCTAAAATGTCCACACTCTATCTCGATTCAGACACTTGAAGATAAGTGTTGCCAATGTCAGTTTGTGCCCTCTGCACGTGTGGCCCCCCCCTCCAACCTTTGTGAAAGCAAACAAACTGTTTTACTCAACTGCAGATCCCTGCCCAAACACACAACTGAGTAGTAGGGTCTCTTAATTAATTTGCACTCGCACCTAGGCCCCGGGTCAGCATTCTAGTAGCTGAAACCCAACGCTCATCTGACGCAATATAAGCACCAGATGACGTGACAGTGCATCAGTAGTTAGAGGCACCGAATCCCCTCGATGAAGCCTGCGCATCTTGATTCTTGGTTATTAAAACTTGCTGCCACTGTTTTTACAACGTGCTGCTATTTGTTTTTAAAACTGTTTTAAAGTTGTTACAAGTCCAGGGAGGGCTGTGTTTAATGCTCTGGGTAGTAGGGGCTCTTAATTAATTTGCACTCGCACCTAGGCGCCCGGTCAGCATTCTAGTAGCTGAAATCCAATGCTCGTCTGACGCAATATAAGCGCCACATGACACGACAGCCCAGCGGAGGCGTGCACGCTGGCATGCCGAAAGCGTACCAAAGGCAAGCCCGTCTGCGCCTGTCCACGTCCAACTGGGCACAGGTGCCAGAACGCCTGTCTCTCCCCCCGAGGTCAGTATCATTATACTAGTGCACAACTCAAGCAGTTAAATCTAGCTCCAGGGCTAAAATGTCCACACTCTATCTCGATTCAGACACTCGAAGATAAGTGTTGCCAATGTCAGTTTTTGCCCTCTGCACGTGTGGCCCCCCCTCCAACCTTTGTGAAAGCATACAAACTGGTTTTACTCAACTGCAGATCCCTGCCCAAACACACAACTGAAATCGCCATGTTTTTAAAAGACTATGACCCAGAAGTCTAATTTCTCACGGAAACCTGCCTCAATTCCAGCTCGGTGCCCAACATTGTCCAAGCACTTCCCCCAGGATACCTGATTCAGAGGGTGGATAGATTGACAGGCAAGGGTGGGGGCATCGCCATTGTCTATAAAGATCACCTGACTTGCCGCTTGTTAGGCAGTCCGCTACCAAACTGCGAGAACTCCCACTTCTCCATTGAACTTACTCCCACCCTCACACTCTCAGGTATCCTCATCTACTGCCGTCTTGATGCAAATTTTACTCTCCTCCGTGATTTTTAATCTTCACTTAGATGACCCCTCAGCCCCATAAGCAACCGAAGTAGCCCAAGACATCGCAGCCTACCAATTGATTCAGAAGGTCTTGCAAGTAACTCATGAAAAAGGTCATCTCCTTGACCCCATTTTTGCTAATTTGGGAGACCTGAAAGTGAAAGAGCTCATCCCCCTTCCGTGGTCGGACCATTTTATGATTCCCTTATTCTGGGCGCCCCTAAGTACCCTAAGTACAGTGCTATCTACTCCATCTATACGAACCCAGATCCGACCTTGGTCTAAACTCTTGTTGGAAAGGTGGACTTCAGAACTCGAAAATTCTACTCCAAATCCTGGCCCGACCCAATGGCAGCCAATGAAAGTTTTTGCAACTGGAGTGAGGGGCCACTCAATCTGGTGCTCCCCAAAATTTTTACCCAGAAGAAAGTTGGTCCTAATAGGGCCGCCTGGTTTTCCCCCAAATTACACTCTTTAAAACAGAATTGCAAGAAATTGGAAAGATTATGGAGGAAAGATTTCTCTCATGAGAAGAAATTTCAATATATGGTGGCTATTGGACGATACAAGGCAGAAATAAAAACTACTCAAGCCTCTTATTATGAGGGAAAGATAGTGTCAACCGCTAACACCCCCAGAGAAATCTTCCTCATTGCCAAAAAGTTACTCAAAGTTCCCGTCCCTGCAGCCATCCGGATACCTCTGGTCTCTGTTGTTCAGAACTGGCTGAATACTTCTCCTTTAAAGTACAAAATATCCTTAGGCATCTCTCCCTAAAAGACAGCAACACCTCACTTAAGCCTACGAATCCTGAGGGGCATCTAGTGAAACACGAACTTGAGACCTTCGCCATGATGCCTCAGGAATTATTCCTAGGCACCCTAGCATCAGTAAAAAGTGGGTCGCCCCTAGACCCCGCACCCCCTAACATCCTGAAATTAATTGGACCAATAATTGCCCCCACTGCCACCTGCCTGATTAACGCCTCATTTGCGATGGGCATCATCCCTCATGAGTGGAAAAGGGCAATGGTAAAAGCGCTGTTAAAAAAACCTAACCTGGATCCAGCTGGCCTGGGCAACGACCGCCCTATCTCGCCCCTTCCTTGAATCAGCAAGATAGCAGAGAAACATGCCAACCAAACCCTCTCCGAGTTTCTCAAAACCAACCGGGTTCACCACCTCGCTCAAACGGGTTTCCACCCCGGTCAAGGGACGGAAACAACCATACTATCAGTGGTGGAAGAAACCAGAAAAAATCTTGATGCAGGAGGGGCAGCGGCCATAACCCTCCTTGACCTGAGTGCTGCCTTCGATACGGTTAACCACTGAGTCTTGATTCACTGCCTCAGGAGCACAGGAGTGACTGGAACAGCACTACTTTGGCTACAATCCTTCTTAGAAGGAAAATTCTTCCAGGTCTTTGAAGGCTGCGCTAACTCACAGCCCATTCCCTTACAGTATGGAGTCCCGCAGGGCTCTTCTTTGAGCCCCACTCTTTTTAACCTGTACATGGCTATGTTGGCGGATGTTGTATCTCCTTTTGGGATTCATATGGTGAAATACGCCGACTACACACAGTTGTTAGTTGCTATGAGCCACCCCAAACCGCAGGGCAACGACCTCTCCTCCTACCTTGAGGAAGTCACCAAGTGGATGAGCCTTTCCCACCTCAAACTCAATGGGGAAAAGACAGAGCTCATGATCCTTGGCAACTCTCGAAGTTTTCCATTAAGCACCTTGTGGCCTCCCTCTATGGGTCCGGATCCGGCCCCCAAGACAGAGATTAAAAGTCTGGGAATCTGGCTAGACCAAGACCTTACTTTCACAGTACAGGCGAGGAAGACTGCTGCGTCATGTTACGGCCTGCTGCGAATGACTCGCAAAATCCTCCCCCTATTACCTTTCCAAGCAAAAAAACTACTGATCCAGGCTTTAATTCTGTCTAGGATAGACTACGGAAATGCCCCGAAGTCAGTCATTGCAAAATTGCAGGTCATACAAAATTGTGCGACTTACTGAGACCCTTAAACGCTGCTCAGCAAGGCCCGCTCTACGCTCTCTTCACTGGCTGCCAGTACAAGAGAGAATCAACTTCAAGGCCCTCTGCATTGCCCATTAGGCGCTGAACGGAAGGGGACCCCCCATCAATAAAGCCATGATTCGCCCCTACAGGGCTAACAGAAAACTCCGCTCAGATGAACTTCACCTTGCTGTGGTCCCCAGGATTAAGAAGGCAAGAAGTGGCGGACGGCTCTTCTCATTCAATGCCCCGAGACTTTAGAATGCCCGTCCACTTCATCTCCGTAGGGACCCAAATCACCTGATGTTTCGGAAACAACTAAAGACCCTGCTCTTCCCCATGGGTATTCTGTCCTCTAGTTACGGCTTCAGCGATGGGATGCTTCCAGGTAGCCATGCACTATATAAATGCCAATCTAATCCAATCCTTTCCACCCATATTCCTGTTTTGTTAAATGTAAGCTTACCCTATTCCCTACCAATATGCTGCCTGCTTCCATTGGAAGCCCGTGCAATATTGAATCTACCAGCTGATGCCGCTGTTGGTCCTCTTTTGGGGTCGGCCCTCTCACTCAACATTTCCACTTTTGTTGCAGGTGATATGGGAGCTGGTTCCTTTAGGATGCTTCTCTTCTATAAAGTTTGCAACGTTTTTTTGGGAGGGTTTTCTGTGTAAAGCATACTGCCTGAATATTGTGCTATGAATATTTCATAGCTAGAATATCTACTATAAAAATATTATGAAAGTATATATATAAAGGTGAGTACAGGGCAACTACACTTAACATATATGTGCCTTGACAACATATATACCTTTAAGGTACGTAGATGTAGAGTTAAGAATATACCTAATGTGACATATATGTACCTTGGTAACATATTTACTTTCAAGGTACATAGATGTGGAGTTAAGAAGAGTAAATCTATACTTACCTCTATACTGAGGCTGCTCCTCCATTGGAGAGAAGGAGCGTCACCCCTCTAAAATTCCACCTAAAGTCTCCGAGATGAAAAATAAAATGGTAATTTATTAACATTTTATTTTTATCCCCTGTCTCGAACAGAGCGTCAAGACAGGGGCGGGGCAGTTGCTGAGTGACAGCAGTATGTCACTGCAGGGAGGAGGTTGCCCATGTCTATTTGGCTGGCCATCGTGTGACGGCCAGCCACACATGCGCACTTTAAAGAGCTCCCACCCAGATGTCTTAAGACAGCTGGGTTAGAGCACGTGCAGGGCTCCAAAGAGCATTGGAGCACCGAGTGAGGCCACTTCCTTCAATCAGGATGCTGCTCTCTTGCTCTGAGAGCAGCGCCCTCTTTGGAGGGAGTTGCAGCATCCATTTCCTGTGGCCATTTGCCAAAGAAGAATTCCGGAGCCGTGGACACCATTAGTAAATCTTCTTTTTCATTTAATTTGCCACCTGCCCACCCCACTCCTGGTAGATGCCACTGCCTCTATATACTTACCATCATGACATTTTGGTACCCAGTATTATGTTTATGATTTTTGTGCTTGATATTCTAAAATACACCCTCTGGGGCAATATGTTTGGTGGCGCTAGTGCGGCACTGACACGCATATTCTGAGTTTCCCTACCACTAGCTTTTTCATGACGGTGAGCCCACCATGCAAAGGCTGGCGGTGGGGGAAACAAAGGGAGCCCTAAAGGGCTCCCTGTTGCCCTTGTACACTGAGATGAATGCAGGGGGGCACATGATGTGCC
Source organism: Lissotriton helveticus (assembly GCF_964261635.1). Classification (NCBI taxonomy): domain Eukaryota; kingdom Metazoa; phylum Chordata; class Amphibia; order Caudata; family Salamandridae; genus Lissotriton; species Lissotriton helveticus. The sequence goes on from NC_136061.1 coordinate 259,089,582, forward strand.
CCCTGTGTGCCTGCACACCCAGTTTCTGCACCGCATGGGCTCAACACTCCATGCCATGCAAGAACTTTCTTTGGCGTTCCCATGGCAGTGCCTTTAGCGGTGCCTTTTTCAAAGGCACCGCCATGGGCATGCCAAAGGACTGCCCGCCAGACCAGAAGAAAACTACCAATATGGTGGATGCCGGCGGTCGACTTTGGTGCTGCGGGATCGGGCCTGTGGTGTGCTGCCTTGCTCCCGCATTGCCAAAGTCGTAATCATCCCCTTTGACAAGACTAAGAACAGTGTGTCCATTCTTTTAAAGAGTGGCTATAGAAGGTACTTGACAAATCAGACTTCTAAAATGCATAACCAGATATCACTGGAATGTTTGATGTATTTAATACTTTCATCTGAGATAATCCAAGTTATCAAATGGAAGATGCCATGTTTCAGTGGGACTTGTCACATAGCATCAAATGCTGAATGAACAAAGGTGGTTATCAGCTACAGAAGAGCCATGTTCTGACCTCCTCACCTCATGAAAGTCCAAGGTACTAAGCAGGGAGGCACAGCAAAACTAAAAATCTGTTCCATATGTGGAAAATAATGAAAAGGACCCACATCCCTTGTGTTATCGCCTGATCTGTGGAATTCTGAAAAGAAGGAAAGAAAAAAAAGCTGTCCAGCATGGACAATTAGCATCTCTTTTAAGAACTTGAGAGCCAACCTGTATTCAATACAAAAGGGGTTAAATAAGGTTTGAGATTAAATGGGTGTTTGCTTGTCAGAATATCTTTGAACAGAAATATTGTTGTTTCCAAAAATCTTCCAAGGGTGAGGGGCAATATTTTATAAATGATATTTAGGATACTATACGTTTGTAAGACATATTCTGAGAGTGCCATTTTGATACAGTACCAAAGTTTGTAGCCAATATAGAAATCCCATTAGATGACCTGTAAAGTGAAATTTTCATCCACTAATAATCATGTGGGTAGCCACGATGATTCTGACTGCTTGAAGATGTTGGCAGAGGTATATAGGCTGGACAAAAACCCACTGTTGCCCTTCCAGTCCCTAACCTTCAACCTGCAGCTTGTGTGAACCCCTCCACCCCACCACCCTTTCCCCCTCCTGAGTAGGATCTGGAGTGGTCATCTGAATGTTTCCAGAGCTGGAAGCCTTGGTTTCAGATGAGACGGGCAAGAGGAACCAAACAGATAAAGGTAAGAAAAGAGCATCTCTCAAGCACCTCAAGAAAGAAGTTTGGTAGTGCAAAACATGTAAATTTGAGGATATACCTGACAAGGATTTATTTTTCACATATTTATTGTGAAAATGTTAAAAAGCAGCATATCTCTGCAATGGTCTTCTTTAGCGAGGATAAGATAGTTTATTATAGCTCGTAATAGTCGACAATACTGAAAACAATCGAACATGAGTTCTGATCTTTTGCGACCAAAGTGTCTTTATATAGCATGCAAAGTTTAAAGATCGCTGCTACAGAATCAACAAGAAGGTAAAAGAAAAGAATAATAAAGATAAACAAAAACGTTAAGCACCTAAAATGTAACTTCCCCACACTCATTTTGCTGGACTCAGCTTATTTTAGAAAAAATGCATAGATTCTCTGTTTTTTCTAATTCTGATCCAGGAATTTCTTTTGGCAATTCTGCTTATTCAAAATAATTATGAATATCTATACACCTGCAGAATTCAGGTCTTAACATAGAACTTACCCAAGTTTAAAAAGGTATCTTCTAACAGCGTAATTGCACTGGGACACAGGTGCTTGCCAATTATTCATTATTGTTATTGTCAGCCTTTTGGTTGAAATTTCTTGAAAATCTCGCTAAGTAAAAAAATAAATAAATCCCATTTTCTTTTTATTTTTGTTGCAAGTACAAAGTGTCAGGTTTCTGTTCGGAAAGAATTCGTGAGTACAAGCGAATATATATAAATTGACAGTGCAGTGGGTTTAAGCCCTATACTAAGGACAACCATCTACCAAGAGACAACTGGTCAGCAACATCCCAAGTAAACAGGCATCCATCTTCCGCAAGCCTCAGGTGTGGAGACTCGTGGCAGCCATTTGTTGGATCAACAGAGGGAGGTACACGGCGGTGCTCAGTGATGTACACACTGCATTGTGCTGGAGAAGCTGAGGAGAAAGTCGCCAAGCATCTTAAGTTCAAAGTCTATGGAAAAGTGCCAATGCTGCAGCAAACCGACCCTGACAGCTAACCAAACAGGTTGCTCACTCAGGCGTGGGGAAACAAAGTCCTACACATTATGGTAATTTGTCCTTTGAAACAAATAAACAGAACAAGTCACGTATAGACTGCGCATAATCTATTAACAGGATTCCATGTTATGATGGTCGTCCTATGGTTAGGTTGCAAAGGCATACTGTTTTCAATTTCTTTGTGAGAGTGTTATGTAAATATAAAAAACAACAAAACGAAAACATATTTGAAAAATACTAATAATCAATTTAACGATACTCAATTTACCAGCCTCGGAAGGATGGAAGGCTCTCAAATGGCCTTGCCTGGACACAGAAGTGTGACATGCAGATCCCACAGATGTCAGAAGCGAGAGTTTAACCTATTTCACTCGCATTGAATGTGTGGGATTTCCAGTTGGGGTGACAGTTGGGTACAGAGGTCCATTCCTGCAACTGCAAAACTACTTGTTCTGAATTTCAACGGCCACTATGTAAGGATTAGTAGCTAGATGAACAAGCATGATTGATCCACCCATTTGCGACCGGAAATATGCTTTTTTCAAATGTACAAAATGGAAAATCTGTTTGGGTATTTGGAAGGGGCGTGTGTAGGGCGTCCCGTCCAAATACCGAATCGGTATGGTGGGTATTACTGTTTTGCGACTGATTTAACGGTAATCAAACAGTAATACTTTGCCATCAGTTTAAAACTGGTGATAACCCATTCGCATAGGGGTTCCTTTTAGAATGTTAATAATAATAATATGTTTTTAGGAGCAGGGAGTGGTCCACTGGACTACTGCTTAATCTTAAAACATTAAACTTCAAGGTTTTCATTTCTTCTTTTTAAACGCATCCCGTTTTCTTTTAAGGAAACAGGTTGCATTTACATTTTTAAGAAAGATTGCTTTATGAAAAAGCAATCCGACATGGTGGCCTGCTGAGCTAAGCAGGCCATCATCCTTGCAATGGCTGTGATTCCCAATGGGTCCCAAACTGCGACCTACCTCATTAATATACATGAGGTAAGTCGATTTGCGGCCCACAAGCAATTCAACTCAATAAGTTCCATACATTAGGAATACCTATACGATTCAGAGAGAATCACAATTAGGAAATCGGTATTCCTAATGTTTGTACATCTGACCCTTAGCAGGGGCGGCTCCTCCACTAAGGCGGAGCAGCGAAGCCCCACTGCTCTTAGAGCACTGAAACAAGGGGAACAAAATGATAATAACTTTGTTATTACCATTTTATTTTTTGTAGCTACGTGGCTAGGTTAGGACGAGGTGAGGCTTGTGTCACAGGAGGAGAAGTGGTGGGCACACTCTAATTGTGCATGACTGCTTGCCCGGCCATCTTGGGCTTGCCAAACCGTCATGCGCACTTTGCATGTTCCCCACCAGGCTTGCATGTTCCCCACCTGACTGTAATGTACAGCCTAGTGGGGAACATGCACAGACTCCAAGTTCCCGTCTGAGCGCCGAACCATGGTGCTCAGACCAATCACAAAACTGCATTGCAGCACTGTGATTGGCTTAGGGGAGCCTGTGTACTTCCTGCTTCTGGGACTCGCCAGGAAGAGAAGCAACGACGGAGGAGAGATGGTGGCCGTAAATAGGTACGTGTACCTCGCCTCACTCAATGTGAGGGTTCGCACTGAATGAGTAACAGTTAAAGGCAATGTCCACTGTAATCCAAGAGCCAACTGCAGTCTCACTGCAACCTGCATCCCACCCAAACTGGGCATGCCCCCACAAAAGAATCAGAAGAGGGTTTAAATGCTGAGGATGGTAGTGGTAGTCACCTTTGTAGTAATGTCAGTTTCCTACATGTGAGTTGTTGCTCTAGTTCTCTTTGGTGGTAAACAAAAATCAGCATTTAACCGCATGCGTGCGGGCGGAATTCCGCTCGCACGCTGAGATTTTGTAAAGCGCATGTTACGTGACGAGCTGGGCTCGTCATGAGCGTGCGAGGAGGCTACCTCATGACGAGCCCAGCTCGTCATGAGCGTGGAAGGGGTTAAGAATTATTTGTTTTGAGGATTGACAAGGTGCTTTGTTTCCAGGAAGCCACCAACCTCTTGACTCAGAGAACATTAGTCACTGAATAAAATCAGCCAAGTCAGTTGGATGCAAATGTTTCCAGTCCGCAGAGATGTGTTTTCCGCATTGTTCCACATGTATTGAGGTGCAATTCTCATTTCATCAGCAGTAGGAATGTGTTGCAGCACCTAGAGGTCTTACACAGCCTCCTGATCGTACTCATCATAATCACAGTTTTATAGCATTGGATCATGTCTTAAACAGCTAAGACTAATGAGGTCATATGTAGGAAAGTATTTAGCATTTCTCAATGGACCGAATCTCAATTTTGGTCAGTTTAGAAATGCTAAATTGCCTTTCCATATGTACAAACGCAGATAGGCAATCGCAAAAAGTCGCATTTTGCGATTCTCTAAATAGGATATTGAAAATGGGAATTTACAATTTGCTATTTCCTAAATACATGTAAAAAAAACATCACCTAAATTAGAAATGGATATTTAGGAAATGCTACTGCCGTTGACTCTAAGTCGATAGTAACCATGTGCAATTTTAAAAAAACATTAGCAAATCCAATAGGTCTTTGGCAATGGCCGAGCTTTTGCCGTTGTCAATGTGAGTGTTTTTAGCCGTATGTTTGTGGGATTTCAAAGTGTGTGTTATTACTTTTGAGCAGGTGTCCGTGGCTGTGTTTTATGTGTGCATGTTTGTGAGAGGAATTGCCGTGCGCAATACATTGACACACCGCATCAGCTAAGCAAGTAAAATGCCACTGCACACTTAAAAACCCAGTGGTTTATTTGGATTGGAAGTCAGCTCAAAACAAGTGTAAATAGGAGCAGCATGGTGATGCACAATGGAAAAAAGGCCAGTAGCGCCGTGTTTATTCTGAAATATGTTAAGACGCCGAGCCAGTGCTAAAATGTGTTATTGATAGGCACATTTCACTCTAGCCCTAGCCACCTGAAATCGAACGTGGCATAACACAACACTGATCACTACTTGTAAATTAAATTATGGAATAAACATGATTTTATCTGTATATACACTTTTTACTGTTCTCAGCAGAATAGGCAGCTTGAAACGTCAGTGTTAATAAAGGATGTATGACGGTACAACGCGTGGTATTACCACGCGTACCGCTACAATGCGTCTTTTACAACGCAAGTCGTTACCACGACTTGCGCTGTAGGGGTGCGGACTTAGTTAAATTTACTATTCCAACACCAGCCTACGTACAGTAGGGAAGGTGTTGGAATAGTAAATCTACTATTCCTTATCCTTGAGCGCCCTCCAGCGCAAGTCGTGGTTACGACTTGCGTTCTAAAAGACGCGTTGTAACGGTACTGCGGGGTAATATCCGTGTTCTAAAGGATGTTCCCCATTAATAAAGACCAACAATATCCACACAACATTAATCCCAATTTAATACATTTTAGTGCGAGATTTATTAATTTGTCTATTATTGAAATTATATTTCAATAACGTGATCCTTAATGGAAATTGTAAGACTGTTTACACGAACCATCCAAGATGATAAAATGAATTCCTGTGTGTGGGGCATTTTTTAAGCAAATAACTGACAGCTTAAGAATAACACAGATCACCCACATTACATCACATTACAGTTGGTGGTTTGCTGTCTGGATTCGGATATCAAAAATAGCATTAACAGCATTGAAGATCTAATGAAGAAAAACAAATTAAGACTTCAAGCTGTGAGCGCACAGCTTGTGCCTGTCGGTGATGCTGTCACTTGCCTGCCATATATGTGTCAAACTATTACTCCCAGGAACCATGTCCAGCCATTAGAACTTTATTGTGAAAACACACACACACACACAACAACAAAGGGGCGAGGTAGTGCACCCCTGAACTCAACACGTAGCAGATAAAGACAATTGGCGGTGCGGGCGGTACAGAAAACACAAATCTGACAAGACGAGCAGTGCAGGGCACCAACAAAGGTGAGGTTTGGGGGAACGGGGGTAAACAAGAACCATCCAGCGGCATAAGACTGGGAGGCACCACTTGTTGGGGATGGCTGTGAAGAAGACTCACCCCTGCATGGGGATGGAGGTCTACCACTTCGGGCAAAGAAGGGGCTCAGAAGACCAAGTAAGGCTCGCCTGAATATAGTATAAGGAAGAGCATGTGTCCTAAGGGCCAGGGTGGTCAACCTCAAATCTGGAGAACCAGGTTTGAGTCTCGGCAATGTTAACGCGGGATTTCTGGTCTGTTGTTATCTTACCAGATCCCAGCTCAGGTCGACTGGATCGTTGGTACCTGTCATTGAGTAAAAGGCAACCCACTACTAGATCAATCAATTAAGAACTTAAACCACTCCAAGAACCACTTACTAAAAATAAGTTTTAAAAGTTTATTGTAAAGCCAAAAACAGCTGAAGATACAAAATTCTCAGCATAAGAGTCAAAAGATACACAGGTACTAATATAAACAAATATTCTCTAAATGCTCTTAATCTTCCAAAGAATATTACTAAAGCCAATTCAAATGTTAACAGAGTTGCAATAATAACTATGATCTGCAACTTGAGAGTCATTTACAGAAAGGAAAGTTCTGGTTAGACTGTCCCTACACTAGACTAAGTGACATCCCTACTTAACAGATCTTAACCTAAAAAGGTGTCAGCAGTGGTGACTTCCAAAGAAGATCACACACTTCCCTTAGTCTCTGAATCGAATTGATTTCTTGCAGTTTACCTATCTGCCTACCCATCCGCTCTCTTAGGCTCCTCAGACCCTCTGTTCTAACTCCACCCCGGGGTGCTGTCCCTAATACAAAATCACATTTCCCATTGAAACGCCCCTCAGGACGCCCCTCACGTGGTGTCGGTTCTGGCGGCAAATTCCAGGCTGGTCCTCCTCTGGACCCTTCGTTAAAGTTGACCTTTTTTTTTTTTTTTGCAGAGTTTTATATAGCGCGAACTAGAACCGAACCGAATCAGTTATCAGAGCGCTTTACATAGCACCAGTTACGTTACATGAGGACACACTTTCATTTTTAGGCACGGGGAGATTAAGTGATTTGCCCAGAATCAGACCTTGCTTCCCAGGCTTCTCTCAGGCAGGACGGTACCCCCTAGAAATTCCTCAAGACTCCTACAGGCCTGTGCCTGGCTCTCTTGAACAAAAGTCCATTCATCACTATACTGATTAGAGCTCCTCGCACCTGCAAATAGACACTTCTGCTATGGGCCCCAAATTCCGACCTCCATCATATCTTTAAGTCGTAAAACATGTACCAAGAATCACAGTTAGTGCCTAGCACGACTTTCTTTCAACGAGCACATACAGATCAAAAGGAATGACTTTGTCTTTTCAGGCCTATCTGGATTACACGAAACGGGCCTATACATCCTGCAGACATTAATTTCTTTGTTCAAACAGTATTCTAACTACCACACTGAATAAGTAAAACACTTCTATAAAACATATATTCCAGTTCTATGTTTAGAAATACATCAGATTATACCAATATTAAAGTCCATATCTCGTGACGGTGTAGCAGCACTATTCATTCTCTGTGAATTGCCATGTGGCCTACACATTTCATGGTTTACCGAATTACATTTCTTATTCATACTGCCACATAACATGAGACTTTAACATCATTCTAACATCACTACACACTTCTATATTAGTTTTTCACACATATATGTCTTATTATTCAAATTAGGCACTCTTATATATTTGCACTCTATATGTTCTACACTCTTATATGTACCTTTACTAAAATAATGCAACGTGCTTGTAAATATGGTGCACTTCTACATTTTTCTCAATTTGCGCTCTCTCAGTCCCCCCTTTGATGACTTTTAGTAGTCATCACCATTACAACACCATCCCAAGATATAAATCTTTCAAACTGAAGTTGTTGCAATACCCCCTCGTTTCATCGTCTCTAGAGCCTTCAAACTCCTGTACTGAGTATCCTGCATCGCAGTTAATCTCCTCTCCTGCTCTCTCATGGATCTCTGCAACCGGTTTGTTCTATACCATTTGTACAGTCGCACCAATCCCCACAAAGTGATTACACAAATCACTATTATGATGATGGGTTTCAGTATGTACCAAATGAAGCTCTTTCCTAGATTGGCAAACCAACCTCCAACTTTACCCATTCCTTGACCTACTTTCTCCCACACATTTAGTTTTGTCAAATCCTCTATCTCATGGTGAATTTCAGTAATGTTCCGTATGTACTTTTCCAGAGGTTTTGAATTGTCTGGAATGTAAGTGCAACATTCCTGGACCTTCAAAGCCTTACAGACTCCGCCCTCTTTGGCTAACAGAACGTCTAGAGCAAGTCGGTTCTGAAGAACCATTGCCCTTATCGATTGCATCTCTCCCTCCACCAGCATTAAAGATCTAGCAGTACTGGCGGATAACCTATCTACAACTGTTGCCAATCTTCTGATCTTGATGTCATTCAGTATTATTCCCAAAAGAGGAAATGCAGCACCGAATACATCTCCAACTACCTCCTCAGTGCTGACATCTCTTCTGTCTCTAGCTTGTTTCCCTCCCTTTTTGGATTCTAAATCCTCAGCATGGTATATTTTGGGGAAGACAATTGCCAAATAGCATGATCCGTACCAATTATCTGGTAGTTTCACATATGCATTTCTTCCACATACAAAATATACATTTGGGATCACCTGCATCTCCTTCAAGAAGTCCTTGGAGTAATACTCCAATTGGAAAGCATGTTCACAACTGACTTCTCCCACAAACACATTCTCATAATATGTTTGACTCCTGTGTATACACAATTTTCCCCTTTTCTCTCGGTCTAACGCTATTGGACCATTGCTACCCTTTCTTCGGTGTTCCCTTTCTTCCTGGGTCCAATCTGTTTTCCATTGTCCTGAAGCTTTTAGGATCTTTTGTCTTCTATATCGATCATCCACCTGCCCTATGAACTTTTTCTCAATTTCGGACACTTTACAAGTCAAATTGTTTCTTCGGGCATGTGAAGTATCTAATGTTCTCCATGGAAGGAAAAATTTCTGTAACCTGTCTTCACTCTTGTAATAATCCCATTTATTGAGGTGTTTATAATTTGGCACCTCCGGTAACAAGGAGTCGAAGTTTGAGTAATAGTACTCGAACCCGTCCCTTTCATAAAATATGCTCAACAACAAACTACATGTAATTCCATAAGTCAATGGAAGATGATGATACCTGATGCCCTCGTCTACAGAGGCTGGCAACTGCATGCAGACATAACAGTTCTTCGCCTCCATGGCATCAATATATTCATAAAGCAATTTGGCATACGCATTTGATTTAAAATTCCCCTTGGACTCATCTGCATGTAATCTCTTAATCTCAGTATCTAACAAAACCTTCTCTTTCTCTGTGTTTTTCCCCCTTTGTCCAACAGTAGTAGGCCCTTGTGTCGATACTCTTTTTGCTTCTTGTCTTGCTTTTGCTTCGTTTTCATGTCCCACGACATATGATATAGTAACTACTAAAACTATAAGAAAAATCACTCCCACTAAAAGTGTGCCTACTATGCATGTTGTCCTGCGGTTCGGGTTGCCAGTCTCCATGATCTCAAAACAGTGTAGCTCTGGTTTTCGTTCTCAGCATAAAGTCTTTTCCTTCTCCTCAATGTCTCTTTTTCTTTGCACAATGTCTCTTCACGAACCACACCTGGAAACTGATGATTCCCTCCGCAGACAGTCTTTGAGTTTTACAGTAACACGCAGCTTCAAAAGTCTTTTCAAAGTTTCTTCAAAATTCCATAACAAAGTTTCTTCTTACACAGCTTTTAAACAAAGTCTTTAGTAAAGTCTTTTAGCAATCCGAAATTATGCGGGTTCCAGCGACTCTCATTACACATTCTAATATTTCCAAGCGAAGAAGGAGCTCCTCAAGCATTGGAGTCCTTGAACTACAAAGTGGAAATTCTACTGTGTTTAGAACGAAGTCTCTTATTCCGCTCAGGAGAGGAGGGTAGACGATGTTGAGTGTCAGCAACCCTTCGACCTCTACTCCTGGTATCAGCAACTTTATGTCCACCGTGATGATGGGGTCAATTCTGTTCAGGGTCACTTCCCTCACCCTCCCGGTTCTGTGTGCTTCGGACATCTGTAGCGAGGTAGGTCCACTCAGGAGTAGAGTATCTTCTGCAAGGCACTCGCACTCTCCTTGATCTCCTTGGACCTTCCTGTTCCTGGCCCTGTGCACCTTCGTCCAGATCCGAGTCTTCAGATATAGGGGCAAGAGTTTCCTCTTGAGCAGGCTTCAGGCTTGGCCTCCTTCTTCTTTCGGGCCAAGTAGCTGCTCCACGTCTTGTTCTCCTATTGTTTACCCTCCCACTCGGTTCTTGATCACTCTGGACTTGATCTGTTTCTGAGTCGCATTCACAGCAACTTTCTCCTTCTGTAGCGACTTCAGTTTCACTGCCGTCCTGTCCTTCCTCTTCTGGATCTGTGACGCTCCCAACTTCTTCAGACACCCCCACAGCTTGACTGATCCCCTCTAATGGTTCTCCGTCTTCGGTTGGATTTCCATCCGCGAGAGGAGCTGTTTCTTCCAGGGGTGCTGGAACTCTTCGGGTGTGGGAAGCGTGTATCCAATTTGGCAATCCTCCGCACTTCACGGCAGTATTCGTTGTTAGGATAACCTGGAAAGGTCCTCTCCAACGCACGTCTAGGCAGTTCTTCCGGACGTGCTTCTTTACCACGACCCAATCCCCTGGGCACAGATCGTGGCACAGATCTCTTGACGATGGGACCTCAGCAGCCTGCACCTGGAAGGACACAGAATGAATGGCGTCAGACAGTCCTTTGCAGTAGTCCAGGATCAGGTCATCTGTAATATTCAGCAAAGCAGTTGTTGGGACAGTTGGAAGTCTCATTGCCCTCCCCATCAGCACCTCGTGAGGAGAGAGACCTGTCCTCCTGTCGGGTGTACTATGCATGCTCATAAGCACTAAAGGCAGAGCATCAGGCCAACTTAAGGAAGTGGATGAACACACTTTGGCAATTCGGCACTTCAATGTCCCGTTTATCTGCTCCACGGTACCTGAAGCCTCTGGTCGATAGCTACAGTGTAACTTCTGATCAATGTTCAATGCAGAGCAGAGCATCTTCACAATTTCACTGTTAAAATGTGTTCCTCGATCAGATTCCAGAGAACCTGGCACCCCGTAGCACGGGATCAACTCTCTAAGTAACAGCTTTGCTACTGTGAGTGTATCGCACCTACGTGTAGGGTATGCTTCGACCCATCTGGAAAATAGGCATACAATCACCAAAACATACCTGAGGCGATTGACTCTTGGCATCTCAATGAAATCTAATTGCATTCTGTTGAAAGGCCCCCCAGACCTCCCAATGTGACTCATGGTAACTGGTGTTCTTTTCCCTACGTTCAGTTGCTGACATGTAACACATCTCCTACAGACTGCTTCTGCTGCAATCCTAAACTTAGGACAATACCAAGTCTGCCTAAATACCCTCAGCATGGCATCCCTTCCTAAGTGTGTTGGACCATGTATCTGTCGTGCCATTGGGCTCACTAATTCCTCAGGTAACACTGCTCTTCCATCTGCTGAAACCCAAAAGTCCATTTCACTTCTCACACAACCTGCTGTTTCCCATGTCTTTTTCTCCGAATCAGGTGCATTGTCTTGCATTTGTTTCAAATCCTCCCAAGTATCAACAGTTTCTAACATCATGTTTAGTTCTGTCCTTTCCTGAGCCCCACCTACTTCCACCTCCGTGAAAGTGTACCCATGTTCTGCGCAATATCGCGCGACTTCGTCTGCATATCTATTTCCTTGTGACACAAAATCAGTATTTTTAGTGTGAGCTACGCACTTGACCACTGCGATTTCAGCTGGACCCTGCAATGCTTCTAACAGCAGTCGTACAAATTCCCCGTTTCTGATTGGTGAACCAGAGGAGGTCATGTAACCCCTCTGAGACCACAATTGCCCGAAATCATGAACTACACCGAAACCATATTGGCTATCGGTATAAATGGTGACTCTCTTTTTGCTACCTGCTATACAGGCACGTGTCAGTGCAATGATTTCTGCTACCTGAGCGGAGTGTACTCCTTCCAGGCAAGCGGCTTCCACAACTCCAGTAATGGTGCAAACAGCATAAGCTGCTCTCAACCGACCAGTATCGTCTCTTAAACATGAGCCATCAACAAAATAAATTTCATCAGGGTCGATCAATGGCTCATCCACAATATCTGGTCTGGGCTTCGTGCATAGTTCAGTCACATCAAGGCAATCGTGATCTTCACAGTCTTCGCCTTCAATATCATTAGGAAGTGGCATCAGTGTAGCAGGATTCAAGACAGAGCACCTCTTAAGGGTCACGTTCTCTGCAGCAAGAATAACTTGTTCATAGCGCGTGAGCCTACTATAGGTCAAGTGCTGCGTCTTGGTCCTAGTCATTAACAGTTCTACAGAATGCGGTACATACACCACTAATTGGTGTCCCATCACAATGTTCTCACAACGTTCAATGCTGACACCTGTTGCAGCAACGGATTTGAGACATCCGGGCAACGCTGCGGCTACCGGGTCTAAAGTAGCCGAAAAGTATGCAACTGGTCTACGGGCATTCCCATGTACCTGCACCAACACTGATAACGCACATCCCTCTCTTTCACAGCAGTACAATGAGAATGGTTTCTCATAGTCTGGCATTCCCAAAGCCGGAGCACGACACAAATCCTCTCTCAGCTGTAGGAACGCCATTAACCAATCATTGTCCCATGGTACCGGATCACTCACCTCCTTGTGCGTCAGTTTTTGTAAAGGTTTTGCTTTCAGTGAAAAGTTAGCTATCCACTGTCGGCAATAACCAACCATTCCTAAGAACATCCTAACTTCTCTCTGTGTCGTAGGCGCATTCATTTTCATGATGGCCTCTATCCTATCTGGAGACACCTTGCGCTTTCCCTTCTCTATCCGATGACCCAAGTACTGTACTTCTGTCAGACAGTACTGCAATTTGTTCGGGGATACTTTGTGTCCATTTTCAGCTAAATGATTCAGCAAAGCAATGGTGTCTTCCCTGCAAGCTTCCTCTGTTCCTGACGCAACAAGTAGGTCGTCTATGTACTGGACCAGAACCGAGTTCTGTGGTAGTACTAGACTTTCAAGGTTCTTCTTCAACAACTGGTTGAAGATTGAAGGGCTATCTGTGAACCCTTGTGGGATTCGACACCATGTTAAGATGCGACTCTCCATTTTGAACGCGAAAAGATACTGGCTTTCTTCATCTAATGGAATTGAAAAGAAGGCTTGACAAAGGTCTATCACTGTAAACCACTCAGCTTGGAATGGTATCTGAAACAGTATCACCGATGGATTCGGTACCACTGGACAACATGAAACAACAATGCTGTTAATCTTTCGAAGATCCTGTACTATCCTGAACTTCCCACTAGGTTTCTGCAAACCCATAATCGGGGAGTTACATGGACTGCCCACGATTTCTTTCAGTATTCCCTGTTGAATCATGAAATCAATCACAGGTTTTATTTCTGCAATCGTCTCTTGGGACAATTTATACTGAGGCGTTCTCGGATATTCAGCATTTGGTTTTACCATAATCTTCACTGGTTCTACCCCTTTGATCAATCCTATCTCTTCTCCTGTAAAATCCCATACCTCAGATGAGACAGCATCTCTTAAGTCCCAAGGAAGGTCTTCCACAGTCAGAGTAGGATACAATTCTACGCATGTTCTTGAATTGGCAATCTTAAAGGTAGCATCATCGTCTGTGGTCTGTACCTCCACACCCTGAGGTGTGCAGTATATGGTGCAGTTCAGTCCCTTCCTAGCAGACACACAGGACTAGAATCACATACCACAAACTGATGTTTATTTGTGTAATTCCCTATTTTCACTGACACTGGTTCTGTCAAAGGGCTAGTCATTCTCCTATTTGCGACTCCTACCACCTGAATTGTTTCCCCCGACATTGGTAGGTCCGGAACCACTGCTGATCTCAAAGTTGATCGAGTAGCTCCGGTATCCACCAAAAACGTGGTAGGACACCCTGCCACTTCAGCCTCAACAAACGGTCCTCTTTGATCCACCTCTAGAACTGCCCCGAGGGTACAGTCCTCTTCTCTGCTCACACGTTGTCCTGTCAATGGATCTATGTAGTAACATTTTTCTTCCTCAATGAAAAGAGGCATTTGCTTATAGATCTTTACCCCTGTCGCAATCTTTGGTGGCTGTGGAAACTGAGCTCGCGGAGCCGAAGTCCCCCCTTTGGCCACCTTGCTTCTTGGAACTGTCACCCCTTGAACTGGAACCTCTTGAACTTCCTCCTCTAACTCTAGTTCTTCGTTTTCAGGGTTATAAGGGCACTCGCGTCTCCAATGTCCCACCTGGTGACACTGGTGGCACTTGGTCGTTTTCTTTAACGTGGCAAAGTCTATTCTAGGTCTCTGGCTTTCCTCATTATCCTTATTCTGACCATTCGACTTCCGTCCCATTGTCACCATTCCCTGTTTTTGCTGTCCGCCCTTTCCGGCTGACTGCATCTGTACCACCATCAGCTTTTCTTTTAGTTTCTTTGTCTTGGAATCTATCTCATCACTGCAATATCTCGCATACCGCAAAATCTCATCCAGTGGTCTGTTCTGCCAGCAAATTAAATGTTGCTGAATCATCAAACAAATATCAGGTCTCAATCCCAAAACAAACTTTGATACAAACTGTCCTATATCTTTGGGGTCCATTACGTCGAGCCCACTGTATTGTTTGAATGTTTTAACAATCTCTCATAAAACTCATGAACTGTCTCCTTTGGCTCCTGTCTTGTTCGGTCTATTTTTACCCAATCTATGTCTTGTGGTGGCACCTTATCTTTCAGCCAAGTTATTACCCTTTCATACTTTAGCATTACCGTCTCTGACGGTCCATTAGTCTGAGCATTCCTTTCTGGTTCTGCAGTTGGCCATTCAACACTAACCTTGCATGCTGTCCACAAATCTCCTGGGACAACGATGTCAAATAAGGTGTTCAAATCAATCCACAATACCTTTGAGATTTTCACAAACCTTTCTACCTGCTTGTACCACTCAACTGGATTGTCCCTTAACTTCGGAAATGAGTTGGTAAATGCAGCCAAATCTCCTCTACTCCAGGGCACATGTACAAAATTCCCATTCGATATTTCTCGCAAAGGGAATGCCTCCATCTGCATTAGCCTTCCCTCCGGAGTCATCACACTCGTGCTCCGTCTAACAGTACCCCTTTTGGACCACCTCTCCTCCCATTTGTCCAGATCTCTCCATGCTCTTATTCCTGCTATCAGTTCCCTTATATGTGTTCTCAATCCAGTTGTCCTCTTTTCGTCTAAGTCCTGATCTGTATATTGTAACGTATGGTTACTCTGCAATGTCTTCGTTCTGGACAAATCTACCCTATACTTGTCTGCCAGTTCAGACAGTTTCTCATGAGTTGCTCTTGCCTTCCGAGTAACATCCTTTGCTATGAACAGCAGCTCATCTTGCTCGTATAAATCAATCCTTTCTAAAGGCAGTGTACCATCTATGATCTCACCCAGATCCGATTTTAAGCTGGTGACATCAAGTCTTTTGGCTTTTACTGCAGCTTTCAGTACACCAGCTCTAGGGGGTCCATTCACATCTCTCCCATCCCAGCTCCTAGTCCTACGTCTAGGCTCCGGTGAGTTACGGGGAGTTTTCCCATGCTCCCACCTCTCCAGATCCCATGCCATTCCGTCCTCTCTGGGTGGATGATGAAACAACCCATTGCCTCTCATAGTCCCACATCCCCCATCCTGACTGGTTTCTCTAGGTGGTTGGCAAGACATTCCATTATTCCCCATTTCCTCCCCATTTGCCTGAGGTCTCTGAGCACTCGGCGCATGGCAAGACCCTTCACTGTTCCCACGACTCCAGTGCTGTATATTCTCATTGGGTGCGCGGTGAGCGCACCTAAACCTTTCCCTATACTCCAGTACCATTTGGTCTCCACCTTTTTCAAAGCGACAAGACATCTCTCCACACTCCGTACTTCTTCCATTTCGCTCCTGTCCATCCCTACCGTCTATATGACACATAACTCCTCTATTCTCCTGACTTTGACCCTCACGCTCCTGACTGCTTTCACTTGCCCCGCAGTGAGACACTGTCCCGTTGCCTCGACTTCCCCATTCGGCCTCTGCTCTGGACCTGTTGCTCGGTGTTTCTGTGGACCCATCCCATTCTCTCAAGTCAGCTCTTAGCTCTGTATAGGTTTTCGGCCGTGGTCCCCTCAGGTCCATCGGTCCTCTTTGACCCCCCTGATCTATTACGGGGCCCACTGTTGTATCTAATGGGGTGTTCCACGTTACTGGTCCTGGCAATTGCCTCCAGGCATTTGTCATGTTATTCTTCCTTTCCATCTCAATTCTTTGTCTGTCTAGCTGTACCTGTTCTTCCTCTCTCCCCTTTTCTGGGTGGTAAATCGACCGTATAGGTCCTATAGTAACGGGCACTTGAAGAGCATCTGGCAATTCATTGGACTCAACCCTCTCAGATGCGGGCATCTTCTGCACTGCAATCCTTCCAACCACTCTCTGTTCTGTATCAGGTTGAGGTGACTCTCCATCTTTGATAGGTACCCAATCCGCTATAGGGAGTGGCCTATACCCTTCTATGCCAACCCTGTCTTCCTTTGGGAGCCCCGCACCTTCCGTCTCCCTATTGTCTGGAGGTGGTCTATCTATCAACAATCTATTTATTAGATTGTTCTCTGACTCGCTCTCTTCATCCTCGTCCATAAACCTCTTTTCTCCTGCCACCTCTCTCACTGGGTACAACTTATCTACCTCAATTGTCTGTACCCTCCATCTCTTGGCGTCCTCATCCCATTTGGAATCTCGCACTGCTCTTACCGATCGCTTCAGCCTTTCTTGGCGCCTATTCAGATTCCTGTCATGCGCCGCCCTAATCCATGCGTTAAGGGCCTCAAACTGTGTCGTTCTAGGCTGAGGTTTCAATGAGGACATAGTTGCTTTCAGCCGATGTAACACCTCTAACTTAAACATCCCATACTTTGGGAACGGCAGTTCCTCATTCCCTTCCGTAAGCTTGCTCCAATCCCCAATCCACAATATAGTGTGCAACCCAACATTCTCTGCCATATAGTGAGCCGATGTACCCTCTGGCGGTGCCTCTTCCCCGTAAAAAGACTCTCTCCTTCTTCTCTTAAAAATATTCCTCAAACATTTAAAACACTTCATGTTCAAATCTACAACTTTCTATTTTCTCCGGTTTGTTTACTTCCTGATGACAATCCACCAATCTCAGCACTGTTCTCGCTATCTGCCCTATCACTGCGCGGCTTCTGCTGACGTCACACCAACCGCCCTATCACGTCGCGGCTCCTCACTAACCGCCCTATCTCAGCGCGGCTCTTTCCGACGTCACTCGTCCCCCTTCGCAGCAGTTCCCCTCCTTTCTCAGCTCGTCTTCGCGGTCATGCATGCGTCCCATTCATACTCTGAAAAATGATTACTTCCGACCAAGCGATCACTTTTCTTGGCTGTACGTCCACAGCCTAACTGTAATTGTCACCTTAACCAACGAAATGTCTTTCCGTGTACGTCCAGACAATCGCCTTCTCTGATAGGTTACTTACACACAGTAACTTTCGACCTGCGTCCGTTACTCACACACTCACTCTTACACTCCCCCTATCTTGGTTCTGCGGCGGTCAATGGTACCTCATGACCTCCTTACTCTGGTCGACAATTACTCTGGGTGTTCGATACACCCGAACCACTTAAGCTCTACCCCGAACTTAAGATTTTTACCAGGTTGCGCGCGCTCACAACCTTCTCACATTCACACTACAGGCATTCAACTCCGCATGACATTACAATACAAATACAACACAAAACACCGCAATCTCTTCACGCATGACCCTTGTTATACTCACTCTCGTCCGATACTGCTGCTTTTTCCCTCGCCTTCAGCACCTTCTTCGGCAGGCCACCTCTCGAGCTCTAGGGGCCTTGGGGTAAACTAACCTAGTCTAGGTTACCTTCCTCAAGAAGATAACCATCCTCACTCTGCTACCAACTGTTAACGCGGGATTTCTGGCCTGTTGTTATCTTACCAGATCCCAGCTCAGGTCGACTGGATCGTTGGTACCTGTCATTGAGTAAAAGGCAACCCACTACTAGATCAATCAATTAAGAACTTAAACCACTCCAAGAACCACTTACTAAAAATAAGTTTTAAAAGTTTATTGTAAAGCCAAAAACAGCTGAAGATACAAAATTCTCAGCATAAGATTCAAAAGATACACAGGTACTAATATAAACAAATATTCTCTAAATGCTCTTAATCTTCCAAAGAATATTACTAAAGCCAATTCAAATGTTAACAGAGTTGCAATAATAACTATGATCTGCAACTTGAGAGTCATTTACAGAAAGGAAAGTTCTGGTTAGACTGTCCCTACACTAGACTAAGTGACATCCCTACTTAACAGATCTTAACCTAAAAAGGTGTCAGCAGTGGTGACTTCCAAAGAAGATCACACACTTCCCTTAGTCTCTGAATCGAATTGATTTCTTGCAGTTTACCTATCTGCCTACCCATCCGCTCTCTTAGGCTCCTCAGACCCTCTGTTCTAACTCCACCCCGGGGTGCTGTCCCTAATACAAAATCACATTTCCCATTGAAACGCCCCTCGGGACGCCCCTCACGTGGTGTCGGTTCTGGCGGCAAATTCCAGGCTGGTCCTCCTCTGGACCCTTCGTTAAAGTTGACCTTGCTTCCCAGGCTTCTCTCAGGCAGGACGGTACCCCCTAGAAATTCCTCAAGACTCCTACAGGCCTGTGCCTGGCTCTCTTGAACAAAAGTCCATTCATCACTATACTGATTAGAGCTCCTCGCACCTGCAAATAGACACTTCTGCTATGGGCCCCAAATTCCGACCTCCATCATATCTTTAAGTCGTAAAACATGTACCAAGAATCACAGTTAGTGCCTAGCACGACTTTCTTTCAACGAGCACATACAGATCAAAAGGAATGACTTTGTCTTTTCAGGCCTATCTGGATTACACGAAACGGGCCTATACATCCTGCAGACATTAATTTCTTTGTTCAAACAGTATTCTAACTACCACACTGAATAAGTAAAACACTTCTATAAAACATATATTCCAGTTCTATGTTTAGAAATACATCAGATTATACCAATATTAAAGTCCATATCTTGTGACGGTGTAGCAGCACTATTCATTCTCTGTGAATTGCCATGTGGCCTACACATTTCATGGTTTACCGAATTACATTTCTTATTCATACTGCCACATAACATGAGACTTTAACATCATTCTAACATCACTACACACTTCTATATTAGTTTTTCACACAGATATGTCTTATTATTCAAATTAGGCACTCTTATATATTTGCACTGTATATGTTCTACACTCTTATATGTACCTTTACTAAAATAATGCAACGTGCTTGTAAATATGGTGCACTTCTACATTTTTCTCAATTTGCGCTCTCTCAGCAACAACGCTCAACATCCTGTAACTCTGGGCAAATCACTTAATTTTCTCATGCCTAACACAAATGAATGTGTTCGTCTTTAGCAAAACTGGTGCTCGTGTAAAGCGCTCTGATACCCGATACATTTGGGTGAAGTTCGCGCTATATAAAAGTCCGAAACAAAAATAAAGGTGCAGGCTCGACCCTATTAAAAGCGCAACTCCAAGTTCCAGAATGCTACCTGATGTTGGCTAACGACATGTAGGGCAGAAATTGTAACAGAAGGCCTGTGGGCACTTAGTTGTTGTGCCTCGCAAGGTTGAATCTCTGTAATAAAGCTGCCAGTCTTTTATGCCTCTCATGGGAGAACGGCAGTGAAACATTACTTAACAACAGGGCAGGACTGACTACCGGGCATTTTGGAAGGCTGATTTCACTGCGGTGGGGGCTGATTTCGTTGATGGAGACCTGCGTGTGCTTCGAAATAATTAAAGCAAAACGAATTTCGTTCAGTACACTCAGGTCCCCATCAACGAAATCAGCCCCAGCTCAGCAGCATTCCAAAACGCCCGGTAGCCAGTCCGGCGCTGCTTAACAAGATCTTTCTCTGCCGCTAAAACATAGATTTGCACAGCTGTTGCACCTGTTCCTTGGCTCCTGTTTGACTTTCCAGTCTCTGTCTAACTTCTTTCTAAACCATCAAAACATTTGAGCGAAGGACAGATACACAAAAAGGATGGCATATATGGGGGAAAGTTCATACTACAACTCAGAAACGGACACCAGTTGTTCTGCAACATTGCTGCTAAGGACACAAAAAATAGACTAATTAATAGACAACTGCTTGGAGATACTCATATAAACCCCCAGTGTTCTAAATAAGGGGCAATAGTGTTCCACGTCAACATGGTTGCGCCTGAATATGACCATTTAGGCAATGCATTGGAATCATGCAAAAGCAGAAGCCATCTCATAATGGCGATGTTTGCCAATCTTTGTAGGACAATGAGAAAATATAAGTAAAACAAAGCTAACTGCTTTAGCACCACGTAAATGTTCTATGTATTAAAAATTGCCAAATGTTTATCACCCTAAATATATCGAAAGACCCAAGATCTATTTAAAACAATGTTGGTTGGTTTTCCCCTTAGTTCTCTCACCAACCATGACGTCACCTCTCGTCGTATTCTCCGTTCCTATTCGAGTAATCATTAACTCGATTTTGCAGTCAGATTTCAGCAACATAAACGCTGGGTGTAGAGGACCCGCCTGCCATGTTCAATTGCCTGATTGCTGAGCCAGACTTTCTAAAGTCGATAAATTAATTACCAATACACTTCATAACAAGTAAAGTGGTGGGAGGGTGAGGTACGAGGACACAAGGGGGGATGGGAGGAGCTGAAATTCCTCATGCTCCACCCCAAACAGACCTGTAATGCAAATTTAAGGGAGAAAGGCATCCAAAATGGATACAGTCAATAAGTTTGCTTTTCAAGTTAGCAGCCAGAGAGGATGTGGTGAAACATACAAGGGCTGTCGATTTGGGACTGGCAAACTGGGGTTGAGTCTCAACATCAGCTCTCCCCGTTCCTACAAAAAACAATGGCAAATCCAAACAAAATACCGAACCGAAACAAAATTACAAATAACAATGGTTGAACTCCCTTTGTGTATGTACACAGGATCCAGTACACCAATTCAAAGAAAAAAAGAATGCACCGACCAAACCATACATAAACAAAAGAGTAGAGAGTTATGTAACAGGGGCAGTAGCCATTAAAGTGAAAAACACACCGAAAGGTGGGACAAGGCGGGACCAATAGCAACATTGTGCCAATAAAAAGAAAGGAATTTAGTAAGGCACATGAAGGAACAAATGGAAAATGATGGGCGAGATGAAAGCCCACGATGTAGATACAGCATGTCTCAGTTTGAGAAAGTGCATACACTCTGTCTAGAGCTGAAACCTAAAAATACATCCACAATGCATTTTTTAAAGTGCCATGTAGCGTGCACATGCTCCTAGTGCATTTGTGCACTTTACATGCGCACCACTTTTTTGGGGGTGCATCAAGGGGTCCTTAGGCCCATAGGCACCCTTGGTTTTGCATTTCCTAATTTGCAATTTCCTTTAAAAAAAAATCACAAGTTTGAAAATGCAACACCATTCGTACCAATGAGCCTTTAGACCCATAGGAACGAATGGTTTAGCATTTCCTAAATAGCGATTTCCTAAATAGCGATTTCCTAATAGCGAATCCTAGTTTGTAGGAATCGCTATTAGGAAATCTCTACTTTTATACATTCCATTTTGCATTTCCTAAATAGCGATTTCTTTGATTCGCTATTTAGGAAATGCAAAATGGAAATTTCCTGTATATGGCCCAAAGGGGCAGATGTACGACCGTTTTTTGTGGTCGCAAACGGGAATTCGGCCCGTTTGTGACTGCAAAATTGGTCTGCCCCATGCACAAACCACATTTTGTGAGTTGCTAACCTATTAGCGAATCGCAAAATATGGTTTGCGGCTCGCTATTAGGAAGGGGTGTGCCAAGGGTGTGCCTTCCTAATAACGAGTCTAACACCAATGTATGAACGTTTTACAACCCCATTTGTGGTGGCAGTGGGCCCAGGGACCACTGCCTGCCCTTAAAACAAGAAAATTTAAAGTTTATTTTTTCTTTTTAAAATGCATCCCGCTTTCCTATAAGAAAAACGGACTATATATTTTTTTAACTACCTGCTTTATTGAAAACCAGTCACAGACACGATGGTCTGCTGACCCCGGTAGGCCACCATCCCTGTGAGTGCTAGCCATTCCCTAAGGGGTTGCAAATTGCGCTTGTCTCATGAAGATTGATGACGCATGCAATTTGTGACCCCATTGGGAATCGCAAACCGTGTCTGAGACACTGTTGTACATTCAGTTTAGCGAGTCGCAAATTGCGTGTCGCAAATCTGCACAATTTGCGACTCGCTAACCTGAATGGTTGTACATCTGGCCCTTAGTGCTTTAACTGTAAACCTTTCACCCCTCCTCTTATCCAGAGAACATGCAAGAGCTGACATTACACACGAAGACCTACTGCACCACCCGCTCATTACTCCATCGGTGAACAGATTAGAGAACAGCGGTGAACAAAAGACTATCACACGGAAGGCTTAGTGTAATGTAGACAAGCAGAGAGTAACTGAATCATTCCTTCTTCAACCTTCCTCCCCATCACAAGTATACCTTTATGAGGGTAAACCAAGTAATGCCAAGTTTGTGGTCGCTCTCCATGAATTATGCACCAAGTATGAACTTTGTGGGTACACCTGTACTAACCCATCATCAGGAAGAAAAGTGACTGATACATGAGCAAATAACCAGAGGTTGGTGAAGTCATATACCACACCCTTATAGTTAAGCGTATTTGGGAAACTTTGCTTTAGTTTTGTGAACCAGAGTTGTTCTAGTGCGGCCAACTTTTTCCGAGGAATAGATAAACGTGCGCCGTCATTAATGCACCAAGGGGCATATGTATGAAAATCCCCGTTTGCAATTCTCAAATAGCGATTTTTTGAGAATCGCTATTTGAGAATTGCAAAAAGGGATGTATGTAGGAAATTGCAATTTTTAGCGATTTCTTAGTTTTCCTTAATTTCCTTATTGTGATTCGCAAATTGAGAAATCGCAATTAAGGAATACTTTCCCATTAATTTCTATGGGCCAGGAGGCACGTAGGAATGAATGTGAAGTCATTCTCAATTTGAGATTCGCAATTTGAGAATCGCAAATTGAGAATAATTGCAAGGGTGTCATAAGGACACCCTGATGCACCCCTGAAATGAACATGTGTGCGCACATGACGCACATACATGCCCTAAGGGCATGTGTGTGCGCCACATGTCACCTTTACAAATGCAAAAAGTGCATTTGTGAAAGAAATCGCAAATTACCACCAACTTGAAGTTGGTGGTAATTTGCGATTTCTTAATGAGAAATCACACAACTTGGGTGCTTGATACATAGCATTTAAGGAATCGCAATTTGCGATTCCTTAAATGCTTACTAAGGAATCGCAAATTTTGCGATTCCTTAATTTTGCGATGAGAATACAGGTCATACATTGCGTTTAGCAATTTTTCATTCGCAAACGCTGTATTTTTGCGAATTGCAGCGTTTGCGAATGAAAAATCATTTGATACATATGCCCCTAGATGTCCTAGCACAGGATGTCCCACCAGGAAATCTCAAGGCCACTCAAAGAAGTCGCTGAAACTCACCCCATGTAGGGGTGAGCAGAGAAAGAAGTGGATGATGAAGTCAGAGCCAGGGTTTTAGGAGATTGGGTTGAGGGTCCGGAGGCAACAAGAGTTCGGCTGATAAGCATTGGGTAGGTAACGGCTGCAGCCACAAGGCCCGACTCAACAACCACGGGAGCTCCTGGAACACTGAATAAAGTAACACTGCAAAAGACCACTCATGCTGTCCATGCGTGCATTAATATGTACCTACTCATCACATATATATATCTCTGTCTACATAGAATAAGCAGTCATAAGGTCTGCACAGTAAAGCCAATATGTCCATAAGATCCTGAAATGAAACAGACAAATCACTTGCCACAAAACCAGTAGTGCTGTTACTTATTTATCTAGGTGTTTGTTAATTGGTTTAGCTATTTATTGAGTTTGTGCATTGCGGTTTACAGACTTTCAGCCAGCTGGTAGGAAAAATCATAATCATATTTCGTTGACAATAACATGAACTTGCTATTCCTAGCGAGGCTCCATCCAGTCTGCTCAACAAAGCCACTGCCGCCGAAATAGGAGAGGCTCCTTCATTGTACCCACATATAGTAGCTACAGCTTTGGTAGTCTGAAAAGAAGTGGAGACAGAACCACCACTGAACAACCACCATTCCCAAACACCACCACCTCTGAACAACCACCATTCCCAAACACCATTTACATGAACTTATCCTAACAAAACAAGGACATAAGGGTCCACATATAACATTTAGGTGCCATCAAACCTGTTCTAGAAGCCCACAGTCTATAACAGGGCCCTTTCATATTCCACAAGGCTCATTACTTTCTTCTAAAGTTGTGGAATGGAAGTCAACTACCGATTTTATTGGAATAGCAGCCCTAGTTCTTGAACATGAAACAATTTAACAGAGTTGACTTATCTTGGAGAGAGGGGAAGAAACATGTAACATTGAGGTGCACATAAAGAGGCAACAAAGAAAAGTCACTGGTTTGAAACTCTGAGAATGGCCTGCCATGGTGAACTAGAGACCTTAGCCATGTAGGCCATTGGAAATTAATGCCCCTAAGTAGGACATATAAATAACAGATAGGAGCATAACTTCAACGACCATGAGACATCAAGAAGTGGCTTACCCTGGATGCATTGCAAATTACATGTAATAGCACTGGGAAATGTAGCCTGCAGAGCCTTGTTACCTGTGACATTCTGAAAAGGGTACTAAAGGATGCTGAACACAGAAGAAACTACCTCTTCTGTCACCATGAAATACAGACAACAAGTAGGCAAATAGGACCATCATGTTGGAATGGAACCTTACAGGCCATGGGGTAGTACAGCCTCTTACAGGTGGAAACTCCACAGCAACAGATTGCCAATTTAATTCATTGAAAGCCAAAAAGTCCCTGTACATGTAGCACAGATATAAAAATCATACTCTTCCCTTAACTTCAGATGAACAGAGAGTAACAAAATCATCACTCATACAGCAACTTCAACCTACAATCGGGCCCGACAAACCTCACAAAATGCCTCTAGATGTTATCTGATGCTAAACACATGGCCAATCATCACTCCAGAAGAAACATTTGCCACCATAAAGTCCATCCACTCAGGCAACATGCGTGACTCCTGATCCCACTACATCTACTCCAGAGGACTACAACCCATCAGTGCCATACTCAAACCCATTCTCAATTCCTGCAACTCATCGGCGGCCTTCTCAGATTCTTGGAAACATGCAACTGTCATCCCATTGCTGAAGAAACCCTTAGCACACCCTACAAGCATCGCCAACCACAGACCAATCTCCCTGCTACCATTAATGGCCATGGTCTTAAAGAAAATCATCAACAGATGCCTCACCGAATACCTCAACAACCTCCAATTCTTCAACACTGCTCAGTCTGGTATAAGACCCAACCACAGCATGGAAACTGTCTTCATCACCGCCACAGATGACATCTGCATGACTCTGGACAGAGAAGACATGGCGGCCCTCATCCTCATCCTCCAGGACCTCTCCGCAGCATTTGATACATTTTTTCCACACACAATTTCCCACCTTATCCTTATCCAATGCCTCTATGACATTTGAGGATTTTGCTAGGTCCTGACTGGAAGGACTCAGTCATTCAGGCTTACACCATACGCCACTGACTCTATTGACTTAATTTGCAGTGTTCAGCAAAAATCCCTCGTGAGCCCGACCCTCTTCAATGTGTACATGACCCCTCTAGTCAACATCAACTGCTCTTATAACATCAAAGTCCTTTCCTACACCAATGACACACAAATAATTCTCTCACACATAAAACACCCCGATCAATGCCTGCATGACTGGAATTGCCCACTGGATAAAGACCAACTGTCTGTAGCTGAACATTGAAAAGACCAAAACTGTGATCTTTGGGAAGAGCACTTCTTTGGGGACTCCACCTAGTGCCAACAGAGCCAGGACCAACACCCACCACCATGCCAAGAACCTCAGCAAAGTCATGGACATCAAATTCAATATGACCACCCAAGTCAACACCATCACAGCTTCATGCTTCCATGCCCTTAAGATGCAGAGGAAGACCTTCAAATGCTTTCCAATCAGCAACCGGTAAACCATCAGCACCCTGGTCACGAACAAGCTGGACTACAGAAACACTGTCTATGCTGGGATCACCAAAATCTCACCAGAAGGCTACAAACCATCCAGACCCAACCAACATCACACTCAACCCCATATGCTGCACTAAATTACACCACACCTGAAGGAGCTCCACAGACTCGCATACACAAACAAGCACAATTCAAACTCCTCACCCACACTTTCAAAGCACTACATAAAACTGACCCAACATACCATGCCAACTGACCCAGCATACCTCAACAATTGCATCTGCTTTCACTAACCTTCCAGGCATATGTACTCATCCAGACTCCTTCTTGTCCACAACCCATGCATACAGGAAAACAGATCTGGTGGTCGAGCCTTCTCTGAATCTCTCCTAAAGCATAGACCAACCAACCACTACACATAAGAACCTCCTCCTCAGTTCTTGAATCCATCAAGAAGCTAAAGAGCTGGCTTTTCAAGTAGTCCCAATAGGCCCTAGGTGTGCCTAGACTCACACCTGCTCAGCACCAGGATATCCTCCCGGGTTACAGTGAGCTCTACAAATCTGCATAGCATAACTTATCTCGGCGAGCCAGGTTTAGGAGTAGCCACCATTGACAGAGCACCTGGCATAGCAAGAACCAGCATGTGTATGTAGGAAACATACCCATAAATATACTTTGCAGAATACGTGGCATTCCAGGATCTGGAAACCCGTTTCACAAAGGCAATGCAACAGCATCTAGAAGTAAAGCCTCAGAAGGGACCAGTGGTGCAGAGAGGGTAAAACAGGTGACTTTAATCAAAGTCCAAACTTTCAGCAACACACCTGAATGGAAGAAATAAATGACTGCCTTTAGCTCCTCCTTCCCAACGGAGAGATGAAGCGGTAGGAGGCAGGAAGAACAATGAAACTACTGCACATGGCCTCAACTCTCACCCGAAACATCGGGGGGTTAGAAAGATGCAGAACCCTACCACTCATATACTACCACCATTGGAAGATGGCAAGGGCTATTGCACCTACAAAGTAGGGCCTTGGGTCCTTCCATGCATGCTTAAGAAGGGTATTGTTTTACAACTCCCACAATCTGCCCTTTGATTCTGACAATGAGAGAATCCTAGCGAATTGATAGATGGACACCCTCCATGCTTGGACCCATGACACTTTTGGAAGAGAGGTATTGGTGAGCCCACCCCCTGCTGAAAGAGTACTGCTGAGGAAGCCCCTGGTGCAGTGTATTCAAGTCAGCCACCCAGAAGAGTGCCAGAGCCCCCAGTATATCCATTTCAGTGGTGTGACCCGTCCTGACAAACAAATAATAAAAAAATATAATGACAAATAGATATGCCCACAAGAGGTCCTCAGTAGCCAGACCTCCCGATAATTCACCATAAGCATAATAAAAATAAAAATATAAGAAAGTGCACATAATTAAATATAAAGCACCATTGAAGGTGGCGCATGATTCAAGGTAACGAGCCACATTGGAATTCAGTGTGCATTGGTGGGTATTTTTTATCTCCTCTGACAAGGGGAGTGGCTAAAAATCCTGGCCAAATTTAAAGTGCTACCGAGGTTTCTTATAATGCCTTGATATTGCAATAAGGAAGAGCTACAGATAGATATATGAAGTAATGTTTGTTTCTAAGTACACCGAGTTTTACACACATGGAACTGAGATACAGAGAGAAAAAGCAAATACGCCTAGGATAACACAGTCAAGCGAAGAAGGGGACATTTGAACTCCAGTTCCAAACCCTACTGCTGGCAAATTATCCACTAAATAATTTATTCTTTATCCACACAGGAATTTCTCCGTCAATTGTTTCTCAGTCTGAGAGTTCCATAATATATCTTTTACCTGACACTAGCAGCCAGGGCTCCGAGACTTTATCTTTTTTCAACATTGCTATCATTTTATAAGTAGACAATACCTAAATATACTTTCAGGAAGCAAGGACTTAGCTTTAGTGGGTGTTTGGGGTGTGACCCCCTCCAAATGAATCTATCTTTAATTTGATAGTTTGGTCTGGGGTCCCGTGTCTGGTCTGCTATGTCTGTGTTAGATTTTCTTGTCGTATCCATTCTACCAAAGACTTTAACTTGTTTATTTTTTTAGACCTGGATCTTAAATATATATAGTGGCCGGTTTATCAAAAAAGTAGTAGGTCTGCACCCATAATTTACTACTGTTATGGAATTCACAAACATTGGCAGTTGTAACCTTGGAAAGCTGTGCCTGTCTCTGCTATCCAGACATACTGGTGGCAAGGAAACTCCCAAAAGGTTATGGGAGGAATGTTTGCAAATACTCTAAACCAGCGATTCTTAACCTTTTGACTTCTGTGGACCCGAATGAATCATTACTGGAATTGAGGGATCCCGCTGAGTGATTATTGGAAGCCGGGGCCACCAGCCTAAGCATTTTCTACGATTTGGACCTCAAAACAATACACAAAAATGCAAAACCAAGAATACACCAAACAAATGCTCAAATATTGAAATATTTTGTCTAATTCACAATCAAATATAAAAAAGGTTTTCACATTTTTCATACTTTCAATGTTGCTTCCTCATTTCTATATACTTTATTAATTTTAATTGATACATTTGTATATTATTTGTTTTATATAACAGTCATGGACCCCCAAGTAGGCCTCAGAGACCCTGGGGGCTTCGGACCACAGGTTAAGAATCACTGGCAATCTCTCTGGGTTGCATCCCAACTCATCATTTTTACCCACTGTGCAACTCTAGACAGGGCCACCTAATGCAAATCAGTACTAACCATGCCCTTCATGGGATAAGTCCATCCAGAACCTTGGTCATCTCACCCATTCATCCTCAGCCATTGGCTTGTTTTAGTTGGGAAATTTGAGATCCACAGCCCCGAACTTCACTGTCCAAGCTACTCCTGTGCCTGCAAACATTTGGTAATGGTGGTAGGGCTACCTGCAAGTTCTGCAGTGCCTTTTATACCGGCTAATGAGGCAGAACGTAGCTAAGCAACAGATATCACAAAATGCTGGCCTGGGTACTGGCCTCCCGTAGAACATTTTTTAGGCTCTCTGACCATAAACAACCTCCAGGAACAGGAAGGAAAAGGAAGACTACCATTTCAATGAATTTATGGTGTGTTGACCCATTGTGCATATACCGGTAATAAAATAAAGTTTGAACTTACATTTGGAAGCATTTCTTTTTATGTTACATTAGAGATTATTTGTAAAGAAGGTCTGCTAACCATGCCCATCAATAAAGATCAAAGATGAGCACGACCCATGTCTGCCGCCAGGTACTATGTCAACAGATCTGCCTTGTTTTTGTACAAAAACTTCATCGAACTGACTCGGAGGAACTACTTTTTATTTAATTTAATTGTTTTATTGATTTATTTTAGCATACCTCTGATTGGCCTAAACCTGTTATCCGTAAGCTCACCTGGCCATGGGTTCGATCTCTTCATTGTATGGCTCAGCAGGAACAGCACACAGGTTGCTCAATGAAAGCTGCCTTGAGACCCGCAGCGGCCCTCAAGACAGAAGGCAAAGGTGTGTCACTTTCTTTGCTTTTGCCAACCTGGGACTTCAAAGGAAGCTATCCGTCTTTGGACAAAGAAAGCCTTAAACTGTTTACTGGAAGCAAAAGAGGCGCTATCAATCACTCAGGTCAGCTAAAAATCCACGTAGGCCAACCTGGGCAATCCTTGGCACCCCGTAACATGTAAAATCCTAGGGTTTGACGAATTAACTATTGAGGCACCAAACACGCCAAGAAAGTGAACCAAACTGCATCCACAATGTTCTAATTTTGGATTTTATATTTACTTTTTGTTTCTTTTTATATAGTATGATCTAGACCCTTGGCTGGGTGGCAGAGAGCTTCACATAAACAGTAGGTAAAGAGGTTGCATGCAGTAATCAGAGTCTAGGTTTTATTTATTCGTTTTTTATTGTTCTTATCATAGCTCTAAGACATGCCCACAACATTGATAACAAAACACTTTAGATAGTCGTTGAAAGCCAACAATAAGCGATATAACAAAAAGGCAATACATACATTTAAGCGCTTAACAAGGAGAAACAGTCAAGATACACAGAAAGAGTGAAACCGATGAAGTAACATCTACTTAGAAGGACTGGGTCCATCATCATAGACGACTTAAACACTCATTAAAAGAACTCCGAGTGGTGTAGCTTTCTCACATAGAGCACATATCAGTAAGTTCATCTTAAGAGTGTTACTGTAGCTGCCAGAGCTATAGGATGCTCTGTATTGAATCTTAAGATACTTTTGAAAACTGTAGGAGAAGGACAAGTTTGATGTGAGACAGGAGGGTGGGCATTCCACGTTTTAAGGGCACTGACAGAGAAGAAGTATTTCAGAGTACAGCGCTTCCCGAACTCTAAATCAGGCAAGTTCCAATGTGTAGGAGTAATTTACTTCTGGAAACTCTCACACCAGCAGAGATTTTTAGCTTTTTAATTACGTATGTGGGATTACCTATGTGAAGGACTTTGCAGTTAAGTCATGCCATATTATACTTGTATCTTGATTAAAGCGGTAGTCATTTGAGTGTGATAAGAACATGAGTTAAGTGGGTCAACTTCTCAGTGAATGAGACAAGCCAAGCAGCAGAGTGGAGATCAGCTTTGAGAGGGGTAAAACATAATTTGGGAAATGCTTTGGTTGTGTGAATCAAAATGTTTACTGGAATTGAGAATAAACCATAGCTATTTTGCAGTGGTGAAAACTTTTAGGTCAGAGGGGTCATGTCCCTCTATCCAGACACAAACGGGCATATTTACAAGGAAATGGAGGTACAGGAAGCTGCTATAAACCAGGTAGCGCAGCACTCCACCATTTCCAAAACACAGGGATGGGATGTTTTTACAACAATACGGCGCACCCATGTCTTTTCCCTAGCGCTGGCGCTAAAAACAGCTGCCTAGCGCAAATGCAGGCACCCTTGCACCATAGTGCAAGGTGCCTGCGTTGCAGGGAATGATTGTTTATGTGCAGGAAGGGACACCTTTGTGCACAATCAATCAATAATGGCAATTTGTTACTTCTATACATAGAAGTTGCAAATTGTAATTATTTAATGATTGTTTATGTGAAGGAAGGGACACCTTCCTGCACACAAACAATCATTAATGGCATTTTGCCCATTCTGCAGAATAAAAAAAAACGAGGAGAAATTAAAGTATTTCTCCTTGTTGCGCAATTTGTACGCCTGCTATTGCATGGCGTTTGTTTTCGGCGTTGACTCAGATTTACATATCCTTGTAAATCCGGGGCAGCGTCAAAATGCAATGAGTGTTGTGGTGGAACGCCCATAACAACACCCATTACATGCCCCATTCATGCAGAGTGATGCTTCTAAATGGGCCGTATTTACAAGGCGGCTTTAAGCCACTCTAAGTGGCTTATCACGGCTTTGTAAATATGAAGAAGGGCATAGCGCCACCAGAATGTCGCTAAAAGTGATGTTCCGGTGGCACTAACCCCTGTGTAAATATACCCCGAGGAATCATATCAGTTTGTGTAGGGAAGAAAACGACTTAGTTTTAGCTTCATCTGTACAATGTATTCTTGCATCTTGATTAGGCAGGGGTGTGGGGCCAAAAGTTTTTTTGCTGCCAATCTTCATGAATAGCCGAGTGCCAGTAGTATCTTGGTGAAAGGAATCTGTTTGTCAGATAGTACATAATCCAACCGAGAACTGCACCACCAGTTTTTCTTCTCTTGATCATCAACAATACAGAGGAGAGCGGATTCAATGCTGTGCTTGCTATGGAAACAGGATTGAAAGGCATCCACCTGGTGAAACTTCATGGTGTGCTTAATTACAACCCATCTTTCAAGAAGGTTGAAATGGAATTCTAACGTTTTGCCTCTAGTTTTAAATCAATTCAGGATCATTGTTAGTTTGTCAAAGAGAGGCGGTACACGGACAGTTATGTGAAGAGCCTGAAAACATAGCAAGGAACCAGCAATGCACAGAATTTAGAGCCATGTACCAGGCAATCCATGAAATGTAAAACAAAATTCCTGACGTCCTGGTTGTTTGAAGGATGGAATTGCAGCCTAATGTTCTTCAATGACACACATTTTTGCAAACGCACAGCTCCTGTCAAGGAGTGCTTCTTCACCGCGACCAAGTCAGCTTATAAACCTTGACCCATCAGAAATGTAGTAAGAAACCTCAAATAATTTTTCTATGATGATGTGTTCTCTCTATATATACTGAAACAAGTCTCCTCAAGCCCTCTAATTCTCTGCATCATGAAAACTTCACTGGAACAGAATACCTCTTCCACTCCAATCTGTGCAGAATTGCAATGAAGATTCAATACTAGAGTGCTCACTGTTGACAAATACAGTTTTTCGCAGGTCACACATTCCAATTCCGGCATGGCTGACTCAATCTTCCATTATTCTGAGGCGAAGGCATTTAGTACCATAAATTGAGTAAATGTAACATCTGTTGTTTGCAGTGCTTAGAAACAGCATGTGTATGTGTGGTGTGAAGTGTCATACAATACGTTTTTATTATAACATCTTCTGAAAAAGAAGGGAAGGCTTTTATACCTAAATAGCCTCATGGCTTGGTGCTTGAGTGAACGTAGCTTGTTTGAGGGCTTCTCAGTAATATTTTGTGGTACATGGTTAAGGTAGACCCTTGTCTAGACCCTTATGGCATGTCATTTTTTTGACAAAGACAAACAAACCCCATTGTGTTCTATCATCCCACCTATTTATGAACTTTGTAGGAAAAGTGTGGTTTAATGTAACCAGCAAGGTGTTTCTGATACCCTTCCCATCACCGCTGGCTCCTACATGTGGCAATCCAGAATTTCCAACGGCTAAAACTAGGCGTGCATTTCTGGCCTGATGAAAGCTGGAGGGCTAGCAAAACTGTCCCGAAAGAGAGGGATTGGTTAGAATTCTTGTAGCTTAGACACCGCTATGGCTTAGCCAGTGAGAAGCCAATGAGAAGAATGCTGTTCAACCACTAACACCATTTGAAAGAACTCTCCAGACCTTCCAGGAGCTAAACGTTTGACATCCACCCCCTCCCTAATCAAGGAGATAGCTGTGTAGATGGAGAGAAGAATTGGAAAAACAGTTTTGTTAGACCTGGCGCCTTGGCGTGAGTCTCCCTTCCACTTTTTGCTGATGTGCCTCTGATGTTTTGCTGGGTTCGCTGTTCAGGGCACTGCGCCACGGCCAATCCGTGCCGCAGTGCAAGTGCTCCCAATGTAAACTGTACCCATAATTGATTTCCATGATTGGCTCATTGGATTTACTGTCAGTCCCCAGTAAAGTGCACCAGGAGTGCCAGGGCTTGTAAATGCCAACACTGCTAGTGGGCCTGCAGCGCTGGTTGCGCCACCCACAGAAGCAGCCTTTGAAAACGTGTTTAGAGTCTGCCATTGCAGAACCTGCGTGCAGTCTGTTACTGTCATGCTGGCTGGGCAAGTGCACACACTTGCCAGCCTCTAAACCTTCCCTTTACTTCATGTGAGTCACCCCTATGGTAGGCCTAAGGGCAGGGTGCATTGTAAGCATAAGGTAGGATATGCCCTGGTGTGTGTGGCATGTCCTAATAGTGAATTACAGCCATTTTCGTTTTTCACTATTGTAAGGCTACCTACTCTCCATAGGCCAGAATGGGCTGCTGGAATTATTACACTCTATAATCCCAGCAGACTCAGGGAGCATGGTAGAAAGTCAAGTTTACTATGCCTGAACTCAGAATAATAAAATACTTATTTTAGTAAAGTTTATTTTAATATCCTGTGTTTGCAAATGCTACTTTTAGAAAGTTAGCATTTGCTTGCCTAACCATTTCAGCCCCCCTCTGCCAGGATGTGTATCTGCTGTCTGGGTTGTGTGAGTGACAGGGCTGGGGATGACAGGTGGTGAATGGAGGGATTACACCAAGGTGGGTGGTGGGAGTGCCCCGTGACTCTGAATAGGGCTATGCTCTGCCACTACAATGCTGGCTCCACCTCCTGCGGAGCGTCTGCTGTACCTGCCCCACACACTGAAAGGAAAAGACAGAGTCTACACAACAAAGTGCTCCAGTGCTGAAAATGACTATGCAAAGGCCCCCCTGGCCTGAAAAGACAAAAGAAACTGACTATAAATGTAGGAGCCCTGCTCCTAAGAAATCAGATCCAGTTTTACCACACCGAACCTCTTCCCAACTAGAAGGACCAAGAAGAAGCTGAAGGACTGGCCTGCAGTTTGTCTTGCTGAGGAAGGAGAGGAGAAGACCAAAAGGACTTTGCTTTGCTGTGCTCTAAACTATCTCCATGGGCTTGTCTGAGCTTGCCCCCTGAAGTGAACCCCAGGACCAGTGGGTTCTTTGTGCCTTGGCTCGTCCGCAAACCGAGCCATGTGTTTCCTCCCGCCGGAGTTGAGACTGCACCCCCTCACCCCCTCCTAGAGCCGTGACACTCGGGAGCGGCACGCCATTCTGCCCGTGTAGAGCCTCGCTCTGCCAGAGACGCTCTCTGCCCCTCGGGTCAGGCTGCCTGCTCCTCTAGCACCTCGCTCGCCACTGGAGTGCTTGGAGTGCTCCCTCGCCCCTCCTTCCGGAATCCAGGTCCTGAGCGCATCCCTAAGCCTGGACAGCCGCCCGCGCGCTGCATCGCACCCGGCCGTCCCGCTTTGCCCTCTGACCACGGAAGAGGCCGCGCCGCACCTCGAAGGGATCATCCTCCAGTACGGGCCATACTGAGAGGTCTCGTGCCGTGCCCCGCTTGCTGGAAACCATCCGCCGCCGAGAAAGACCCCAAGGTATGCTCTGCTGCCTAAACGTACTCCCCAAGTACGTCTCGCCCTACTGAGGGCGTTGCGTGGCCCGGAGCGCCCCCAGAAACTTCCTTCACCTCTACGCACAGTGCTTGACACGGGCTCGGGGCCCGCCACGTTCTTCTTTCCCCGTAAAGCACTGTGCACTGCAACTGGCTTCTGTACGCTCCGTACCCTACAACAGAATTGACCGCGCCGTACGCGGCGCACCGCGAGACGCGTGAGAATCGGCAAGGCCGATCCTCTCCACCCGATCGAGGCGAGACTGAAGCGTCACAGAGCGCACAGGCTCAACAAACCGTGCACCAGAGCCCAGAAGTATTGCCCTGAGCGTATTGGAACTATTTTGAAGGTGATTAGAACTATATGGAAGCAGCCTAAAATATTCGTATGAACTGTAAAGAACACTTGCAATTTTGAAATCTTGTGGACCCCCTTCTAAAGCTTTATATGAGTCTTGTGATTATACTTGCATCCTAAACCTATATTTTTACATAAAGTACACGTATTTTTGATACAACCTACAGCCTGGTGTCCTGGTGGGGGAATCAGTGTATTTATTGTGTGTGATTACAAATGCTTAACTGACAGCGCTCCTGAGATTAGCCTTGACTGCTCGCGCCACGCAACCTAAAGGGTGAGCAGGGGTTATTCTTAAGGGGTAATTCC
This sequence comes from Lissotriton helveticus, assembly GCF_964261635.1. Taxonomy (NCBI): domain Eukaryota; kingdom Metazoa; phylum Chordata; class Amphibia; order Caudata; family Salamandridae; genus Lissotriton; species Lissotriton helveticus. Next base: position 259,125,730 of record NC_136061.1, read on the forward strand.
CTTGCCCTGACTTAGAGGAGAGGGTCCCTGCTTGTCACAAGTACATACCTGTGCCAACCAGAGACCCCCAATTCTAACAAGTTTGATGACGAGGCTTGTGAGGAAGTATGATGTAAGGCACAGCATCCGCAATGAAGGTCCATCATAGGGAGGCAGGGTGGAATTTGGTAGATCACTGCTATTAGCGGCGACAGATCATAGAGGTGCCACCATGTAGTGAACATGGATACATTTTAAGGTACATTCCGAGTTTATTGGAGAGAAAGCAGTAACGTCTTCCCTCAGCTCAGCTCTCTACCAACTGCAGTCCCCACATTCCAGAACGTCCTCCTGCAGTGGCAGCAGGTCTCTATGACAACAGGTTTTGTAAATACCACACAAATCTCTCCTTTTCACTACCCCAAAGATTCAGCACTCAATATGATATAAGCAACAAAACCTGGGAACAATTAGTAATAATACCATACATTTCATTCATCTACCACAATATATTGCATTAGTGCCTAAATATAAATAAAAATATTTAAAGAAATTACAAAGGTCATCAACAACCAATAAAAATAATACATTCCTATAGTGTTTTTAACATGAAAGCTAGTAATAATGACACTCTAAAAAGGCAATTATATATCACTACCTAGAACAATCACCCCACCACAAAATCTTTAAATTTCGCAGGACGTGTGGGAGCTCTTCCTGACTGAGTTATGGTAAATTTTGTTACAGGATCTGCAACATTAACTGCGTGCCCACAGGATCTATCTAGATTTCAATCATTATCATCTGCCCTACTATCGCAGGACAGTTGTTGCATTACGCCAATGTTAATTTCCTAATTCGGCTGAAAATTTCCTTCAAAAGAATACTCCACTTCTTCCCACAACCATGACTTAGTTCCTTCTAAATCACTCCTTCCATTTTCCCAAAACATAATTTTATTGCATCTTGATAATTTGCTCAAGAAATACCTAACTCTTCTATCACTCAACTTAGCTGTACAGGCATGCATGTTCTTCACTCGTAACAGTTTAGAAAAGCTACTACTTCCTATATTAGTTTTCCTGTCCAACTTCACACGCACCAAGTCTCCACGTCTAAGCACCACCTATTTCAGCTAAATATGGCAACAAGTAGCTAGTTTAGTACTTAGGGATTTACACAGTGCATGGTCCTGTAGAAAAGTGACTGACCCACAGGGCATTTCAACGGCCGAAACATGTTGACCTTAGATGTATAGGCTCATTACTACCCTAGGACATTGCATTGTTTTTATTCTTGCCAAGTTGACCAATCCCTACACAAATAGCTCAAGCACTTCGCTCACAAATGCGTCAAGCCTGCCTATCCACACAAGGTGAGTAGAACGTGGGTCCGATGATGAAGCAGCCACAAGTGGTACCGGTGTGTGAGGACCCAACAATATATCCTATGAGGTTGTGGTGATTTCACAGTTTTACCTGGGTGATCAATCCGACACCCTAATGAACTGTTGATTGGGCCACGCAACAGTCTCGCGGACAATATCGGGATTTAACACCTTTGAATCTCATGACGAGCTCTGCTCGTCATGAGCCACAGTGCTCGTGTGCTCATGACGAGCTGAGCTCGTCATGACCTTTAAAACGCTTGCACGCTGGGCTAATTCCCCTGCTGTGCGAACGTTCTAAAGAAACAGGCGTGGTCATGACGAGCTCAGCTCGTCATGAGCACACGACCACCGTGGCTCATGACGAGCTGACCTCGTCATGAGCACAGGGGCGCTGTGCGCGCCCCCCCTCACCCCCCAGCACAGCATGGGAATTTGCCCAGCTGCGAAGGGGCTAAGTAGCCATGGTAACCCCCTCTACTTATATTGTTGCAAGCATAGGGAGGCTGAGGGTTCTAACCCTGCTTACACTTCTTACTCCTCCAAAGTGTTTTTTTTCCAGTGGAGGCCTGAATGCCACCTGAGATTTATCAGAATTCGCACATTGTTCACACATCCTCACAAATTTCTCCATATCCAAATCCACACCAGCAACCAATACAAAGCCCTGACTCTGTTTGGATTTAACAATACCCATATGCTCTTCATGCATTATTTCACAATTCTTTGTCTGTGTCTACCTAGTGGTACAACTCTATCCCCTCTAAAAATCAGACTTCACCTGGATACAGACAACTCGTCCTTAAGTTACCAGAATTTCCTGCAGTCTTCACTCAATATGTTCTTAGTAGGTCATCTTTGCAAACTATTTTCCATTACTAATTTCAACACCTCATCTTCCTCATAACCAGATAGCCACTCATCTTCCGAAATTTAACTAGTCTCACAGTCTACACTCACAATACTATAGTCATTCCATTAATTAGAAATTTGCTGGTGAATTTGCAGCGGGACCTACTTAAATAATCCACTACTTTATTCTTGGGACTCAACTACATACAGATAATTCAGTAACCACAGACACATTCTAGCTATGCGAGTAGTAGCTTTCACAGAGCCTTCACTAAAGCCTTATGATCTGTGCATACAATTTATTTTGTAACCCAAAAGTACTGTCTAAATTTCACTGCCACCAACATCTCTTTCTCAATAACATAGTATTTCTCCTCTGAGGGTGACAGAGAACATGAAGCAAAAGACGCTGTGCACTCTACCCCATCACTTGAGAATAAGACAGCACCTAAACCTTTACCACTGGTGCCAGTGGTCAGTATAGTGCGAGCACTAGAATCATACCCTTGCAAGGGAATAGCCATGCAAATATCATTCTTAATACTCTGGAATTCATTTTGCAATTCCTCATTCCACTCAAAACCTTGTTGTACCTTCATCAGCTTTCTCAAATTGAAAGTTTTTTCAGCAAAATGTGTCACAAACTTAAAGTTAAATTCTGACAGACCTTGGAAAGACCTAACATCATCTCTAAAAATGGGAGCAAGTGCATCTCTGATTGACTCAACAATTTGGTTCCTGGGTAAAATCCCAGTTTTGCTGACCTCATGTCCCAAATAGTTTACAGATTGTCTGTAAAACTTCAAATGCATAATTTCTGCTATTTAGCCGTAGGTCTTCAGTTTCTCTAGTTCAGTTAGTAGCCTAAAATTATGCTAATTTCTACCTCTTCCCATTATCAAAAAGTCATCTTGGAAATAAACTACGCCTTTAAGACCTACCAACAACTTATGCACCAACCTCTGAAACACCGCATGCCATTTGGCTTCACGTCACCTGCAGCTAACTGAACTATAATTCCCAAGAGGAGTGATAAATGCCGTAAGACTTTTACTATCTGGATGAAGAGTTATCTAATGGCAAGCAGATGTTAAATAAACCATGGACAACCATTTAACTCTCCTGGTTTTTGCCAGCAACTCAATAATCCTAGGCAGAGGAAATTTGTCCCCAATAATATTCATCTTCAAATCACGCAGATCAATTCACAGCCTTATCATTTTGTTGGCCTTTCTTGTGACCACTAAAGGCGCAAGCGATTCTGGGTACCAATGGGTTTGATGATAATCTATCTTTTTCCAACTCCAACAATTATTTTTCAACTTCATCCGGGGCATTTTGAGGAATGTTCCTAACCTTGTGACAAAAAGGAACGGCCTTGTTTTTAAGAACAATCCTATGCACAAACCCAAATGCTTCCAAAGTTTATCCGCTAAATTCCATTCAGACTCCTCCATCAATAACACTTGATCCTTACTGTTGGAATTTAGGGTGACACCTAAAGCTCTTTGATTAATCCAGCCTAGAACATAAGGTCCGACTTCTGCTACATACAATTTTCCGACCCTTAAACTCAATGTTCTGTTACTTATTGTAGGAGCGTAGGATCTGCTTCTTATAGTTACCCCAACTTTGTGCTGATGTATCACTGTTTTCGACTTAGACTGACTGGGATCCTGCTATCCAGAACCCCAGTAAAGCTGCTTTGTTCTCTAACTTGATTGTATGTACTTTAGGTACACTCCAGATTGGATACTGGGGTAGTCTTATCAGTCCCTAGTATATGGTACACCATGTACCCGGGGCATAGGTACCCCAGCGGCCTTCCAGGGGCTGCAGCATTTATTATACCACCACTGAGAGACCTTTCAAACTGACACCACATGTCTGCTAATGCAGCCTGTGTAAGGTGGTGCATGCACCCCTTACTTAGATATAGGTTCACTATATCTATTCTAAATCACTGCATGTTATGTTATGTTATGTTATATTAATTTATTATGCGCGCAGATACTCCAGCAAAGGAGCGTCCCGGCGCAGAGACAAGGTAGAACATAACACAACAAGAAAATGAAAATACGGAAGAAGCAGCTTAAAACAGGAATGTTTTTATAGCCCTCCGGAAGGTCAAAAGGTCCTCCAACAAGCGAATTTCCACAGGGAGGGAGTTCCAAGCTGATGCAGCTTTTACACTAAACGAGCGGCCGCCCATACGACTAAGTCTGAATCTGGGGACCACAGCAAGGGCCAAACCCTGGGAACGGAGGGTACGGGTGGGAACATAAAAGGAAAGACAGCTGGATAAAATTTCCGGCCTATACCTCTCAAGATCTTAAAAGCAAGGCACAGAACCTTAAAGAGGATGCGCTTCCTTACAGGAAGCCAATGTAGGGAGCGCAGAACATTTGTCACCGAACAGAATCTGGGCAGGCCGACAATTGCCCTAGCCGCAGCATTCTGAACCCGCTGCAGGCGAGTTAACTCGGCCTGGTTGGCCCCGGCCAGAAGAGAGCTAGCATAATCCAGGCGAGAGATGATAGTTGCCTGGATCATCAGCTGCCTGGTCGGGGCATCGAAGAACTTGAGAACGGGTCTCAAGCCTCTTAACAGACCAAAGCACCTTTCAGTCACCCCTATGGCAGGCCTTATCAATCCTGAAGGCAGGGTGCTGGGTTTTATGTGAGAGGTTGCTCCTGCATGAGCAGAGACCCTCTGCAGCTTTCGGAACCTATGTTCCGGGGTTGATTGTGATGCAGCCGACCATTTATATTTAGGTGCATTATAACCTCACAGTAAATGCTAACTTTAAAACGGCTACTTAGAAACATGTTGTGTTTGGTGTCAAACACCTTGGAATCATACCTCCACACCATCAACTGGTGTGGGAGGTATGATTCCTCCCTTGTAGATCCACTACTGTGGGTCACCGGGCTACCCGGTACAAGCTTTCTCAACCTGGGCATCACAAAATGGATGCTGCCAGCCACAGACTTGCATCTGCCCTCCTGCTGCTGAGCTGAGCTCGAGCAGGGGAGGCTGGACAATAGGTTTCCTGTCACAGGGAGGTGCAACCACCTCCCAGACAGTATTTAGTGTGCTGGGGCTGGGTGGGTGCACTCTGAGAGTGTCTTACAATCTGTATGGGGGCACATTTGGTGTCTCTGTGCATAGTCCAGTTCAAACCTGTTGCAGGAGCCATTTGCTCCTGCTCTGGCACGGAACTGGACAAAGGACATGGGTGTAACCACCCCTCTGTCCTGACCCTCCCATAGGTGGGTCCCCAGAGTTTGTCCCACCCCTTCCTTGGGTATATAGATGGAACCCTGACTACAGGTATTTAGATTTTACCTGGACTAAACTCTGCAAGCAGAAACCAAGTACTTCGACAATCTACACTATGCTGGATGACTGAAGAACCTCCCTTGAAGGAAAGGAGTTACTCCCCTGCAAGGCAGGCACCTTTTGCGCATCTGACCGGTTTGCATCTCCTGAGCTGTTAGGGACTCCGAAGATTTCTGCAACATAGGAGGTGGGTTCCTGATCATCCCTGAGGTCGATATGCCCTCTCAGCTATTCTGAGACCAGTATCCCTTGTGGGGACTACGCATCCCAAACCCATGTGCACTGTGTACTTTTGCAGCAGCATATGCTTTTTGTCAATCCCTGAGGCTGTGCTTTGGGCTATGTGTAGTCCTGATCCCAAGCAGTAATTGCACTGAAGGCTTCTGGCCTACACTCCACGAGTGTTCCGTGGGCTGGTATTTCGTGATTCAGCTTGAGGTCCATTCACGATACCGGATCTGTTGGCCTGTGGGTCCCTGTGAAGGTAACTTTGATTTATCTTTGGCTTCCCTGGTTGCTCCAGACATGCCCTGACTTCTATAGCTTGGAGAGTCTCATGGACCTTGCTGGTACACACCGGTACTGGTTTCCTCTGCCCGCGTTAGTTGCATTTGCCAAGGCTTGCTGGTGTTCGATCCAGACACTGGCCCCTCAGCACTCGACAATCTTTGTGGGACAGCTCACCTCTGGACTTTGGTCATCGTCGACGTCCCCTGGTCCCGTGGCTGCAGAGTCAAGCATCCCGTCATCTCACCTAAAGCACCTGACTTGGGTGGGCATTCGTCTACCGAGCCCCTGGCCACCCTGAAGTGACCCAGACTCTGTCCCCTCTGCTTTCAGGTTCTTCTCACCTCAGATCCAGGCTTGGAATCCACTGGACACTTTTCATCTTCCCGGCAGCAGCACTTCTTTGAGTCACGCTACTGAAAACGACGAAGGTTTCCGATATCACTTGACACCAGTGCACCCGGCTCTCCTGGGATAGGTAACATGGGTACTTCGGTACTCACAAGGGTGCTGGCCATAGAAACTTCTATGTTCGAAAGACTTTCCTTGAAGTCCTCTACGAAGTGTCCTTAAACTGTAAATTTCCAACTGCGACTTTCCCATAGAGTTGTACGGAGCTAGCATCTGTGTTCTCACACTGCACCCATCCTCCGTGGGTCCCCTGTGTCACTACTTTGGGTGGTTCCTTGGGGTCCCAGCAATTCTACATGCTCTAGGCACTGTGTCTAGTTAAGTCATAGTTATTATACCACTTTCTTAGTATACGGTTTGGTCTCCCCCTGGAGCTCGCTGTGTATTATGCTATTTATTGTCATTCTATTGATTATTAATTGTGTGCCTTGTGCTCTAATCTCGTATAGAGGTAAGTAGAGAGTGTTTAGTAATAAATACATATATTTTATATAGCTCGTGTATGGTTCTCCTTTCATTTGGTTATTCAGGAGGTTCTAATCTGGTAAAACAAGCTGCTTACATTCCTTCGAGACTTAGTCTGAAGGCTGCTCTCCACAGCTACCACTAGGATAGCTTTCTTTAAAGGTTGTCTTTGACCTAATCATCAATAAGGGTCATTTGGACTGGTGCAAGGTGCCCACTTTAATCAGTGGACAGCATATACCAGGCCAACTTCTCACAGCTATCATGGGATTATTTTCTCATGTGAATGTCAAGGTCTCTTCCAAACTGTTTTAAAAAAGCCTCTTCCCACACTGTTTTATTTATAATGGTAAAAGGTGAACCAGAATCAGCCACAATGCCAATCTCTGCATTCATTGCACATACAGGCTTATTTTTTGACACAACATCTAAACGTAATGCTGCACAATTAATACACAACACTTAAGTTCTCCCCATTTGAGTATTCTGAATAAGACTTCTTGATTACCAACTAAACTGTTTGGTTTATTTTTTTTCCTGCATACTTTAGCAAAGTGCCCTAGTACTCCACAGTAAGAGAATTGAGTTTTGCCTTAAAAGAAGGACAGTTCCTGTCTTTAGCCAGGTGCTTCTTACTGCTGCGCCTAAACCAACTGAGATGTTTCTCTTGTAAGGACCTTTTGACTTTGACTTTGTTTATTGCACCTTCACTATCCTTTTTTTGACCCATTCTCACATTCGAAACCTTACTGTTACATTTTCTTTATCATTCAGACTTGAATAAGAAATGGCTACTCTACCACATCTTCTGGAAAGTTCACTCTTCTTAACAATTGTCACAATATCCTTAAGAGACAAATCACCTCCCACCCACAGTATGCCCTGTACATTAAAATCATTAGTATGCTTAATGATTTGGTCATGAATAAACTCATCATGCAGGTACCCAAACTTACAGCACACTGCTAATTTTTAAGTGCAACTAGATTATTCTCTACAGGTTCAGATTTCCCCTGCTTCCTTTGAAAGAAATGATACCTATCTTTAGCTGCACACAGAGCTGGTTGATAATAATTGTCAAGGCCTTTTAAGGCATGTAAAAAAACATCAGTTTCATCTCCACTTCTACTTTTCTTCTCTATCTGACCATGCATATGCAGCCCCTCTGGACCAAGACTATGCAAAATAATCTTTTTTTCCAAGACTCAGAAAATTCCTCTGAACCGTCTTCTTCAATAGCTGCAATGTAATTTAGAAAGTACTCTCCTGGAAACTAAAGGAATAGTAAGTTAGGAGTAAGAGAAAAGGTTTGAGCATGCATAGTTCCTACAATGTAAACTACTAAAAATTACAGGATGGTAATACAACTTACTAATACCAGTGTGTGACTGAAAACATACTGGGGCATATTACCAACCAATAGAGATAATTTTTGTCTCTAACTTGTTTAGAGACAAAAATTATCGCCGCAAATCGGCGATTTTTATCGCAGATAAACCTTGCTATTAGCAAGGTTTATCGCAAATGCGATAAAAAACGCCCGCAATGCATGAATATCGCTGAAAAGTCAGCGATATTCATGCATTATCGAGCAAATGCTCTTAGCCATGTTATCCACCTCCCATTGGATAACATGGCTAAGAACTGCTCAGGGCAGGTGTTAGCTTTTGGAGATATTGGCGCTTAGCGCGAATATCTCCAAAAGTTGGTAATAGGAGATAGCGATGTTAGCGACTGTTTCCAGTCGCTAACATCTTGGCACGCCCACTTTGCATGTCATTAGTGATAAATATCACTGACATGCAAAGCGGGGCCCAAGATGGTCGCTATCTCCTATTAGCTGTCGCTAACTGGTGTTAGCGACAGCTTGGTAATAGGGAGATAATTTTATCTCCGCTTTCTTGGCTTTTAAAGCCAAAACAGCGGAGATAAACCCCCTTGATAATATGCCCCTCTGTCTTTTCTCTCAGATGGAGAAAAATTTAGAGTTTGTACCAATGGAATTAGTACAATTTGTCTGTATTAACCCCACCGTAGTTAACTGAAGTAAAACAAAATGCGAGGAAAAGTAAATAGAGAGCTTCCAGAATAATGTGCATATCACCGTCAAATCTTCACAGCCAGCAGAAAACACTCTCTAAAGTGTGTGTGCCACTGTGTCCTCTCTCGAATCTTCTTATCCAGTAGGCAACCCATTATAGGTGTGCGTGACACCGTATCATACAAAACAAGCAGACACGCCATGCTCTTAATTTGTGTGTCACCGCTGCACAACTTCCTCGGCCCAATCTAAGATGGGAGTGCGTTATGACGTCTATACAACTTCCTTGACGCAATCCAAGACAGTTGCGTGTCGTGACATCATGACGTTGTGCTGCGTGTGACTCCAAATACCGCTATTGAGCACCACAGTGAGACTTGTAGTTGCTAGGCAACAGTTAACATGCTACAACATATGACAGCGCTGGTGTACACAGAGCCAACTGTATGATAGCTGGCCAAAGAAGACAGGGGCACAGCTTGCCGTACGTCTCACACTCTGGGCTCGCACACTTCACGTGCCTTCCCACCAGCAGCCGTTTGTTCTCCACATGAAAAGGTTTACCAGAAAATTGTATTGTAAAAGAAACGTCTCACAGAACTGGTGACACTACGTTGCCACACCAAAGAATCACCACAGAACTATGTATTTATTCCAAACACTTGAGATGACCTTCGATGCTCCAGTAACTTTCATAATGGCCTTTGCTTGCTCCGGTAACTCGTCTCCTTTGTAGTTCAATCGGGAAAAAACTCACAAAGGAGACGAGTTACCCGAGCAAGCCACCGGCGGGATCCTAAAAGCCACGGAGACGCTCTCCGGCAACATATTAGACCACCTAAATCAAGTGAATTAAAGGGGAATCTGATTAATATTGAAACACTGATTGAAAAGTGGCCTACTCCTTATTGGATCATAAAAAAGATCTATAGAAAATAAGGCACAATTGGTGCATCACTTAAATAGTTGAGTTGGAGCAACAAGCTACTGAGTGCCATCGCACCGGTACACTAAAATTTAAAACACTTGTGGGACACACTAAACATGGAAAGGAATGAAAGTCTTTGTCCTGAAGAAGGTGGCCTGATTAGCTTATGCCACTGAAACGTGTTGACGCATGTTATTCTGCCAAATTGAGGAAAGACAGCAACAACACCCACAAAGGAAATTCATTCCCCCGGGGGGGGGGTGCTGTCTATTTGTCCAGAATTGACATTAACAAGACAAATTCAACTGTCTCACCATATTCCTTTCCAGGGAAACGGGTTGCTTAATGAATTTTGCACTATTGACTTATAATTGTGATATTGAGGGTTTTAAAGTAGTTTGTATAAACCTTTTTTTTAATTCTTTGCCAATGTTTTTACAGTAATTGTGTTATTGTGTATTAACCACATGGCTGCTGCCATGTTCCTCTGCTGTGCTGGACAGCAATAAAAACGGGTGTGGTCATGACGAGCTGAGCTCGTCATGAGCACAGGAGCACTGTACTGCATGATGAGCTGAGCTCGTCATGAGCATGGAAGGGGTTAAATAGCTTGAGTAAGTGCTTCGGAATTGTAATCACATATACAGTGAGTGATTGTGAATGCATGTGGCGAATAAGTTTGTTGACTTTATGTTGAGTATCTCCAAAGGGAATATCTTTTTTAACCTACTAATTCTTTTTATGCCAGGTCTCTGTTTTGTTTTCTCTGTGTTGATAGTGGCTGACAGAGCTAAAAGGAGAAGTACAGCAAAGTGATCTGTGACAACTGTGCTCTTCAAGTCATCACTGACAAAGATCAGAGCAGATTCCGTGTCTCTCCCAGGACACTACTCACTTTTTTGATCTGAGAGCAATTTAATTTCTTCAAGGAAGTCACAAATCTGAGTGAATGCTCCTCTTTCTATTGGTTTTCCATGAAACAGACCTTTGAGATTGGTCTGTTACTCTCTGTCTTTGCTGGGACAAGGTTGGTCTTCTAGATGAGATGTCATATGTAGGACATTTTGAGTTCTGATGTAAAAGTGCTATATGATATGGAGTTGTTAACGGTGCTCATCACTAGGCTTCCACCAGCTATATATAAAAGGAAGCTCTGGAAGTTTTGTGGCAGGCAGGAATCTGAATGTGATCTGGCAGGTCTTCTGGCATTGGCCAGCTAATGGAATTCTGATCCTGAGAGCTGCTTGCAGGAAGTACGTGTCTGGTGTCTATGTGTTGGCCTACCCTCTCTGTTTTGGCTTCATACAGCTTTGAACCTAGCACTGTGTTAGCTAGATGGAGTTCTAGCATCTTAGCTTTGGCCACAAAGTGGTCTCCAAAGTTACAGAAAGTCTTGAGCCTGAGGCTTCACTGCAGTATAAACTCAGGTTACTGAATTCTGTCAGCATCATTTGGAGTTATCTTGTGTTCCACTTGGTCCTGGAGATCCTATTTGAGTAGATTAGCCTTTTTTCTTCTTGGTGGAGGTTTTGTAGATCCTGTTTACTCTATGGAGGCAGGTTTTGTTGAGTCTCCTTTGAGCTTTCTTCTGTTGGCTTGGAAGTGCGCATATATGTGATTTGATTTCCTTTACTCTTTCATTTACCCAAAGTGCTTTGTTTAATTGTTTAGAGTGCATGGACACTTTGATTATGGAGAGTTTGTCAACGGCTTTAGAGAGTTAATTGCACAGCAGGTCTACATCTTTTCTTTGGCCAGATATTACAAACACTGAAAGGCGGTAATCAAATTTGAAAACGTTGTGTTTTCCAGTAACCTTAAGAGTTAATATATAGGTTATAGGTATATTTGGTCTTGAAGGGAGGTTTAGTGTAAGAGAGATTAGATGGTGGTTGCACTATATGTAGGTAATTTCTTGTGTTCATGAGGGACTTCTGGTGGGATCTTTATATCAAGTGTATGGCTACCTGTGTTTGTAGGCCCAGTGACTACCTGAGCCATTGTACATTTTCTCTATCAGGAACCAACAAGAAATGCGGCCCTATAGTGGACGGGCCATTAGATCAAAAGTTTACACCACGGGGCCCGAGGAGGCTCCACCAGTGTAAGTAAACACCACGATTTTCCCACCCTAATCAGAATGGATGAACCATGGTTTTGGCAGAGAGATCTCCCTGGTCATTTACAGCCATGCTCCCACTACATCAAACCCTAAATGAGGCACAATGTCTACAGCGTTGGTGGTTTAAAGTACTTCCTAGATAGCTGCTATACCTCCTCTCGCTGTCCCCTGGCAGCAGTTAAGTACAAAGATTCAATATCTTGGTGGGGTTGCTTTGTTGAAGTGTTATCTCAGAACCAGGTCTCAGTTATGACTTTTTGGGCAGGCAATGAAGTACATTTTTTGTAATAAAAGTTGCCTCTCATTTAGTCTTTCCGTTCACCGATATTTTAAAACATATCTCATGGTGCTGATCAGATATGCTTTATTCTGTGTGCTGTTCGCGTTCTGTGACTGCTGAAAATACCCCTTTCAGCAAGTTGGAGTTCTCAAAACAGTATGTGATTGATTTCTGAACTTGAAAAGTGCAAGGGTAGCTAACCCTGGTGCTGAAAAGTAGATTTGATACTGCAATTAAAAGCATGTAAAAAGCAAAATCACAATGATTGTGACATGACACTGGCAAGCAGCATGTTTTGATGAATTAGAACTAATATTAGAGTGTTGTGACTCAAGCCAAGATCTGATTTCAAGAAGCCACACCTAACAGGTAAATTGTAAATCAGTGCCTGGGGCATGAACATGAGACTTTTCCCAAACGGGCAATAAGAAAGGTGATTGCGCCTTTTCCATTCTAATCTGCATTGCTCCAGAAAAGTGTACATATGGCATGATCCCAAATTGTGCAACCTTCCCAGACAAGGATCCTATTATGAATAAATATGCTTGTCCACAAATCCATTCAAAACCATTCTAAGGAAAGCATTGATGAAGCCAGCCGTTCGGCTTTTGTACAGGAAAAAAATGTTTCTTAAGCTTGACATAGACAAGCAGAAGGGGTACAGAATAGGTGCAGGGGTGCAAGCTTCTCTCGGGTTTCCTGGCTGTAGCTCTGCTGAAAACCCATTCTGTCCCTGAATATCTACCCCTGCAATCAGAGATGGACATGGTGTCAGAGATAGGAATCTGAGAAAGACAGGAAAAGAGAGAGAGAGAGAGAGAGAGAGAGAGAGAGAGAAAGTCTGAAGATCCCTCCCAAAAGGATTTGTCTCAGTCAAAAAATAGCGCTAAGTAACCTAGATGTTACTGAGATAGTTCGCTGTCATCAGCTGGAGAAGAGAGACGGACAGGTGAGGAACCAGCCAGAGAAAAGAGGTAATCCCGATAAATATGCAAGTTTACCAGTTTTGGCTGCGGTTGCCCTGATGATCAAACCAGGAATCAAGCCGTAAGCCTCAGGACACTGCCGCAAACACACCACATACAGCTCAAGTAAGCAAAACAAAACTTAAAACGTCTGACAACTGTAGCATACCAAGTTGAAAATACGATGTGCATCATACCACCCTTATCATCATTGTTCAATTTCATTACTTTGACAACACCTGCTGTGCAAGCCCCATGCCTTCCGCGTGACCACCTGATGTTCCAAAAGATCCTGCAGACACTTCACCGCACGTTTGTAAATCTCGTCAAGGTGCCATGAAGCTGCCTTCTTAATGGCTTGTTGGTGCTACATAAAATCCTCAATTAAACTGTGAATGGTTACATGTGTTGTAATTCCTCTCAGACGATCAGAATTCCCAAATGTCATTTGGAGTTTTGTTTGTGAATTCATACACATTTAAACCTCCGTTACTGTAGTAATCTGAAACTTTGAGCTCATGTATAAATCAACTCTATGTACACTCTGTTGCTACCCCATCATGTCAATTCAATAATAAACAAGCATTAGCGAGGCCAATAGGTCTGGCTTTGGCAACCTGGTGCGATGGTAAATTAAGTTTTTACATTTTATTCCAAAAAATGAGCCACAAAAAGGAAAACAGAAAGCATGTGGCCACTTAAACGTCCAATTATTAAAAATATTTAAAAAAAATAAAAAATCACTGACGTGATCATTGTACTAGTGATGTTTTTATATCCAGCCCATTCAGTTGGGCCATGCAATTATGATCATTAGGGAAAGAGACAAGAAGAAATCGCCACATGACCAAGCCCTCAAATTGCATGCAACTACAGTGTTACATAAACACTTTTTTAATTCCTATATAAAGGAGACGGGAAATAAATAACTATCTAACTAGGCATCTGAAGTGCAAGCAAAATGATAAGCAGCTTGTAGGAAAGTAGGATCTGCTTTCATGGTCACCCCCACTTCTTGCTGGTGTCATTATGTTTTACTGACTAGTCTGACTGGGATCCTGCTAATCAGGATTCCAGTCTCTGTGCTTCTTCCCTAAAATGGACATGGGAGTATTTAGGTACCCCCCAGATTGGCTAATGGTGTACCCTTGTAAATCCCTAGTACTCCCTGTACCAGTCTTCTAGACCCGGACAGCAAACTATGGCTGCTGCCAACCAGAGACAAGATTCTGCCCTCCTGCTGCTGAGCCAAGCTCGAGCAAGGGAAGGCAGGACAATAGGTTTCCTGTCACAGGGATGTGTGACCACCTCCCAGACAGGACTTAGTGTATTGGGACAAGGTGGGAGCGCTAGCCAGCGCCACAAGACTGCTTTGAAGGGCACATTTGGTGCCCTCCTTGCATACTCCAGTTGAAACCAGTTTAGGGAGCTGTTGGCTCCCACTCGGGTGCGAAACTGGACAAAGAACATGGGAGTACCTGTTCTACTGTCCAGCCCCTGCTCTGGAATGGTCCCCTGAATCATCCCAACCCTCTCCTTAGGGTACTTTAGGGCTTACCTGTAGGTGGGTCCCTAGATTCATTGTGGGACAAGATTCAGATCCGAAACCACTTCAACTTCAACTGTCTGGCACTTTGGACTTCGCTGGACTTCACTTTGGGAACCGAGACTGCATCTACGAAGACTCCTGCTGCTCATGGTCTCATCGTCCTACAAGTCATCTGCAATGTCTGTGCCTTTGCTCCACACAGGTTCTTCATAAGGCCTGCGGACACCCAAGACACTTGAAGGAATCTCACTTGGAGTGAAGGATCACTCCCCTGCATCTGCAGGAACCGCAACAAAGCAGACCTGTCTGCTGTCCTTGAGCTCCTATGGACTCCGAAAGGTTCAGCAACACAGGTGGTGGCTCTGCAACTCTCTTGAGGCCTGCACTGTCCTTATAGCAAGTTTGAAGCCAGTATCCCTCATTAGAACCACTGGAGCAATACTGCTGTGCACTGCATTGACTTACTGTTGCCAAGGTTTGTTGACTCCTCCAGAGATCTTCGGGCTCCAAGAAGCTCCAGCCTCAAGCATCTCCTGCAGCCATGATCTGCACCGCATCCTCTGCACCGTGGGCCTTCATCCTTTGGTGAGCTGCTTGAGGTCTTCTTCCGACTCCTGTCTCCGGCCTGTGGGTCCTCTTGAGGGTCTTCTTTGGCTCCAGTGGGCTCTGCTGCTTGCTCGGGCCTGCTCTGACGTATCTGCTCATGGTGAGTCACTTGGCCCTTGTTGGTCCCATCACTGCACCTTTTTCGACTACTACATTGTTTGCCATTGCCAAGGCTTGTTGGTGACCCTGTCGGACAATGACTCCTTTTCTCTTGACATTTGATGTGGGACAGCTTGTGAATGGCTCCTGGTCAACCACAGCATCACCTGGTCCGCACAGCTGCAACTTCAAAGGCACCAATAACTCTCCTCCATCCCCAACATCAGTGGGCATTTGTCTTCCGTGCCTCCTGGTCACTCCTGAGTGACATAGACTCTGTCCCCTCTTGTTGGAGGTACTGCTCATCTTAATTCCACCTTTGGGTTCCACCAGACTCTTTCGCCTTCTTTGCCAGCAACATCTTCACTAAAGTCCTCAATTGCGGTCCATGGCGGTTTCCGATGTCAATTCGCACCTATGCTCCCAGCTTCCCTGTTGGAGATATCCTGGTTCCTGGGGTATCCACGGGTGGAGTGACTCTACAACCTTCTATCTTCCGTGGGGTCTCTTCAGGGGCCACTTGGAAGGATCTTTTTACTTTAAAATAGCAACTGCAGCTTACCCATTGACTTGTATTGAGCACGCTGTTGTGTTCCCACTCTGCACACAACCTCCGTGGGTTTGCTAGATACTCACCTTAGGTGGTTCCTTGGGTCCCTGACTCTTCTCTGTCTTCTGGGTCCATTCTCGACTTAGGTTGTGGTTTGTATTCCACTATTTTAGTATATGGTTTGGTCTCCACCTGGGTACCACGTTGTATTTGTGCTACTTACGTGTTCTATTATCAAATAATTGTGTATATTGTGTTAGTGAGTGTTTATATTAAATACATATTTTTATAACTACACTGTGTGGTTCTTTTTCACTTACCCTATACCATAAGATTATGTACTAGTAAAACAAGCTGCTTTACACTCCTTCTGGACTAAACCTGAAGGCTGCTCTCCACAGCTACCACTTAGAGAGCTTTCCAAGGTTGTCTAAGACCACTAAAATCACCATAAGGGTTGTCTGAATTAGTGCAGGGTGCTACTCTTACATAAGTGAGCACCATATACTGTCAGTCTCCTTCACAGCTATTTAAAGTTAATATAAAAAATAACTAACATTAATACTTAGAACCACGTTTACCACTGAAGAGAAAGAATGTATTTTAGATGGACTTGAGCAAAGTGCACCGGCTTTGGGCAGTCTTTCAAAGTGAAGGGAGGCAATGGATAAACTGGGCTGGCCCACTGCGTCGAGCTTTATGCTGTGGTGGGTAGAAGCAAAATGTGAAGTATTTAATGTGTGAATTTCTTTTTAAAGTAAAACAGTCTGGCGAGACAACTTACGCTTTTTCAAAGTCCAGACCTAAAATGGACTCTGGTGATAGGCTGCACCCACCCAAAGTAGTGTGCATTATCACACATTAATTTTATGAGTACAAACAACCAGAGTTCCAAGACAAATGGCTTGAGGATGGTTGGCAATGACCGACAAAGAGGAGGGAGATTGGGGGGCTTCATCCGCTGAGTCTAAGGCAATGGTCTCAGTTTGAGCAATCAGTCTTGGAAACTAAAAGCTGCCACGTAGCAAGGGCATCCGTGGGTCCTATTGTAGGCAAGAAAAATAGGCCAACTGCACCTACTGAGTAGTAAAGGAAAACCATAACTGGGATGATGTGGGCTCCTCATATCCCTGGCCCTGGTACCACTGCACATGCAGCACTAACATGTACCCTCCTGGCTGGAGGCGCGTGCTCCGCCTCAACTCATATTCAAGACTCGAGGCTGCCGTGGAGACTGTTCTACAACAAGAGCATTCTTGGTGGTAAAAGTGATTAAAGGATTTTTAGCACCTGGTGCGAAGTCACAGGTTGTCAAATTGTTCACCCTCCCACTTGGGTTTCAAATTATTTGTGGCAATCAGCCCTGCCTTTACTGGAGGCGCCGCAAGCAGCTGTTAATGATGCACGGATGTCAATGCACACAATGACAGTTGTGGTGGAAGCGTCAGCACGCACTCTTTGACGTCCCACCATATCACAGAGTTAACCTCTTGTTCTACATCTAACACCTCAGCAGCAGTCTATTTGCGTCTATGGGGCTGGACTAGGGTAAGACTAGGTAGCGGATATGTAAGAAAATAAACAGGGCTCTGGATCTGTTTAAGTGTCCACCTAGGCTGGCGGGTGGGGGGGGAGGGTAAAGGACGCTATGCCCCCGTTTTTAGGTTTTGCCTGGCGAAAAGATGCGCTCTGCGCATCTTTTTCGCGCAGGCGAAAACCTGATGAGAACTGTAGTGGGGTTTGGGTCGGCCCTCGTCATTTATTGGCTGACTCCATAAATGGAGCCTAGCCATTGGACGAGGGGCCTGTCCGTCAATGCCGGACCAGATTCGGGGGCGTTCCCGCGATTCTTTGGCTTTTGCGGACGTCACGCGACGTCAGCCGAAAGCCGGGAACGCCCCCGAATCTGGTCCGGCATTGCTGTGCTCGGGGGTCTGCTTGCGGGTGTTGTGAGTCTGTGGGCCGCGAACAGAGAATGCGGGCGGGCGTCCGCTGAGTGAGGCGCCTTTGAAACCGGAGGTATGTGCGTTGCTTGAAGGGGCCGCATGACACGAGGGGACTCGCAGGGGACGACCCGGCATGCTGATACCAGACTGTGTGAGAGGGGCGATTCTATACGTAACTAAGAGCCCACAGCCGCCATTTTGGAGACCCATTACACAACGGTTGCGGGCGGAGTTGTGAGAACAGTTAGCGCCGGAACTCCCTTAACTGGTCTTCACTGCTGCAGACATCTAGTTGTTGCGAGCTGCCACAGTTCACGAGTGGGGGCTATAGGAGTACATAGCACCAGTAATTGTACATTGCAACGGGCGAAGTGCTGATTGTACTGGAGGGGCGCTCTCACTATGTGACGAGAATTGTGGAAGACTCGGCCAAGACCCAGGTAGCTGTGCACGAGACCCGTAGTAGTTAATGGTTCTGTGACTGGGTTTCGCAATAATTTGATATTCAGTCCATTTGGCAGTAGGTCTCGCCTGTGCCAATTTATTTTAGCTGTGCAACTTTGATTTTAAACAAAGACAACATCCTTCTTCTACAATTTTTTAGTGTGAAAATAGTAATGCTGTGTTTTGGATTGTTATCAGTCATCCTGAAATGACCTATTGCCTTCGCCAATGCTTGTTCTTTCTGTGACCACCATTGCCTTGTGCAATTGTCTTGTATCTGGAGCCACATTACCAGAACCAGCGTAAACTAGTCTTAGTAGCAACCCTGTAGACTGCATGCTAACACCACAAGCAAATCACACTGAGAACACGCACTTCACGATTGGAAGGGGATCCTAAATTTCAAAGGCTGAACCTGCCTGGTAGGCGAGGCCTGCCCAGCATTGGAGGGTAAGTACTGGCTTCGTCGGCGAGGAGTTCATTCAGCTTTTTTTCTCTGCAGTGAAGGAGAACCTTCACCCCACAGTAGAAGAGAAGAATGTGGAAGAGCTAGGAGTAGTGCTGCGGCTGCGTCACTACTGCCTCTCCAGACCAGGCCTGAATTTCGGAAGCTTCTGTAGAGCTTCCTTGTTGGACCTACCAAGGAAGAAAGACCCAACTTCCAAAGAGCGAGAAGGTCCTTCTGAGGAGGAAGTGCTTGTCTCAAACGCCTTCAAAGCCCAGCCCTGGAATGGCTTGCATGTGGCAAGCCTCGATGGATACCGGCTGCCCCAGGCTTGAGCAGTCATCCTGAGCAGTTGCCTAGAAAAAGCAACACCTGGCTTGAAGACATCTGGCTCTGAGAGTCTCCGTCCCCTTGAAGCATAGACAGGGTGAGCCTGCGCCGTCCCGGTCCTCCTTATGTGCCGTGGTGCAGATACGTAACTCTCCTGTCACAAACGGGATCTCCTGCAGAATGTGACTTCAGTCCCTTTCCATCATCTGAAGGAGGTCTCCCTTCGTCAGGAATCGTAGGATTTAAAAAAATATATATTTTTATTATATTTTCTCTTATACAACTGTAGCATGGCACACAAGTTTTCCAGAGGTTTTACTACATGATAGCAGCAATCGACACATTATTCGTGAGGACACGAGCAGTGTGGGAACGTCGGGCACAATTTGTGAGGCTGGTGTCTGTTTCGCTAATGGGTGTCATCTGAACTGCTTGGCGTTATCACAGTGGGACTGTGCCCCCCCACCCCTAACACGCCTACATTTGAAATCCTTAGTATGTCATCCATGGGCCCCATAACTTGTCAAATTCCCTCGGGCTTCCCCACGGCCTGTATGTCACTTTCTTGGCTGCTATATAGAGGTCCATCCTCCTTCTCAATTCATGCAATGTGGGGGGAGTTGGTGCCCCCAGGTGTTTTGCCAAATCCTGTCTCCCCGCCAATATTTCATATTTGCAAAAAGTGGTTTGGCCCTGAGGAGATCTATCTCTGTAGGTATTCCTAGCAGTAGGTATTTGGGGTCCATTGGTATCGGTGTGCCTAGTATGTTGCTGAGTTCCCTGATGATGGTGACCCAGTAAGCGGCTATTACCTGACAGTGCCATAGTGTGTGGAAGTTCGTTCCCCTTTCAGTGTGCCATCGAAGGTATTGAGGTGTTGCCGCCTTACCAAAACCATGTAACCGGGCCCTATCGTAATACGCCCTATGCAGCATTTTGAATTGTATCGAGTGGAGGCATGATTTTATCACCACTTCCCTGGGGTGCAGTAGGGCCGCATCCCAATCCAAATCATCAGAGGTCTCTAGTTCTCCCTCCCATTTAGCCCTGTGGCTTACTAATGTGTCTGGTTGGTTGTTGATCAAAGTCTTACCAGGTGATCGCCTTTTCTCCAGTTTCCCCCCATAAGAAGCCTTCCCGGTCCATATTCAGGTATTGCTTTTGTCTCAATCTGCTCTGGCTTCCAATCGTGAGTGATTTGCAGGTAGTTATAGTACTGTATAAAGGTTAGTTCAAACTCTTTCTGAGGAAAGTTGAACAAAACAAGCCCCCCCCCTCCAGTATATCTCCTACCTTTGATATCCCCAGCATGTCCCAGTACTTGAAACCTTGCGGCTTTTCAAATTCTTTTAATCGCGTTCCAGCCCATGGTTGAGTCTCCTGCGTCACGCGATTATCCCAATGTATTCCCGTTTCCGCTTTTTTTTTCCATTCAGCAATCGTCACTTGCGTTGCTGGGAGTAACTTCTTTGTGCCTTTTCCCCCCGTACAGATTATGGGCCAAACTGAGTTTTCTCCAGTGCGTATGTGGGGTGCAGGAACCTTAGAATTGATTGATCTACCTCTTATTGTTCATGAGCTATTGTTGTTTCAGTCGCAGATAGGATTTCCTGGTGCTGTTCACTAGTGTGACGTCTACTTGACTTTGCAGTACTGGTGTTGGTGCCTCTGACATGTGGGTGATCTCACCCACAGGCATACTCTGCAATCACAGGTGATTTCTAACTCCCTGGTGCCAACCTCTCCAGCTGGAGGAACAGTGGCTATCCGGTGTTGGACACTCCTAATAAGCTGATACTACTTACCACTTTTGCCACTGGGTGGTGAAGCCTTGGGCATCACTTTTGGTATCGTGGCAGGTGTGTTTGGATGAATTCTAAGACCTGAAGCTGAAATGCGACTTGTGCATACTGAACCTAATAATACCATTATTGTCGATTGTTGGTCTTCATCTTAAAATCTCTTGGAAGTATTATGCACTCAATCTATCCAAGAAACCCAAGCACAGCCAAGCCGCCCCCCATGGGATAACATTGGCCACAGAGCGCAATGTTAACTAACGGCTCCTAATACTGAGGAGCTTTAAAACTGCTTGGAGTTGATTCTCTGACCCAGAAAATTCTTCAAACTTCATGTTTCCAGTACCCATCTCTGTTTTACTTTTTGAGCAATTCACCTATGTATAAACTAAGTAATTTTCTTTGGAAAGACGAACATTGTCTATATGATAACGCTATGATGTGTTATTGGCTGTGTCCGTTGTAAGCTAGGACATTTTAAAGGATTCAAGCACAAGATTATCTTGGTAACTGATGCAAAGCTCATAGTTCACAAAGTACAGAGTATTCATTTTATGGTGAGGGAGGACGTTTCCAAGGAACTTGAGTAGTTGATAAATTGTGGGGTCATAGAACTGATTGATGTGTCAGATTGCATATCTCCTTTGGCCGTAGCCAGACAGGTGTGTGGCTCTGGGTGGGTGTGTGTGCCTCTGGGTGAGTGTGTGTGGCTCTGGGTGGGTGTGTGTGGCTCTGGGTGGGTGTGTGTGGCTCTGGGTGGGTGTGTGTGGCTCTGGGTGTGTGGGTGTGGCTCTGGGTGTGTGTGTGTGTGTGTGTGTGTGTGTGTGTGTGTGGCTCTGGGTGGGTGTGTGTGGCTCTGGGTGGGTGTGTGTGGCTGGCTCTGGGTGTGTGTATGTGTGGCTCTGGGTGGGTGTGTATGGCTCTGGGTGTGTGTGTGTGTGGCTCTGGGTGTGTGTGGGTGTGGCTCTGGGTGTGTGTGTGTGTGTGTGTGGCTCTGGGTGGGTGGGTGTGGCTCTGGGTGGGTGTGTGTGGCTGGCTCTGGGTGTGTGTATGTGTGGCTCTGGGTGTGTGTGTGTGGCTCTGGGTGTGTGTGTGTGGTAGTAATTGCTGTCTGCTGAGCTCGTCCATAGGGTACAATAGGTCTCACATTTGCGAGAGATTAAGCTATTGGCATTGTAAATGACAATGCCATTTATTTATGTTTAAAAAAACATAAATAAAAATAATGTCAAGAGCAATGCCAATAGCTCTAACTTTAACAAAGGCAAAACCATTGCATTGTAAATGCTTGTTGTTTGATAGGTGGCAAAATTCCCTTTGCCTAAGGCAACAAATCTTTTCAGCTGCCTATTGCTTCCTCCTGATAACATGCACCCCGCCCGGCGTACGCAGATCGTGCTGATAGTGCAGGGACTTGTGATTTACCGACAGCCTCGTCGCCAAAGAAGTGAGGTCAGACTTGTTGTGGGGCTGGCGGAACACATCGAAAGTGCAGTCGGCGCTTCTAATAGAACCCGGGCACGGGCTTGGTTTCACTTCCGGGCTCTGGTCAGTTACAAACTGCATTTTGCATAGACTATAAAGAATTACCGCAGCCGATAACAGCATTCGAGGATGCCTGCGGGCAGAATGAATAACCTTGGAGAATAGTGAATTGATGCGAGGGCCTGTGGATGAAAACAATACACCCTTTCGATTTTACGTGGTTTATTTACACGTTTAGTTATTCATTTTCCAATAATACTAAACTTGCACGATATTCTAAAGATCTGTAACCTAGACATACATTTTCTTTAAAAAAATAAATCTTTAAATTATCATCACTAGGCAGTCTATCGCAGATCACATATTACTGTATTATTCGACATATTTTGTCAAATGTTCAAACATATATTGCTCTTAGTGCTCCCTTCTATCACATTATATTTCTTTAGATTAGACTCACTATCCTGAAACAACTCGAACACACCTCATAGCATTTGTTGGTCTAGAGCTTTGGGTCAGCCCATTGATTTCTTGACAATCTCATTTGCTTGCTTAATGGCACTCCTTCCTTCTCTTGTGTTTGTCCCTCCCTTAAATAATAGCTTCTTTACTACCATATTACTTGGATGACTTGTATCTTTCCACCGCTTTCATTCAGGGGCCTATTTTTATTCTTTCTCTTTCAGCACTCTATACGGATGGATGTGGTTCATTGCTCTCTCCCTTATATGCTGCTTCCCGGGGTGCTTTCTGTGATGCTGCGCTCTCCAAGTATTCTGTCCCTTCTCCTGCCACTCTCTGTCCCATGCTCTCCTTGATGCTCCCCCCTTCCCTACCCGTCCTGTTCATGATTCTCACGTATTTTTTTATTTGTGTTCAATTTTAAATAGCTCCTTCCTCGCACGCCGCTTCTTTGTTGCTCCCCTGCTGCGGCCACTGCTCACTCTACCCTATCCACTCAACCACTGCTCCCCCTCTCTGTCTCCGTTTAAAAAAAATAAAAAAATTATTTACCATTCTGAGATGGACGTCTCCTGCACCACTCTCGGTTCCCCAAGAAGCTGCCCAACACATGTCCCAAAGGGGAAGCAGTCCAAAGGGACAGCTTCACCTTTACAGATGAATCAGCACCTTCTCTGAGGAGTTGGTAAGTGTTCAATGTTTTAGAACCACAACGGTGGCCAGAAACTTTGAACAAAAAAGGATTTCTAAACACACAAATACCACAGGAGCATTTCAACGCTGCAAAGTCCTACTCTAAAAAGAGAGAGAGAAAAGATTACTATAGATTCAGGATAAATAGCCACGTTTTTGTTTTCTTTCTGAAAAGAGAGTGAGAAGGAATCTTCCTTCCTCAAGGGGGGAGGCAGATAGTTCCACAGTTTAGCTTCAAGGTACAAGAAAGTCCTTCTGCCCATCCTCACTCGCTTGATCATAAGGATCTTGAGTAAACTGATCGAGGCTGAGAGAAGGTTTCATGTT
Source organism: Lissotriton helveticus (assembly GCF_964261635.1). Taxonomy (NCBI): domain Eukaryota; kingdom Metazoa; phylum Chordata; class Amphibia; order Caudata; family Salamandridae; genus Lissotriton; species Lissotriton helveticus. Next base: position 259,149,744 of record NC_136061.1, read on the forward strand.
GGAATGCAGACAGAGAATCTCTTTATAAGATAAAGTTGGGCCCTCTGAACAAATGCGTTTGTGAGCAGAGGAAGCGGACTTGAGATAATTAAGGATATGTCTGGCTGCCACATTCTGGAATATTGGAAGTAGGTGCAGAGAAATATAGTAGGGAACCAAGATGGAGGGTATTACAATAATCAGTCCTGGAAGAAATTAGAGCTTGGACCACAATTTGACGTGAGTCCATCTGTAGTAGAGGAAAACTTTTATATAAAGATTTCAGGAGTCTGAAACAAGCATAGACAGTATTGTATGGTCAAAACTTACACCAAGATTTCTGGAAGAGGTGACTGGAGAAGGGGCATTAAACTCGCTAGATCACCAACCCGGTAACCATGTTCTCAAAAGCTTTCTATACACTGACCATTGGTTTTCATTGGTTATTCTTCACCCATGTAGTCACTGCTGACATGCAGCTTTGGAAGTTTAACTTGGTGTCTCCAACTGTTTTGGATATAGTACCAATGTGGAGGGTATGACTGGAATAAGAAATCAGTATAAACCCAAATAGTTTCACTATACTAGCCAGCGGGGATACATACATATTGAAGAGTATGGGGCACAACAATGAGCCATGGGGAACTGAAGAGAAGTAGAGTTTTTGCAAAAAGGAGGTGAGATATACCTTCTGCTCCCTTTCTGATAACAAGGATCAGATCATGTTCCAGGCTTACCCCGTAATTCCTTCACTTAGCAGCCTTTCGAGTAGAACATCATGTAAAAACAGCAGACAGATCGAATAAAACTAGTGGAGCTGAGTCTCCCAGATCTAAAATAAATCTCGGATCATCAGTTATTGATTTTATGGTAGACTCTTTGCTGTGATTGGGTCTAGAACCAGATTGAGAGGAGTCTATCAAGGAATTATCATCAATAAATGTTATCATCTGTAGGTTGAATGCTTTCTCAATAGGATTTGCAGGGAACGGAAAGAGCAGGATAGGTCTGAAATGAGAAAAGGTGGATGGACCAGCTGAGGGTTTCTTGAGCAGAGGAAAGATAAACGCCTGTTTGCAAGATAATGGCATCTCTAACAGTTCCAGCTATTTATTGCTGTGATGCATACAAGTCATTGTAATTCAAAAATAGGGGGGCGGGGCATTTTCACACAGCCCCACAATTGCAATTCAGAATTAACTACAAACCCTCATTTGTGATTCAAAAAGGCCCATTATTACTTATTTGTAACCCTAAATGTTACATTGATCTTATATGGAAATGATATTACCTCGCCTTACTGTTAAATCAGAATTATGCACAAAGCTCTACATTAATATTTTGTTTCCTTATTTTCCCAATTCAGGAACAGCCCATGTTTCTTACACTAGTGTGCATCAAACTGATGTTTTAAAAAAGAAATCTAGGAAATTACTTTTGGTAGATTGGCTTGCATCCACTACATGCGACATAATCTTGGACACAACGTCCAAAATACACTATTACATTGGAAACTGGCATGGAACAGATGGGCGAAGTACTATTTCTTGCCTGGGAAGTTGGTTGGTTGTTCCGTCAGGGTAGAACTGAATACTGCTCAGTGTCTGGAGAACCATTGGCTAAAGAAAGTGATGGATCACCAGCAGAGTTGACTCAATAAGTCAACTAGCTTAATCGTAATGAAGTTAAGTGATGGAAAAGGGCCACACCAGTTTCAAACTTGAGTTACTAAACCAAGAAGGGGCAGAGAAGCATGGATCGAAGAAAGGTGAGAACCTGGCTAACCAGCGTTTTGTGAATCGCAGAATGCAGCATCTCCAAATCAACTATTCGTGCTATTCCTGTCATTGGTATATATGAAGCTACCTGTTTAAATTGGGTGCTTCAAATGTCCAGGAGATGTGCGAAAACGTTTTTCTCTGTTTTTACTAAGACTTCCCATGTCAACATCTCAGCTATATCCATAGTTACTTTGTATGCTTGGTTGTCTGTTGTACTTTTTAGAACTCTGCTACCAGACCATGTAAACAAGCTACAAAAGACCTTTTTTGAACTTACCAAATTATTACAGTGATTTCCTTGGGTTAACTTTATTGTCACTCTAGTTTTACTGCTTTTTAGTTGATGGCTTGCCTCCCTCTTTTGTTTGCTCCTCCCTTGCAGCATAGCCTCTTTACATCCTTTAGAATAGCTGGCTTGTATCCTTCCATTGCTCACTTTTAAAGAACTATTTGTTTCTTTTTGGTTAAACACCCCATGAGAGTACGTATATTTTCCAGCTCTCATCCTCGTGTGCTTCTTCCTTTAAGCACTCCATAAGATTTTTTTCCTAGCTCTCTTCATCATGTGCTTTTCTCTTCACGCTCCTTGTTGCTCTCACCATCATGTGCTACTTCCTCTCTCATGTACTTCCACTCCACCCACTGTGATGCTCTTTACTCTAGTGCTGCTCTTCCAATCCTCCTCCACCTGGGTTTATTTTGATTGTATCCCCCTGATCAGCATCGCTGTTACTCTTCCACTCCTCATGGGAATTTTTTTTTTCTTTTGCTGGAGGGCCTGCCGGATGTAATTTCCTGCCAAGTGCTATGCTACAAGTAATGAGTTTTTGCGTACTTTAAATTTCATAGGGCATATTTACAAGTCGTATGCGCCACTTTTGCGACATTTTTCCCATGCTAAAGTGGCACAAGGGACTTGTAAATAAGCCCCATGTATTTATTTAGATCTAAGTGTCATTCGTGTAATTATATCATGCGCGTTGCATACGTCATAATACATGCTCGCAAATGCATCATAACACATGCATGTTCCTACTGGATGACTTGATTAGCAATAGCAGCCACGTAATCATGTCCTTTTTAGGTCTCGACAATTTTATCCCGTTAGGGATAAATAGTTAGGTCTCGACTATGTTATCCCGTTAGGGATAAATAGGTGAGATTCTAGTAAGCGGTTTAAAAAGTCTACCAAACTACTGCGGATCGCGTACAGTTCATGTGAGGCAGGCGTGTGAGGCAGGCACGTGCACATCAAACACCATTTGTCTGAGCCTCGGCATCAGACTTCAAAGGCCATCAGACTTCAAAGGAATGCGCTCCCGCTCCCCCGCCACAGCAATGCCGAGTGCTTGTTTCCTATAGGCGTTGAATACTTTCTGCCGTGGTTTGGTTTTGCATTTCGGATGGCGTGTCTTTCCATTTTGGTGGGTGTGGGAGAGCCGATGCCAGGTCCCCTTCCGCAGTTCCAAGATCGGCGCTCTAGATGTTGCCACATCACCTCGCCTCACTGGAACAGTCGCCATCATTTTAATTTGGTCTTCTTTTGTTTCTTTGGCACACCCCATGTGTGCACACGTACTGGCGGTCTGCTTGAGTATGGTTGCAGGTGGAAGATATTTCAATGGTTTACAGAAGAAAGCATTTATCTTGTGTAAGCACACAAATATCACATTTGAGACACGGGATATTGAGCCAGCCTGCACAAGCGTGGTCCGCTTTGGCCACGCTTGTATATTTATTTATTTACTTAGTTGCACAAGCGGGGTCGCCTTCACTCTCTTGTCTCTTTCCTGCTCTCTCTCTCTTGTGGTTCTGTGTACTATCCGTCTCCTTAAGTCTTGCTCCCCCCTCCCTTTCTCGCTTCTTTCTGTCTGTCTTGCAGTCTTGCTGTTCTCTCTCTCTCTCGCTGTTCTCTTTTTCATTCTCGCTCTTTTCTCTCTTTCATTCTCGCTCTTCTCTCTCTTTCATTCTCGCCCTTCTCTCTCACTTTTTAAGCTATGGGTGCCTTCCGTTAGCGCGTGGACACCTCCGGGTATAGTGGGCTTTATACATTCTTTTCATTCCATTTCATTCATGTCAAATCATTTGGAGATCTGGAAAGGAGGGCTTTGGGTTCTGTGCTGCTGTGTGGAGTTGCAGCTTTTGTGACTAGAGCAGCAGTTGATGTACATACACGCTAATCAGAAGCATAGGGTAACTGTACCAAAATTCAAATGTACAATCTTCTACAGGGTCTCCTCCTTTCATTGGTGGCATAAGTTAAAAAAACCAAAAAACACTAGCTTCACGTAAAGCAATCCGACGCTAAGCATTTGCCTGTGTGTTTATCACCGCATTGCTTGTTTACAAAGCAAGCGCACTATGGGTTAAAGGCTCACGCGGTCTTTGATGGCGCGAAGGATGATCGTACTGCAAAATCCGTAATTTGGTTCTCTCTACTCATACCAGCCCTCTCAAGCCTTCTGCCACATCCCTTGTGCTCCAGCTGGTTGTATACATCATACCTGTTCCCTTCCCACGCGGCATCTACACCTTGCCACATCACCCCTTCCCGTGCGCTCGGTCTTTGTACCTCCATACCTGCTCCCTGACCGCCTCAGCATCACGTCACTCCGCCCCCTTCCTAGCGCTGTTGCCCTGTGTCTATCACACAAGTGAAGTGACCCCTTTCCTGACCATCTCTGCTACTCGCCACACGTCTCTCGTTGTACTCTCTCATGTACAAGCCGTCTTTTTTTTATGAAAGGCATTTCTTTCTAATTCTCTTGACCCCACTGAAAAACGTGTCCGAAGTTTCTGATGAACTGTGTGCTCACTATGTAGGGCCTCTAGAAGCAGAGGAAAAGACCTACACAACAGAGTTTTTTGTGTATATTACATATCAATTATATACGTGTTTCTCCACGAGGCTCTTAATGATTAAAACTATAGGACTTTAAAAAGGAATACAACATCTTTGGGACTCAATCTTCCTAACTTGAGTGCCATGAGAAAATAACTGGTGCTTTGAGAACACTGGGTTGTAAACATACGTTGGCATGAATGATGAAACAAACAGTTTCCGCAAATCTTTCTTTCCCATTGGATTTGCACTTACGGTTGTAGTTTGTTGCTGTGAAGCAAAGCTCCAGACCATCAGTTTCTCCCAACACATATTAAAGTGAGACAATATTAAGGTAATCACATTTATTTTCCTAGGGTGTGTCCACAATGCTTCTTCTAGCCAAGTCCCTTTCTCGGAGGTTACTGCGGGTGTTAACTTAGAGACAGTCTCTTGGCCTTAATTATTGCACGTTCCTTTGGGCGCCCTGTTTGTTGTTAACCAATCATGCATTTCATTCACTCATTTAAAAACAGAATGATATTGTTTTTCCCTACAAAGGGAGGGCCTCCTTTACTTTGTAAAGAATATAAGTGTCGTCTTGTAAGCAGGTATCTAAAAAAAAAGTGGGTGCTGCTCTCGGAGATACAATACTTTCAAAATCGCATGTACAAGTTGCATGACCTTTAGATACAGAGCTCAGTATGAACGATGTGGCTTGTACACACACAACTATACACACACACACAACCCCACACACAACCACACACACAACCACACACACACAAACACACACACACAACCACACACACAGCCACACGCACAACCACATACACACACAACCACACACAACCACACACACAACCACACACACACACACAATCACACACAAACACACACACAACCACACACACACAGCCACACACACAACCACAAACACACACAACCACACACACAGCCACACACACAACCCCACACACAACCACACACACAACCACAAACACACACACAACCACACAACCACACACACAACCACACAACCACACACAACCACACAACAACACAACCACACACACAACCACACCACCATAACCACACACACAACCACACACACACAGCCACACACAGCCACACATACAACCACACACAACCACACACACAGCCACACATACAACCACACACACACACACAACCACACACACATAACCACACACACAACCACAACCACACACACAAGCACACATAAAACCACACATACAACCCCCCACACACTCCAAACACAACCCCACACACACACAACCACACAGTCAGTGCACACTTTCACCAAACACAGACACCATCAGTCATCAGTGCACGCTTTCACCGGGCACAAACACCACCACCGTCAGTGCACGCTTTCACTGGGCACAAACACCACCACCGTCAGTGCACGCTTTCACCAGGCACACACACACCACCAGCCATCAGTCCACGCTTTCACCAGGCACACACACACGCACCAGCCGTCAGTTCACGCTTTCACCAGGCAGACACACACCACCAGCCGTCAGTGCATGCTTTCACCAGGCACACACCACCAGCCGTCAGTGCATGCTTTCACCAGGCACACACCACCAGCCGTCAGTGCACGCTTCCACCAGGCACACACACCACCAGCCGTCAGTGCACGCTTCCACCAGGCACACACACCACCAGCCGGCAGTGCACACTTCCACCAGCCATCAGTGCACAATCTCTACAGGCACACACACCACCCGCCATCAGTGCACACATCAATTGTTAACGCATCCACAATTAACTATTGTAGCAATCGCAGTATGGCGCATTTTACTTTTAAACATATTCATCTAAAGCGCAGCATGCACCAGTGCTACAAAAATAAATACACTTTTTTGGGCCTACAATTTATAGACTTTTGTTGCAATTGGTAGCAATGCCAATAGCTAAAACTTAATTAATGCGAGACCTATTGCAGTGCAAATGCTTGTTGTCGATGCTGCACAGTAAAAAGCATTGGCATAGGCAATAGATCTACATGGCAAAACCTATTGGATTTGCCAATGCTCGTTATTTCTATAAACTACGCTCCCTCTACAGAAACAGACTCTGGTCATTAGACCCTTTTTTTTGCATTGTATGTCCTTGCCGAAACTGTGTGTGGAATTTCATTTGTAAACACCTGTCTTGCTCTGTGTTCGAAATTTACATATCTGTTCTGATTTGTTCCCAGTTTTCCTCCAATGCTAGTGCAACTTTTTCGGTGCTCGCAAATGTAGCAGCAACAGCAGGAAATACCTTTACTGCTCGGATCCTCTGATTTGGGTTTTTATCTGGGAGATACATGTGCTAGCTGATTAAAACATTGTACCCCTCTCCTCCCTCCAAGAGTATGTCACCTGTTCGGTCTGGAAGCCAGTGGCATCCCTGGCAATGATGTTCAAACCAGCGCCTCCTGATGGAGCGCGCGGAGTCTATGGGGCTTGGTTAAGTCATGACAGCCCACTGTGCTCTGAAAACATCCCTTTAGCCTGTAGCCCATCAGGGAAATACCAGAGTGGCAGAATGGCCAGTCTAGCCCTGGTTATGCCTCATCTGTTCGAATTCTCTTTCTCTCCTAAAAATCAAATGCCTAAATTGGAAGTACTTAGCAAAACAGTAAGTTTGAAGTAATATCGCTCTCTGCAACTCCAGGGACAAAACTATTTTTTGCAGAATGTTTTGTATATGTTATTTAGAAATGTTGCAAACGAATAGTGCTTTCCATATTAGGCTGGATCTTTAGTGGGAAACTGACCTACTTTTATTTATTACACTTTTACAATTGATTTGCAGGCAAGGGTTTCATGGTATGTCTGTCCATTTCTACCCGAGATGCTTGTGTTGAGGAATGTAACGCTGCCCTTGATTTCTAAAGGTCGAAGTGAGCTGGACTGACACTGGTTATGCCCAATAGCGTAGCAAGGAAGGCATCGGCGCCGGTGCAAGCAAGGAAAGTGGCCGCTCTGACTACCGTTGGGGTTTGAAAAACAGCATTGTCAGGATTCAATGGGCTCCTCTGGGCTCTTGGTTCTGGTGCCACTGCACCGTTTGCACTAATGGTAGCTACGCCTCTGGCCATGTCTCTATTTCTGTTCCTGACAAGAGGTAAAGTCAGTCAGGAACCTGAAGCTGCTCTGTTTTTTCACCTTTCCTCGTCATTTATTAGGTTAGAGTTTGTGTGTATTTGTGCTCAGCCTCATTGACTTTGATATGTACTTAGCTCATAAAGAGTACTTGGTATATTTATAGGAGGCGAGAACTGCAGTTGGGGATGTCTACAAACACTATTGCATTTGTATTGAAGCCTTCCCTTGGTGTAGGTACAAAATAGTGTTGTGGGTGGGGATAAATGTGTGGTTACCCTCTGGCAACATTTCTGTCCAATCTGACCCATAATGACCCTGAGAGGTATCTCAGTGCATGTGACACGCCCTGAAGGAAATGGTTGCCCCACGCCCTCTTAACTTTACGTCTCTGGCGCGGTGCTAGTAACAAAAACAGATAATGCTCTCCATATATTGTCGAAAACTGTTGAATGATATTTCTGCACAATAAGAAGCACACCAGACAAAGGCCTGGATCCTTGTTGTAGGCAAGACCTATATTCCAAGTAGGGGCTTATTTTTGAAACATTATAGGCTACTTTGAACTTCTTAGGATTTTATTTTATATGAATGGTAAATGGTCAGCTCAGAATGAGATGAGCATGTACATGTTAATGAAATTAGCCGATGACTTATCAGTGTATACATTAGGAGTGGCTTTGTCAGCTCTTTAGATGGCTGCATCACTAAAGTTGAATCAGGGCTCATATGGGATAGTTTTGTCTAGAAAATATCCATGTTTTCAATTATCTTCAGAAGTGTATCTGCTTCTGGATGCTTCTAATGCTGGCTGATAGTGAGTTCCAGTAGGTCATTTTAAGGTGCACTTTCCTTAAAAAGTTACTGTTATCAATTTGCTAATAACTTTGGCAGTGGTATTCTAGTATAGAGCAAAAGTGTATTTTGGAAGATGACAGTAAGGGGCAGTTTACTATGATTTTGTTACTGGGTTGTGTCACTTTTGTGGCACAGCCAAGACACAAAATAATTTTTGGTATTTACTAAGCTATGCAAAGCCACTTTGTGTGGTTTTACATGGTTTTTTAGTGAATACAAAGTAACTCTGCCTAGTGTTACCTCGCATTGGGAAGGTGTTTCATGCATCAACCCATGGATTTTGGCGCATTCCCCAATTTACTAAAGCTAATAAACCTGTGAATGTGTCAAAATGCTACATTTCTCCTCGTCATTTTCTCTTTCTATACGTGCGCCATTACCCCCTAGCCAGTCTTCCTTGCCACCTGAATTACCTGTAAGCTATCGCTTATTATCTAGAAATTTACAAGTCGAAATCACCATGCAAGTGTTTCTCATCCCCCCCTAAGATGGCTGACTTCCTCGTCCCACCTATGCAGAGAAAAGGAAGCCCCACACCTTGCTACTCCAGTTTTTTGGGATTCACAGAGAGCCTACAAGTAACTAGCAGCTATGTGCTATACCATACTAGGGAGTGAGGTCTCCCTTTGTTTTTGTTTTGAAGTCCTGCCATAGAGGACCTTTTAGGAGGACTGAAATCATGCGCAACGCTTTGCCTTAGAAAGCGCAAGCTAATCCTTACCAGCGGCAGTCTTTGTGGTGTTAGACGGGCCCGCTTGGTATTCTCAAGACTACTTATGGAAGTAGATTTCAGCCCACAGCACTTCATAATTCTCGTGTCTAGGCTTGATTTTTGAGTGGCAAGTTTGTGTGCTGTTGGTCATATGAACATTTTGTAGTTAGCAGGCAACAGGGGAAAACGCGATATCCCGTATGACACCCTCAGGAAAGCACCCTCAAAGGCGTGGTCCTCTATCAAAGCCAGGAGACAGTTATGGTTGAGGAGCTGGAAAGCAGATTCTGCTCAAAATCTCAGCTGATGAAGTTCCCTTTTTCAGGTACTAAGCTGTTTGGTGCTCCGCTGGAGGACAGGATTAAGAAATTGGCAGTCAACAGAAAACTTCTGGCTCCTGCAAAAGCCACGAAAGCAAGGGTTCTTTTTCCAAAGAAAGAAGTTTTAGTCCAGAGTTCCAGGGTAAAACAAATCAGCTCTTTTGAGGACGGGGACGTGGCCAGAAAGTTCCTTTCTCAGATAAATCCTGGTTCCATCAATCAGAAGTGGGGCCAAACATCATCCAAAATCCTGACTGTGTGTGCAATAGCATGAAATTGCCGGTGTGGAGGTGTGGAGGCTGGCCATCCAAACAGACACAACTGGCTGATCACTCAGCTGGGGCAAGGTCGTGTAATCACCCCTTGCTTAGATATAGTATACCTATATCTAAACCTATATCTGGACCCATATATATCTATAAGTCACTCCTATGGCAGGCCTTAACAGTCCTGGAGGCAGAGTGCTTGGTTTTATGTGAGATGGTGCTCTAGCATGAGCTGAGCCTGTCTGCAGCTTTCTGAACCATTTCCTTACAGCTGTTCCAGGGTATTGCCATACCATATACTCTTAAGTGCATTATAATCCTCGCGGTTATTGCTAACTTTGGTTTGGCTTTATCAAAACATGTCGTGTAAGGTGTCATACACTTTGGAATACTACCCCCTCGCCAGTTCTGGCGACTGGGGTAGCATTCCACCCTTCTAGAGGGAGAAGACATGTAACTTTACTTAAATGCGGGTAAATCTAACCAGAGCCCCAGCATCACAAAATGGATGCTGCTGCCACAGACACATGTCTGGCCTCCTGCTGCTGACCGAAACTCTGGCAGGGGAGGCCTGTACAAATCTTATCCTGTCACAGGGAGGTGTTACACCACCCCAGACAGGAAATAGTGGATTGAGGCAGGCAGGGCAAATGAAACTAGACACTACCTGGGGCGCACAAGGCTCCCCATGCATAGCCCAGTTCAAACCGGTGCTGGGGCACTCCAGCCCCAGCTCTGGCACAAAACTGGACAAAGGGAAAGGAGTGTAACCACCCCCTTCCTGGGTCCCACCCATAGGAGGGACCTAGCAGGATATCCAGCCCCTTGATTTGGAATAAAGGTAGGAGCTGTGCCCATAGACTTTAGATAATCCTGACTGAAACTTTGATACAGAACTCTGGACCCTTTGATATCCCACTTGACGTGGAAGACTGAAGAATCTCCCTTGTGGTCAAGGAGTGACCACCCTGTGCAAACAGGCACCATCCAGTGCCCAACGGTTTGCTTTGTTGCAGCTCCCGCCGGAGCTCGAGGAACAGAGATCAACAAGAACTGGATTTTCAGACATCCAACAGCTTGATCCACAGCCAAAGCAAAGCTGAGACCCGTGGAGGCGACGTGAGACGTGGGACTGGCCATCTTGAAAATACTGCAAAGTGCTGACAGTGCAGCTCCCGAGGCACCCTTGAAGCTGTGCATTAGGGTTTGAGAAGCCCCAGCCCCGAGCAGTTTGTGCACCGTAGATCACCCCTCTACACTCACTGAGTGCTGCGGTGGGCCCTTTTGCATTTTCCTGCTTGATGCGTCTGTCCGGTCACTTGCCCGTTGGCTAGTGGCCTCTACGACAACAAATCTTTAAAACTACTCTGTTGGTCTGATTGCTCCAGACTGGCCCTCGATCCCCTAAAAAGTAGCAGTCTCTCTGACCTTGCTGGTCCGAGTAAGAAGCGATCTTCACATCCTGCGTGGGTTGCATTTGCCAAAGCCTGTTGACTCCGATCCGGAAGCCGACACCGCCGACAGCGAGAACCTTTGTGGGACAGCTTGTGATCCACTCCTGGTTATCCTCAATGCCCCAGAGTCCACGTGGCAGCAGAGAAAAGCTTCTCAACAACCACCTGATTACGCCCGACATCGCCTGGTTCCTTCCTGGTTCCATCCTGGTCACTGGCTAGTGACCCAGACTCTGTCCCCTCTGCTTTCAGGTACTCTACATCTTCGATCCACCCTTGGATCCAACCGGACTCTTCTCTCCTGGCCGCCTGCAGCATCTTCATCTCCAGGCTCCATAGAAATCCACGACGAAACCCGACACACTTTGGCACCTATGCACCCGCTTCCTGTGGGTGAGGTAACGATCAAACACCGGTGCTCCTGCAGTGGTTTACACCTCTAGTGTCCTAGTTTTAAGTGGCTAAGTTCTAGTCCAGTCGGAAGACTTCTAAAACAATAACTTTGTAACTTTTACGCACCATTGACTTTGCATTGGTGCATGCGTGTGCTTTTAGCGCTGCACCCGAGTACCGCGGGCCTCTCCCGTCCTAACTGCTGTTAGTCCAGAGTAGCCCCAGCGATTCCCAAGGCCCCAGGCCTTACCATTGTTCGACACGTGGTACTTATACCACTATTTGAGTATATGGTTTGAGTGGCCACCGGCCCTATCCATAATCGTGCAACTTGTGTATCTTTAACTGTGCTTTTGTTTAAACGCTTGTGCCTCTGTCCTCATAAAGAGTACCTAGGATTATTCTAGTAATAAATACATATATTTGTATAATATATAACTTGTGTGGTGTCCTTTCATTTGTTATTAAAAAGATTGCATATGGTAAAACAGCTGGCTTCACATGCCCTCTTGAGTTAAGCCTGAGACTGCTTAGGCCTATGCTACCCCTAGGATAGCTTGTCTATAAGGTTGACTTACAACCACCACCATAAGGGTTGCTTGGACTGATACAAGGTGCTCACTAGAATAGTGAACATCATACATCAGGCCAACTTCTCACATTGGTGTGCAGCGGTTGGGATTTGAGCTTGCTGTTGTTTTACCAATTGTAATCTTTGATATCATTTGAAAGATCACATTAAGTATCATAGGTACATATAAACAAAGCCTAGATACGTAAGTTCTACTGAACTTAGTAGTTGTAGGCTAAAGGGCTTAGCACACCCTGACTACAACTCACTAGCAAGGTTCTAGTAGGTAAACATATAGTGTAGGTAGATGCATACACCCACACCTCACTAAGTCATGTCTGGCACAGGTGAACCTTCCAGTTCTCCTCCTGTGGCAGGTGACCTTACCAAGGCACCTTCCAGCTACGACAAACTCAGCTTCAGAGACTTGAGTGCCTTGTGCACTACAAGGGGGCTGAGAAAGGGTCACAACCCTACCATTCCTATCCTGATAGAAGTCCTAGAGAAGGATGATCTTGAGAAGTCTAGTGCAGTGCAGGCCCCTCGGGTAATCCAGGAGATGGAGTGAACCCCACAGATGATGAGACAATCACCCCAGAGGTAGATGAGGAGGTAGATGGGGATCAAGATTCAGATGATCAGGGGGATACCCAGGTCCAAGTTAGGAGGCTTAGCCAAGCTAACTTGAGCCTACATGGGGATGGAGAGGTGAACCACCTTTCCAGACCTAATAACAGAATACTCCCTGGCAATAGAAGAGAGAGATCCCCTTCCAGGGAATCTAACCTTTCTAATGCCTCAAGGGCTTCTCAAAGGGGAATGACTTCCCCTCAGAGAAAAGAGCATAAGGCCAGGATAAAGGCTGTCCAACTCCAGATAGAGAGGGAAGAGGTAGCCCTGGCCCAAACTAAACTTGCTTTAGCAAGGGAACAAAAATTGAGTGGATTAGATTCCACTGGTGGCAGCAATATCCCTAGAGATAAAGACAGGTCCTATGAACATAGAAACCTGACAAAGATTGTGCCCCCCTATAAAGAAGGGGATGACATCCACAAATGGATGACTGCTCTGGAGAGGGCCTGCATGGTACAGCAGGTTCCCCAAGATCAGTGGGCAGCAATCTTGTGGTACTCCTTTTCTGAGAAAGGGAGAGATAAGCTCCTCACTGTTAGACCTGAGGATGCTAAAAACTACACTGTCCTGTAGAGTGCTCTTATTGATGGGTTTGGCTTAACCACTGAGCAATACAGGTTGTTGTTCAGAGATACCCAAATAGCTCAGACTCAGGACTGGACTGATTTTGTAGATTGTGCTACTAAGGCTCTGGAAGGTTGGTTACTTGGCAGCAAAGTACATGACTATACTGGATTGTATAATTTGATTATGAGGAGGGAGCAGATCCTTAGTAATTGTCAAAACCAGCTTTTGCACCAGCACCTGGTGGACTCAGATCTGGCCTCTCCCCAAGAATTGGGTAAGAGGGCAGACAAATGGGTCAGAACCAGGATTAGGCCTAAGAATCAGGGTGGTGACCAAAAGAAGGATAATTCCAAGACTCAAGAGAAAGGTGGGGATAAATCAAAAGACAAGTCTCCCACAGGGCCCCAAAACTCCAAGGATGGGGGTGGGTCCCAAAACACTTCGTCTAATCCAAAGAAACCTTATTGCCATGCCTGTAAGCAGCCTGGCCACTGGAAGACTGATAGCAGTTGTCCAAAGAATAACAATAAGGAAAATATTCCTCCAAGTAATGCACCAACACCTCCTGTTACTGTTAGTAGTAATCCCCCAGGTGGTGGGAGCACCCCCAAGAATTTGACTGGGTTTACCTTTGGAACTCATGTGGACTCTGGCATAACCAGGTCCCCAACTACAGCTACTCTTGTCTGTGAAAATGGCATGGGGTTTGCCAACTTCACTGCTTGCCCAAACACTTTGAGCAAGTACAGACAGGAGCCCCTCATCAATGGTCAGAAAGTTGAGGCCTATAGAGACACAGGGGCTAGCATCACTATGGTGACTGAGAGTCTAGTCCCCTCAAGGCAACTTTTCCCTGGAGCCACATACCAGGTGACTAATATTGATGGAGTGCAGACAAATCATCCCATTGCAGTAGTAAATCTCAGCTGGGGAGGTGTCACTGGACCAAAGAGAGTGGCAGTGTCCCCAAACTTGCCTGTAGATTGTCTACTGGGAAATGATTTAGAAATCTCAGCCTGGGCTGAGGTAGAACAAGAAACCCATTCTAAAATGGTAAATCTCCATGGAAAGGTTAGTGGGGCTGTGATGGCCACAGCCCCAATCCAAGATGTCCTTCCTGAACAGGTTGGTAGGGCTGTGCCAGTCTCAGCCCAATCTCCAGCAGATTCCTTCCCTGAACAGGTTAGCAGGGCTGGGATGGTAACAGCCCATACCCAAACTGAGTCCCTTCCTGAAAAGGTTGGGGGGGCTGTGATGGCCACAGCGCAAACTCAAACAGATTCATGTGTTGTGAAGCCTGAAACTATGGATCACTCCACACAAACAGAGAGCATTGAGGAGGAAGAGAAATCTGCCTCCCCCCAGACTTTAGGAAAGGATCAGCCTCCTCAGGGAACTGATCTTACCCCTTGTGAAGGAACTGCCCCAGAGGTAGTCAGGCCTAGCCTGGCAGAGCCCCTGGTGTCAGTGGACCCTTCCAAGGTGGATCCCAGTCTGGAGCAGGTAACCTGCCCCTCTCTACCCTGCCTCAGTCAGCCCAGGGCTGCAGAGGTCAAGGAGGTCAGTGGGCCCCAAAGGGCCCCCTGTCCAATAAAACACCCCCATCAGCAGATTAAGGGCACCAAAGCTAGCAGCCCTAGCAAGGTGAACATTTCTAAAACTCCTGAGGGATCTCCCTTACACCAAGTTAGGAACCTCCCCCAGATGGACACTGTTGGACACAGCCAAACCTGGGACCCAAATGCCCAAAACCTGACCTGTCCCTCCAGTAAGCCAACAAAAGGGACCCAGCCTCCAGCTGTAGGCAGCCAGAGGTTGACCCTGAGAGCTCAGGGCAACTCAGTCATGGAAAGAAAGGCACCCAGGTTCAAAGTACTTTATTCGGTTAAAAACAGAGAATAACCATGAAAGTAGCATGAAAAGGTACTGTTTACATGGGTCAGGTGATAAAGGAAACACATAAAGAGACACCCAAGTAAATACATATATACAAAGTAAAAGGAGTTAATTGATTTGGATTGATTTACGACACTTAAAAACAAGTTTCAAAAATTCAGCAAGAGATGCTACCATAAAAACAGTTTCCATTTTCTGACACTCTAAAAACGCTAAGCGGCATCTATAAACATTTAACTCTTTGAGAATGGGGATGATAAGTTTTCTTCGATACAATAGATAAAATTTACAGAAGAATAAAATATGCATATCGGATTGTGGGGAAACATCATCACATGGGCAAAGGCATAATTATTTCGCCCAACAATTCATCACAGGGAAAGATAATAGCCTGAAAAGGATATTAAATCTGAACCGCGTCAAAAGGAAACGTTCATGATTGGACATGTATAATGATAAATATGGCTGTAATTTCTCTCCATGTATAATTAGTTGGTGAGCAGAAACAGTCTTTTTTTTCACCTCCTCCGTTTGTCTTTTGGCCCTGAGGTGAGCAATGCACAGATTTTTTAGACCTCTTCTTGATATATGTGCCATTGAAGATGGGTCCTCGAAGTATTGGGCACAACTTAATTCTTCAAGAAAGTTTCTGACATAACATATCCATTTAAAGTTGTTTAAATTGTCCAGTACAAGAATGTCCTTTAAAATAGCCCGGTTAACCACGCATTCTTCATTTGTCCAAACCCTGTGCCAGAGTAGAATAGGCTGAATCATTATTGTATCAGTCACACACACCACACCCAATTCAGCGTGACATATATGGGTCGCAGTGCTCTCAGGTACGGACAACATGTGGCGTAAAAACTTATTTTCCATGATTTGAATTGAACTAACATTCATATATCCCCACAATCCTGAACCATAAATAGCTACGGATATACAAGTAGCATTATAAATAGTTAAAATTTCCTTTATGGGTTTTTTTCCTAGCTTTTTCATAAAACACTGTAGAGCCATGATGGTTTTAGAAAATAACAGTGTTCTGGCATTGATTGCTGACGTCCATGAGCCATTTTCATGAAACAGAATGCCCAGATATGGGAAAGTTGCAGTCTTCTCTAAAGGATTGGAATTTATAAATATTGGCTTCAAATGCCTGGTTGTTCTTGTCCCACAATATATAGACAATGTTTTGGAGCAATTAATTTTCAAGTCCAAACTAAGCATGAAGCTATTAAAAGAAGTGACCAAAGTTTGAAGTGCCATTGGGGTGCGTGCCATCAGGACTGCGTCGTCAGCGTACAGCAGGGCAGGGACGGGCCTTCCCCCCACCATAGGCATGTCCCTGCCCTCCTGCACGAGGCGGCGCTCCAGGCCGTTTGTATATAGCAAGAATAAAAAAGGTGCTAAAACGCACCCTTGGCGTACACCACGTCCAATTCCAAAGTGTCTGCTACACTCTCCATCCTTCCCATACCGGACAGTTGCAGTAGCCCCGGAGTACAGTTCTCTTAGGAAGCATATAATAGCATTGTCTACCCCCAAATCAGCCATAATTACCCACAATTTATTGTGTGACACACAATCAAAGGCTGACGATAAGTCAACAAAAGTGAGGTATAAGCGTTGTTTCTTTACCCTTATATACTTCTGTTGTAAGATAAACAAATGTAAACCTTGCTCTATGGTCCCTAAACCCCTTTGGAACCCATATTGAAAGTCACTTAGCACCCCATTTTCTTCTGCCCAGCTTTGCAACTTAACTAAAACCACTCTCCCAAGAATTTTTACAGAGGAATCCAATAAGGAAATTGGCCTATAACATGTGCAATTCAGCCTATCGCCTTTCTTAAATATAGGGACTATTATTGATGTAAACCAGGTAGGGATTAAGCCTTTTGCCAAGGCAACATTAAAAAGCTGTACTAACAGGGGCCCCCATAAGTCAGTATTGGCCTTAAAAAGGTCGGCAGGTATACCATCCGGTCCTGCCGCCTTGCCCCCCTTAGTCGCCTTCAGGCTTGCAAGAACTTCGGGTAAAGTTACAGCCAATGCTTTAGGTGGATCCAGCATAGGGTCACAACCTTTATCGGGCACTGTTTCAACGGCCCTATAGAGGGAGGAAAAATGAGTCACCCACTCATCTTCTGTAGCGGCGATCTCCATGCGTGCTTTTTTATCGTAGAGGAGTGGAGTGTTTATGACCCTCCAAAAGGCCGCCGCATCTTTTGATTGTGACGCTAGACATAATTCGTCCCAAGCATCCTTTTTAATCAAATCTTTCCTTTCCTTCAACGCTGTATTGTAATCCCTCCTCAATGCTCTGATTAAAATTACATCCCGTGGTCTTTTATGAATTGCATGTCTAAGCTTTGTTAAGGCTTTGGTACACGTTTTGTCAAACCATTTCCTATTTGACTTTAGGGAATTTTTTCTTGTAACCCACAAAACCTCCTTGACTGTAGTAGCAATAATATTAAAATGAAATAAAATGTCATTACTCTCCGCATGTTCATTCAGGCAAATCGAGAAGCTATCCGGACATTTACTCATCAATTTGGACAAAAAATCATACGGGACCACTTTACTCCATTTAAGAAAATAACCATTTTTTGAACCCAACGTCACATCCTGCGCCATATACTTAGAAGTTACTACATTGTTGGGTGTGACGAATAGGTTCTCCATTAAAAGTACCTGTGGGAAGTGGTCACTCAGAGGTAGGTCCATTATCCTAGAGCTAATCAATCTTCCAGCAGAGCTATTTGTACACAGAATAAAATCAATAATTGTCAAAGCCCCCCGTCCCACAAAAGTCGGTACAAATGGCATTGTGTGGTTGGCTAACTCATTTATAAATCCAAAATCAAAATTAAAAAGCATCTCATTTAGTGAGTCACCAAGTAGGGTATGTTCAAAGTGCGTCAAGTTAATGTCCTGTTCTAACATCAGGCCACACATACCCTTATGGCCCTTTTTACACAATGTGCAGTTAAAATCACCCCCCCATATTATCATTACTTCGCCCCTTTTTTTATCAATTTCAGACTGTATATCCACGGTCATTGCAGCGAGTACATCCTTAATCATGCTATTTATAAAGTTATTATAAAAGTTTAACAACACAATTCTTGGACCCTGCCTTACATCTATCACTATTTTCTGATAGTAACTGGATCCAGGAGAAAAGAAAATCTTGTCATAAACTAGGCACCCATGGTGGATAGTGATTGGAGGAAGTTGAGCCCTACATTAGTGGAGCCTCACTTTAGTACTCCCTCTCAACACCAGCCTTTTACTTTGCCAAAACACACTACAGGTAGTAATTCCCTATGGTGGAGACCCTCTGATACCCCTAGGGTGAGGGATTGCTTAGTGGACCATGAGATAGGGGGTAACCATGCCAGTGCAGGTTCCTCCGTATATGGCCAACTAAGGCAATATAGGCTTACCTGGTCAAAGATAACCTTATCTCCTTTCGTTTGGGGGGGGAGGGGGTTATGTAGGAGGGTGGATACCTGAATATGGTTACCCCAGATTTTTTTGCCTTGTGTTTAGCTGGTTTTCGACTTAGTTGGCCTGGTACCCTGCTAATCAGGGCCCCAGGCTATCTGCTCTCTCTGTAAAATGGACTCCATGTACCCTAGGTAATACCTAATTGGATATTGGGTCATCTTATTCGCTCCTGTACAGTGTACTATAGGTACCCAGGGCATAGGTGCATCCAAGGCCTACCAGGGGCTGCAGCATATCTTTTGCCACCCCTGGCTGGCCATCCAAACAGACACAACTGGCTGATCACTCAGCTGGGGCAAGGTCGTGTAATCACCCCTTGCTTAGATATAGTATACCTATATCTAAACCTATATCTGGACACATATATACCTATAAGTCACTCCTATGGCAGGCCTTAACAATCCTGGAGGCAGAGTGCTTGGTTTTATGTGAGATGGTGCTCTAGCATGAGCTGAGCCTGTCTGCAGCTTTTGGAACCATTTCCTTATAGCTGTTCCAGGGTATTGCCAGACCATATACTCTTAAGTGCATTATAATCCTCGCGGTTATTGCTAACTTTGGTTTGGCTTTATCAAAACATGTTGAGTAAGGTGTCATACACTTTGGAATACTACCCCCTCACCAGTTCTGGCAACGGGGGTAGCATTCCACCCTTCTAGAAGGAGAAGACATGTAACTTTACTTAAATGCGGTTAAATCTAACCAGAGCCCCAGCATCACAAAATGGATGCTGCTGCCACAGACACATGTATGGCCTCCTGCTGCTGACCGAAACTCTGGCAGGGGAGGCCTGGACAAATGGTATCCTGTCAGAGGGAGGTGTTACACCACCCCAGACAGGAGATAGTGGATTGAGGCAGGCAGGGCAAATGAAACTAGACACTGCCTGGGGCGCACAGGCTCCCCATGCATAGCCCAGTTCAAACCGGTGCTGGAGCACTCCAGCCCCAGCTCTGGCGCGAAACTGGACAAAGGGAAAGGGGTGTAACCACCCCCTTCCTGGGTCCCACCCATATGAGGGACCTAGCAGGATATCCAGCTCCTTGATTTGGAATAAAGGTAGGAGCTGTGCCCATATACTTTAGATAATCCTGACTGAAACTTTGATACAGAACTCTGGACCCTTCGACATCCCACTCGACGTTTAAGACTGAAGAATCTCCCTTGTGGTCAAGGAGTGACCACCCTGTGCAAACAGGCACCATCCAGCGTCCAACAGTTTGCTTTGTTGCAGCTTCTGCCAGAGCTCGAGCAACAGAGATCAACAAGAACCAGATTCCTAGACATCCAACAGCCTAATCCACAGCCACAGCAAAGCTGAGACCCGTGGAGGCGACGTGAGACGTGGGACTGGCCATCTTGAAAAGACTGCGAAGTGCTGACAGTGCAGCTCCCGAGGCACCCTCGAAGCTGTGCATTGGGGTTTTAGAAGCCTTAGAACCAAGCAGCTTGTGCACCAAAGATCACCCCTCTACACTCACCGAGTGCTGCATGGAGCCCTTTTGCGTTTTCCTGCTTGACGCGTCTGTCCGGTCACTTGCCCGTTGGCTAGTGGCCTCTGCGACGACGAATCTTTAAAACTACTCTTCTGGTCTGGTTGCTCCAGACTGGCCCTCGCTTCCCTAAAAAGGATCAGTCTCTCTGACCTTGCTGGTCCGAGTAAGAAGCAATCTTCAAATCCTGCGTGGGTTGCATTTGCCAAGGCCTGTTGAATCCGATCCGGAAGCCAATACCGCCGACAGCGAGAGCCTTTGTGGGACAGCTTGTGATCCACTCCTGGTCATCCTCGATTCTCCAGAGTCCACGTGGCAGCGGAGACAAGCTTCTCGACAACCACCTGATTGCGCCCAACATCGCCTGGTTCCTTCCTGGTTCCATCCTGGTCACTGGCTAGTGACCCAGACTCTGTCCCCTCTGCTTTCAGGTACTCTACTTCTTCGATCCACCCTTGGATCCAACCGGACTCTTCTCTCCTGGCCGCCTGCAGCATCTTCATCTCCAGGCTCCATGGAACTGAACGACGAAACCCGACACACTTTGGCACCTATGCACCCGCTTCCTGTGGGTGAGGTAACGATCAAACACCGGTGCTCCTGTAGTGGTTTACACCTCTAGTGTCCTAGTTTTAAGTGGCTAAGTTCTAGTCCAGTTGGAAGACTTCTAAAACAATAACTTTGTAACTTTTACGCACCATTGACTTTGCATTGGTGAATGTGTGTACTTTTAGTGCTGCACCCGAGTCCCGCGGGCCTCTCCCGTCCTAACTGCTGTTAGTCCAGAGTAGCCCTAGCGATTCCCCAGGCCCCAGGCCTTACCATTGTTCGACACGTGGTACTTATACCACTATTTGAGTATATGGTTTGAGTGGCCACCGGCCCTATCCATAATCGTGCAACTTGTGTATCTTTAACTGTGCTTTTGTTTAAACGCTTGTGCCTCTGTCCTCATAAAGAGTACAGAGGATTATTCTAGTAATAAATACATGTATTTTTATAATATATAACTTGTGTGGTGTCCTTTCATTTAGTATTAAAAGGATTGCATATGGTAAAACACCTGGCTTCACATGCCCTCTTGAGTTAAGCCTAAGACTGCTTAGGCCTATGCTACCCCTAGGATAGCTTGTCTATAAGGTTGACTTACAACCACCACCATAAAGGTTGCTTGGACTGATACAAGGTGCTCACTAGAATAGTGAACATCATACATCAGGCCAACTTCTCACAGAAAGGGATCAAGGAGTATATTTAATCCTCTTCCCGGTTCAAAAAACCTCAAAAAGATCAAGTCTTCACCAGTCATGGATCTGAAGGATGTCAACACATATACGTACCACATGTATCGTTCAAGATGGAATCTCTTCAGGAAATCCTGTCATACTTGAACAAAATGAATATTCTGGCTTCTCTGGATTAAATGGGAGCAAATCTACATGTTCCAATTTATCTGAAGTCACAGACGTTCCTCAGATTTTGTGTGGACAATCATTATCAGTTCCAGGTACTGCTATTTGGTCTTTCCTCTTCCCCACAAGTTTTAACTAAAGTGCTTGCACCTCTGGTGGATGGCATTCATAAGAGGGGAATTCACATTTTTCCATACTTGAATGACTGGTTTAGCTCTGCTTCTTTTTTTCTAAGGTGACCCAAGACGTCCAGAAGGTGTGCAGGGTGCTACAACAATATGGTTTTCTATTCCACATCAATTGGTTGCAGGTCAAAGTTGCTGTAGATGTCTGATATCTTGTTGTGGTAGTAGTGCGCGAGGGAGTTGCAAAGGGCTAGGAAAGGGCAGATTGTGGTCTAGGTGGCAGATGGGAGGGAGAATTCTCTGCTGACACTAAAGAGTTCTTTTGTGTGATTGGCACTGGCTTCGATGATGGGGTTAGGGTGTCCTTTTTGGCTTCCTTAAGGCGGTGGTAGTATTTGCTGAGGGAAGATTTGAAGGTGGTGAGGTCTGAGGAGTTGCTGCTGGAGCGCCATCGTCTCTCCTTGTTGCTTGCTTTCGCGTTTGACGGCCCGGAGTTCGGGGTGAACCAGGAGACGTGTTTGCTCAGTCTGCTGGTGCTGGTCATTTTCATGGGTGCGATTGTGTCAGCACAGTTGGAGATCCAGTTAGAGATGTTTTGAGTGACTAGCTCAAGCTTGCTGGTGGTGTGGGGTCTGGTGGTGTTGAGGGTGGCAGTCCCCTGGGTTTGTGTGATATTGTTCCATTTCTCGGCAGGCAGGGGTAGGGGCGTGAAGGTGGGTCGTGGTTGGCCTGAAATGGTGAAGTGGAAGGTACTGTGTTCTGTCCAGGTGAGTTTTGTGGCGTGGCTGAATTTGATTCTGAGACTGGCTGTAAAGATTAGGTCCAGGGTGTGTCCTGCACACTGAGTGGGGCTGGTGACTTGCTTTGTGAGTCCAATGCTCCTCATGTTTTCCCAGAGGTTGGTGGAATTGGTGTAGTCGAGGTGGAATTTGAGGTAGCTGAGGAAGATGTAATGCTTGGAGTTGATAGAGGTGGCGTCGCAGAAGCTTGGGCAGAGGCCCAGGGGTCCTCCGGTCCACGCCAGCACTCCCAGCAGCTCCGCCTCTCTGTCGCTCCGCTCCGGTATCTGAGTCCCTCCTCAAGCAGGGTTCGCGCCGGCAGCACTCCTCAGGTGGTTATGTCCTCACTGCCTGCTGCCTCTGCATATTGCTTGTAATTTTAATTGAATTTTCCTTTACTTCTTCGTTATCGCTTGTGTGTTGTTTACCGTGGTGCTGAACTTTATCTTGGGCTGTACACTCTTCCTGCCACTGCTGCCCCTGCGGCAGCGCCCCCCGACACATTCCCATTCCCACCACCCTACCTCTGACCCCTCCCCCTCCCCTACGTAATGCCGACTGGCACGGTTGCACGCAGCGGGCGCTCCTAAGGCAAGCCCGTCTGTGCCCGTCCACGACCTGACCACGACCTGCGCCAGGAACACTGCCTCTGCCAGGCCCCACTGCTACGACTTTCTATCCCTCCACACACTCAACCCCGGAATGCACGCCGACTGCGCAAGATCTTCACCGAACACCACACATGGCCAGTTCTCCTTCAGATCCTGCCGCAGATCCTTCACCATCGACAACAACACAACAAAACAACCAACAAAGGCACGCCTGACGCACGCACCAACAAAACCCTGACGTGCATCCTCTTCAACGTGCGTTCCCTGCACTGATGGCCTGTAGAGATCTGGACCTGATCGACACCCCCTTTTTCACGGAAACCTGGACCAACGCCGCCTCCGGCCCAGACATCGCCACGGCCATACCCGGCAGCTACAAGATCCAGAGAAAGGACCTCCCCCACCGCCCAGGAGGGGGACTTGTCTTCACACACAAGACCCCCCTTCGACTCTCCACATCCTGCACAAGCGACCCCCACTCCAACACTGAACACCTCAACTTCCAGATCCAGACCAGCCCCAGGACCATGCTACGCGGCAAACCTTGACCCAGCCTTGAGGCGGAAAGCCGGGGCTGGAGGTACTCTGTTGTTAATTTTAAAAATTGTTCATTTCACTGCACCCTATCTCTTGTGTGGTGTCACTTGTAACTTGCTTTTAAATAACTAAGCACAACTCAGCGCTCGCTCTTACCTTAGCGCTCAGCTGATCCAAAAGCTGCTCGCGCTTTCTCAGGTCCTTGCCTGCTGCCGCCATCACCAGCGGCGTGCGCGCTGACTCCGCCCCCTTGGAGGCCACGCCCTGCCCTACTTAACCCGCTGATTCCTAGCGGCCACCAGCAAACCTTGACCCAGCCTTGAGGCGGAAAGCCGGGGCTGGAGGTACTCTGTTGTTAATTTTAAAAATTGTTCATTTCACTGCACCCTATCTCTTGTGTGGTGTCACTTGTAACTTGCTTTTAAATAACTAAGCACAACTCAGCGCTCGCTCTTACCTTAGCGCTCAGCTGATCCAAAAGCTGCTCGCGCTTTCTCAGGTCCTTGCCTGCTGCCGCCATCACCAGCGGCGTGCGCGCTGACTCCGCCCCCTTGGAGGCCACACCCCACCCCCGCCCTACTTAACCCGCTGATTCCTAGCGGCCACCAGCAAACCTTGACCCAGCCTTGAGGCGGAAAGCCGGGGCTGGAGGTACTCTGTTGTTAATTTTAAAAATTGTTCATTTCACTGCACCCTATCTCTTGTGTGGTGTCACTTGTAACTTGCTTTTAAATAACTAAGCACAACTCAGCGCTCGCTCTTACCTTAGCGCTCAGCTGATCCAAAAGCTGCTTGCGCTTTCTCAGGTCCTTGCCTGCTGCCGCCATCACCAGCGGCGTGCGCGCTGACTCCGCCCCCTTGGAGGCCACGCCCCCCCCGCCCTACTTAACCCGCTGATTCCTAGCGGCCACCAGCAAACCTTGACCCAGCCTTGAGGCGGAAAGCCGGGGCTGGAGGTACTCTGTTGTTAATTTTAAAAATTGTTCATTTCACTGCACCCTATCTCTTGTGTGGTGTCACTTGTAACTTGCTTTTAAATAACTAAGCACAACTCAGCGCTCGCTCTTACCTTAGCGCTCAGCTGATCCAAAAGCTGCCCGCGCTTTCTCAGGTCCTTGCCTGCTGCCGCCATCACCAGCGGCGTGCGCGCTGACTCCGCCCCCTTGGAGGCCACACCCCCCCCCGCCCTACTTAACCCGCTGATTCCTAGCGGCCACCAGCAAACCTTGACCCAGCCTTGAGGCTGAAAGCCGGGGCTGGAGGTACTCTGTTGTTAATTTTAAAAATTGTTCATTTCACTGCACCCTATCTCTTGTGTGGTGTCACTTGTAACTTGCTTTTAAATAACTAAGCACAACTCAGCGCTCGCTCTTACCTTAGCGCTCAGCTGATCCAAAAGCTGCTCGCGCTTTCTCAGGTCCTTGCCTGCTGCCGCCATCACCAGCGGCGTGCGCGCTGACTCCGCCCCCTTGGAGGCCACGCCCCCTCCCCCGCCCTACAAATGTGCATGCATAGGACGTGCAGCGGACGAGCGCAGCGGGAGCGCCGTTTGCGCGCCGAAGGCACGCCTAAGGCAAGCCCGTCTGCGCCCGTCCGCGCCAAGGCCGCGACAGGCGCAGGTAACTCTGCCCAACTCACTTCCCGCATCTCCTACCAACCTAGCGATCTTCTTCAACTACGGCCCCCTAGGCATTGTCCATGCATACTTGACCCAACCGCACTTTCAGGCCTTCTCAGTTGCAAACTCTGCCACTGGTCCGCTGAGCTCCACTCTGCTGTCCCATCAGCCAATTTACTTCAGGCCCCTCCACCCTCCTTCAAAGGTGGCCTGATCAACGCTCGCTCCATGTGCAAGCACAACCAAGACATACACGACCTCATCTTGGAGTCCGACCTCGACTGCCTCATGATAACTGAGACATGGCTTACAGCAGACAGTAACCCTGATATCGCTGTTGCTCTTCCCCTGGGCTACTCCCTCTTTCGGGAAGATAGAGCCAAGGGCCGAGGCGGAGGTGTCGCAATTATCCTTAAAGATTCCTTCCACTGCCACACCTTTAGTCTAGAGCCTTTGAAAAAGACTGAAGGACTAGGTTTCTCCATAAAATTGAACTAACACACTTCGTTCTCTGGCGGACTTATCTACCGCCCACCTGGCAATGCATCTGAGTTTCTCGACTCTCTGTACGATTCCTTAGGACAACTCTCCCTTAGATTCCCTTTCTTCACCCTCCTTGGTGATTTTAACCTTCATCTAGAATCAAAAACAGATACTCATACCATCAATTTCTTACAAACCCTCGAGATGTTCAACTTTAGGCAACTCATCACCTTACCCACCCACTCTCTAGGTCATACCCTTGATGGAGTCTGCTCTAATTCCCCTTCCTTGTTCACCCTTTCCCCTCTGCCCCAGATTTGGTCTGATCACTCCCTGATCCCATTCCATATCCTGAACAAAAACCTACCCAATCGTGACAAAGCTGCCTTCAACCCCGATAATCATATCAATTGGAAAAAGGTCCAGGATAACATTGCTCTTAATCCTTCAATGCTAACTCAAGTTCCCACTCTTTCCGGCAATGTCGACACTGATGCCGATCTTTTCCAAAACTGGATCACTCAAGAAATTAAATCCAGAATCCCGCCTTCACGCCCCTGCACTTCCCGGCGCAAAACCAAAACTAAAATTAATGCCCCCTGGTTCACACCAGACCTTGCAAAAGCGCATCTGCTATGTAAAAAGGCAGAAAGAAAATGGCGGAAGACATACGAGGCTACCAACCGCTCCTCCTATATTGCAACAAGGAAAAACTACCTTTCGGAAATCAAACTGGCAAAAAAAAAACACTACGTCAATGCCATAAATAACGCAGGCCAAAAACAAAAAGTTCTGTTTTCGATTGTTAAATCATTCACGCATCCAAAGGTACTCCAGCCTGAAATTCCCCCTTCCCAGAAATTTTGCGATCAAATTTCTGATTACTTCGAGGAAAAGATTGCCTCGCTCCAAATCAATTTTCCCCCCCCATTGCCCCCCCAGTGTCCCCTCCACTGGTCCCCTCAGGCCCTGCACTAAGTCATTTCTCCCCTGTCACTCTTGAGCAGTCGAAAAAAGCCATCCTGTCCTGCAAATCTGGTGCCCCGTCTGACCCTTGTCCCCCCTTGATACTTCATCAACTTATTGATGAGGTCAACCCGACCATCAACAGCCTAATCAACTCCTCGCTTAGCTCAGGATCAGTACCCAACCGTTGGAAAAAAGGGATCGTCAAACCCCTTATAAAGAAAGCAAATAAACCCTTGACGGATCTCACCAACTTCCGCCCAATTACGCTACTCCCGGCCTTGGGTAAAATTACGGAACACCTAGTCCATAACGAGCTGAAACGCTACCTGGATGATAACAACCTTCTCCATCCCCAACAATCCGGATTCCGCCCCAAACACTCGACAGAAACCGCTCTCATTGAACTGTCCGACACCATAAAAACTCTTCAAGACCAGAGAAAGAATTGCATCCTAATCCTTCTCGACCTAACGGCGGCGTTTGACACCATCTCCCACACCATTCTCATTAGTAGACTCAGGGACATTGGCATCTCCGACACCGCCCTATCCTGGATTACGTCTTTTCTCTCGGACCGTTCCCAAACGGTCACGCTGGGCCCATTCCACTCCAAAAACAAACTTGTCCCCTCAGGTGTACCGCAAGGTTCCATCCTTAGCCCCCTCCTTTTTAATGTATACCTCATTCCCCTCCTCAATCTGATAGAATCATTCGGCATACCTGTCACTTCGTATGCCGATGATACACAACTCATTGTGCCACTTGACAAACTATCTACCAAAGCTGAACTCAACCTTAAACACTGCCTGACCGAAGTATTCCGATGGATGGACAATAACCACCTGAAATGCAACTCAAGCAAAACAGAGATCCTCCCGATTGGCACAAATATCTCTTTCTGTCCAGCACTATGGTGGCCAGATAATTCTGTTGCCCCCCCCCCAGACGGTGTCGTCAGCCAGGAACCTCGGCGTAATCTTCGACTCTGAACTCTCCTTTGACCAGCATGCCAGAACCATCGCAGGCAAATGCTTCGGAACGATCAGATCCCTCAGAAAGTTCTTCGACTTTCTCCCCATCAATGCCAGAAAGACGGTGACAGTCGCACTCATAATCTCGCGACTGGATTACTGCAACGGCATGCTTGCAGGAGTCAAAAAGAGCACCCTCCTTAAATTGCAGAGTGTACTTCACACAGCTGCCCGTCTCGTCCTGGGCTTACCCCGCAGATCCTCCATCTCTGCAGCGCTCCATTCACTTCACTGGCTCCCCCTTCACAAAAGGATTCTCTTTAAAATCCTGATTATAGCCTTCCGCGCCTATAACAAGACAGGCCCCAAATACCTCACCAGGCGTTTTCCCCACTACGCGCCCAGCCGTCACCTTCGTTCAACCGATGACAACCTCATCCTTCTCCCTAAATACAATCTGAAAACGAAGGGTGAGAAGACCCTCAGCTTCCTTGCATCTAAAGCCTGGAACAAACTGCCTAAAACTCTCAGACACAAACCCAGGAAAAACCCTTTAGAAAGCTTCTAAAAACATGGATTTTTAATCTTCCGGACGACTACTCCAAAGCTTCCATCTAACCCCCTGGACTGGTTCATTTAGGTTTTCTAGCGCCAAGATGCTCCCTCCGGAGCGAACGTTGCGCTCTACAAATAACCCTCAAATATCAAAAATATCAAATATCTTATCTACAGACCGCCGGGACCTCGCACCCAGTCCGCAACCAACATCGCCAAGCTCGCCTCACCTCACGCAATCACCTCCACGGACTACATTCTACTCGGGGACCTGAACTTCCACCTCGACAACCTCAACGACCCCGACTTCATCACACTACTCGACAGCCTCGCCAACCTTGGACTGAAGCAGCTGCTAAACATGTCCACACACAGAGCAGAACATACCCTCGACCCTATCTTTGCGGGAGGAACTAACATCCGTTTCAGCCACACCACCCAGCCCCTCAGGACGGACCACCACTGCGTCCACTTCACCTTCCACACCACCACCGCACCCAAACCCGCGCCGCGACTGCCACGAAGGAACTGGAACAAGGTCACAGAGGAACTCCTTACCAACCCTCTCCTCCAAGACCCCCAGCCCTACGATGGATGACAACTCTGCAGCCACGGAATGTGACTGCTTGATCTCCTGCTCCGCCAACAAACTCACACCCCTCCGCCACCCCGCCAAACAACGCCCTCTGAAGGCTGCCTGGTTCACCACTGAACTACATGAAGCCAGATGCTCCTGCAGATGCCTAGAGAAAACTTGGCAAAACCTGAAAACCACAAAAGCGCGGAACAACCACAGGAGCGCCCTGAAGGAATGCCACCAACGCATAAGAGAAAACAAACGGACCTTTATTAGAGACAAAGTCCAGACCAATGCAACCAGCACCAAGGAACTATTCAACGTCATTCAGCAGTTCACCAACCCCCCCAGCGAAGCCATAGACATCACCCCCCCCAGGAGCTCTGCAACAAACTCAGCTCATACTTGCACCTGAAGATCAAGGCCCTCTATGACAACTTTAGCGAACAGACGCAGGACACCACCTCCCCACCTTACGCTGCAGATAAGCCAACAATCATGACCGGGAACCCCGCCACCGTCGAACACATCACTGCTACCATGAAGAAAACCCACTCAGATGCCCCAACGGACCCCTGCCCACAGCACATTTTCCACAGGGCTGGCGCCATCGCACCTGAACTTAGGTGGACCAACAACGCATCTTTCGCGTTCGGCATCTTCCCAGAAGACTAGTAGCGGGCAGTGGTTAAACCACTCCTTAAGAAACCCACGGCTGGCCCTACTGACCTGAAAAACTACCGACCCATCTCACTCCTTCCTTTCACGGTCAAGGTCACCGAGAGACTTGTGAACACCCAGCTGACCAGCTTCAATGAAGAGCACTCCATCCTTGACGCCTCCGGGTCTGGATTCCGCAGCAACCACAGCACCAAGACCACGCTCCTCGCCGCCACTGACGACATCCGCATACTACTCCACCAGGGTCACACTGTGGCCCTCATCCTTCTAGACCTCTCTGCAGCCTTCAACACAGTTTCCCACCGCACACTCGCAGCCAGACATACCGACGCAAGGATACAAGGAACCGCCCTCGACTGGATTTAATCCTTTCTCGCCGGCAGAACCCAGAGGATCAGACACCCTCCCTTCATCTCCAAACCCACTGACATCGACTGCGGAGTACCCCAGGGTTCTTCGCTCAGCCCCACGCTCTTCAACATCTACATGGCCCCGCTCGCCACCATCGTAAGACAGCATGGGCTCAGCATTGTATCCAACGCCGATGACACCCAGCTCATCCTCTCACTCACGAAGAAACCCGAAGACACCATCCTCTGGTTCCAGGAAAGAATGAAGAAAGTGGCAGCCTGGATGAAAGACAGCTGTCTGAAGCTCAACTCAGACAAAACCGAGGTCCTCATCCTCGGACCCTGCATGTCCACCTGGGACACCACCTGGTGGCCCTCCACCCTCGGGAATCCACCCATCCCTACGGAACACGCACAAAAACTCTGCATCATCCTCGACTCCTCCCTCTCAATGAATCACCAGATCAACGCCATCGCTTCCACCAGCTTCAAATGCCTGCACATCCTCTGCAAGACCCTCAAATGGCTCCCCCCTGACTGCAGAAAGACCGTCACCCACACGCTCATAACCAGCAGATTGGAGTACGGCAACACCTTATTCGCCGGAATCAACAGTGCTCTACTACACAGACTCCAGACGATCTAGAACGTCGCCGCCAGGCTCATCCTCGGGACGCCACGCCATGGACACATGATCCAAAACCTGCGAGACATCCACTGGCTCCCCGTCGAGAAGAGGGTCACCTTCAAACTCCTCACACACGCCTACAAATCCCTCAACAACATCGGACCCAAATACCTCAACGAGAGAGTCTCTTTCCACGTACCCAAAAGAACTCTCTGCTCCGCCAACCTCGCCCTGGCAGAGGTTCCCCGCATCCGCAGAACAAGGACAGGTGGGAGAGCTTTCTCCTACATCGCAGCCAAGACCTGGAACGAGCTCCTCATGCACATCAGACGCTCCCCAACTCAGGAAGGACCTCAAGACCTGGCTGTTCGACTGACCCAATGCTACAACTGTTCCGGAGCAACTGTTCCGGAGCTGTCCCCCATCCCTAGGGTGAGTAGTGGCTTTAAAAAACCCTGATTGATTGATTGTAGGTGAGGGTTCCTCTGACTGCCGTGTTTGCATCGATTCAGATTTGAGTTGAGGTGAACCATGTTTGATAAGATATCGTCTTCGATGTTGAGGCACTGGAGGGTTTCCTTGTGGATGATGGTGATGCCTCCTTCTTGTTTGTTGGTGCAGTCTCTGTGCATCATCTTGTAGCCGTGGGCTGTTGTGGCATGTCAGGTGCTGAAGACGGTGTGAGCCAGGTCTTAGTGAAGAGCATCACGTCGGGGTAGAAGTGATGATGGTGTCACAGATTTCAGTGACGTGCTTGCAGAGGGATCAGGCGTTCAGCAGCATGCACTGGAGCTGTTCCAAAAGAATGGAGGTCAGTTATGTAGATGCAGTGAGGGTGTCAGTGTTGCAGGTGAATAGGCAGCAGTGGCAGGCGAAAGGTCCTTCCATGTCTCTCACCACAGTCAAGTTTTCCATCCCTTCCTTCCCTTAATGTTCAGCTTTGTGTTTGCTAAAGGAGTGGGAGGTAACGAACAACATCAGTAAGTAACAGGGACATTCTTCAGCACACATAGAAAGAGGAATATGCCTCTAAGGATTGTTTTTGTGCAGGAAGACGTTTCCTGCACTAAAACAATCCTGTTTGTAACGCAGGCACCCTTGCACTTTGGTGCAAGGCAGCCTCAAGTATGTCAGCATAGGAAGAGAGATAAAGACCGCCTACTCTTCAGCATCCTTGCACTATGGTGCAAGGCAGCTTCAAGTATGCCATCATAGGACGAGAGATGAAGAGCGCCATATCTTAGTAGGTATGATGCTCTTCAGCATCCTTGCACTATGGTGCACTATGGTGCAAGGCGGCCTCAATTACGCTAGCACAGGGAGAGAGATGAAGAGTGTCATCTTAGTAGATGTGGCTCTCTCCCATTCACGCAACACTGCGCAGCGACTTATCTTACTGCACTATGTTGCGACGAATTCTGAGCAGATCCTCCACATATAATTCAATCATTTTAACTCTATTCTGTACTCCAACCTGGAGCACTGGTGGCACACATTTGTGATTTGCATGTTAGACTTCATTTAAGTGTATCTTTTGTACTTAAGACTGTATATATCAGGGTAGGCCCTTTTAACTCTGCCATGGAGGCGCTTAACTTGTATGAAAAGTATGCTCCATCTATGCACTCATTTGCATGTATTCATTAATGTACTTGAATAGTATGTTAAGGGATAGTATTCCGAACACAAATCTTTTGAAATCAAATCGATTGAATAAAATATTGCTGTTAATTATGTATACACCTTATATAGTTTGTTAAAATGCGAAATGAAACATATTTTTTTAATACAAAAATTGTCAGAAACGTTTCGAAGATTCACCTTCCTACACTTTCAAAGAGCCAATCCGATTTGTGAAAAAGTCTTGGATGGCATAGAATGTAGTCTCACTGCTGACTACAGTTTGTACATATGTATTTAAATGTGCTACCCCTGTGCCGAGTTTTCCAGATCTAGGTGTGATGTGCTACTTCAGGCCAGGGTTATTTTTTTTTTAATTCTGGGACTTGTGCTCTTCGTTATTCGATTTAAAAACAATACTAAAACTCCCAAAATGTAAAGGAAAAAAAAACTTGCACTGGGGCAGCTCATCATGTATTAACCTGGGGAACTTGGATGCAATATATGGAGCTGCGAAATTCAGGTTAGAGTTCTA
Organism: Lissotriton helveticus; assembly: GCF_964261635.1. NCBI lineage: Eukaryota > Metazoa > Chordata > Amphibia > Caudata > Salamandridae > Lissotriton > Lissotriton helveticus. The sequence continues at coordinate 259,182,580 of NC_136061.1, forward strand.
GCTTACGTTTACCATTGACACACAGCGTCATCTTGTACAGTGCTACTTTTTCTTGATATGCTTTTCTTTGCAATTGCCAAGCATAACCCGTTAGTCTGCAACGAGGCGCTACGTAAATCATCTGGCTGGCTCACAACAAAATTAACCGGAAGAGGAGTATTTTATTGGTTCCAAACAGAGATGAAACTCAGATTGCACTGGGCCATGTGAATGACCTTAAAACAGGGGTCACACAAGAGACAGTAAATATTCTCAATTCATAAAAACCTGTTTGTTGTTTCATATCCACAGCGCGGCGCGGCCGTAACACCTCTTCCAGCCCTTCTGACAGTCAATATTGGGCTTGGAAGTGGGATAATGGCGCTGGGCGGGGCGCCCACCACTACGTGTTGACTGAGCGCGCGCCTCACCTGTGAGAGATCCCTTTTATGTCTAAACACTACTGACAGCCAGGCCTTCCTTCCACCAAGGGGGAGAACAACCTCAGGTCATATTTAATAAAGGTGTAGCAGGGCTTTGTAAGATGACATCACTCGGAAGGCGAGAAAAGAGAAGGCCGCCCCATTAAAATGCCATTGGCTTAAGGGGGTGGGGCTGTAGTCGAAATACGTCTGTCACCGGGGAGGTGCCTGGTGTTCCGCTTTCCACAGCTGCAGCCGCCACCAGAGACAACCTCAATGGAGTCCCGAGGAGAATGGGAAAATACCTGCCGCTGCCAGGTGTACAAGAAAGATCGCTCCAACTTGTTGGTTAACTTGCAATCGAATGAGCTCCGGTGCCCAGCAGGCCCGGCTCCAGGAATTTTTATTTGGGTGGGCCAAGGGTGCATTTGGGTGGGAAACTGCGGGCTTGATTTGTTGCATATATGTCTAGGCAGGCCTGCTTCAGGGCCCTCCTTTATCTCTTCTTAGTTTTACAAGGCCAGTAGTAAAACTCACTCTTTTCCAAATCTCTTTTTAATGTTATCACTCTCAAAAAGTATTTTTCCATGTAAGCTTCCTTTGCTGGGAAGAGGAGGTTTCTGAGGTGGGAGTATCAGGCAAGTGACACTCCTCTGGCTCCCTCTGTACGAGCCTTCACGGAGAATTCCTCTTCATTACTACTGATGAAGCAAAGCTTCGCATTTGCGACTTGCTGTAGTCATGAACCTCGCTCATGTGTAACCAAGTAATAATTTGTACGTCTTACTAACCTTTATTTCATGTTTTGAAACGAGATAAATGAAGCTTGCATATGTGTATTTCTAATACGATTAATTCGAGTCAATAAAATGGCCGCTGCTTTGAAATAGCTTCTGCGCATGCGTCAGTCACACTCACGTGTCCTGACGTGTTTGCAGATTTGGAGGGAAATAGTTGCGCATGCGTAATACATAGCTTTGGCAATAACGTGGTACTGCTCGTGCCATTGCTCTTGTGTCCGTGTATATGTAGCTAACATTTAGACTGCATAAGTACATTTTTAGTAATAAGTTGAAAGTACAAAATCAATGATGTGTTTTCATAACGTTATTTCTATGTATTAATTTGTTCTCGCTTACTTTTCATGTACCGCGGGAAATGGGGGTCTGACTGAGCCGAAAGCCATCTTGGAGGTCCTTACTGCGCAGGACCGTCCGCCTGGGGAAAGTCAACCTTGGCTGGTGGAACTCAGCCAGCTGGCAGGGATGGGCAAGATGCTCCTGAGAACTGACCTGCGAACTCAGCAGGACGGAGTCATGTGTCCCCATTCTGAAACAATGTTAATTTGTCATTGTATTTCCCTGGACTTTCTCATGAGAACCCCAATCTCGCTAGGCGGTACCCAGAGATGCAAAGTAGGCATCGAATAGTGTGTTCTGATTGGTGTGTTACCCAAATCCTACCTTAGGACCAATCCAAATTGAGGGATTCTGACACTTTGCAACATTGGGCGGTGGTACACCGTCCCCAAACTGTATATCTACCCCGGGTTCACCTAGGGAAATTGTCCGACTTGTCTGGTTTAGCTGACCTGTCACTGACCCAACGAACTCAATAGGTGACTGAAGATACAGAGCACTGCGGAGTACTCTGTCCGAAATTGACTATAGACTAAGGTTCTACTGAACCTTAAAGTGCTGGCGAAGCACTTTGCTGGGAGTTCGCTGACCCAATCGGGGTCTTGATCGATAGCTGCAGAGAGGGTGGAGCGCAGGCGTTGCTTCCGAACTGCGGGTGCTGGTCCTGTCCTGAGGGTTTCCTGTCCTGTCCTGAGGTCCTGTCCTGATTCCTAATCTGAGGGTTTCCTGTCCTGTCCTGGGTGTCCATTCTGCACCTGCTGTCCATTGAGGGGTATCCTTCCTTGAGGGTTTTCCTGTCCTTAACTGACCCGTGGCCAGGGTTTGGTTTCCACACCAGTCTAGGTAAATATTGCTCTGAATCTTTCAAAACTTGCACCTTCCTATTTTTCTGTCTTTGCTTCAATAAAGATACACCTTTGCATATGTTAATTTTCCATGCTTTTGCCGCAACCTTTTTTGAATCGTAAAGTCATTTGCATATTTCATAAACGTATTCCCATGTTACCCTACCTGTTAGAAATCATATTTTGCATTGCAGTTTGTCATTTCCTGATATGGTCTAGAACGGCCTTTCTTAAACTGTCCAAAGAACTTTTGCCCTAAATGCATAGCGTTTCCTGTTGCATCCCATATTAGCATTTCCATGATTACCCTGACTTTATTTCTCTATAGTTATGTACTTTTCATTATCTTGATTATCGATTGTCTTATCCTTGTAAATCTAATGCTTACTGAGAACGAACTTTAGATAAAGACTTTAAAACTTCCAGTTGTCCGTGGTCATTTTACAAAGGTATTGAATGTCATTTTGAGTTTGTATTTTGCTACCTTTCCTTTTACAGCTAGCTCCCTGATCCATTGTGGTCATAGGTACCCGTGTCGGTGGATGGTAAGTCGGGTACGCTGAGGAATAACATTAGGGAATTCACACAAATTGGTAGCAGCCCGTGAAGTCACCCGGTCAATGTATATGGTGAATTGAAATATATGGGCCCGAAGCCGGAAGCGGCGAAATTATTGGTTGGGTGACCTCGCGCGCTCTATCAGTTTTTCTGGTAGCAGAGGTATGGTTAGGGACTAGTTAAAGGTTAAGTAGGACTAGTTAGTCTAGTCAAGTCGGTAGCTGCTAGTATATTAATGCTGCTACAAGAGCGGCCGTTCCGAGGGACCTGATCATTCTCTTGAGAATACGCTGCTTTGAAATTTATGAATTATTTTATCATTGTTATTCTTGTTCTTATATTGTTATATGTATTAATCCATGCATTTGTAAACCGTCTCGTTCAATGTTGTCCGAACTCCCCGGGGAATTGAAAAGGCAAGTGGTGAATAGAATCCATTGCCTTGAGGTCGCAGGCTCAAGGAAGGTTAGGTGCAGGTTAGGTACAACCGGGAAGCACTAACTAGGGATTTTTCCTGAATACGTGTGTGAATAAATGTTAGTAACGAGGTTCATTGGCAAAATTCCCATAGTGGCGTAACCTAGTAAGGGTCACATCGGAAGAGTAGCAGGTTCATCGGAGCTTGGGTGAAAGCAGAGGGGTCCGCTGGGAAACCCTAGACTCGGATATATCCCGGAGAAGTGGATGAGTTTAGGGAAGTAACAGGTTCACTGATGCTAAAGTGAAGGGTAGGCGGAAGAGATCTACCCGCAGCGAGTGAAAAGTAAATGGAAGTAGTTTACTTGCAGTAAAATAACTCTTTCTCTGTCTAGACACTTGAGCACTGTGGCGAATGTGTATTCGTTGTAAAATAACCAAGCACTAGCACTTTAGAAAGAAAGAAAGAAAGTTTCCGTTACCTTGTGAAGGGAGGGAGTCAGCCGCGAAGCGTCTCTGACGTCACTCCGTGCCGCGCTGGGATTGGTAGAAACAGCGGGCGGGTAGCGGGGCTGGAATTGTGAAGGAGGGGTGAGCGCCGAAGAGTGAGAACTGTCTCACGAAGGGGCCGCGCACCCATTGGTCGAAACTATTTTGAACGCGTGCACCCCATTGGTCGCACGGAATTGCAAGACGCGTTCTGATTGGAGGGAACTTTGTAAACAAAGTTAAGCGTAGAAATCATATGTGGCACTCGTATTGTCCAGAGACTAGACCCGATCCAAGAAGCCAAGGGTTTGAAAGGGATCAGTGGAAAGCCAATAGATACGATATTATGTACGGAACTAAGAGAAAAATGTCCCTTGTAAATAGGGTAAAGAATTACTTCAAAACGGACAAACCGATTAAATCCAGAGAGGGCGTTATTGTCCCACCACCCAATACACCCGCCTCTTTCATGATGTTTGATCGAGGGTACAATACCTGTGTGTGGTTGGAAAATTGGGTGAAATACACAAAAGATGACGGAATATTGGCTTTTCCGTTAGACGGTACTTTCAATGGTAGGATTTTATTTAATTTGAGGACCCGAATGAATGTATTGCATCCCAGACCGAGACTAACGCAGTATGAGGCATTAGAGGAATGGGAGATTGAGGCTTTCGAAAGAGAGAAACCCCGAATGGACAAAGGTCTGACCAAGTGGTACCCAAGGCTGAAACAAGAGACCAGGGATAAAAGGATGAAACAGTGGAGACAGAGCATGATTGTTGAGGGTCTGTTTCCCATGATTCCAGCATGTACCCCTTCGGGGGAAGAGAAAAAGACAGAAAAGTGTAAGCATTGGGGAGCTCTTGGGGAGTCAGACGATGAATTATTAGATGACATCTTTACGAGAAGTCCGCCCCCTTATAATGAGGGAGCCCGACCTTCTAGTGCAGGAGAAAATCCCCAGCGTCCATCTATTAAGGAGGAGAACAGATCCCTAAGTAGGGGGGGAGGTTGTCAGATACCGCCCTATTTTGAGAATCCCGGACCCGCGGAGGTAAGAGATATATATCCTAGAGTGCCCGTGAGCCCGGAGGAAAAATATTCCAGCAAGAGAGTCTTTTTCCCCAGACCTCTTTATGAAAACGAAGAAAAACCATTAAGTTCAGGAATGCCCTTTTTACAGCCTCCATATGAGGAAGAGCGCAGGTCATTTGGCACGGGAACTTTGTTCCCAAAACCAAATTATGGTGGAGGACCAAGTGAAACGCATCCTACTGCCCCGAGCTTTACCCCTCACCTGACCCCACAGATAATACCTGACCGAACATTAGGAAGAGTGCTAGATGAAAGGGAGCAAGAGGTCCTAGCTAGACAGAGAACAGAAATAATTCAGAAAATCTCCCAGTTAAATAACAGTCCTGAGGCTTTGACTATTCCGGTAACAATTGGACCAGTGGTTCCGTTATATGGGAATCATCAGGGTAGTCCAAACCCTCCAGTTATTAACCCAATCATGGCCCCACCAAGGCAGGAGCCCCTACTCATAGACGATCAGTCCAGTGAGTGCGAGTCTGAAGTTGTGTTCTTGGACCTGCCAAACAAACAGACCGGGAAGGGAATGCAGAAGAGGCATAATCCTTGTAATGCGAAAGAAATTAAATTAGTATCAACGTCAGGTACTAGGAGTGTCTCTCTGGTAACTCCGGAGGAAATTGAAAATTGGAGTCGTGAATTAGAAAAACAGACTCCGCAAACGAAACCTTTAGACCTCTACAAACTGAGGGTAGAAATAGAGGAATTAATGGCAGGAAATGTGGGATTGGACAGATTAAATACCTACTCTGAAGAAGAGTTGCTGTTTATGTGTAAAAGCCTTACCAGAAGTACCAAAGTGCTCCACGAAAAGCTGACAGACACTGCAGCTAGTATGGGGGTAGATATTTCAAGGCCCAAGCCCTTGCAAAAACCTTACAGAGCTGAATTCTCAGACAAAGATATAGAGAACTTGAATGTGTCAGGGAAAAAGTTGCAGATTAAAGAGTTGCTAGCAATTTTGCAAAAATGGGGAGACGTGGAAAAATGGAAAAGCAGGTGGGCACGAAAGAAAGATGAGGCTCGATCCAGACAAGCGACCCCTGAGTTCGCTTTGAGAGAAGTAGATAAGCCCGAACAGTTATGCCCCATGCGTGAAGTACCAGGTGGGAGGTATGTGCACGTCCCATGGTCCAGACAGGATATTGTGTCCTTTACTAACGATTTCCCGAAATTGCGCGAAAAGCCAGTTGACTGGTACCGGCAGGTGGAAAGGTTTGTAAAAGTGCAAAAATGCCTGTGGAAAGACCTGGATGGATTTTTCGATATTGTGGTCCCGGTAGATCTATGGACCGAGTGTAAAATAGCCATAGCCTGGCCTAGTGAGGAGTACCCGAGGGACTCTAACACAGGGGAGCCGTCGCTTGAAGTGATGAAAAAATATGAACAAGTAATTCAGCATTTGAAAAATAAGGTGCCCGCAAAGGAAACTGATTGGACCAGGATAGATAGAACGACGCAGGAAAGAGACGAGACAGTACACTCCTATTATGAAAGGCTGTTGCAGGTGTTTAAAACCTACAGTGGTATAGATAACATCGAGATGAAGGATATGACGCATTTCATTTACAGGTTTGTAAACGGTTTAAGACCCGAAATTTGTCAGTGGATAAAGGATAATAAAATCTGTTGGCATACAAAGAAGGTAGACGAGGTCCTACGGTATGCAAAATACTGTGAGGACGAGATGGCAGAAAAGAAAAAGGCTCTCAAGGAGAAGGTTATGTGGGTTCAAGTGAAGCTCGCAGAACAGCAGGAAAAACAATTGAGTAACATGGCCAAAAACACTCAGAACCAAGGTCCTGGGGGTGGGGGAGGAGGTAAGCCCCGGCCCAAAATGAGCAGAGAAGAGGCTATGAAGAAATTTCCCTGTCACCAGTGCGGAGAAATTGGACACTGGCGAAACGAGTGTCCTTATTTGCAAGAAAGACCAAGAAAGACTCAACCACAGGTAAAAACGATTCAGGTGCCCCGAGCTCCAAAGCAAGTATATAAGGGAAAATCCACAGAGGGTGATGAGGTAGAAGTCTGGGAAAGCAATGAGAACAGAAATGCAGCAACTTCGCAGTATTTGTTAAACGATACCTTCCTTTGTGATGACCAGTACTGACGGGGCCTGAGAGGGGAGGACGAGGAGTGCGTACTTGGCGCCTCCTTGCCGGTAGACCAGTCCGGACCATACATTGAAGGAAAGGTTGACGGAAATGATGTCACTTTTCTGTTGGACACTGGTGCTACCCGTTCTACTGTGAGAACAGTGGACGTTCCAAACCTACCCCTCTCGGGAGAAGCCATCCAAGTAGTGGGTGTATCTAATCAATTGATTAGTACTCCTGTTACCAAACCAATGGAGATATCAATTGGAAACTTTAAAGAAATGCATAGATTTGTCGTTTGTGACACCAGTCCAGTGAACTTACTGGGACGTGATTTGCTGTGCAAAATGAACTGTACCATCTTTTGCACACCAAAGGGAGTTGAAATTCAGACCCCAGATGAAGATGGCATCTATAAATTAATGTTAATCAGACCTGACTCAGAGATTAAACGAATGACTATGCAGGATTTGCCCAAAGAACTCCAAGAAGCAGTGAAGCCAGAAGTATGGGACTTTACTGGGAAAGATGTAGGGTTAATGAAAAACGTGGACCCCATACAGATAGCAATCAAGGACAATGCAGTATACCCCAATACTAAACCCTACAGAATGAATGCAGAAGTGAGAGCAGGTGTTACCCTGGAAATACAGAAATTGCTAGAAGGAAACATCATACAGGAAGTATTGAGTAGCCCATGTAACTCACCGATTATGGGCATCAAGAAGCCTAGTGGCAAGTACAGAGTAGTGCAGGACCTACGAAAAGTAAACAAGATAGTGGTCCCCTGCTGCCCTATTGTCCCGAACCCAGCAGTGATTCTGTATCAGATTCCCTGGGATGCTGAGTGGTTCACTGTGATAGACCTGTGTCATGCATTCTTTTCCATTCCCTTGCATCCAGATAGCAAATTTCTTTTCTCATTTGCCTTCAATGGTCACGTGTATGTCTGGAACAGGGTCCCCCAAGGGTACACAGAGAGCCCCTCTATCTTTAATCAGATCTTGAAAAAATGCTTGGAAACTTTGGTCTTACCTGGAAATTCTGTCCTAGTGCAATACATTGACGACCTCTTGGTGGCGTCTAAAAGTCATAGGGATTGTGTGATTGACACCATTGCCCTACTGAATCACCTGAGTGAGAAGGGACATAAAGTGGCCCCTGAGAAATTACAGTTCTGTACAAATTCAGTGAAATATCTGGGGCACCAAATAGAGAAAGGCGTCAGAAAGGTAACGTCAGAAAGAGTGAGAATAATTCAAAAGATGCAGTTACCCCGTACTCAGAAAGAGATCAGAATGTTCCTGGGAGTGATAGGATACAGCAGGCAATGGATTCTGGGATTTGCAGTCCTAGCTAGGCCCCTGATAAAAATGACCAAGAGAGGAACACCGGATGTGGTACAATGGGATGATGAAAGCTTAACAGCCTTTACAAAACTACGGGATTGTCTGTGTACAGCCCCTGCGTTGGGAATGCCAGACTATTCTAAGGAATTTGCCCTATTCTGTGACACTCGCGATAATTGCGCGTTGTCAGTCCTAACACAAGAACATGGCACAACCAGAAGGCCTGTGGCATATTTCTCTGCCACCCTGGATCCAGTGGCTGCTGGATTACCAGGATGTCTGAAAGCAGTAGCTGCTACCTGCGCAAGTTTAGAGCAGAGTGAGTCCATTGTCATGGGACATCCTGTAACTGTGTATGTTCCACATGGAGTGGTAATTTTACTGACCAGAACGAAAACTCAGTACCTCACCCCTAGTCGGCTGACTAAATACGAGAGGATTCTTGTGGGTGCTGCAAATGTAAACATTGTCAGGTGCAGTATTCTGAACCCCGCCACTCTGCTCCCCGATCCAATGGATATGAAAGATGGGGTGGATGATGAGCATAATTGTATTGATTTAACAGAATTCAGCACCAAACCACGCCCAGACATTAAAGAAACACCATTGCCCGAGCATGACAAGGAATTATTTGTGGATGGTTCATGTCTAAGACATGAGCAAGGAGGCCTGAGTGCCGCCTATGCGGTAGTCTCCTTAACCAAAATTGAAGAAGCAGGTTATCTATTTGACGTAAAGTCTGCACAAGTAGCCGAATTGATTGCTATGATAAAAGCTTGCAAAATTGGGAAAAACGTACGCATAACAGTGTATACTGACAGTCAGTACTGTTATGGGGTTTTGCATGACTTTGGCCAGTTGTGGCTGCAGAGGGAGTTCCTGACTTCATCGGGTACCCCTATTCGAAATGGAAAAGTGGTTCAAGACCTTTTAGAGGCAATCCAGTTACCAAAGGAACTGGCAGTGGTAAAATGTGTTGCTCATAAGAAGGGCATGGACACTGTATCACTGGGAAATGATTTTGCTGATCGAGTGGCCCAATGGTGCGCCAGAGATCGATATATCATAAATCCAAAACGAGGGGGGCCCGGAACCAGCTGCCAACTTCAAGTGTTTGAAGAAGTGCCTACATGGGATGAAGTGAAAGAGTGGCAGCAGGCGGCACCTTGGCAAGAGAGAGAGAAGTGGAAGGAAGACGGGTGTAGACCAAGACGTGTGGATGGTGTCATCTTGGGCCCAACTGGTATGCCTGTGTTACCTAGACACTTACTTGGCACAATGGCGAGATTGATACATGAAGGATCACACATTGGTAGGGACGCCATGATTCTAGTGTTCCAACAGACTTGGTACAGTAAAAAGTTCAGGAAAGTAGCAGAGTCCCTCTGCCAGAGGTGCCTGCCATGTCAAAGGATGAACGCAGGCAAAAGAACTGCGGTGGAACTGGGGAAAATTGGGAGGTCCGGGGGTCCCTTTGTGAGAATACAAGTTGATTTCATCACCATGCCACGTTGTGAAGGGAAGCGATATGTCCTTGTCATGGTCTGCCTATTTTCAAAGTGGGTGGAAGCTTTCCCTACTCCCCAAAATGACGCACTGACAGTAGCTAAGTGTTTACTAAAAGAACTGATACCTAGGTTCGGGGTTCCAGTCACTATTGAATCAGATAGAGGCCGACATTTTCAGAATGATGTAATCGACGAACTCTGTAAGGCCTTTGGAATCACACAAAAGCTTCACTGTGCGTACCGTCCAGAGGCTTCTGGAATAGTGGAACAAATAAATGGAACTATCAAAAACAGACTAGCAAAACTGTGTGATGCATCTGGCATGACCTGGGTGAAGGCCCTGCCCCTGGTCCTGATTGGGACTCCAAAGTGTTCCTGACCGAAAGACAGGCCTAAGTCCCCATGAAATCCTGATGGGAAGAGTGATGAGACAAGCATGGGTACCAGGAAGCAAACTGTTGAGTATTACTGATGATTTGGTGCTTGAATACTGCAAGAGATTAGGTGACCAAGTGCGTTCTATCTCTCGCCAGATCGGAGAAGACGCCATCCTCAATCCAACGACCCCTCTCCACAAACTGGTCCCGGGGGACTGGGTCAAGATAAAGAAGCATACTCGGAAGAGCTGCCTGGAGCCAAGGTGGGGAGAGAAGCGTCAGGTGATCCTGGTAACAACCACAGCAGTAAAGTGTGCAGGGGTTCCACATTGGATACACGCCAGGCACACCCAGAAGGTATTACCAGAAGAAAAGCCTGAAGAAGAAGGGCGTCCAGCAGAGGACTCTGCAGGAGCCAGACCAGAAGTAGCTGACGACGTACAGTCCAGTACCAGTCAAGCTGCAGGATCAGCAGACGTTGGCCCAGGAATAGTTGATGACGAACTACCCAGAGTCCAGCCTGCTGAAGGGGTCCAAGAAACTGAGCCAGAAGTAGCTGAAGACGAGCTGCCGAGCATATGGCCAGAGGAGTGGATACCATTGATCGATCTCACCGAAGACCCCATTCGAACAAGAGAGCGACTTTGTGAAGGTAGAGAGTGGACTAGAGAGGAAAAGCAAGGCACAGGCGAAGAACCTCAGGATCTTGAGATTCACATCAAAACTGAGGAAGGAGAAGGTCAGACAGGGACAGAACAAGTGATTGATACTCCTCCACTGACTCCTGATGTCGAGAAGGGACAGACTAGACATAGCGTAATAGTTCGAGCAGAAGAAAATCAAGAGATCGAAGTGCTTGAACAGGATCAGATAGGATTAGAAGAACGTGTTCAGGAAACAGAAACAGAGACTTTTGAAAAACAAACGCAAAACTGTCCTGAACAAAGCCAGATTAGTAACCAGGCAGAAGAAACAGATGCTATCCCTGGAACTAGTCAGATAGAAGGGGAAGAAACTGAAACAGAATTGCCACAAACTAATGAAAACAAGAGGGCAAGAGAAGAAAACGAAGTTTCAGTGCCAACTAAAAGACTTAAGAAAAGAAAGCACATTGAGCCTGGATACATAAAGAAATTGAGACTGAGAATAAAAACAGTAGAATAAAAATGTGCAGAAGAAAGAAGAAGTGCTCGCATAGCAGAACAACCAGAAGATACTTCCAAGAGAAGGAGTGATCGAATAAAAAGACAAAACAAAAAGTACAAGTCTCCTGAATGGACGCTTGTTTTAGAAGAATTTGAAGATCTTGATATAACTGACGAGAGCAACGGAGAACCAGTCGCTGAGTACTCTGCCGAAGAAGAAGACGAGCCACTGTGAATTTGCACAAAGTAAGCTACTGGTGTAAAGACACAAAGAGGGGTCGAGAAACTTCTTCTGAGCCAAAATGTCTGATTCAAACGTGAATGGTAGACCTAGTTGCAGTCGTTGCAAAACATGCTGCAAGGTATGTGTATGTAGTATAGTAATAGTGATATTACTCTGGATAGGACTAACAGTTTTCATTCCTTTTGCGGTGAGCAAAAATACTAATATTGTCCCTACTGAAAATGTAAATACTGACAGTGAGGAGCTGACAACACAGAGTGTAGCAAGACATGAGAGAGCACTTAGACAAACAAATCGAGACTTAGAAGCATCAGATGAGGGAGGACTACATTATCATGGAGTTAAGAATAAGACACATTTAAATGTTTTTGCAAACCTGTTAATACACTATGTAGAGACTATGGAAATTGAAGATTGCTATGTCTGCATGAAGCTACCTACCTCTGTAGCTGAAGGCGTGACATACCATCACCTGCCCCTGACCTATGGAATTTCCTGTAGCATTTTAGCTAGCTTATTTTACAAAAGAGGACCGTTACAGTACTATTACTCAAACAATGACGTGATCTTTTCTGAACTCCCTATACGTGGGAACTTGAATCCTGTACATACTAGAAGTGACGTTACTCGCTATATGGGCGAATACTTTCTGACTATAGGTAATATAGACATAGGTGACGCACACAGAGATAACTTGACCTGTTCTTTGCGTGAGCAGGAAAAGATGTTCCTGAACATGGCAGAGAAGAGGAGAATAAAAATAAAAAGAAAGGCAGATGACGAAACACAGAATAGGCCAAAATGGGCTGAGAACATGGAAGGCACCTCAAATGGTGGAGCGGGTCCTGCTCTGTTGCTGGATTTTGAAAAGAAAGGCAAGCTATGTCTTCATCGCGAGAAGACTAGCTATTATAATAACATTTTCATTGGTTCCAGTGAATGCAAACATAATTACAAGGTAATTGGAGGTTGGGGTTTCAAAAATGGGTCAGAGCCTGTGTTTCCTGGAATTTATTATATTTGTGGGGACAAGGCTTATTTCAAATTGCCGGATCACTGGTATGGAAGCTGCTATTTTGGCATTGTCTTCCCGAAAATATACCATGTGAACAAAGTTGCTGGAAGCAGTGAAAATACTAATGGCTTAGTGCGTAGTAAAAGAGAAAGCATAGGTGAAATAATGGGTAGTATTTTCAGTGCACTGATACCTGGAGTGGGAGTGGTTCTGAACACTCACAGAATTTGCAAATTGTCCACTATAGTGGATGTGTTGTCTACTGACACAGCTCATGGATTTCTGCTGGTCAATACCGAACTGGTTGCGATCGGATCAATGGTTTTGCAGAACAGACTTGCTCTTGATACCTTATTAGCAAAAGAGGGCGGAGTCTGCCGGATGTTGAAGGCGCAACATTGTTGCACTTATATTCCGGACAAAAGTGTGCAGCTCAAAAGATACGTGAAAAACATTACTAATTTGGAAAGAGAACTCAAACCACTCGAGGTTGACAGTGCCTGGAAGAGACTGGTAGATGGTCTCTCAAATGTAGGTCATTGGTTTGCTAGCTTAGGTAAAAGCTTATTGTTTAAGGTACTGATGCCAATTGGAATTATAGGTCTTATCCTATTCTTCATATTTGTCTGTTGCAAATGTCGTAAGCACACCCGAAAGCATCAAGTGAATGCGAGAGGAGTGAAACGAAGTGTGGATGAACTTGAATTGGAGGAGATGAATAATCAGATATACAAAAGGGTGAAGAATTCTCACCCTACCAAAAATGAGAGAGAAAAGCTGAATAGCTTGCTGGAAGAGATAGAGCTGTATAAGGTGTGAGAAGTTGGCATCTGGTTCCATTTATTTTGTGATGATAGTAAATATCATCAAAGAGGGGATTGATGAAGCAAAGCTTCGCATTTGCGACTTGCTGTAGTCATGAACCTCGCTCATGTGTAACCAAGTAATAATTTGTACGTCTTACTAACCTTTATTTCATGTTTTGAAACGAGATAAATGAAGCTTGCATATGTGTATTTCTAATACGATTAATTCGAGTCAATAAAATGGCCGCTGCTTTGAAATAGCTTCTGCGCATGCGTCAGTCCCACTCACGTGTCCTGACGTGTTTGCAGATTTGGAGGGAAATAGTTGCGCATGCGTAATACATAGCTTTGGCAATAACGTGGTACTGCTCGTGCCATTGCTCTTGTGTCCGTGTATATGTAGCTAACATTTAGACTGCATAAGTACATTTTTAGTAATAAGTTGAAAGTACAAAATCAATGATGTGTTTTCATAACGTTATTTCTATGTATTAATTTGTTCTCGCTTACTTTTCATGTACCGCGGGAAATGGGGGTCTGACTGAGCCGAAAGCCATCTTGGAGGTCCTTACTGCGCAGGACCGTCCGCCTGGGGAAAGTCAACCTTGGCTGGTGGAACTCAGCCAGCTGGCAGGGATGGGCAAGATGCTCCTGAGAACTGACCTGCGAACTCAGCAGGACGGAGTCATGTGTCCCCATTCTGAAACAATGTTAATTTGTCATTGTATTTCCCTGGACTTTCTCATGAGAACCCCAATCTCGCTAGGCGGTACCCAGAGATGCAAAGTAGGCATCGAAATAGTGTGTTCTGATTGGTGTGTTACCCAAATCCTACCTTAGGACCAATCCAAATTGAGGGATTCTGACACTTTGCAACATTGGGGGGTGGTACACCGTCCCCAAACTGTATATCTACCCTGGGTTCACCTAGGGAAATTGTCCGACTTGTCTGGTTTAGCTGACCTGTCACTGACCCAACGCACTCAATAGGTGACTGAAGATACAGAGCACTGCGGAGTACTCTGTCCGAAATTGACCATAGACTAAGGTTCTACTGAACCTTAAAGTGCTGGCGAAGCACTTTGCTGGGAGTTCGCTGACCCAATCGGGGTCTTGATCGATAGCTGCAGAGAGGGTGGAGCGCAGGCGTTGCTTCCGAACTGCGGGTGCTGGTCCTGTCCTGAGGGTTTCCTGTCCTGTCCTGAGGTCCTGTCCTGATTCCTAATCTGAGGGTTTCCTGTCCTGTCCTGGGTGTCCATTCTGCACCTGCTGTCCATTGAGGGGTATCCTTCCTTGAGGGTTTTCCTGTCCTTAACTGACCCGTGGCCAGGGTTTGGTTTCCACACCAGTCTAGGTAAATATTGCTCTGAATCTTTCAAAACTTGCACCTTCCTATTTTTCTGTCTTTGCTTCAATAAAGACACACCTTTGCATATGTTAATTTTCCATGCTTTTGCCGCAACCTTTTTTGAATCGTAAAGTCATTTGCATATTTCATAAACGTATTCCCATGTTACCCTACCTGTTAGAAATCATATTTTGCATTGCAGTTTGTCATTTCCTGATATGGTCTAGAACGGCCTTTCTTAAACTGTCCAAAGAACTTTTGCCCTAAATGCATAGCGTTTCCTGTTGCATCCCATATTAGCATTTCCATGATTACCCTGACTTTATTTCTCTATAGTTATGTACTTTTCATTATCTTGATTATCGATTGTCTTATCCTTGTAAATCTAAAGCTTACTGAGAACGAACTTTAGATAAAGACTTTAAAACTTCCAGTTGTCCGTGGTCATTTTACAAAGGTATTGAATGTCATTTTGAGTTTGTATTTTGCTACCTTTCCTTTTACAGCTAGCTCCCTGATCCATTGTGGTCATAGGTACCCGTGTCGGTGGATGGTAAGTCGGGTACGCTGAGGAATAACATTAGGGAATTCACACAAATTGGTAGCAGCCCGTGAAGTCACCCGGTCAATGTATATGGTGAATTGAAATATATGGGCCCGAAGCCGGAAGCGGCGAAATTATTGGTTGGGTGACCTCGCGCGCTCTATCACTACCTTCACCTAACCACGGACTCTGCAACACACTCCATTACAGGCTTGATTAGCCATTATTCCTCTCCAGTGCACCTTATCTCACAGATGACCTTGGGCCTCAGCCCCATATCAGGCACCATCGGACTCCACTTTCATTTTTCACGGTAAAAACATTAGTAAAATCACCTTCATACTTAAAACATTGAATATAGCAGTAAATATAATTTACAGGCACTTTAAAGTATGTTCCCCAGTAGCCCTTATGGCCCGACTGCTAATTAAATAAACAAAAACAGAAGGGCCATGACAGGGCCGGCTTCAGAGCTGATGCGAAAGTCTTTTTTGGCACCGCACCAATAACCTCTTTCTCAGCAAATACCTTTACTACCACCTTCTAACAGTGCCCCTCATCCCTCCATGGCCCCTCTATTAACCTCTTCCTCGGATTCCCTCACTACCACACGCCACAAGTGCCTCTCATCTCCCCATAGCCCCGCCCACTTATGACCTCCTCCTCGGATTCCCTCAGTGCCACCCTCCACCAGTGTCCCTCATCTCTCTGCAGCCCCCACCCCATGACCTCCTCCTCAGACTCCCTCACTACCACCCTTCATCAGTGCCCCTCATCTCTCCCTAGCTCCTCCCTCCACCCCATGACCTCTTCCTCGGATTCCCTCACTACCACCCTCCATCAGTGCCACTCATCTCTCCCTAGCTCCTCCCTCCACCCCATTACTTCTTCCTCGGATTCCCTCACTGCCACCCTCCACCAGTGCATCTCATCTCTCTGTAGCCCCTCCCCCTCATGACCTCCTCCTCAGACTCCCTCACTACCACCCTCCATCAGTGCCCCTCATCTCTCCCTAGCTCCTCCCTCCACGTCATGACCTCTTCCTTGGATTTCCCTCGCTACTGCCCTCCATCAGTGCCCCTCATCTCTCCCTAACTCCTCTCTCCACCCCATGACCTCTTCCTCGGATTCCCTCACTACCAACCTCCATCAGAGCCCCTCATCTCTCCCTAGCTCCTCCCTCCACCACATGACCTCTTCCTCGGATTCCCTCACTACCACCCCCCATCAGTGCCCCTCATCTCTTCCAGGGTCCACCCTCTACCACATGACCTCTTCCTCGGATTCCCTCGCTACCACCCTCCATCAGTGCCCCTCATCTCTCCCTAACTCCACCCTCTACCCCATGACCTCTTCCTCGGATTCCCTCGCTACCACCCTCCATCAGTGCCCCTCATCTTTCCCTAACTCCACCCTCTACCCCATGACCTCTTCCTCAGATTCCCTCGCTACCACCCTCCATCAGTGCCCCTCATCTCTCCCTAGCTCCTCCCTCCACTCCATGACCTCTTCCTCGGATTCCCTCACTGCCACCCTCCCCAAGTGCCCCTCATCTCTATGTAGCCCCTCATGACCTCCTCCTCAGACTCCCTCACTACCACCCTCCATCAGTGCCCCTCATCTCTCCCTAGCTCCTCCCTCCACGTCATGACCTCTTCCTTGGATTTCCCTCGCTACCACCCTCCATCAGTGCCCCTCATCTCTCCCTAGCTCCTCCCTCCACCCCATTACCTCTTCCTCGGATTCCCTCGCTGCCACCCTCCACCAGTGCCCCTCATCTCTCTGTAGCCCCTCCCCCTCATAACCTCCTCCTCAGAATCCCTCACTACCACCCTCCATCAGTGCCCCTCATCTCCCCCTAGCTCCTCCCTCCACTCCATGACCTCTTCCTCGGATTCCCTCACTGCCACCCTCCAACAGTGCCCCTCATCGCTCCATAGCCCCTCCCACTACCTCCTCCTCGGATTCCCTCACTGCCACCCTCCACCAGCGCCCCATATCTTTACGTAGCCCCTCTCTCATATGCATTTCATTTGTTGTATAGCGCTACTCTTATCAGTGTAGTGTGTGTCAGTACTTTACACCACACACACATTATACAGAGACAATCATACAAGTATGTAAAACAGTCTACAGGGAATGTCACAAACCAATGAGGATTACAAGGTGTAGGAATCACATGTCATCCATACAGGTGGGCAGTATATTTTAAGAGGGTTTGGTCTGGGGAACACAACCTTAGGATTTAAAGAGTATTCCATGGGGGTCAGCTTTACTGATAAAAATGTTTATCTGCCCAAACATATTCATTTTAGCAACATTAGAATGATGAAAAACTGGGGAAGTTCTAACTATATCACAAGACCAAAAAAGCGAAGTTCTAACTATACCATTCATGTTTGTATGCAGCTCTTTGGTGACAGTTCATTGGTGACGGTCCTATGGTAGGATTGTAACTTCTGAACTGCAAGTAACACAAGGATCTCTGTGACAAAGGCAGTAACCCACTGAGCTATCCACATAAAATACAGTTCATCTGCATTTAAAAACTATTAACAAACAAATGATTGCTCTCCAGCAGGATCATTAATCACCGGCGTTATCTGGGCATTTTGTATTGTCTTATTGCTGTCCTGCATCGGCCATGATAATGATAAAAACTGTTTAAATGAAGCGCACGAAGTATGTGTCCTGCTGGGCCTGTGCAGATTTTAAAAAGAAAAAAATGTAGAAACACATTCTCTTACCTACTAAATTAGTCAAACCCTGAGTCACAGCCTGATGTGATAAGCCGCTGCAGGGGTCAGGAAAGGTAACTAAGAATAAACAAACTTCTTTTCTCCTGTGCTGCATAGAAAAAGAAATATCAACACAGCAGGACAGTGGGCAAAGGTTACCATTGTCAAGGAAAGGAGTTGTCGCCTTTCATCATGCAGAGATGGAGGGGTGAAAAAAATAAACAAAGCCTTGTTAACATTTAAATGGTCTTTAAAGACCTGTGAAGGACTCGGGTGCGGCTGCGATCATCTCTAAAACTGTCTCTGTGATTGTGCGCCCGGGAAGCTGTCTCGGCCCGGGCTGACAAACACGACCTGTGTGTTGCACGCCTGCCTTCAATCACTCACTGCGAGGGCCAAGGCTCCTGTTTGGGTGGGCCTGGCTCCTGTTTGGGGGGAAAGTGTCAAATATCAAAGGGTGTCAAGCAGCACAAAGTGCCAAATATCAAAGAAGATGAGAGCAGGCCACACATCACTCCCAATTTTTTTTTCCAATTAGCAATTAATCCAGGATAACCTGGATAAGTGTTATGAATCTATCGAAACAAGAAAATGTATTAGAGGTTCATTCACAATCTACAATATGTAATGTCCATTATTGTAAAGCAAGCTCCAAATT
Source organism: Lissotriton helveticus (assembly GCF_964261635.1). Classification (NCBI taxonomy): domain Eukaryota; kingdom Metazoa; phylum Chordata; class Amphibia; order Caudata; family Salamandridae; genus Lissotriton; species Lissotriton helveticus. Next base: position 259,201,352 of record NC_136061.1, read on the forward strand.
CAGAGATCCAAGCCAAGTCGTATTCTTAAATAAAATAAAATGTTCTTGTTTCGATAGATTCATAACATTTATCCTGGTTATCCTGGATTAATTGCTAATTGGGAGTGCTGTGTGGCCTGCTCTCATCTTCTTTGATATTTGGCACTTTGTGCTGCTTGACACCCCTGGTGGTGGGTGTGCATCAGGCCATAAGAGCACCTCTTTGGGGCAGACGAATAGATTTTCTATACAATATATGTCACGTATACTATTATCTCCATGAGATGTATTAACTCTATGTGCGGACGTTCTCCCTCTTGGTAGGGAGACACTACCAAGGATCCTTTTTTGTGAATATCCTGTTTGGGTGGGCCTGGCCCATCCGGCCCACCCGCTAGAACCGGGCCTGGTGCCCAGAGCTTTTTAAAGAACGAACGCCACCCAAAGGTATTGGAGCGCTTTACATGAGCACCAGTTAGGCAAGATCACATTCATCTTTTGGGCACGGGTAGATTAAACAAGCATTTGCAATGCAATAGGTCTTGCATTTACACAAGTTTAAGCTATTGGCATTGTAAATGACAATGCCTTTTAGTTATGTTTTAAAAACAAAAGCAAAAATAAAAGCCATTGTCATTTGCATTGTCAGTAGCTCAAACTCGCGTAAATGTGAGACCTATTGCATTGCAAATGCTTGTTTTAACTAAGAGCATGGCTCCTTCCCAACAAAATAAAATCCCAACAGATGATGACTGTGAACTATCAAATGATTTTCAATGGCTCCAAACAGCATGTCATTTTGTACATGTTTGTCAACTTACAATGTATAATAACTAAACAATCCTGAATTTCAGACTGCTGGTTTGATTTTATGCCCCTTCTACTTCCACACTTCAGTACAGCTAACCCCACACAGAAGCACTGCTTTTATTGGGAGGTGTGGAACCAGCACCTATGACTGGCCTTGGGGCACTTCCTCACCTACTGCGTCCAATGCCCAGCTCCTAACCAAAATCTCAACACCACTCACCCAACCCACCTGAGAACTAATGGAGGAAGGTACATTTTCCTGAGGTAAAAGGGAGGTATTGTCTCTTCATGCTGTATGAAGGTCTTTCACATAAAGCAGAATGACTTTATTTCTCCATCAATAAACTGTTACTGGACGATTGTCGACAGTATATATTAGTGACTGCTTGTTATTAAAATCAACTCCCTAACCTACTAGAAATAGAATAATGCTGGAAGGACAGTGCAAGTGCTTAATTTGTATAAATAAAAAGAAAAAAAATTCAGGGTCCCAAAGTGTTTCTTAGGAGATAAAATGCCAGGTTTGCCGAATACCAGTACTTCCTAGTTTTGATCCCACCTTCTTCCCCTTTCATCTACCACCTGACAATCCCAGTCTCATTATCTCATTCTTTTGGGTTCTTGTTCATTTCTGCTTTCTCCATTTGTCATTGTTTTCCGACTTCTTTTTTTCTTTCTCCCTTTTCTGCCTTCCTCCCTGTCACTTTTGGTCAAATATTAATGATAAAAAATTAGTCACGGTCCCCAAAAATGAGTGATAGTGCTCTATACTGGCAAATCACACCTCTTACACAAGTTAAGCATCTGGATGTGCTTGTTTCACAACTTAACTTCCCCATAGTCAGGACCACTGGAATTATGCTATTGTGAGGCTGCAGCGATTCTTGCATAATTATAGATGTGCCGCATTTTTTACATAATCCCTCATCTGCTGCATAGTCTACGGATTTTAACAAAAAATTGTCTCTTGCTCAAATGGTTCACAAATTACTAAAAATGCGATGGCACGAGTTGCTTCGAGGTGGAAGGCCCTTTGCAAAGCTGGACTGCACATCTTTCTGTTGTTTATTACTATATTTGGATGTTGAACTGGTACTAATAAGGTGCAACCAATGACCACAGAGTGCTGAAATAAAGAACTAATACTATTGCAAAATTGGCCACCTTTTGCTGCATAATTTGCCTTTTGTTGCTGCATAATTTACCCAACCCTGCCACGTAGTTTGACCCTCTCCTGTCTCATGATTCCACTGGCCCTGCCCATAGTCAACCAGCAAAGATCAGGTTTCCTGTTTAAAATATCATTCTCTGATTCAAAGTATAACTGACCATAACAGTGAGGTACAGGAAGGAGGCCTTTTTGGGGAGGGTTGTGGTCTAGTGTTTGCTGGCTATAAATGACACAGGAAAAACTGCTAGTAAACTGGAAGAGATAGGAAGGGTTCCAGGCCTTGGACATACATGATTGCTGCTGTGGAGAGGTCATGCGAACTGTGCCAGACACGGAAGTAGTGGTAGAGTTTCTGCCTTTTTAGACAATATATTTAAAAATTGTGCTGTAAAATGAATTGTATGGCCCATTTATTTTGGAGTTTTTTGCAGAGGAAAACTACCCAAGCCTTTCTGGAGTGAGTCAAACTTGCTCCGTACACTATATGAGTAGGTATTAAAACATGTTTCAGTGCCGCTTTAAGTTCCTATTGCAACAACATTTGTTTACAACAGCAACCGTATTTACCTCCGACCAAGGCCTCTGGAATAATGCGATTCTGCGGCTGTTGCGTTTTCCCCGAATTTTATGCATTTGCCACATAATCCATCATATGCTTCATAATTTGCAGAGCTAACAAATGACTGGTCACCTTTGAATTGTCTATGGCTGTATTTAAATGTTAAACTGATACTGATAAGGTGGAAGCTTTGCCCAGACAATGTTAACATGTGTAAGAAATACAAAATACCACGGAAATACTGTCACGAACTGTACCACATGACGCCGCAGAATTTGCCTTTTCTTAGGCATAATTTAGGCAACCCTGCCACATAACTTGGTCCTCCCATCTCACATAATTCCAGTGGCCCTGCCTGGTACACAGGATTGTAACCGTTCTCTAGTCTCACCCGACCCAAGCACTGAACAAAAACCCAGCTATGTTTTATCCAGCTAGAGATAATTTCTGTATGAGGCTCAAGAGAGTCATTGAACTCCTGATCAAAATAGGCCTCTTGTGTAAAGGAGAGGTTTACAAATCCAGAAGCCACGTTTGAAACACACTTCCGGTACAGAAGATGGCAGCAAACGAACAGTTGTGTTGAATTTCTGTATGATTACACTGGCCAAAGGCTCGATGAAGCAGCCACAGGGCATTTTGGCGCTATGCAATACATCTGACAAAATATTCTTTAACGATAGCATGTTGCATGAATCCAGTCAAAAGTCAAAACAGACCCACAGAAAACCAGTGTTTGTCTCACCCACTCCACATATCAAGCACATACAAATGTGAATATGCAAATTCACTAGAAGGAAGTGCCTCTTTCAATCTAGTACGACTTCAAGCTGGTGCTCAGCGAAATGTCAAAATCTAAAGGTAGCAGCAACTCGTGCATGACTTACCTGGTCCGAGACAAATACTGCTCAAAGATGTTCAACAACCATAGGGGTCTTTCAGGTTTCTGCAAAGCGCAAAATGACGTTGGCTTTCAATGGGGGCTGTTTCCTCTGTATCACCACCAGTGTGAAAAGAAGTCTCAGTTTCAGGGTGCCAATATGTGTCATGGCTACAGAAGAGAGCTGCCCTGGTGTTATGGTAATCATCTTTTATAAAGTACTTTCGCACCCAAAGCAGGATCATGAATAAAGCAACCAGAGAAGAGGATGTGGGTAACGGCCAGAGCAGCAGACTTTAAAGCTGGGGAGCCAGGTTCGAGTCTCGGCGTAGGCTCAGCCTCCTGTGATTCTGTGCAAAACCGCGTAATCTCCCCCTGCCCACAGAAAAAAACAAGTGGTGTTCTAGTTTGGACTGAACTCTGTCTGCTCTTTCAGATTAAGAAACGTTCCACAACTCGGGCTTCTAAACGCTGAAGAAGTCATTACATAGTGATTGTTTGCTAGAATAATTCTGTTACAGATGACCCAAAACTTTGAGGAGAAAGAGGTGCAGAGAATGCGGGGTTTGACATGTTTCTAATGCACAGGCGAAATCATATTGGCGGCTACCACGGAGCTTATGGTGTCATTCAATGTCTGTATATGGCCGACCGGGTGTGTAATTATTGTGAAAATTCTCAACTGACAATTCTGTAAAAAAGCCAGTTCAAGGATAACCTGGGCACATATTACAGCAGGATTGTGAGCTCAGCGCCGGTACTACAAATTAACGAGGAGTGTGCGCTACCGCAGAGCGCGCGGCTGGAAGCTTGCTCCATGGAGCCTACGGGGGGAGCGAAACTGAAAGCGCGCGATTTGCACACTGCCAGCCTCCGGGACAGGAGATGTGCACGCGTACGGAGTGCACATCTCCTGTCCGCGTGTGCCACCTCCTGTCTCCCTTCGGGACAGAAAGCGGCAGCAATAGAGTCTCACTAGCGACGCAGCACATGCGCTGCGTTCGCAAGCGAGAGCTAATGCATTTGCCCAGATTCACAGGATGTTGAGCCGACCCGAAAGCTTGAACCTGGTTCCGCAGCACCAAAGTTGCAACTCTAGCGGTGAGACCACATCCTCTCCCCAATTGAACATTGGCGTGCCAAATACCAAGGCTGCTGTCCTAAATCCACCCCGTACCCTCTTTTTAAAATCTATTTCCAGACAATCTCTGCCCCTTTATCTCACTCTCGCAGGTTCATGCTTTCTCCTTTTGTGACGCCATTTACACCTTTCTCTTCCTCCGTCTTTCCATTTGTTTGTTTTTCCCTCTGTTGCTCTCGTAAATGTTTGATCCAGTCTCCAAAGGTGAGTGCCTGTGCCCCCCCACCCTCACTGGCAACCACTGGCTCAAATCTAGAACTGGTTAAGTGCATACTACCAGTGTTTTAAATGGAAATATAAAAGTGCACTCACTCTTAGAGCACCTGGGGCTGTATTTTGGAAGTGCCCCAGGGACGCTCTGGGTATTTGACCCCAATGTGTGTGCCCCTGGGGCACTTTGGTATTACAGAAGAGGCCTCCTACGCTTGTGCGTCCCTTTATGTAATACTGATAGTGCTGGCGCACATAAAGCACCAGCGATGTCTTCAGAGGACGTTCTCTCATTTGCATGGCAGCACGGTCCCATGCAAATGAGGGTACCTCTTTGCCTCTGCACCCGTACCATATTATAGAGGCACAGAAGCTGTCAGGAGATGCACTGACAGAGCGCCACCTAAAAGATTGCGCACTTTCAGCATGCCCCCTGATTGCAGCCCTCTGGAGGATGGACCACCAAGATATACCTTTGCAGGCGGGTGCAGTCACTCACTAAAGCCACCTGCAAGGGGGATCTTTAATCCCACTTAAAAGTGGAGACGGGTTGCCACCTGCTCTGTTAAACATGAAGCGGCTCCAAAGAAGCCGCACTGTTTTTCAATAGGGCAGCACGAATAGGCAGCTGCCCTGGGGAAAGCACATTCCATGCAATAGACTACACGTTCCCTGTTTGCGCCCGGCGCACCTGTTTTAAGGTGCACACCCCGCAAACAGGAAAAGAGCACTCATTACATATTAGGGACCCTGTTTGTTCCCTGAAAGTGCCTGTACTCACCCATTAAATGTGATGAAGTACTGAGAATCGCAGGTACACTCCCTTTCAAATGAAAGAAATGCAGGTACTCTGTACAGGACAGTACCTGCCCATTTAAAGCACTGCATACCTCACAGCTCCCCCTGCACCTACGTATGGAGAATATTCACCCCAGAATCAGAACAGAATGTGGAAAGAGTCTATACACTAAATCATTAAAACCATTGTTTTACAGGCAAGTTGTATGCTAAGCACAACAAGATTTTTTACAGGTACAAATTTCTTTGCTTACTGTATTTTCGCGTACCCATCAACAAATAACCACGTCAACTACAGAGGAACTGACTGCAAAGAATTAGCTTGAACTTATCAGGAAACAGTAATGTCCTGCCATTCTCAAAGCCCACAAAACATGCCATTAAATGCTTAGAAAGCCGCTTATTTGTTTCTTAATGAAAGGACACATCTCTGGAAGCCTTTAGGTGCCTGAGGGCAAAAATAAATAGGTGGGAGCCGTAATTTAAAAGGGAATATAGAAGCGTAGGTACTCACTATTTAGAGTATCCTTTTTCAAATAAGAAGTGCTTGTTCACTTCTATTAAATGTAATGCAGCAGTGCTGAGGAATGCAGGTATTCTCCATGTAAAATCAAAGAAGTGCAGTTACTCAGCACAGAAAAGTACAAGCCCCTTTAAAGCACTGGGCGGGAGGCTTGCGTAGAAGGATTTTTTTTATTGCTTAGCTGATATGTCTGCTGGTTGGTTGATTCCAACGTATAGGAGGAGTACTTAATTTGTAATAATGTAAGTGCCAGGGCCATAGATATTTCTCAGGGGGCCACCATGGTTGGCAATACCCACTGTCCTTGACAGCAGTGACAAATGCGAAACATCAGTCAATACAAGTGTTACATTTTGATTATTCCAAGTCACTTAGCGTTGTAAATATGGCTAGGACTGCTGCTTTTATGTTTTTTAAGTATATTGAATATGCTGGTGAAGAGTTCTGCTCAAAATTAGAAAGACTGCACCCCATGTGGTAGACTGTCATAAACAAGTGCTGGTGTTTACAAATAAGTGTTGCTGCTAAGCTCTGGCAAGCATCGGCACAAATTAAGCACTGTAGTAGGAGCCTGCTACAGAGATACATCTCCCACCACCATCTATGTATCTTAGTAGTGGGTAGCGCACGGGGGATCATGGAGATGGAGACTACATTTCATCACATCCTCGTTCATCTTCTTCATCATAGTCAATCCCGTTTGGAGATGAGCCCCCTGCAACGGACAGTGCTTTGTACCTACCCTAGTAGTTATAGAATTAAAATAAACCTAAAATGTAGCCAACATGTCGAGAAGTGGCTCCCCCCAGACTCCTAACATAAATGTATTGCACACACTAACCCTTTCCTCTTTTTCACTAGTTTCTCATATACACGTTTTTCCTACTCCAGTAGGCACACTTTATTTTTCTTTATTTGGCTTTTATTTGTCTTTGATTATAAGAAAGATCTGCTGTGGCAATCATTAATTTTTATATGCTTAAAGTTTATTTATGGAACCACCATGTTTTAGCAGGCACTCAGTGCTCGAACAAGCTTTCCTAATGAGATGATTAAGGAGTCCCGCAATAGTGGACCCTATAATCGGAATCTTACTTTTGGTGCAGTTGGGCTTCTTATGCCTTCATTGAATGGGTGGAACAAAGCTTGTGTAGCTACATTCTTTGTCCCGCCAGACTTTTGCCTCCGGGTTTACTAGGGAGACAGTGGCTGCCCCAAACTGGAGTTTAGTGTTAGATGTCGGAGGACACTAGGATTATCGACTTACAATACCCAGTCACATCCCCAACCCTTAAAGCCCAAGTTTACTGCAGCTGAAGGTTTTTACCAGCTTGAAAATGCCCAAAGTGGTTAGGGTTGGCTCCAGGAACTTTTAGTACATTGGTTAGGGAGTGCCCAGCTGCCATTCCCACCCATTAGCTTGTGCCAGGCATGGCACCTCCATTCAGCCAATTCAGAACACTTCTGTACCTGAGGAAGATCAGAAAAGGATTTAACCTTCTGTCTGCGACCAGAGAGGAGCCTCCCTCTGCTCTCTCTTGTACCCAGGTCTAAAAAATGGACTCCAAGGGTCGTAAGGCTGACCTCCTGTTTAAGCTAAAGGGATAATATAAACTACAAGAGGTATTTCCTTTAACTTCCCAGCTGACCAGTGGCACTGGACCTAGATTGGACCCTCCTCTTGGCCTCCGACTGAGTTTCTAAGTGCCTTCACTGAGTTCCTAGGGTGCTTTAAAAGTGTACCATTGTGCTGAATTGGAACTTAATGGTAAAATCTTTAACCAGGGTGAACCTGCTTGGTGTTTCTGGTTCCTCAGTCGCAGCTATAGTTTCAGCAGTGCCCAGATGATAGCATTTTTCATCCAAAAAGGTGGCAAAGTCACTTTCTGAAGTGGGGCCTAGAAATGTTTTTGAACTTTTTAACTTCCATACTTTCACTAGGACCAATCCACTTGGTGTATCTGACCCCTGCTCTATTGGGGTATCCTTAAATAGCAGCTAGGGCCTAGTCTATTGCAACCACTGACTACCAGTGATGTTCTTTCTCGGAGCTAATTTGACTTAAGCTTGAAAAACTCATATCTGCAGTTCCCAATATTGGATATTTGTCATATTAGTGTCATTATGTTTATTACATTTTCTCTATCTTTTTATTGTATTTTGACTCTAGTACTGTTTTGGTACTGCATAAATACCGTAGAGATTGCCCCAAGTTAAGACTGTCTGCTCAGTGACATAGCTACCGGGCGGTTGAGCTCAGGTTAATATAGTGACTTTGAGGGTTCGCCCTCTTAAATGGTATGATTGTTCCTTGAGGTGGGTAGTCACCCACCCCAATTAAAACTCCCATTTCTTACAAAGGATGCTATATCTCGGGCATGAATTTGGAAGAGGTCCTGGCACACACCGCCTCACGAACACAGGAGGAACACATTCCCAAAAAACAAATAAGACCTAGTATTTTCTTCTAAAGAGACTGAAACTGTTTCTTCCGAAAACAACTTCAGAACTGCTGTCGAAGTCCGCGTACTCTGGGATATCAATTGTGGTAACACCTTGCTCCATGTTATCCCTGACTCCACGCTGACAACCCTCAAGGCCATCCCACATGCCACAGCATGTATAATCCAGCGTCTGCAGGACTATGATCACATCACCCCCCTATCCCTGATCCAACTCCTGTGGCTCTAATTTCCTACCCTCGCCATTGTCAAAGTCAGCAGCATCATTTGCAAATCCATCATGATCAGTACCCCACATATCCTGCAGAAGGGTTCCCCATCTCTGGTGACTCTCAGCACACCCGCAGCCAGGGCACCATCATTTTGTAGACTAAGAAGTGTAAAAAAATAAAACAAGGCAGGGAGCAGGCCCCTCAACATACTTAAGATGGGACTGCTGTTTACATCCTGGGTTTGCTCATGGCTGCAGATCTGAAGACCGCCCAATAGTGAGCAGCAGCACCATGAAATAAAACAGACAGACCTATGCACTCTTCTCGCTGTATTCAACACGGGTTGAAACCTGCACTTCATAAACATAAAATAAAAATATATATTAAAGGAAAAATAAATAATGAGAACAAGAAAAACTCTGGCCCTGGTAGACGGGCAAAAAAATAACAAATACTGGGATGAGTAAGAAAGAATCGGAGTAACAATGATTACAGTTAAGTTATTTAAACGTTTAACTGAAAGCAACACCAGTGTAAAAAAACGACATAAACAATATTGGAATTAACATTATGCATTTAAGTACAGCCACAGCATTTACCAGAAATCACACTGAATGTATACAAGTTTACATTGTGAGTATGGGAATTAGTGAGGCTGTTATGTAAAATACACAACAGAAATTGTCAGGAATTAACATAATAAAATAACAGGGATACTACAGAGTTACAGCAGACTGGTGCACACAAAAGAACAGAAGCAAAATTAGGAGGGATGACAAAACATGAAGAAAGTATAGAGACGTTTAGGAAATTGTATATTATAGAACATTCAAATCACTGATGGTTCAATGTTTTAATTGGCTGATGGAAAAGGTAAAATGTCAAGTGGTGATGGAGTATGTCGTAGGGAGTAATCCCTATAATGATTTGGGAGAAATCCCACCACAGTTCACTACAGCAATGAAGGAGAAAAGAAGAATGACTAGCAAAAAGGCAGATGAGAACACTGGTATGTGACAAATCCCAGGCAAAAAGACCACTATAGAACTGAAACACTCCAAAAGATGGATGTGACTGGCATGAAGAGATTACACGGTCCGTTGGCGATGTTTCTCAAGGAATGAACTCAAAAGAACTGATGTGAATATTTAAAAAGTAAGGTCATTCCTAATATAAGAAGGAAGAGTATTCCATATTCTGGGTGCATTACCCGGGACAGACCTGTGCAGTGCGGTCTGCTACTTGAGAACAGGAGTGTAGGGTAATATCTCTTGCCATTGCTGCACGCCCTGATCTGAATACCTTACGGAGAGATGCTTGAGAAGATGGCAGAGTAAGACTTTGTAGAAAAGTGATGTAGGTCCCATGAAGCGACGAGACTCAGAAAGAGTCATTTAAGGCAGGCATGTTTAAGGGTTGAAATGTTCAATGTTTGGTGTTGGTCAGGAAATTGGCAGCAGATCCTAGTGGACTCATTTTATTTTTTGGAGGCCAGTGATGGGGGCAGACCCATAGTCAAGTTGGGACATTACAGTAGCCTCAAATGCTAGTTTCAGGTCTTGGTAGACATCATGTGTTTCACATATTTTTCTTCTGCCATTTGTACCTTGGCTTTGAATTGGATGTGACATTGAGTTGCAAGTTTTCCTAATGAGGGAAAACAGGTTATCCAACTATGCCTTTACCACACAATTGGGCCCATTAGGATGGCGGGCGGATTGCCCCCGCCAGGCTGGCGGTGACCCCCGCCACATTAGAATGGCTGGGGGTCCGCAGCGGACGGGAAGACCGTCCGCCGCTTTTCCGCCGTGGAAAGGGATATGGTCTTTGCTTTGGGGGCCCAACGCGGGCTCCCAGGGTGAAGTGGGTGTGGGGGGTGCACATGGGGGGTACCTATGGTACCCCCCTGCGTTTCAAAGTACAACATGGCAGGCACCGCGCGGTGCCTGTCATGTAAATAGAATGGATATTGAATAAGCAGAGACACAAGCCTGCGACATCGTGAGAACATTATTTACGCTCCTTGGATAAGGTAATGATATGTATATAACCCTTTGGTTGAGAGTACTCTTGGAATAATTACAAGAGAAGTGAGTCAATTGACCACGTTATTATGTTTTTAGGAATTAACACTAACCTTGGGACCAAGGGTGAAGATATCCCACTTGATCCACCCCAACTATAGGGTAAGCAAATTCTTTGCCCTATGGGTTTGCGAGACTAATTCTAAGTCGCAATTTTTAATGCAACAGCCTGATTTATATCTCGACTTCCTTTCAGGGTCAACACTACCGCTTGGGTTGCCCGATGCAATAGTCCTGATGAAGACTCGCATGGCTACGGTTTAACTCACCTATAAGCCCTAAGATGAGTCGAAACGTCGACATCCTCCCCCCTTATTTCAATACCTGGATTTTGAAACACATTTTCTGGTGCAATAAGTTTTTGGAAGCTATGTCTCCATTGAATGAAAAATGTGTATAAATCTATATCATAGACCAGGTTTATTGTTAGACGGTGAATTGTACGACTGATCTACTGTATATAAGATTGTGAATATCTCTATGCCTTTTTCTATTTCCTTCTATTTGAGCACTTGACAATTCTTTATTTCTTGCACGCCTCCTTTGGGCAACCAATAAACTTTTAATATAAAGATAGTGGTAAATGCAATGAATTAAAATTGCCCCTGAATTTGTAAAATGTTTGCTGCTGCTTTCTTTAGTTGTTCGTTGTTTTGCATAAATTCTATACATTGAATGTTTAGGGTTGATCTGAGAGACGTATCCCTTAACTATGTGGTAATATTGAGCATACATTGATTAATTCATTTGGAAGGAAAATAATGGTCAAAGATCATTGTATTTCAATTGTATATAATACCCAGGTCTTTGACTTTTTGGGTTACCCCATTCTGATTAATGATTCCTCAGATGGCAGTCGCAACGTTTCCTTCTGATTGCGATTAGCCAACCACAAAGCGTGCTTGAGTCTGTGGATCCTCCGTGGCATGTCATTTTGTTTAATCTTAATTTCTTAAAAACTACTAAATGGAATTACACCAAATTACAACAGTCAAGCTTTCTGGAATAAGATCTTGCTTTCTGCCAAATTTGGTGTAAATAATGCTTTTCCTATGGAAACACGATCCTAACTATAACTACCTAATGGCGACTGCCATTGGGTAAAAAAAAGAAAAACAAATTAAATAAAGAAATAAATACATATATAAATATAAATACAACATATAATAATGTATCAAATAGAGATGGTAGCGTGAAGTAACTTTTTATCTAATTTTGCCTATCTTTAGATTTTTTACCGGGCTATGTTTACATGGAAGAACAATACGGATTCAGGGATAAACTGTATAAAGAAGTGACACCTTTGTGGAACCTCTCATTGAAGTACACAGCTATTATAGCTAAATGTAGTAAGATATATTTAGTTGGCATGATAAGTTACTAGGTTGTGCTGACTCACATGAAGGATCACCATGATTTATCTTTCTTTTCTAGATTTTGGAACAATTTGGGCACTAGACCCTGCATCAATTTTCGGGATATCTGTTTAATAATTAGAATCCTTGGTTATTCATCGCCACAAGATAGGGGAATAGATATATTTATTCGACGTGATGAGTCACTATCTCGTGCTGACCCACATGATGGATCAACAGGATTTGTCTTTTGGGCACTAGACCCTTTATCAATTCCTGTATATCTTTAAAATAATCAGAATTCTTGGGTATCCATTGTTACAAGACAGGAAGATAGGACTGTCACATCCATTTAGCCTGTGTATCCACATGATTAGCCTGTAAACTCAAATGCAATATATGAGGTCACACTGTGGTTTTAGTAAAGATCACGAGGCACTATGAGAAATGAAGTATAATATAATGTTGGATATACTCTGCGTTTTTTTGTCTTTTAGATTTTATATGTATTCACACATGTTTAAGTGATATATTTCATGTATATTGTGATTACGTGTATTTTTCATCATCTGGTTACCTCAGACAGTCACTGTCGTATCACATGCCCATGGAGTTTAAATGTGCATCTGTAGTCTTGGTAAATGAAAAGCACTGTCTCACTGAAGTATTATTAAAAGGCCAAAATGAATTGTTGTGGTCATATGGCCAAGACTCAAGCGAGTCGAAGCGTGTTATCTGCTGGTGTTTGCCTGTTAATAAACTGAGTGGCTGTCTCTTCTTCTTTGTTTGGGGAAGACGGGTTCTTCTGTGTATATATATATATATATATATATATATATATATATATCTCCAGTTTTCACAGCAAAAACACGTTCTGCCAATGCACTCCACTCCGATCAAATCACCACTTCCACGTTCTGTTGCAATAAAGGATTAATTTATTCCAGCATGTTAAGTTTGAGAGATGGAAAAACCCAACGCGTTTCAGCGATCACCTCGCCTTGGTCACGGGTGATATACACACACGGAGCTTAATGCATTAAATAAAGTTTCTTGAAAACAAAAGTGCATGACATCACAGTGTTTGTCAACATAAACAATGGACTTGGGATTAACAAACCAACATCGGGACCATTTATAAACATGCAATTTATGCGACTATTAGCATAATAACTTCATCTTGTTTTAAATCGACTGACATTATGGGCTTGCAATTCATCATCCCAGGTCAAAGGATTCCGCTTTATACAAAAAATAATATCGAAAATGTATGCAAAGAGCCGTTAGGCAATTTAGATGCATATCAGCTAATACCATAAATGGGCAGACCTAAACAATCAGAGCTCTGCATTACATCTATTCCGACAGCTGTATATAAAATGCAACTGCTCCTACTCGTATGGTATGTACATATAATATCTCAAGTGAGAAAGTATACAAAATAAGATATTTTGGCAAAGGCAATGAATAAGTCGCACCAAAAGCAAGATACATCACATCTCGTAAATCCCAGTGGAAAGATTGCAAAAAAACTGCAATATACATTAAGTCAGTATGGCATCCTCATATCTCTTCATCCCCAATGGGTATAAACATGCGGAATCCTCCACATAGATAAATCCAAGCTTGAAAAAAAAATTGCAATATACATTTTTTTAATTTTTATTTTATTCAAAGTTTTATATAGCGCGAACAAGATCCTTACAGATATCAGAGCGCTTCACAGAGACAGGGGTAGGGGCAACAGGAGGGTGACTAAACAGAACTAATGGGAACAGTATAGTAGTACATTAAGTCAGTATAGCATCCTCATATCTCTTCATCCCCAGTGGGTAAAAACAAACGGAATCCTCCACATAGATAGCTTCAAGCTTGCATTACCTGAGCAAAAAGAAAGGAGAAATAATGCCCGTCAGAACAAACCAAGATGTCTAAAATACGGCCACGGTTTGTATACAAACACATAACAAACAGTGAAATTATCTACAATATGTGAATTAAAAACACATCAGAGCTCCAAAAGCAGAAGGCTCAGAGATACAAATGCCTACTCTAACTTCTACACAGTGATTAATAGCATTGCCCTAACTGAGGAAATCAAGAGGAAATCAATCACCCAAATGCCAGGTCAATTCCTCTTCTGAATTCAACCCAGACAGGATTCTAGTGTCCAGATCTAAGATGTATCTACTCTCCATTTACCGTAGCTTGCTTATCCTGTCACCACCTCTCTTACTGGTGGGAATCCTGTCAATCACGAAGAACTTCAATAGATTTCGGTTACTGTTATGTTGTTCTTCGAAATGTCTGGCAACCGGTGAATGTTTGGTCTTTATTCTGGATTGCCCGCATGTGTTCCAGAACACGTTTTTTTGCCGGAAACATAGTGCTCCGCACATACTTCTTAGCACACAGGCAAATCAGAATATACACACAGTAGTCAGACAGACAGGAGAGATGTTTACTGATGTTTTTTTCAGTTTGTTCTACAGGATAAAACACTTTCTTGACATTGGAGCTAAACTTGCAAGCCTTGCATGTCATGCAAGTATAAAAACCCTGTATATCAGGTTTCTTCTGTAGTGCTCTGCTGATGTCATTCTTGCTCAGTTTAGTCCTCAGTGAGTCTGCCTTACGAAATGTGACATTCGGATTATTGCCCAGAACGTCGTCAAGAGTAGACTCAGTTCTGAGAACTTGCCAATGTTTTTTCAAACATCTCTGTACCTGCCAAGAATTGGAGTGATAAGTAGATACAAATCTGACTACATTTGTGTCATTAGGAGATATTGTTTCTTCTTTGGGGCTTAGAAGATCATCATGAGAGATCCTACTGGCTTTTAGAAACGCCTCTTTGATCATATTGGGTTGATAGCCTCTTTCCAGGAAGCGTTCTGTCATACATTCACCTTCTTTGATAAAGTCTTGCTCCAGGCTGCAATTCCTCCGAGCCCGGAGGAATTCGCCAAAAGGTAATATACTGCGTATGAGGGACTTAGGGTGACCACTGTCTGCATGCAGCAGGGTATTTCCAGCGGTGGATTTTCTAAACAGTTTGGTCACAAGTTTATCTTTAGACACCATGATGGATAAATCCAAAAATTCTGTGGTACAGCCACTGATTTTTCCTTCCAGTTTCAGGTTTAAATCATTTTGGTTCAGAGTTTGGATAAACTGTTCTGCCAATGCCTGCGGTCCATCCCAAATGATGAACAAATCATCAATATATCGCAGCCATATTATCACATGGCTGCGATATGCTGCTTGTGTCCTCTCCACCTGCTGCTTCCAGCTCGCCATGAATAAATTAGCGAAGCTGGGAGCAAAACAAGTTCCCATCGCAGTCCCTTGTCGCTGTCTATAATAGACATCATTGAAGATAAAGAAATTGTTCTCCAGACAGAAAGCCATCATCTGAAGAATCATCTCAGTATGATTCAAGAATGATATGGACCTAGTACTCAAAAATTGACGGCAGGCCTTGATACCATCTGCATGTCTTATAGAAGTATAAAGACTGCAGACATCTAAGGTGATAAGTAGGTAACTGCTTTTCCACTGAATGTTCTTAACTTTGTTCATAAAATCTCTACTGTCTTTCAGATAGGAGGGGAGTTGTTCTACAAAAGGACGTAAGAAAAAATCTATGTATTTGGAAGTTCTTTCCAGCAACGAGCCCATAGAAGAGACACTTGGTCTTCCCGGGGGCTTCAGGGGGTCCTTATGAAGCTTAGGTAGTAGGTATAAGATAGCTACCTTGGGGTTCCGATTTAATAGGAATGAATACTCATCCCATTCCAGTAAACCCGTTGTATGCGTATATATATAAATACTTGAAAGTTCGCGATTCTCACTGCCACAATGGGAGGCGGGCTTGAGTGAGGGCGCGAGTCCTCTCAAATACAAACGATATCCTCTCCTCTCCGGCGAAGGAATTCTCAAGCCCAAATCCATTTCACGATGATATTTTATTCCATAACCATGTTGTAAGCCAAACGCCCGACGCGTTTCGGTGCAGACGCGTGACCAAGGTGCGGCTGCACCGAAACGCGTCGGGCGTTTGGCTTATGACATGCTTATGGAATAAAATATCAGGAGGGGACGGAATTGGGCTTGAATATTTCTTTTCTGGAGAGAAGAGGATATTGTAAGTGTATATGTGTGTGTGTATATATATATATATATATATATATATATATATATATATATATATCAAAGCTCCTGAATGCCCCCTGGCGAAAGCGCACTCTTCAGCGTCTCGCACACTGGCGTTTTTCGGGTAAGGTGGGGATATATCTCCCGATAAGATTGCAGTTCTCTTGTCGACCATTAAAAAGCCTGACGCGTTTCTGAGCTACTGGCTCGTCTTCAGAGGCTTCGACAAGAGGATTGTATACGTGACACGCCCATAAATACTCCTGTTCGCCCTCCATTGGGCTGCCCAGCTGTGTGATACGCAAGGTTCTCTGGGCCTTGTGGTCCGTGTCACGTTTAATAAATCCTGGATGGATGCACAATAATTCAAAACTGTCTGTGAAAGCCCGGGATGGGCCTCGGAAGCGTGTCCCCACACAACATCCCTGTCGGGAGATATATCCCCACCTTACCCGACAAACGCCAGTGTGCGAGACGCTGAAGAGTGCGCTTTCGCCAGGGGGCATTCAGGAGCTTTGATATATATATATATATATATATATATATATATACACACACATATATAGTTAGAATCATGTTCTCATACAGCAGCTGTGAACAAACAATGGAATGTTGAAGCTCCAGGCTTCTACCGGCCATTAGTAGCCCAGCGCACTCCACTGTTTCCAATGGAGCACCTAACCTTCCAATGTTCTAATATAGTCTTAGAGCCAGAGCTAGTGGGCTCTACTGGCCAATAAAGGCCTGCTCCAGCATTAAAGGCCCGAGCTGAAGGTGAGGGCCTTTAACAAGAGAGTGGACCTTTAATGGCCGATACAGCCCACTAGGATGGTGCTAAGGCTCATAAAACATTCTGCCCCTAGACGGCAGAATGTTCTCATTTCTAAAAACAAAGGCCTCTCAAAGCCCGAGGGGTTTTAAATCCCCTTGGGCTCCAAGAGGCCTTTGTTCACATCAGCAGCTGTGAACAAAAACAACTTTGGAATGTTGCTCTGCGGGCTTCTACCGGCCCGTAGAGACCCAGAGCACTCCGTTGTATTAAATGGAGTGCTCCAGATTCCAATGTTCTCATATAAGGTAAAAGCGATCAAGCCAAAAGTGTCAGTGAGGACCAGATGTGTACAAAAACACATGCTGTTGTTGAAAGTTAGTGCACAGAACAATAGCAAGAGATTGTATCCCCATGGACAAGTTGTTACAGGCACAAATCAGGAGCGGGGTTGCACTGAACACAGTTGGATGACTGGAAAGTGACATGAGATTGTTGTTTTGAGCAGTGCTTATACATTTGTAATCAACAAAACTATGTACCACAGAATATTTGGTAAACAAGACACCAAAAGCTGCAATATATAGACAGATACTGCAAAATTCTATTTTGTTTCTGGGTAGGAAAGTATACAGTACCAATGGTACTCCATGGACTGTCTATTACTGTACACCGTTAAATTAAAATGTCTTCGTTTGCCTTTTTTATTGGTGTAATTTGGAAATATTCACACATATGTCACAGAAATGGGGCTAGCAACTTTCAGAATCAAACAAAGTAGCATAGTTGGAAGTGAAACAGGTATCTGCAACAAAGTAAGCCTAAGGAAGGGCTGGCTTGCCTCCAGTACATACCATGTGGCAATCGGGGCACGTCTTTTTTATATGATAATGGTACCAAGTAAGGCACCCTGTATGTGACAGTTTAAACAAACAGATTTGCGCACTGAACATTCTGTGTTTGCTCTCGTCTAGACGTCTATACATAACCCTCTGTCAAACTTTACAAGCCATTCATGAATATATTTATCTCTGACTTGTGTGGCAGAGAGATTACAGGTGTACCACTGCTGCCAAGGAAGGGACTCAAGTATGTGTAGAGGAAGCCAAGAATCCAGGAGCTAGTTTGAACATTGCAGACTCTTAGATGGTATTGAAATTGTAATTCAATCAAGAATCTTTGAAGGCATGCACACACACATACACACACATCTACATATATATGTGTGTGTGTATGTATACATGTGTGCATATATGTGTATCTTTATATATATTTTTTTTATTTACATACATATGTAACATATATATTACCTACTGGTGGTCGCCAGTAGATAGTTATAGTTAGGACCTAGTTTCCATAGGAAGAAAATGTTTTCATTTGCCAATAACTTTGGCGTCATATGATGAATCCTCTTAAAATGTTCAAAACTAAAATGCCAGTCACTTCAGCTGCTGTCCTAAAAGTTGCGGCGTGATCCATCAAGCGGGGGCTGAGACAAAGGGGGGTCCCAAAATGCTTTTTCTCCATTTTAATTTCTATAGGAAACTTTTGACCACCTCTCAGCAATCCAGCTGTGTGGGCCTTACTGGAGGTAACAGGAAGGTTAGTTGGTCCCCAAGGACCATCAAGAGCCTAGGGGACTTCACCCCTCAAATAGTAGTGCACCAGGATGTGTGTTTGCAGAGTAGTGGAGAAATGGGGCATGTCCTGTCATCAGACCTCAACAATCCTACTGTATGGGACTTACTAGAGGTAATAGGAGGGGTAGGAGGTGGCCCCCAAGGACCTACAATAGCCAAGAGGACTTCCTCCTCCTACTAGTAGTGCGCCAGGAGGCGTGTTTGCAGAGTTAATGAGCAAGGCGCCATGGCCTGCTTTCAGATCTCAGCTATCCTGTTGTATGTGACTTACTGGAGGTAATAGGATGGGTACTTGGCCCCTAAGGACGTTCTTGGGGGTCAACTACCCCACCTGTTACCTCGAGTAAGTTCCACACAGCAGGATTCCTGAGAAGTTGTCAGAGGCATGCCTCCTTTCTCCACCACTCTGCAAACGTGCTTCCTGTCACTCTGCTGATTGGGGAATGAAGACCCCTTTGCCCCAGCGGGACCTTGGGGCCCGAGAAACCCTCATGGTACCTCCTGTAAGTCATACAGAGTGGAATTTCTGTGAGCTGGCCTTGTCCCCTTTTTCCACGACTCTGCAACCGTGACTACTACTTTAAAAAGCATAGAAATTCAATGAAAAAAACCAAAGGTTATAGGGATGTTACAGTTAGGAATCAGCATTTAAAAAACCTTAAAAATTCACTGACAAAAAACAAGAGACATTATAAGTTAGGGTCATATTTTTCTCATACAAAACCAGAGAAATGTAGCCGTTATAGTTTTTTTTTAAAACTTTAATTTTTTCAGCAAAATAAACAATACAGTCCCCCCCAAAATTGGCATCAGTATAGATAGATACAGGTGTATACAGTTCACAGTCCTAGTATGGCTCCAACAGTAGCAGATATAACAGGAGATGCAAGATTCAAATCCTCGGGATGCAATGCTAGTATAGACACTGACAATAAGTGACTTGTGCGCAGTCAACAGGGTATTACTCCACCACCTACTCTCCCTCCCCTCCTCCCGCCGCCCCTTCCTCAGGTCCTGATTCCTCGGAGGAGAACAATGCTGCACTAGTTGCATCGGAGTCGCTGTCAGCCGACCCCACAGCGCACATCATACGCCATGCAAGTAAGTCCTCCGGTAACCGTTCATCTCTATGCGTATGCTGCATGTGCGTTTCTTCAGCCAATGTCCATTCCCCCACATCCCGAAGCCACAGTGTCATGTCTGGCGCCCTTTGTCCCATCCAGGTAATAGCCACCCTCCTTCTAGCCAGTACCAAGAGCAGTTGTAGCATTTTATATGACAGATTCCTCTTCCTGGGTCTGGGGACCAGGGCTAACAAGCAATGGAGCAGGGTTAGGTCAAGACTCAGACTCGTGACCTTCCGGATGTGTACCACCACTACATGTAGCCGTTATAGTTAGCTGAGTTAACTATGAATCGCGCCCCCGCAGTACACTGCTTATGACCTCACATACCATATCACTCATGACATGGTCAGTGGGATCACTCATGACATCTCAAATGACATCAGTGATGGCATTATCCAGTGACTGTGAGTGTTAAATATATATACCAAGTGTATTGGCGAATCTGTGGATATATGAGTGACTTTATGGATGACTCGGTGCGTGCCTGACTGACTGTATAAGTGAGTAATTAGCTGTCTCAGTGAATGTATGGGTGAGTGACTGGTTATGTGAATATGTTTATCTGTCTTTCAGTTGTCTAAGTGGGTGTAGGAGTGTGTTAGTCGGTATGTGAATGGCTATATGGGTGATTTATTGGTTGTATGACTACCTCTATGGTTGTCTGGGTGTCTGTGTGTGGGGGTGAGGAGGTGTGTGACTGCCTGTATGGATGAGTGTGTGGGAAAGTCAGTGGCTGTATGGGATACTGTGTACATGTGTGAGATGCTGTATGGGCGAGTGAGTGAAGGGCTGTGCAGTGATTGAGGGCATGTCTCAGTATGGGTAAGTAACTGGGTATGTGAAAGGCAGTATAAGTGAGTGACAGGGTATATATGAGTCACTGTAGACGTGAGTGAGTGAATGTGAGAGTGGCTATATGGATGAGTGCATGCTTCTGTCAGTGACTGTATAGGTGAGTGAGTAATTGTTACTATTTGTATGAATAAGTAAGTGGGTGTGTGAATAACTGTTTGGGTAAGTGGCTTTTTGATTGATTGTAAGGGTGAGTGTATAGTTATGTACGTAGTTCTATGTGTGACTCATTCAGTGTGTGAGGGCCTTTATGGGTGCATGAGTGGATATGTCATTGGCTGTATTAGTGAGTGAGTGGGTGTATGAGTGGCAATATGGGTGAGCAAGTGGATGTGTGTGTAGATCTATGAATCAGTGAGTGGGTGTATAAGTACTGGTATGGCTCTGTGAATGGGTTTGAGAATGGTTTTGTGGGAGTGGCAGGGGGTGTATAAAAGATTCTACAGGTTGTGAGTAGGTATGTCAGAGATGCTGTGGATGATGTCATCACTGATGTCATTTGGGATGTCATCAATGATGTCACTGACTACATCATGAGTGATGTAATACCTGAGGTCATAAACAGTGCAACTATAACATCTGAATCTATTTAGTTTTTTATGAGTAGAATCTGACCCTAACTATAACATCCCTGTAACATTTGGATTTTTTTAGTGAAAAATATATATATATGTATATATATATATATATGTATATTCCCACACAATCCATGGACATGGCTCAGACACAAATAGACATTTATAAATACATAAAAAAGATCAAACTTGCAAAAATCTTTCAGGAGAATGAAGCAATGGCAACCTTTTCAAAAATGAGAAAGAAAAAGAACATGACGGAAGTAGTAGAACCATCACTTACAACTACGTATATGACTGCTCTCCTGAATTTAGTCAATTTGGATGTATTAGATGATCAATACACTATTCCAGAAACCATAGCATGCCCACAGAAGGGATCTGGTTTAAGTGGAAAGAAACCTTCTTCACGCTTTTATCCCCAATTACCACATGGTAATAAAATTGATCTTTTTCAGGAAGCAGTGGTTCAAGATATTTACAAACTAAAAGGAACCAAGTACAAGGATAATCTCCAGAAGGAAGAACGATTGACCCTGAAAAATCTGATGGAGGATAAATTGATAACAATAAAAATGGCAGACAAAGGTGGCAACATCGTTATACAAAACACCTCAGATTATGAGTTAGAAGCCCACCAACAGCTTAAGAACAAGGAATACTATAGAAAATTGGATAGAAATCCAACACAGATATACAAAGAAAAATTGGATAAGATGACATCACAGTGGGAATCACAGAATCTGATCGATAACGATGAAAGGAAATTCTTAACTACAGACCACCCAATTACAGCAACGGTGTACTTTCTGCCAAAAGTACACAAAAATCTGTGTAAACCACCAGGACGACCAATAGTCTCTGCCAAGGGATCATTACTAGAGCCTTTAGCCAATTACATTGATTTCTTTTTAATGCCTTTTGTTTTGAATCTAAGTTCATATTTAAGAGGTTCCACCGATCTTTTAAGACATCTGGAAGATCTTCCATGGCAAGCCTCATATCGCCTGATAACAATGGATGTAATCTCACTATATACAAACATTGACAACCACATTGAATTACTAGCATGTAGTTTCTTTCTTAAAGAACGTGACATACAATTTAAACAACATAACCAAATGTTGATGGACATGATAGAGATGTGCCTCACACAAAATGTGTTTTACTTTGGAGAAGAAATTTACCAACAGAGTAAAGGATGCGCTATGGGGTTTTCTTTCAGCCCAGGATATGCGTGCTCACTATGGAGTGGTGGGAACAACAAATTGCACGGCACCCTAACAATGACAAATTTGTAAACAAAATCATCAAATGGTCATGATATATTGATGATCTTCTGATTGTGTGGGACGGTACAGAAAATGAATTTGAGGAATACTTTAAAATCCTAAATTCGACAGAGGCCAACATAAAATTTACATATTCTATTAGCAGTGAAAGAGCCATCTTCCTGGATACCGAAATCTATATCGCAAACAATAAAATAGAAACCACCCTACACAGGAAAAAGACTTCAACCAATGCAACACTACACGCCAATAGTTTCCATAAAACATCGGTGATTGAAAACATCCCATACAGAGAATTTTTGCGACTGCGTCGTATATGCTCTGAAGAAAAAGAATGGGAAGAACATAGCCAAAACACAGTTGGAAGATTCAGACAACGTGGATACAAAAATGGTATCATTAACCAGGGTTGGCAAAGGGCAAATGAGAAAAAACGAGAAGAAACATTGAAAGTAAAACACAAAACATCAAATGAGGAACATAAAACTGGGGATCCAGTAAGATTAATCATGGACTACACCAGAGAATCCAAACAAATTGTAAAAATTTTAAGGAAAAATTGGAAGCTCTTACAATTAGATGCCACGGTGGGAAAAATTATGGGCAAACACCCCAATGTCACTTTCCGCCGGGCACAAAATCTGAGAGACAAACTGGAGCATAGCCATCATCAAGGTTTGGGCAAAAAGAAAGGAACACAGTGGCTTAAGACAAAAGGCTTCATAAAATGCCAAACTTGCAAGGTTTGCCAAATCGCGAAAAATACTACAGTGACTCTATCGAACAACAAAATGTGGCAGATAAGAGAACTAATGACATGTAAGAGTCAATTCGTCGTATATGTGATTGAATGCCCATGTGCATTAAAATACATCGGAAGCACAAAATGTGAGTTAAAAAAAAGGATACTCAAACATGTACGTGCTACTATGAATCGGGACAGAAGCAGCGCAGTTGCGAAACACATGGAAGCAAACCATGGAGGCGATTGAAAAGCACTGCGTTTCTATGCGCTGGAAATGGTACCCATCAGTGAGAGAGGTGTGGACCGGGAAAAGAAATTGAGGCAGAGGGAATCTCGTCAAATATTGAACTTCAGAACTTTGACCCCTTGGGGTCTCAATCAAAGTGAGGAACTTTATGTACATCTTTAAGGAATAGTTGGTTCATCCTGTTTTTAAAGGAGAGAAAAATAAATTTTGGTATGGAAATGGGCAGTTGACATGGGTGTAATGGGGTGGTTGCCTTCATGGTTTTTTTCTGTTGGCTGGTATTGAATGGTTATATATATAAGAATACAGGGTCCATAAGATTTTAAACAAAAAAACGTTTTATCAAAAGTAAATGACAAAATACATTCATAAACACACTACAAATAAGGGGTTTGTGAGTGATAATACAGTTTTGATTAAAATAGAAGATAGTTTTATTGCCCACTGAAGGGCTAAAATGAAGCAATTTCTACAAAGGACATCTGTAAAAATTCCAAACAAAATCCTAACAAATTGACTTAGCCCACTGGAGGGCGGGATTAGTGGATGATATAACTAGTATGTTGTATTGAGCAACTGCCGAAGTGCAGATACATGATTAATACGCATGTTTTTAAAAAAACATTGGATCCAATGACAAGCCATTCCCACTCCTCATCGAGCAGGGCAATTTCTTGTAAACAACTTGGTACGAGTGTACAAAATAAACCTTATTTCTAATTAAGCCAAACAATTTGGAGATAAAAAGCAGTCACCACATAGAAAATAAAATCAAAATTAAAATACACCAGTTAATTTTGATTTAAGCCAGGAACTAAATAAAAATCACACATACACTGCCTTTACCTACATATACCAGAATACACTGCTGTATTAACGTGAGACTGCCATCACGAGTCACATGGTGCATTGTAAACATTCTTATGGGTGAATTCAAACCTGTTTGTTGTAACCGTGAGCAAGTTATCAGGGGATGACGAAACACGTCGTTTTTTGTGACCTGGGAGCAATTGCTTTTATATATAGGTACGGTGGGAGCACCATCCACCCAGTACACGTCAGAATCCTCCAACACCTCTGGGCAGTAGCAAATGACGATCAAGCTTACCCAGTAGCAAGACACATAAATCAGCTACACGCAGGAAATACTCAAGACCTGTCATACTTCGTCATCGACAGCGTACCAAAGAACATCAGGGGAGGAAACCGAAAACTAGCTCTGCGACGGTTAGAGTCTAGATATATAATCTTACTAAACTCCAAGATCCCCTATGGATTAAACGCAGATGAAGCCCTAAATGTACATCTGTAGTCCAGTCTGTACTGTCCCAGAACCGAATACCATTCTTAGTAAACATCTGCATTTTACCTCTTAATGAATCACAATCACATGTACATATGAGCACGACACAGTAAATTTAATTTGAACTCACCAGTTCGACACATCAATCTACATTAGCCACGTAACAATTAAGTACACACCGACAACGTGGTCCCTTGCTCCACTGGGAGACGAGGCCAACGCACATACCAGGACAATTCACAATTTGCTTAAGTTCAGCAAGTTTAGAATGAAGACTGGCACAGAACACACGACAGACATAGGCCCAAAGATACTGATCTAGAGGAAGGCTTGAATTATTCCCGCAGCAACACTATGAGCGTGAGGAGCGTCCCTCTCTGTGCGTCTATTTCAATCCGACACAGCGTCCTACTCACCTGTATTGCGATCATTTGCATGAGCAACAGAATATCTAAAACTGTCGATCATGTATGTGTATATATTTTTATAGTTTAATTTAATTGATGTTATTGTACCACTTATTCACGTGTGTATAGTTAGCATGATTTATAAGTCGAATTGTAATACACTGTAAATATTTGTCACTAAAAGTGGTAACAGACTGAGCTATGACTCATGAGGTAATGTAAGTCAATAACTCTTCTATGTCTGTCAATAGTGTCATGACATTATCAGCATGGCAACCAAGATCGAGTTGCAACCGGTCAGGCACTTAACATGTTTGATAATCTGTATATATTCTGTGGAGTAAAGTCTGTGCAGATGTAGTGAACAAGGCGGGAGCTATCCACCGAAACGCGTCTAAACAGCAACTGAGAAAATAAATGTTCTTTGGATTATGATTCACGGAGTCAGCGCCTTTCTTAATTGAGAGTTTGGACTGGTTATATATATATATATATATATATATATATATATATATATATATATATATATATATATATATATATATATATATATATATATATATGTATATATATATATATATATGCTCACTTTTCCAAAGAGGGAATGTCGACGCCGTGTCGTTTGGGGAAATTCTTTATTGTCAGCTGCAAAGAGTCAGACGCGTTTCGCCTGCCCAGCAGGCTTGCTCACTAACATCTTCAATTAAGTTATTTCGCCATTTTAACTATGCATGCTTCCGTGTCACGTGCGGACTACAACCATTGAAAGTGAAGACATACTCGTAGTTTCTTAAGTTTTTACAATACACCATTCTTTTGTCGCTTATTTGAATGAGGTTACACATCATAAAACCTTTATCAGATGTATAAGCCAGCATTGTGTATCACAATTAGGGATGTTGTCAGATTATTCCAAATTAGCGTGTTGCATTACAACATATTGGAGGAGAGACTAGCGCCGTCATGAAGCCAACTGCTGCATTCCCTCCCCCTCGCAAATCTGAACATATAATTCATATATTTATGCACATGCATTATTAATACATTTTGATCATTCCCTGCCCTAGTGGGCCATGAATACATTACATCACTGCCTACACTCCCTCGTACACCTTGCGGCATTATACGTTTGGATATCACATATATTATATTAAACAACAGCGCATGTGCGCATATCTCATTTGTTACTCTACCAGTCTACCCCAAGTGGGCATGATATATCCCCTAGATACTTGGTATCATACAAAATACTCTAACATTCGACTTTGCCTTCTTCTCCCTAGTGCTCAATGTGATTGTGTAAAAACATTATTAAAAAAACAGTTAAAAATAACAGGATCACAGGAATAATTCATAAGTATGTGTACAGATCTTCTTCCATATTCCAACCCATAGGGGTCTTGGTGTTGAGTTTGATAATGTAACTTGATTCAAGTCTACGTAGGGTTTTCTGTCGATCACCCCCTCTGGTGTTAGCTGGTACAGCATCTATGACAAAGTATGTTAGTCCCCTCACATATTTGCTGTGGCATTGCTCGAAATGACAGGCAACTGGATAAGATTTGTCCGCATTTTTATGGCTCACAGGTGCTGCAGCACCCGCCTTTTGACTTGGAGAATTGTGCTGCCTACGTACCTCAGGCCACACGGGCACTGAAGCACGTAGACAGCAAACTCTGTCTTGCATGAAAATTGCCCTTTTATTTTTTGTTCTTTCGTGGTGTTCCATGGCAAGTAGCTACTGGTATTCTTTCCGAAGGTACAAACCTTGCATTTTGTGCATTTTATAAAACCTTCCTTCCTAGATAGCCATGTTTTGTTGGTCTTAGGTGCTCTACCTACTGGCAGCATATTACTTACCAGTGCTTGTTCCAAACAACCTGCCCTTCTAAAGGTGATAAGAGGCCTTCTTCAAATACACTGCTTCAAAATTGGATCGTTACTTATGATGTGCCAATGTTTTTGTAAAATATGACGCAAATCATTGTGCTGGTTGTTATACGTGGTAATCATCCTACACTGGGAGTCCCCCATTCTATTCCAGATCTTCTTCTCACTGGGATTAAAAAGTATCTCCTCCCTCGATTTTTTGGTTGCTTTATGTACTGCTACTTCAATACATTCTTGCGAATACCCTCTCATAGCAAACCTGCTCTTTAAACACTCTATTTCTACCTCCAGATCTCTATTGGAGCTACAGTTCCTCATGGTTCGGAGACACTCCCCGTAAGGAATGCTTCTCACCAAATTGGCCGGGTGAAAACTCATTGCATGTAGCAACCTGTTCCCATCGGTGGGTTTACGAAATAGTTTAGTGTGTAATCTTCCTTGGTGGATGTATACTGTCAGGTCTAGAAAGTTTACCTCTACACTGCTGATGACACTGGTGAATTTCAGATTTAATTGGTTGTTTTGTAGTTTTTTCACAAACTCACGGGCACTGATCTCATCTCCCTTCCAGACTACAAACAAGTCATCGATATAGCGACTCCACTGAATCACATTGTCTTGCAATTCTTGTGGAAAAAGCCACTGGACTACCTGCTCCTCCCACCAGCCCATATGCAAATTAGCATAGCTGGGGGCGAAGCAGGTGCCCATCGCAGTACCACACGTTTATGATAAAGATCTTCATTAAAAAGGAAAAAAATATTTTCCAAACATGTGGTAATCATGCATAGCAGCATTTGGGTATGGTGCCAGAATTTGGCTGGTCTCCCTCCTAGAAAATATCTGTCTGCATTCAACCGGTCCTTGTGACGAATACTGCTGTACAAAGTCGTCACATCAATCGTCATTAAAAGAAAATCAGGTTCCCATGGCACATCATACACCTTGCGTAGGAAATACCCAGTGTCTTGGATAAAAGAGGGGAGCTTGGTGACTAGTGGGCATAAAAAAGAATCAACAAATTTAGATGTGTGTTCAAAAGCACTATTGATGGCCGAAATAATTGGGCGGCCTGGTGGATTCGTTATGTCTTTGTGTATTTCAGGGACTAAATAAAATACCAGAGTGGTCGGATTGGATACTTTAAGATAGGACAGCTCGTCCTGACTGATCAAGCCCTGTCCCTGCCATTCCAATAACTGCGTGTTGTACACATCAAAGCTTTTATACATAACATCATATTGAATTTTGGCATAGTTCACTCTATTCCCCAATTGCTTAGTAGACTCAACAAGATATTGTTGTTTTCCCCGTAAAACCACATTTCCAACTTGGTCCGCATTACGGACAATACAATCATATTCATTGGCAAGTTTTTCCACTAAAGCATAATACTAATATAATATTGGCTGAGTGGATGGTTTTCTCTTTGCATTTATTTGAGTGTACAATTCTTTAACCTCATTTAACACCAAATCACTGAAAACATCTACAGAGACTCTTGATGTCACTGGTGCACATTTTGAAGGTAGTTTAAACTTCGTTGCCTCACTACCACCAATTTCAAGTTTTTCTTCTTCAGCCAGCTGAATTGCCCTGCTTGATGTGCTCGTCAGATTTTGAGTGGCCATACCATCACCGGTCAAAGTTCTTTCTGTTTGCAGGTCTTGGAGCTCAACCATTAAATTGATGTCACTGACCCTCAAGTCCCCATCAGCACGGTCACCGTGGGTTCACGAGATTAACTGATCTTGTGGGAGCTATTGCAAAATACTTCTTCAATTTTAATGACCTTGCGAATTTAAACAGCTCTACTCTTATGGCAGTGTAATCCATGTCCATTTTTGGACAATAGGAAAGACCCAGTCTCAGGATTCTGTTTTCGTTGTCAGTGAGGCTAATTGTTGTGAGGTTAACAATTGTTTCATCATTCTCAGCAATTACTTGTTGTTTTTGGGTTTCGGTTTCGCGCTTGATGTTACATAGTTTGGTGCTTTTGTGCCTCTTCCTCCTCTGCCGCTTCCTCCTCTGCCTCTTCCTCTTGGTGGCTTGGAATCTGCTGGGGGTCTTGGCCTGAGGTTAAAACGTCTCTTCTCCCTTAAAAAATCTAACTCATCTATCACTGAAGGAATTGGTGTTGCTCTGACATTGGACGATCCTTCTTCCAAATCAGTGTCGAGCTCAGAACTTTGTACACTGCTTACATCTGATTGTTGAGCCTGCATATTTGAGCCGCCCATATTCATCCTTTGTCTTCTCATGTTTTCAAATTTCTTGGCAAAGGTGTAGATTTGGCCCCTGTCATAATCGATTGTATCCCACAGAAACTTCTGGGCTTTCCTGTCCTTTATTGTGGCTTCCAATTTGCTTAGACGTTCTTTCATTTCATTCATGAATTGCATAATTGGCCCTTGGTCAGCTTCTTTACTGAGCATGTCCATAATTTGTTCAATCTCCTCCATAATCTTAGCCCGATCTATTTCTGCATACTTGATTAGTATTGCTAACATTCTACTAGAAGACTCTTGGTTATTGTCAGCCCATTTCCTGAGCATGTTAGGATTAGGGTCCTCATAAGTAGGGGCTACTAATAGTCTGAGGCCTCGTGGGATCCTTTTGACCTCCAAGTACCTGTTCAATGATTTTGCCTCCCACCATTTGGAGAGTTCTGTCCGCTTAAGTTTCGGTGGACTTAGTGCTTGCACTTGCTACTGCCACTTTCTTAGTGCTGCTTGAAACATTATCATTAAATATTGCCAGTGCCGCTTCCTCGCGCTCCTTTAATTCAGCAGCTGACATGCTGTCACCTCACAAATTAAAAGCGTGTTGAAAGTTATGCTCCAAACGAACCGCCAGTCCCCGCAACTGCAGAGTTCCTGTGGTAATACACAATTCTACTGGCTTTCCTTTCTGCCCAAGGCTGTTTTAGGAAAGCGATTACCTCAGCCATGCCGGCTACCTCTTTGGGCCCTCCGACTCGATGTAGCGCGCAGTCAGACCTTCCGGCAGCTTTCTTCCCTCTTTACCAGGTTGTGATCGCTGCTTTCCTGCATCCACGGCTGGAGGGAGCGGTGATATCCAAATAGGTTCCCCGAATGCTTCGGTGACCCACCACCTCCTGAGCGAAAGGCGCGTCGGCGTTTATAGACCTCCGAAGCCCGGTCTGAAAATATGCTCACTTTTCCAAAGACGGAATGTCGACGCCATGTCGTTTTGTAAAATTCTTTATTGTCAGCTGAAAAGAGTCAGACGCGTTTCGCCTGCCCAGCAGGCTTTCTCACTAATATCTTCAATAAAGTTATTTCGCCATTTTAACTGTGCATGCTTCCGTGTCACGTGCGGACTACAACCATAAAAAGTGAAGACATACTCGTAGTTTCTTAAGTTTTTACAATACACCATTCTGTTGTCGCTTATTTGAATGAGGTTACACATCATAAAACCTTTATGAGGATGTATAAGCCAGCATTGTGTATCACAATTAGGGATTTTGTCAGATTATTCCAAATTAGCGTGTTGCATTACAACATATTGGCGGAGAGACTAGCGCCATCAATGAAGCCAACCGCTGCATTCCCTCCCCCTCGCAAATCTGAACATATAATTCATATATTTATGCACATGTATTATTAATACATTTTGATCATTCCCTGCCCTAGTGGGCCATGAATACATTGCATCACTGCTTGTGGGTTTTCAACTACAAATGCCAAATAAACTCGAAACAACCCTAACCCCCTTCCCCCTACCCTTCCCCTAGTACTCATAAAAGTGGTGCAACACATAGCAATCAAAGGAGAGAGGGATCCGGACTTCCCTTCCATAACTTATGATAAGACCTAATCTGTTTCGGTCAATCGGAGGGTACGTAAGTGTTTAGGGGATGTTAGTTCTCTAAATTCGGTAGATAATAAACCGAGAAATGAGCGCCACACCTGTGGAAAGAGGTCTTGGGTTGTAAGAGTGGCTGACATCTGTTCCATCCTTAGCATTTACCATAATCTATGGAGCCACCCTAGGTGTGTAGGAATGGTAGGGGTCCCCTAGTGAGCTAGTATACTCTGGAGCGCTGCCCCTAATGCCAGTCCCATCTGTCTCCCTTTGCAGGATTTTAGTTGGTATGTTAATGGGTTGGGTAAGCCCGGTACAGTTTGTGCAGGGAACAGTGGTATCTGTGTGTCAAAATGTATGTCGACCTCATCTAAGATCTGGGTCCAGTATGTTGTGAGCTTTGGACACTCCCAGAGCATGTGGTGATGCATGCCTAGTGAACCAAATGCACAGTAGCAGTCTGGGCCCCTGTTCCGGATTCCCTTTATTGAGACGTTCTGGGGCCAAATACCAGTAGGTGGCTATTTTAGTAGCCGTCTCTGTACTAGAGGTGTTCCGAGCTGTGTGCCTGGCTCTACGGTAAATCTCGCCCCACTCTTTAGTAGACAGCTTTCTCTCAATCTCCTTTGTCCAGCGCTTTTGGATGGGTGTGAACTGCTAAGGGGTTGACTTGCACAGTAATTCATAGAGTTTGGATATCAATCATTTGTCTGTGGTTTTTGAGACCAACCACTTCTCGTAACGAGTGTATTGTCTACTGACGTAGAGAAGATTAGAAGTATGTAAGAGCCAGTGCCACACCTGGAGCTACCGTAATCTCTAAGTCTCTGGCAGATTATATTGTTGGTGCAACTGTATGAAGGGGATGATTCCCTCTTCGTCGAACATATAGCCTGCTGCGCGGCACAGTTTCCTTGGCCAAGCTGTGTACAACTCTCTCCGTAGGCCTGGGGTGAAATCTCCGTTCACAAACAGAAGTGTCATGGGAGAAGAGAAAGGTGTGAGCCCCCTGCTGGAGGACACGTAAGTCCACACCTCCATAACCGTCTTTCTGATGCCAGTCCAGGGGGAGTACAGGGGGAGGCGGTCTCCAGAGTCAATAATGGCTCCAAGAGGGGGGCTGTGCAGAAATGTACGACTTTACCCTGGGGAGAATGTGGTCCCCGGGCTCTTGACAGCCACATGAGGCGGGCCGCGTGGCAACCCTCCAATTTTTTAATTACGCCCTGGGGAGTTGGTGGTCCCCGGGGATCCAATCAGCCTGAGGAGGGGGGGCCAAGCACCTCCCTTCATTTTGTTTTTATAGCCCCGATATGTGGTGGTCCCCAGGGGCTCTAATTGGCTTGGGGAGGGGGACCAAGCGCCCCCATCCATTTTGTTTATAAAGCCCTGGGGAGGTGGTGGACAGTTCACAGCTTGAGGTGGGGGCCACATGTACCATCCCGCCCTATTGTAAATATACTTTTAGCATGCCCCTGTAACCACCCAGTGGCTAAACTGTAGACAAGTGCAAGAGACCCCGCTTGTTTTATTTTCACTGCGATACACAGATCCTCCACACATTTCGCTGTAAAATGTTTTAAAAAAATGTTTTTGGGCCCAGGCGGAGTCCCTGTGGGTCCCCAGTGCAAGGTCTAGGGGGTAAGGGTATTCCTACCTGCCACCTTTTCCTTATTTTTCACTTTTTTGGGGGACTCAGCTGAGTCCTAATCCCAAAATGGCTGCCAACACTTCCTGGTTGAAGTGTTGTCAGCCAATCAGATTTCTTTTATTAACTCAAAAACTACTGAACAGATGTACACAAAATCACAAAAAGAGCTCTTTCTGGACCAAGGGCTACCTCTCAGCCAAATTTGGAATAATTTTGTCCAGCAGTTCGGGCTGTAGTCGTGTCTAAAATCTCTTTGGGAATAAACATAAGAAATGCACTTCTTTTGACCCCCCACTTTTTCTCGCCCCCCGATTGACAGTTCATCCCGCAACTTTCCATGCACAACTAGAAAAGTGGGGCACTTGTTTTAGAAAATTTTGCAAAAATTCGTCAAACGGCACCAAAGTTATGAGCAAGTAAAAAACGCTTTTCCCGGAGAGGGGTACAAGACAGGGATGCCCGTTGTCCCCACTGCTCTTTGCTCTTGCATTGGAGCCGCTGGCAGCGTGGGTCCGATGGGATCGGTTGATACGTGGCTTGAGGTGGACACCTGATTGGGAGGATAAAATGTCATTATATGCGGATGACGTTTTCCTTTATCTCACTAATCCCAGAGCGTCTTTGAGCAATTTTCTAGATGTGCTTGCTATATTTGGTAGGATTTGCTATAAATTGGTCAAAATCTGTGCTTTTTGTCCTAGCGGGCGAGACGCCGAGGATTCTGCAGTTGTGCCCAATTCAGATTGAGCCAGTTGGGTTTAAATATCTAGGTATCTACATAACGCTCGACCCAAAGTTGAGATATGCAAATAACTTGTGTCCTCCCTTGACCCGATGTAAAAAGGATATGGAGCGCTGGAGAGCTCTTCCACTATCATTGCTGGAGAGGGCCGCGCTGTTCAAGATGATGGCTCTACCCCGATTCTTATATGCACTACAGAACTCAATGGACCCAGTGCCGATCTCCTATTTTAAGGAAATGGAGACACTTCAGAGGCAGCTTCTTTGGGACTGTAGACCCCGGATAGCATTTGTTAAATTAACTCTTCCGTGGTATGATGGCGGAATCGGACTCCCAGATTTAAGGAAGTACTATTGGGTTTCGCAATTAGCAGCTGTTAATCATATAGTCTATGGGTCACCTGGAGATCCAGGCTATGCCATGGACCGTGGGCTAGCGCCCGGAGGAGAGATTGATAGAGCTTTATATGCTAAGCCGGGGAGATTTGCATTGTCAGGCCCAACAGCTCATGCAGTACAGGTGTGGCATGTGGCTAATAGACACTTAGGCTGGGAAGGAAAATTTACATTGGCCACCCCCCTACTGAATTCGCAGAGACTCGGGAGCTTGTGGAAGTCTAAGGGGTTTGATAAATGGGATCTTATAGGGATTACCCAGATAAAGGATGTTTGGGGAAGAGACAAAATACATACTTTTGATTTTCTTAAGCAACAGTAATATCTGCATGATAATGAACACTATCGCTATAGACAGGTGAGACATGCTCTCCTTACACACGTACCCAGGGACGCGGTGCTTCCAGAAGCCTCTCCTCTCGAAGGTCGTGTGCTGGACGGGCACCTTCCCTAGAAGACCATTTCCTTGATATATAGGAAGCTTGTTAATAACATGGAGAGTCCGCTGGGGCGGATTAGGGCTCAGTGGAGTGCGGACGGGTTGGAATTAGACGACGAGGACTGGGTGGAAGCAGTCTCCTCCCCGAAGGTAGTGGCGATTCAGATGAGGCTCCGGCTTGTACAACTAAAGATCTTTCATAGATCATAAATCACCGGGCATCAATTAGTACGAATGGGGCGAGTGGGGAGTGGAGAGTGCAGAAGGGAATGTGGAGAACCTGGCACCTTTATGCATATTCTTTGGCATTGTGTGGCTATACAGGCGTTTTGGATAAAGGTACATGACAAACTGAAGGAGGTTCTGGGAGAGGAAATACGACCAGAAGCCCGAAGGTGTCTATTGAATGTGTGGGAACCCACAGGCCTGAGTGTATACCGGAGACAGTGGGTGACACTGGCATACATGGTAGCTAAACGAAATATCGCTCAGCTTTGGGTTGGAATTAGACGACGAGGACTGGGTGGAAGCAGTCTCCTCCCCGAAGGTAGTGGCGATTCAGATGAGGCTCCGGCTTGTACAACTAAAGATCTTTCATAGATCATAAATCACCGGGCATCAATTAGTACGAATGGGCGAGTGGGGAGTGGAGAGTGCAGAAGGGAATGTGGAGAACCTGGCACCTTTATGCATATTCTTTGGCATTGTGTGGCTATACAGGCGTTTTGGATAAAGGTACATGACAAACTGAAGGAGGTTCTGGGAGAGGAAATACGACCAGAAGCCCGAAGGTGTCTATTGAATGTGTGGGAACCCACAGGCCTGAGTGTATACCGGAGACAGTGGGTGACACTGGCATACATGGTAGCTAAACGAAATATCGCTCAGCTTTGGGGAGCAAGCCAGCCGCCTCGAGTCTCTAAATGGGCCGAGGACGTGGACTGGTGTATGTTTAGGGAGAAGTCTGTGTATGTGGCCAGGGGTTGCCCAGAGAAATGGGGTAAGGTCTGGGGAGCATGGAACAGTCACCGTGGAGAGATTTGTGAACCACCGGTGCCACGACTGGAATTGGAAGCACAGTAATCCCTGTGATCATGTTAAAACAGATATAGTTGCATGCGATTCTGTACCTGTGAATATTGGCCTACAAGATGAAAATAATATGATATCACCTGATGTTTTTATTTGAACCCTTTTTTCTTTGTAATGTGAATTCAATTTTGGTTAATTGATTAATAAAAAGAGTAAAAAAAAAAAACGCTTTTCCTATGGATAGTAGGTCCTAACTATAATTACCTACTGGCAACCGCCATATTCCTTCTCCCATATTCCACAGAAGGGAGCCGCACCAACGAGTTATTATCAAAATCAATTGTTTATTGATGCTACCGCTTCACATTTCTTGGCCTGCCACTGCAGCCTTGTTCACAGCAACAGGCGCCATTTTCCAAACCTTTATAAAGTGCATACATGCATCGTGCTAGACAAAGACAAAAAAAATCCACTTTTGCACCGCATTAGTCTTTTTTCTCATTACTACTAAACTCTTTCTAGTAAAACATTTTGTTTATTTGTTACAATATTGTAATCACTACATTTCTCTCCCTTCTTGTTCCATTGGTAATTTTTTCATTCGAAGTTACAATAGTTCCAACTTTCCACATTTTATATGTTGTCCGATCCCTTGTCTCATCGAGTCAAATTTTTCCTATGGTCTGAATCAGAACACGGTCAGTTTCTAGCTTCAATGCGCCCATTATATCACATTATATTGCAGGCTAATCTTTCCTACCACATTCTCAATTGTTTAAACATCATTGCTATGAGTATAGCACTTACAGAAAATAAAATATTTGGCAGCTAAACTATACACTGCTAAATATCTCTAAGAGCGGCACTTATGAAATAACCTCTTCTTATTGTCGGTGACTTTTATCTCTTGTACGTTAGACCAATCTTTTTCCTCTTTTCTCTGGAAAGGATCACATTTTGTCCCTGTGAGCCATGTATCAGTTTAGGAGAAAGCCATTCCTACTGTTTGAAATAATTAGCTCAAACACATTATTTCTCATATACACTCATGAAACCCTTACATTAATGTGTTCCAACAATAACACTTGGCAAATGTAGCCCCTCATTTAATCTTGTCTTGGTTTAATTGAACTATATAACAATAATATTCATTTCAGTTTTCTAATTGTTGCAGCACTATATAAAGTGCGACCATAAAGTGCTTGTGCTAAAGTGTCTTGTGTTTAAAATCCTGTACAAGTATGTTAATCCCTTGGCCGCTGGGCAAATTTTCAGGCTGTGCAGGCGAAATAAAGAGTGGGTAAGGTTCAGATGGTCCCCGGCCATCCTCTGCAAACGGCCACCGTGGCGTCGGACGGCCGGGTGCCGTGGCATCGGACGGCCGGGTGCCGTGGCGTCGGACGGCCGGGTGCCGTCCGCAGCACACAATGGGTTAAAAGCACTTCCTTCTACCCCACAACATATCTGCTTTTCTAGGGAGAGAATTACTTAGCAGCTTTATCATAGCTGTGTATGTAAGTCTTCTTCTGCATTGAGTCCAGTCCTTATCTTTTTGTTTGATAATATAATACATTTTGATTTGAGACATCTTAGAGCTTTCTCCCTATCTCCACCCCTTCTGTTCCTAGTACTTTAATCAATCACATAATATCGCAGCAGGTCAGCATTGCTAGCATGGTATCCTTCAAAGTGCCTCGCTACTGGGTAATTCTTGTCTTTGTTAATAATTGATCGAAGATGCTGGAGGTTTCTCTTGTGCACCAGTAATATAGGGCTCCCTACATAAAGTAGGGTACAGGAACAAGAGAGTACATATACTGCTTCATCAGTTGTGCAGGTGTATTGTCCTCTAATCTTCCTCCTCCTCTTTTTGAGTGGTAACTCAAATTCTGTGGGGTTCTTGCCATGAAGACAGGCCTAAGATTTGCTGCATTTCCTGAACCCCTTATTTTGCTCTAAGCAAACTGACTTTTTTATGTCTTCAGGACTACTCTTCACAATGTAGTCCTTTATTGACTTTGCTCTCCTAAACATAAGACCCTGTTTCTTGGGTACCAATTTCCCTATCACCGGGTCATGCCTAATGAGGTGGCAATTTTTCACTAGGATTGTCTGTATCGCATCTTTGTGATGTAGTTCCTACGAATCTATATAGGATCTGCACCTTTAGACAACATAAACTAAGGGATTGGTGTCCAGGCGGATTCCAGACACCCCCACAGGATATTTTCGCCTGTAGACTAGCAAGCTCACAGTGCCACTACGAGCCCCCCAACCTTACCAAGGAGCGAATAGTTTCTGGCAGCTTTCGAACATGACAACCCTGATCCCTCAGGGATCGTAGAAACAGTACAGTACTTTTCGCTCAGTCACTCCTGCTCACTTTGTCTCAGAGATATAGATAAAATAAATGGTGGGAAGGTTTTCAATAAGTATTTATTGAACCAGCGTCATTCTTGTCTAAAATACGTTTGCTGCTACAACCATAAGACAGAAACAGATATATACGGTTATGAGCACCAACAGAGTAAATAAAAGGTAGTATTCTACCATAGTGCTAAAATAATGAATATATGCAGGCACATAGATACATGACCGTAATAATGCATACTCCTACGCTGCAAACCCTAACTAGTTGTACCTAGCATGTATGTAGGTGTATAGCCAGGAATCCCCCTAGGATAGAGCCATCCCCATTATTTGATGTGAGAGAATGAAAGACCCCATCTTCATCTGGAGTTGGACACCCCACGAGGGATGTCAGACTACTGCTTGCTGGAGTGTCTGCGTGCAGGAACCTCAACGTCTCATGTCAGTGTGTCGATTCAGAAAAGGGGGTGGTGATGAACAGAGTGTCTGAATTAAGCAGACCACTCTTACCCAGTCCAAAGATCAGGGCTTGATCCATCACCGTTATTTAGCTCACTGCCCCATCCCAGCTCAGAACCTGGCTATATGCAAATTAGTCTGTCCCTGGCCCAGTGCATCATGGGAACAGGGCAGACCAAACTACCAAGCCAATTCTTCACCAGAAAGGAGAAAAGCTTCCGGGGACCGGTTTCTGGCATTTCAGCCGTCGTCGGCCCGGCTTGCTTGAATCCTGATGGAGCAGTGAGCAAGGGACTCATGTCTGAGTATACCCTGCCACACCTATAGTGGCCAAAAACGATTCAGAAAAGGGGGTGGTGATGAACAGAGTGTCTGAATTAAGCAGATCACTCTTACCCAGTCCAAAGATCAGGGCTTGATCCATCACCGTTATTTAGCTCACTGCCCCATTCCAGCTCAGAACCTGGCTATATGCAAATTAGTCTGTCCCTGGCCCAGTGCATCATGGGAACAGGGCAGACCAAACTACCAAGCCAATTCTTCACCAGAAAGGAGACAAGCTTCCGGGGACCGGTTTCTGGCATTTCAGCCGTCGTCGGCCCGGCTTGCTTGAATCCTGATGGAGCAGTGAGCAAGGGACTCATGTCTGAGTATACCCTGCCACACCTATAGTGGCCAAAAACGATTCAGAAAAGGGGGTGGTGATGAACAGAGTGTCTGAATTAAGCAGACCACTCTTACCCAGTCCAAAGATCAGGGCTTGATCCATCACCGTTATTTAGCTCACTGCCCCATCCCAGCTCAGAACCTGGCTATATGCAAATTAGTCTGTCCCTGGCCCAGTGCATCATGGGAACAGGGAAGACCAAACTACCAAGCCAATTCTTCACCAGAAAGGAGACAAGCTTCCGGGGACCGGTTTCTGGCATTTCAGCCGTCGTCGGCCCGGCTTGCTTGAATCCTGATGGAGCAGTGAGCAAGGGACTCATGTCTGAGTATACCCTGCCACACCTATAGTGGCCAAAAACGATTCAGAAAAGGGGTGGTGATGAACAGAGTGTCTGAATTAAGCAGACCACTCTTACCCAGTCCAAAGATCAGGGCTTGATCCATCACCGTTATTTAGCTCACTGCCCCATCCCAGCTCAGAACCTGGCTATATGCAAATTAGTCTGTCCTTGGCCCAGTGCATCATGGGAACAGGGCAGACCAAACTACCAAGCCAATTCTTCACCAGAAAGGAGACAAGCTTCCGGGGACCGGTTTCTGGCATTTCAGCCGTCGTCGGCCCGGCTTGCTTGAATCCTGATGGAGCAGTGAGCAAGGGACTCATGTCTGAGTATACCCTGCCACACCTATAGTGGCCAAAAACGATTCAGAAAAGGGGGTGGTGATGAACAGAGTGTCTGAATTAAGCAGACCACTCTTACCCAGTCCAAAGATCAGGGCTTGATCCATCACCGTTATTTAGCTCACTGCCCCATCCCAGCTCAGAACCTGGCTATATGCAAATTAGTCTGTCCCTGGCCCAGTGCATCATGGGAACAGGGCAGACCAAACTACCAAGCCAATTCTTCACCAGAAAGGAGACAAGCTTCCGGGGACCGGTTTCTGGCATTTCAGCCGTCGTCGGCCCGGCTTGCTTGAATCCTGATGGAGCAGTGAGCAAGGGACTCATGTCTGAGTATACCCTGCCACACCTATAGTGGCCAAAAACGATTCAGAAAAGGGGGTGGTGATGAACAGAGTGTCTGAATTAAGCAGACCACTCTTACCCAGTCCAAAGATCAGGGCTTGATCCATCACCGTTATTTAGCTCACTGCCCCATCCCAGCTCAGAACCTGGCTATATGCAAATTAGTCTGTCCCTGGCCCAGTGCATCATGGGAACAGGGCAGACCAAACTACCAAGCCAATTCTTCACCAGAAAGGAGACAAGCTTCCGGGGACCGGTTTCTGGCATTTCAGCCGTCGTCGGCCCGGCTTGCTTGAATCCTGATGGAGCAGTGAGCAAGGGACTCATGTCTGAGTATACCCTGCCGAGTGTATGGTTACGAAAACAAAGGAGGACCCCGCACAGACTAATAGGGGACTGGGGGGATAACAGATCTAAAAAAGACAGGGGTGTCCCCACTAGAAAGGACAATGTAGGGCTGTGTCTCACTTCTATTGGGTGTACTCTAAAGTGAGTGTTGCATTCCAAAAGGCAGCATGCCGACAATCCGGCGGGAAAGGTAAAGTTACAAGAAATTATGACTCGCAATTTCTACAAGCTTATGTTGACTATAGGGGAGAGTTCTGTGTATTATTATTTTTATTATATCCCTACAAATGCCAAATCTTAAGAGAAAAGCCTATTTCTTAGCTATATGGTCAGCTCAAAATATTAACATTAACAATCTGCGATATTTCATAAGTAACACAGTAGATAAGTAATGAAAAAAGATTTTAAAAAGATGTTTTCCACACCATGAGTTTCGTAAGTCTCTGTTGTACATTTATTACACTTCAAATATAAAAATTCATCATTCCACAAAATACAATTTTTTAAGAAAACATATTATACATTTGTATAAAAAACATTTAAAAAACACAAAGAATCACAAGTCGACGCGGCGTTTCGGTATTCTGTTTGTCTACCTTCTTCAGGACTGATTCTAGATGGATTTAAAAAAGTTTAAAAAACACAGAGTTATTCTTCTTACATTGGTGCAGATTGCTCTTAGTTCACAACTATAGATAGTCACGACTGTAGTAACTATAACATTGTTTTTAGGCATCTCTTTTACAAAGGGCATCATTCTTTAGCACATAATCTTGGTTAACACACCATAATATTTCTTCACACTCATATGAATTTCTAATACTCCTCCCTATTTGGTAACATATTGACCAATTTCTCTATGTATCCCTACGCTTGAACAAAACTGATAGTGTTTACCTTTCCCATGGACTGTATAGTCCAATGCTCATGAGACTCAATGTGAGACCTCTATTTGTGGATATAGTGAAAGAATTGTCAGTCTAACGCATACCTTAAATCAGGCGGAGTGAATCTCCCCACCGGACATTGTTTGCTTCGGTTCAGAACCCTGTTGCCATCAAGTTCGTGGGCCTATTTTCGGATTCTGTTTGTGCGATGTGATAACACTAAATAGGATAAGTATAAGGAAAATACGTTTTCAGTCTGTCTCCCCATTATATATATGTATCGACAAACATTCTTACAAACTAAGATAGGGAAAGAGAATAAGAATATTGTTTCTCTATACCTGATTTTCAAAATAAATACGCTTGGTCTTGGACTACCAGGAGGAGCCACCGTATTCTCTGTTGTGGGTATCTTTAATGCCCCTAGGAAGTTATATTTATTTCATATTAACACATGTGGATATTGTTGATTTTAAAATCTACTCAATAGCAGTGCATATTGGCCTTAGGGTATCACTCACCATTAAAATTTAGTTGCCTGGTGCAATTTCAAGGATATATTGCCTCCAAGGAACTCCGTTGTGGATAGAGAGTCCGTGCTGCATTGAACGATAAAAAAATATATATATAATATATATATATATATATATCAGGCGCAATGTGAGGTAGATTTATATCCTATTCCTAATTACTGTGTTCTTTTACTTTTAAATTATCTCATGGTCCCTGACATAAGGGGAAATGGGTCACAATAGTCAGGTAACTTATATTAGGTTTAAGAGACATTTTTTGGTTATTAGCGCTCAAGTTATAGAAAGCACTATTCAAGGCTTCGGATTTTTTGGATATTAGCGCTCAAGTTCTAAAAAGCACTAGTCAGGGCTTCGAGGGGCCCTAATTTTATGTTGTCTTTACCTTAAAATGTGTAATCGGCCTCCCTGCTCCTGAATCCTGGCAGTCTTCCAAAGCGTCACCCAGCCGGTCTTGTACGAGCCGCCAAGAGCACTGAGCGTTCGATCATGCAGCGGTGCTTTATATTACCCGCGCTACGATTGGTCGTTCCTCCCACGTACCCTCATTGGGTCTTTTTGGGCCAA
This sequence comes from Lissotriton helveticus, assembly GCF_964261635.1. NCBI lineage: Eukaryota > Metazoa > Chordata > Amphibia > Caudata > Salamandridae > Lissotriton > Lissotriton helveticus. Next base: position 259,243,485 of record NC_136061.1, read on the forward strand.
TCCTCGTCCGGTCGCCAAGGTAACCGAGCGCTTTTTACCATTTTGCGAACCTGCTCTGTTATTCGCGTGTCATGCAGCGGTGTTTTATATTACCCGCGATATGATAGGTTGTTCCTCCCACACGCCCTCATTGGGTCTTTTTGGGCCAATCCTCGTCCGGTCGCCACGGTAACCGAACGCTTTTTACCATGTTGCGGACCTGCTCTGTTATTCCCGTAATTAATGGGTCAGTTTAACGGTAATACGACATATTTACTGTATACGTGCTTACCGCATTCTTTGTGTGCTAATGCGGCCACTTCACTTGTAATATTTCATTTATGTTGTTTTAGGTTAAAATAAACCCACCATGGTCATTAATACTTTTCTAGGGGCTCTAGTTATCGGTTGTTTGGGCGCATACATATAAGAGGGGATATTTGTTCTCTCTCAATATTTTCGCTACTTTACATTATCTGACTCCCTAGCGACACTACTTATTCACAGTTCGTTTGTTTCTGAGTTCTTAAAGTAATAGATTAAATTCAGATCTTACTTCTCCTCTGGTAGCAGATGGTAAATCCCAGGGCACACAAGTTTTGTTCAGCTCTTGTGTTTATTAACCTTACTCTATTACTTCTACTATACTGTTAGTACAAGGAGGTCTGCAAGCCTGTATTGGGCCATTGCTATGCTTTTCATTGGACAATTTTCTCCCAATCTTCCTTTGAATTTAAGCCACACCTCACACTATTGAGGGTCGACATGTAGAATTGCTCCCTTCTTTTCCTCTTGTTATTTTGATTCCCGCCCCTAGTGTTCTCAGTTATCTTTTCTAGACCACACCATTTTAAATCCTCAATTTTATGGCCAGCTTCCCTCCAATGCTCAGTGAGAGGTGCTCCTATTTTATTCGTTCTAAGTGCTGAGCGATGCTCGTTTAGACGCAACCTAAGTTCTCTAGATGTTTCGCCTACATAGGGTTTATTGCAGGGGCATTGGATAAGGTAGATTGCGTTTTTTGTTCTACAATTAATGAAGCTTTTAATGTATATTATTTTTCCATTTACTGTGATCATCCCACCTTTAATGATATTGGTGCAGTTTACACAACCCGCACAAGGGTGGGTTCCTGTTGGTAGTGGCTTGCCATCTATGGTAGTTTGAAGACTTTTAGGGGTCTCTTTGTACGTATGTACTAAGGAGTTCCTGATGGTTCTGTTTCTCCGGTACGAGAACATAGGTTTAGGGATGGGCATCTGTGCTTTATCTGAAATAAGGTGCCAGTTTCTGTTTATTATGTTCTTAACCTTATAACTTACTTGTGAGAAGTTGGTCACGAACATAATTGGCTGTTCTTTTTTCTGGCTCTCATTTTTGGGATTAAACAGGTTTTCCCTATTAAAGTATTTAGCTCTTTTGAAAGCATGTCGTATCATTCTCTTCGGGTAACCCCTCTCTAGGAATTTTTCTTTTAAATTCCTGGCGTGAATTTCATAGTCTGCCATAGAGGTGCAATTTCTTCTCAGACGAAGAAACTGACCGAAGGGGATATTGTTTTTCTGTGATGGGGGGTGGTTGCTTTCGTAGTGCAGCATGCTGTTCCTGTCGGATGGTTTCGTGTACAGTTCCACTACTAGTTGCCCATCGCGATATCTGATAATAATATCCAAGAACTCTACCTGGCTCCTACTAATGTGTGATGTAAATCTCAAATTCTCATCTCCCATGTTTAGCCAGATCAAGAATTCATTGAGGGTATCCATTTCTCCTGTCCATATGAAGAAAATATCATCAATATAGCGACCCCATTCCGAGATGTTTTCGAAGAATGGGGCAGCTATATTATAGATATGTTTCTCCTCGAATTTTGATACATATAGGCATGCCAGACTGGGGGCACAAGTAGCCCCCATGCTGGTCCCCTTGATTTGTCTGAACAGGTTGTCTTTGTATAAAAAAATATTATTTTTGAGGATTATGGTGATACAATCAATTATAAATGTCTGATGGTCTGTCAAGTCCTGATCACCATCTCTAAGGATCTCTTCCATAATTTTAATGGTGCTGTCCTGAGGGATATTAGTATATAAAGCTTCAATATCCAGAGTCACCAACACCTGTGACTCTGGATTGAAGTTTAAGTTCTCTATTTTCTTGATCATCGAGGTGGTGTCCTTTACATAGGCTTTTTGTTGCTGCACGAGGGGTTGTAGAAATACCTCCACGTACTTGCTCAAAGGTTCGGTCAAGGACCCTATGCATGATACTATGGGTCTCATCGGGGGGTCACAGATATCTTTATGCACCTTAGGCAGGCCATACAGTGCTGGAATCAATGGGTCTTTATTCAACATAAATGCGAATTCTTCTTCACATATAATGTCCTCCTCCTTCGCCAGCCTAGGCATTCTCTCAATTTCGCCCTTCAAAGTTTGCCATTCCTCTCTATTGGATTTTTTATAATGATCACTGTTGTTTAATAGTTTAAGCATCCTATTGTCATAGAAATATTATGGTGTGTTAACCAAGATTATGTGCTAAAGAATGATGCCCTTTGTAAAAGAGATGCCTAAAAACGATGTTATAGTTACTACAGTCGTGACTATCTATAGTTGTGAACTAAGAGCAATCTGCACCAATGTAAGAAGAATAACTCTGTGTTTTTTAAACTTTTTTAAATCCATCTAGAATCAGTCCTGAAGAAGGTAGACAAACAGAATACCGAAACGCCGCGTCGACTTGTGATTCTTTGTGTTTTATACAAATGTATAATATGTTTTCTTAAAAAATTGTATTTTGTGGAATGATGAATTTTTATTTTTATATTTGAAGTGTAATAAATGTACAACAGAGACTTACGAAACTCATGGTGTGGAAAACATCTTTTTAAAATCTTTTTTCATTACTTATCTACTGTGTTACTTATGAAATATCGCAGATTGTTAATGTTAATATTTGGAGCTGACCATATAGCTAAGAAATAGGCTTTTCTGTTAAGATTTGGCATTTGTAGGGATATAATAAAAATAATAATACACAGAACTCTCCCCTATAGTCAACATAAGCTTGTAGAAATTGCGAGTCATAATTTCTTGTAACTTTACCTTTTCCGCCGGATTGTCGGCATGCTGCCTTTTGGAATGCAACACTCACTTTAGAGTACACCCAATAGAAGTGAGACACAGCCCTACATTGTCCTTTCTAGTGGGGACACCCCTGTCTTTTTTAGATGAGTATACCCTGCCACACCTATAGTGGCCAAAAACGATTCAGAAAAGGGGGTGGTGATGAACTAAGCAGACCACTCTTACCCAGTCCAAAGATCAGGGCTTGATCCATCACCGTTATTTAGCTCACTGCCCCATCCCAGCTCAGAACCTGGCTATATGCAAATTAGTCTGTCCCTGGCCCAGTGCATCATGGGAACAGGGCAGACCAAACTACCAAGCCAATTCTTCACCAGAAAGGAGACAAGCTTCCGGGGACCGGTTTCTGGCATTTCAGCCGTCGTCGGCCCGGCTTGCTTGAATCCTGATGGAGCAGTGAGCAAGGGACTCATGTCTGAGTATACCCTGCCACACCTATAGTGGCCAAAAACGATTCATCACCACCCCCTTTTCTGAATCATTTTGTCCACCATAAGCGTGGAAGGGTATACTCAGATGTGAGTCCCTTGCTCATTGCACCATCAGGATTCAAGCAAGCCGGGCCGACGACGCCTGAAATGCCAGAAACCGGTCCCCGGAAGCTTGTTTCCTTCCCAGTATAAGAATTGGCTTGGTAGTTTGGTTTGCCCTGTTCCCATCATGCACTGGGACAGGAACAGACTAATTTGCGTGTAGCCAGGTTCTGAGTTGGGATGGTGCAGTGAGCTAAAAAACGGTGATGGATCAAGCCCTGATCTTTGGACTGGGTAAGAGTGGTCTGCTTAATTCAGACACTCTGTTCATCACCACCCCCTTTTCTGAATCATTTTGTCCACCATAAGCGTGGAAGGGTATACTCAGATGTGAGTCCCTTGCTCATTGCACCATCAGGATTCAAGCAAGCCGGGCCGACGACGGCTGAAATGCCAGAAACCGAACCCCGGAAGCTTGTTTCCTTCCCAGTATAAGAATTGGCTTGGTAGTTTGGTTTGCCCTGTTCCCATCATGCACTGGGACAGGAACAGACTAATTTGCATGTAGCCAGGTTCTGAGCTGGGATGGTGCAGTGAGCTAAAAAACGGTGATGGATCAAGCCCTGATCTTTGGACAGGGTAAGAATTCAGACACTCTGTTCATCACCACCCCCTTTTCTGAATCATGTCAGTGTGTCAGCATGGAATCATTCTCCTCTGATTTGCCTTGCTAAGAGGTCGTGCTTATATACCCGAAAGGTACCCTCACGGGTTCTACCTAGATGTGTCATGGTACTCGGGGCATGTCGGCTAAGGATGACGCTAGCGATGACTCTTATGCAGAGTTATTATGCAGAAGATGGTGATACTGAGAATCCTCATGCATAATAAATTAGGCTAGTTTTCGGAGAAAACCACACAACATTTATGCAGCACCTAAGTAGGTTAAAGGTCAGCACCCTAACCCATTATGGTGAACAATGGTAGGACGAATGTAGGTAAAAGGTTGTGTGACTACCTAGGCCTATATTGGGGTACATTGGGGACCATATATTTCATTAATGCATGCCAATAATTACGATTGTCAAATTTAGCCCCTCATTTTATTGTTCCATGTCTTGGTTTCATTGAACTATATAACAATAATAATATTCATTTAAGTGTTCTAATTGTTGCAACACTATATAAAGTGCTACCATAAAGTGCTTATGCTAAAGTGTCTTGTGTTTAAAATCCTGTGCAAGTATGATACAAGCACTTGATTCTACACCCCAACATAACTGCTTTTCTAGGGAGGGAACTACTTAGCGGTTTTATCAGATATGCATATGTATGTCTTCTTCTGCATTGAGTCCAGTCGGTAACTTTGTGTTCAATTCTATAATATATTTTGACTCGAGACTTCTTAGAGCTTTCTCCCTATCTCCACCCCTTCTGTTCCTAGGAATTTAATTAATCACATAATATTGCAGCAGGTCAGCATTGCTAGCATGGTATTCTTCAAAGTGCCTAGCTACTGGGTAATTCTTGTATTTGATTTTAATTGCTCGAACATGCTGGGGGATTCACTTGTGCACCTGTAATATTGTGCTCCCTATGTAAAGTAGGGTACAAGGACAAGAGAGTTCATATACTGCATGATCAGTTGTGCAGGTGTATTGTCCTCTAATCTTCCTCCTCCATTTTTTGGAGTGGTAACTCATACTCTATGGTGTTCTTGCCATGAAGACAGGCCTTACATTTGCTGCATTTCATGAACCCCTTATTTTGCTCCCACCAGACTGATTTTTTTATGTCTTCCAGACTGCTCTTCGCTATGTAGTCCCTCATTGATTTTGCTCTCCCAAACATAAGACTCTGTTTCTTGGGTACCAATTTCCCTATCACTGGGCCATGCCTGATGAGGTGACAATTTTTCTGTAGGATCGTCTGTATTGCACCTTCTTGCCTACTATATATAGTAATCATCCTGAAACTAGGACTAATATGTTAGATTGCTTGGGTTTATACAGCAAATATCTCTAGAATATTGGGTAGCTTTTCTTTTTGCCGGTTCTAAGCTGAACTAATACTGTTTCTGATTTGTTGCTGCAATTTTTTCTCATTCTTATAATTTCCCCACAGGAGATACTAGATACCAAATTCCGAAGGTGGAAGCTACTAGCATGAAGAAGGGAGTTGCCAGCTGTTGGGTTCCTGAATATCTTGGTTTCCAGGCGATTGTCCTTTACATAAAGAGTTAGATCTAAAAAATTGACCTGCTGTTTGCTTATTTCACTTGTGAATCGTACAGTAGGATTATTCTAATTCATTCTTTCAGTAAATTCTTTTGCACTCTCAACCGACTCTTTCTGAATTATAAACAAGCCTTCAATGAATCTACACCAAACAAAATGTGGCAGTGCCATTCCTCTGGGTATTGCGTTGGGAGCACCTGCTCCTCCCACCATCCCATATGCAAATTTGCATAGCTGGGGGCGAATCAGGTGCCCAATGTTGCACCTCTAACTTGCCTAAATGGTTTGCCATTGAAGAAAAAACAATTGTTTTTGAGACTTATTTTGATCATCTGCATCAACGTCTGTCAATGGCTCCATAAATACAGGGGTGTAGGGCTTAAAATGCTGTACTACCTTCACTCCATCACTGTGATCAATGCTAGTATATAAAGATGCTACAGCTATCATGATCAAGGTATAGTCATTTTCCCATTAAATGTCAAATATATTTTTAGTAATTACTAGCCTATTGAATGTGAGATGGTAAACATTTAAAAAAATCTCTCAGAAAATAATCTACATATTTTGATGTATTTTTGTACATACTTCCTATTGCATAAATTATAAGTTGACCAGGGGATTTATTTTGTTTCTAGGAATTTTTGTAATAAGGTATAGTGCTGGAGTTCTGCGATGGTCTACTCTTAAATACTGATACTCTTCTAGATTGAGCAGTCCTACATCATACCAGTCCTCTAGTGGCTAATTCAATTCTCTTGTATTGTGGACAATAAATTACTGGGAATTCTCTCATAACATGCTGTATTGTTTAATTGTTTGTAGGCTTCAGTTGTATACATTTGCATTGGCAACAAAACAATATTCCCGCCTTTATCTAGATTTCAGACCACACTCTCTGAATCTGCATTGAGTTTAGTTACCAAGTCATTAAAGTTCTTGGATTTATAGCTGTCCCTTTTTGTTCTCTTCCTGCCCTCATCTCTTTCTTCCATTCTTGGGTTACCAAATCATTAAATATATAATTAGGTATTGTGGGCATGAATTTGGAATTAGGTCTAGATTTTGTATTTACTTCTCCAACTACTTCCAAGTTCATTTGATCAACAATATCCTCCTCCATTATCGTTTTTACAATTCCCAGGTTCTCATTTTCAAGTTCTTGTAGCTCTTTCATGAGTTTGACATCGGTCCTTGTTCTGTACATTCTATTTTCCTAGTCATTTGTTTACTTTTCTGCTTTGGTTGTGTCTCAAAATGTTTCTTTATTTTCATTGACCTGATGAATTTGTACTAGGTCTATTCTTGTCCGTGTATAATCAATGTCTGTTTCAGGACAGCATGAGAGACCTAATGACAAGATCTTCATTTCCTTTTCAGTTAATGTCATGTCGGTTAGGTTGATTTTGGTCTGGCCATCTTGAGTTAATACTTGTTCCACTTCTGTTGCCTGGTAAATGGTTGAATCTTCTTTCCTCTTCCTGCCCAGTCTGTTTGTCCTTTTCTTCCTCATTGCTCTGGTTGTTGCTGACGCAGTGGTAGGCTTAACCGCATATCCTGTCTTAAAGAATGTAGCTCATCTAACACTGTTGGGACTCCTTTCTAACTTCCACTTGGAGCCTCATCTTGGTCAGTGTCGAATTCAGAACTTAGCATACTGCTAATTCCTGCATTTCTTCGTTCTGGACCTATCCTATTTGTTTTAGCCAGTCTTTGTCTTCATAGAATAATTTATGAGCAAACATATATATTTGTCCTCTCTAATAATCAAGCCTGTCACATCTAAACTTTTGTGCTTTTCTGATCCTTAGAGTTTATTTTAATTTCTTCAGCCTCATTTTCATGTCACTCGTGAATATGCTCAACCGTTTCTTAGTTCTTCATTTTGCTGATCTCTATCTGCAATATTTCCATGTCCTCCAATATTAGCTTCCTGTCTATTTCCACATATTTAACTAGAATTTCCAGCATATGCTCGGAAGATACACTGCTGTTAATGACCCACTACTTTAACATATTTGAATTCAGGTTCACATAGCTAGGGGCTATTAAGATGCACAAACCCTGTGGGGGCAGTGGCCAAAATGACAGACATGACTCCCTAGTGCTCCGAGCGCGAGCCCGACCGTCAGTGGATCAGCGCATTGAATTATTCGGCTGCACGACACCCAGAGTCGATAGAGCACTTTGTTGCGAGGTGGGATTCCCTGCCCTTGACCCACTGAGCACTGCCTACCTTGTGATCCCTGTATGGGGCAGTGTTGATCCTGGCGGTGTTGTGCTGTTGGACCCCGGCATGGTGAAATCAGACATGGGGGTTGACGGCCAGTATTCCACACCTGGCCCTTGAATCGGCACCACAATCGAGGTACGGTGATGGATTGCGATCAGTTGCTGTAACGGGGTGGGGGCACAGCTGCTCTCTGCCTTCACCTGTGTACTCGTGAGTGGGACCTGCCTGACTGCTGGGACAGTGGCTCAATGGCAGCTGGGCTGGACATGGTCCAAGGGATTCGCTAAATCTGCACGGTACAAGGAGCCAACTCGGAGGGGATACCTTGAGGTGGCGTGATGCCACAGGATCTTAGGTTCGCCTCCTTTGATTGCACTGACATCAGTGGTCCCTTACAAGCATAGGGATGCAATCTAATAAATATAGAAACAGTCGTTTCTATATTGGTATGACGTGTCCAGCCAGACAGAGGTCTAATATTTACTTATTTAGTAATATCAACAATTTCAACAACAATTTACAAGGTGGGGCACAAGCCTGTACCCTACTTAGCATTCAAGAAACGTACAGTTGGCAAACGTAAAACACAAAAGGGCTTTAAAGGCAAAAGCTTTTGGTTCTGTTATTCGTACAGTTTCAATTATCAAGCAGAACATCAATACACCTTTACAACTAGAATTACATCAAGGATCATAAATGTTTAAGGTGCGCAACTTTGTCGACGGCGTTTCGTTCCAACTCAACCAATTTGTGGATCATCATCAGGACATGTTATAAATGCCTAAATAATACAAGCCTCATTTGCCTAAGGGAAAAGAAGGGTAGAAAAGGACAACAAAAACCAAATAGGAGAATAAATTGGACAGTCGGTTTTTATGCAGAGTGTCTGCGTCGTCTCATGCCAGTGAAAAGGCATGCAAACTGGAGCAAGGTGAAGTAGCTGATCCAGGTGAGCAAGCCAAGAGAAGAGGAAGACCTATATGCCCGTGTGGGTCCAATACACAATGGAGGCGCAAGGTGGTTTCTTAAATTTAAAGAGGCGCAGGGTAGTAGGTGTACCCAGTGCGTGGGGGAAACAATAACACGGAAAGATTTCAGCGGGAATTAAGCCCTAGACCGTGATGAATTCGCTAGGAGACAGTCTGCGGGGAGCGAGATGGAGATCGTGAAAGTTAAGACGAACAATTTATGACGGACATAATTAACAGGGAACTGGATGACGTGACTAGCGGCATCAGTAACGTGAAGTGGTGCCGAATAAAACATCGGTAACCGGAGACGTTTACCGTAAAAGGCATAATAACGTGGATTACGACGTGAGCCAAGGTCTAATTGGAGTTGTGCTGGGTATGAAGGGCAACGTGATCAGAGGCGCTTACCATTACCGAGCCAAGAGACGGACATGATTCTGGAAGCGGATGAGTATGTTCAATATGTGAAGGGCGGAGGACCTGTAAAAGAGTAATTATCAGGGTCCGTGCTCAAACCTGGGAACGGCGTGTATGAAATAATGACTCTGGGCTTACCAGGATCTAGGTCCTCAATGAAGCGTCAAGCCAATAACGGCAATGCGGGTGATCGCTTAGTTTAGAGCATGGTTGCCTGTTGAGAGAAGGTGGGGGGAGAGGTCAAGGAAGAGACGGACCTCGCAAGGAGTGAGCTGTTTAAGCTATCCTAATAGGACTTACCGCGAGTTAGATACAGGGTCGTGCAGTCACGATGGGCTGGTGAGCCGGCAGTGTTCAACCAGGCCTCCTTAAGGAGATATGTGCTGCCTGATTGGTTAGGGAAGTCACATGGTAATAGTAAAAATGAACGAAGGGTGTCGAGTTAGTAAAGATGGCAGCCATCTTAAGAAGGTAGAGGATGAGTGAATGTGAGTGTGCAGGAAAAACCACGAGAGGGGCGTGTACAACCAGTTAAGGACATAAAAGGTGAAAAACAACATAAAAACCAATAATACATTTCAGAGGGAGTACACATGAGAAAATATGTATATATACCCTAGGAGTTGAAGGCACACGAAGCAATTTGAAAACACTATTTCTTTTATACTGCAATGACCGGTATTGTGGATTGTTCAAATCAGGGCGGTCCAATCCTCGAGCAGGTTCAGGCCAGAGTTCAAGCTATCGGTCTTCAGAATCCATTTAAGTTCCTCTTTGTTTAGAATCCTAGTGAGGTCACCACCCCTTGGCGGCAAAATAACCTGACAAATCACAGTCCAATTAATGTCATTTTCAGTGTGTCCTTTGTCAATGAAGTGCTCAACAAAGGGGGCATTGGCTGTTTTACACCGGATTCTGCTCCGATGTTGAGAAATGTGCAGCCGGATTTTCTGTTTCGTTTGTCCCACGTAAATCATATTGCATGGGCAGAAGATGGCATATATTAGGTTACAGGTGTTACAATTAGTAAAAGTATTCAGTTTGTTCCTTGCTTCTTTATACACAAATTCCTTGCATTCGATGGTATAGTCACAAACAATACAATTACCACACTTAGAGTGGCCCCTGAGGGGAGCTAAGGACCACAAATCATGCAATGTTGGATTGGGGTTATTAGTTGGAGGGAGTGCAACGCTCACTAGTTGATCCTTTATATTTTTACTCTTCTTGAACGCAAACATGGGCATCTCCAAGTTAAGACTGCCAGCATTCAGAATGGACCAGTTTTTTCTGATTGTCTTACGGACTGTATTGGATACTACAGAAAAGGTAGTGACACAGACAAATCATTCCGTAGTTTTTTTGGGTTTGGGTTCCAGCAGGCTATCTCTTGGGCAATACCACGCCCTTTTCATAGCATTCCTGACCAAGCGGCGCGGGTAGCCCCTGAATGTCAATTTACCAGACACCAGTTTGGCTTCATTAAAGTAGTCTGTTTTCTGAGAGCAATTCCTCCTGATTCTCAGGAACTGCGAGTAAGGAAGGCTATCTCTCAGTGCTCTAGGGTGACAGCTATTATAACTGAGCAGAGTATTGTGTCCAGTTGGTTTTCGAAATAGTGATGTGAAAAGGAAACCACCCTCAGGCTTGTTCCAAGGGTCCAGAAAGGGGATACTTGAGTTACTGAGAGTGAGGGTGAATGTAAGACCGTTACAATTATTATTCAGCCAGTGGAGAAATGACTGAAGGGTGTCCACTGCACCACCCCAAATAAGAAATATTTTGTCAATATAGCGTTTCCATTTAATTATGCCTGAATGGAAAGGGTTACTGGAGGGCAGGATGGTATTACATTCTAGCCAGTCCATGTACAGAATTGCTAGAGTAGGAGCAAAAATAGCACCCATTGAGGTGCCCCTCACCTGCTGGTAAAACTGGTTATCAAAGACAAAGAAATTCCTTGTAAGACAAATCTCTAAAAGTTGTAAAATAAAGAGAGTGGGTACTGCGTGTGGGTGTTGTCTCCTGTTTAGTATTGATTCCATAACTAATAGTGAGTCTCATTGTGGGATGTTTGTATATAGAGACTCCACGTCCAATGTACATAGAGTCTCATTGTCAGGATCAAAGGGATGATTTTCAATAATGTTGATCATTGACATGCTATCCCTGATATAGCAGTCAGTGTTGGGTACAAAGTCTTTGAGGAAGAAGTTTACATAATGCCCTAGGGGTTCAAGGACTGAACGCAGCCAGAAACAATAGGTCTCCCTGGGGGGTGTCTAATCTTTTGTGGACCTTGGGAAGGGTGTAGAAGGAAATGCAAAGTTTCTAAAAGTGTAATTTCCAAAATAATAACTTAAAAAGCGACTTTACCACTAAAGGGGGTTTTATATTACAATTAGAATGAGTGGCTTGTGTATTCCTTTAGCTGTTTCCAAACTGAATGTACCGCTTATTAAATGTAATAAAGATCTCCGCCCAAAAAAACCTTCGCGGGTGCCCGTTGGGCATTGCAGCGCCAGACCGACGAGGAGCCAGGCCCTATGATGAAGAATGACATCCCTCGGGTGTGTGAGGGCACTTTTTAGAAAAGACCTGTCTTCCCTACCCATAGGAACTGCACACTCTTGTATTCCCTATCACTGTCTTGGAGCACATGTGCAGGACCGGTTTAAATATAGCTCCTGGTTCCTCTTGTCAAAAACAAGACTTTATATGTCATGCCAATAGGTTTGCAAACTAAAGCCTCCATGATCTCAAACTTCGCACCACCTCGTTCTCGGAACAGTTACATTTTTCACACCTGTGAAGTGTGCTCCAAATCCCTACGGGGTTGGGACGTGATCACTGATTGTATGACAAAAATCGTGACAGCAAAATTGACTGATATGAATAGCATGTCAAAAAAATTGTTTACCAAAATATAGTGTTTCTAAATGCACATGTACAAATATTTTGTCAATAATCATGGAGAGAATATCACCCAAAAAAAAGAGTATTTTTTTTTTATTAATATTGACTTTTAAGTAAATCATTTAAAATAGTAAATTGATTAAAAAGAGTATAGTGTTAAATAAATACTTTTAGTGAGTTATTTAAATATATACATGTAAGTATACTTATACACTAACTTAACAATTGTAAATACATTTCATTTAAAATATGAACTGTAAAGTTAAAATTAGCAAGCATATACATAACAAACATTTATAACTGAACTCATATTAAAGTAAACATATAGAAAATTGTTTTATTTGATATTTGTGCAAAGAATATACCTAAATATATAAATATATTAAAAAAGATGAAAGTGACATTACAGTTAGATGAAAATTTAAGTTTAAATGAAACATTTGAAAATGTTTACATTTTGAAAAAACACTGGCCTTCAACAGTTATAGTTATTTCAAGTAACTAAAACTCGCGTCCTCCACATGCACAGTATTGTCATCAACAATGTCATTTTCAGATGTCATCAGTGATGTTATCAATGATGTGATGGAACATATCATTAGTGATGTAAAATGTGAGGTCATAAGCAGTCCATAGCAAGGGTGCAAGTTATAGTTACTTGAAACAAGGAAGGAGCTGAGGTGGATGAATTTTGGTTAAATTAAATTCAATTTCCTCCTGGAAACCCCAAAAAGAACAACACCAAAAAATGTAAATAATAAATGAAATTATATTTAGATTAAAATATTACTTTGATAAAGCAAACAAAATGAAAGAAAGAAATACAAATTCATTTTACTAATATTGTTGTTAAAAACACATCAATGTATAAATTAATACTGTTAAAAACCATTAATTCACATGATAAACGTTTTCAAAATGTACATACCTAACTCACAAATAAACAAATAAATCACACATGTCAATAACTTCCCACCCTCTTCCCGTACAAAACCAACAACCCACTACTAAGATATGAATAACAAACATTTTAAAAATAAAATATACATTTAAATTTACAAATTAAATTGCATGAATTAGATACCAAATAAACTATTAAACAAATTAACTATTACTCAAACAGTAAATTTGCCAAAAAAATAACTAACATTACAATTTCATAAATTATCATTTAAATAACTTCCCCTACAATATAAAAAGTTAAATTCACAAAAGTAACAGGAATTTACTCATATTTTTGGTAATGTTCCTGTTCCTGCTTTTGTAAGAGGTGGAAGCTGTGAGGTGATGATCAGAAGACTAGAAACACTTACATACGTTTGCCCCTGCTGGACTCAACACTGAAGAAGAATTAAAAGTACATCCTTGGCCCAGCATAATCGTATACTTATTCATACAATGTTATGTATCCCTCTGTTTTTTATTCTGATTACTCTGTGGCAGATGTTAACAGTATTTAATTGGCATATATGTTTTGTTTTTATACAAGATCATATAATATGTTTTTTGTATTTAGTGTTAACCAGAATGATTACATGCAATGATGATAACCTGTGTATTTGTGACTGTTGAATTACACCATTCATACTTCTGCATAACTGATTGAGAGCGACATGGGAGGAGGATAATATGCTTTTGAAGTCTGTAATAATATCACTACGATGGTGTGAAATTGAGGGTTAACGTCATTGTATTTGAATAACTTGACATTATTCTAACTCCTTGTAACACATTCCAAGATGTCGCTTCTAATGTGCAGTAGATAATATACTACTCTGGAGACCGTTTTCTGTGTTGTTCGTAGCACTACACCATTGTGTACATATGATGGACTTTTGAATCAGACACTCCTGTGATCAAGATCTTTTAGGATGAAACATGTAGGTTGCTGATTTCTTGCCAATGACCTGGACTTGTGCACTGGCAGTTCCAGAGTGTATGTTTCTCTGTTTTACTGTCAGGATGAGTTTGGACTAACTACTATATATGAAATAAATGAAGAAAAAAATCTATTTATTACAACTATTTTAAAGTAAACTATAATAAATACAATAATATTCTTATTAAGTATATTGTACACCAAAAAAGTTATTCTTATCTTAAATATTCTGTTCCACCATATTTTGGTAGTGACAATATTTTTTACATGATATTCATGTCATGCAATATTTTTTGTTTAATTTTGTTTAGGGTTGCCAGTCCCTAGTGCAGTGGCCATGTTGCATCTTTCACTGTATGTTTTCCTTTCTGGAGAATGGTGCCCCTTTTCCTCTGACAGGTGATATATATGTTACTGGCTGTTCCTCACTAACACAGTGCTAGGTTATGTTGGGAAATAGGGGCACATATCAAAGTGGTTCTCCTTATTTTATGGGTGACTACTGCCCCTGGAACAACATTTGTGTAGTAAGACCTTTTGTTTGCTATGTCCATCAATTGTTCTTTTTGCATTTGTAACCCTGAGTGGGACGGGTATGTCCAGATGTGGGTCCTGTGCTCACCATGCCACTGGAGTCTAGTTAGCCTTGCTGATGAGGTGTGATATCCTGAAACCAGTACAAAGATGCTTGCTTCCGTTCCAGTGAGGACCACGCCTGTCTGTTCGGGCTAAACTGTTCTCATGAGGATCATGTTCAAGACTGATTTGCATATGGCTGGGTCAAAACTTGAATGGCATGGTGACCAAAAAAACAATGGATTTTGGCTCAGATCTCTGTACTAAGGGTGAATGTTTGACATTTGTTCAGCATTCTGCCCATCAATTGGTGTTTTTGCATTTGTCACCCCGAGTGGGACAGGTACGCCCGGATGTGGGTCTATGCTCACCATTCCACCGGAGTCAAGCATAGCCTGGCTGATAAGCGGTGATACCCTGAACCCCGTCCCAGGAAGCTTGTTTAAGGTCCAGTAAGGGCCAGGCCTGGCAATTCGGGTTGGACTGAACCCATGGGGAGCAGGGTCAAGACTGATTTTCATATTTCTGGGTCCAAATGGGAATGGCATGGTGGGCAACAAAACAATAGATTTAGGCCCAGATCTCTATACAAGAAGTGAATGTTTGACATTGCTCAGCATTCTGTCCATCAATTGTTCTTTTTGCAATTGAGCGGAATGATAACATACTATGTCTCTATCTGCAAAACCATCCAGTGTGACTGGGCAGGCTAATTCCACAGGACTGTGGATGGTGTGTGTGTGAGAAGTGTGTTGGAAGCTCCGTATGTTAAGTAACCTCTAACTTTGTTGGGTGCTTCATAGGGTCTACAGGTACTCAGAGTTTTGTTCTCCCCTATGCTGCTTTGTTCCCTATGGTGCTCTTTCCTTTACATGCATCCTCCCGAAACCATTGTAAAGCCAAGTGTTCGTGTCTCATTAAAAATTGGACTATCTGAAAATAGCAGCGAGATTATTTTGGGTTCTCCGAGCCACTCCTGTAAGTACAGTCTGTAACACCTGATCACAGGACTGCAGCCAAGGGCAGGGTCTACACTGCATTAACATACAAAGCAAAGGCTGCCCATCAGGGTCTTAACTACTGGAGAGGCAAGACAGCAGCACCAGCCTTTGATTTTACAAAACACCAGAGTGGCTTTCCTCCTTGGAAGAAGGCTGCCATGGAGAGGTCGTACACCTAAAAAAATGCAGTTTTGAATAATTTGCTCCCACCAAATTCGAGTGGTCAGCTAGGTGAAGCTTGAATGCCATTGCATGCAGGTATATGCTGACCATTTGCTTTACAGAGATGTTCACCGTTAGTTCTGGCAGAGCTGTGTACACCTGGGTCGAAAAATGCCCAGACCAGAGGCTGAAATCTTTGGCTGTCTCCAAGGGTCTGGTGAAATTGTGTCATTTATCCACATGTAGTTACCCTGAGAAGTATGTATGTCTTGTATGATCAAGGAGTTTTCTGCATGAAAAATATCCTTGACGTATCCTCAGGTAAAGAAAAAACGTTACATGTGTTACCTTCTAAATGCATTGGGTGGACATCTGATTGAAATGTGTACTCCAGGTAAGGTCTCTAGTACAAAATTACATGAAAAACCTGCTCAGTTAATTGGGTAGGTATCTGAGCCGTGCCAGTCTCCAGTAAACAAACGTTACAGGAAATGCCTAATCAAAAATAAAATTGCAAAAAATATGTAAAACCCAATAATCTGGATCTTAGAGCGATTAATATCATGTTAAATGTATTTCACCTGGGCCTACTGTCCAACTTGAGCTGTGTAATTGTTTTCACTAGGGAATAGAGTTGTTCTTTATGGTATAAACCCTCACCCTAAAAGAGGTGGCATGCTTCATCATCGGGCCTGGTCAGTGACCAGTCTCTCCAGGTGAATTCAACCCCCTCCACCCCGGTCTTTTTAACTCTGCCCGTTGGGGTCTATAAAAAAGGTTTCAGTGCACCAATAGGCAGTTTTAATCTCACCGCCTTCGTCCTGTGTTACTCATCATACATGCCTCATCCATACCACTATTATAAGGATCCCTTTCTTGATGTATCCTCCAAGGATCTCCCCTCCGATGAGGGTTGCAGCCTACACTGGCTCTCTGCCTTGTGCCAGCGTGAGGAGGGGCCGGATGAGGAGGCATGCCAGCTCTGGGTGGGTAAGAGTTTCCCTCCTAAAAAAGACTCTTTTTCCTTGTGACAAAATATTACTCATCTTCTCTGCACATTTTAGCAAGGAGTACTTCAGACGTTATATGTATTGTCAGTGACTCATGGGTTAAATGAATTTTGCAATCTGGCACACAATCAGTGCTTAGCCTCGGCTGGTGGTTGCAGTTGTACGGCACCGGCACTCATGTTTGGGGCTGGTGGATCCTCTTTCGTCATCAGTCTTTGACCCACAACAAAAGCTAGAAAGCCACAAGAGGGGAAGACAGGCAAACAGTGGCAAATAAAGAAAGCAGGGATGAAAAAGAATCGGTGATATTAAGTGACAGGTTGAGTAGAGTGGTGAAAGAAGTTGAGACTTTGGGCCTCATTTACAGTTTGGTGGAGTGGCCTGCCAACCTCTTTGTTCCCCCCACTTTATTTACAGTTAGGAATAGCACCATATTTACACAGATGGAGTCTCCTACATTGTAACACTTGACCAATCCACCATTGGGCCACCATGTTACAGTAATGGATGTCACGCCCCATTGAGGATGACAACCATCACTCATTTTCCCTGGAAGACAAGCACAGGCAGAGAAAATGCAGAAATGGAAAAAAACTCCCTGTGTGTCGGGCCATTTATTTATATTGAAAATATAATGGTAACGGTATACAAGAGCGCACAGCACAGAGTCCAGGTACAAGTAATAAAACAGTAAATCTATTAGGTGCTCAGGAAGAGGTGGGGGACTGGTTACCACAGTCTCCAAGACAACCAAAGGTCCAAACAGTTACTGTGATCCTCCGAGCACTCAATCATGTAACAAATAGTCTTTATATAGTTTTCACTATATCTTTAATGTCCAGTCTTCTTGTACATTCAATCCAATTTTCCTCATAAGATATTCGCAGCCAACGCACGTTTCGTCAAGTCCGTCTAGGACTAATGACTTCCTCAGGGCTGCAACCCAAATACACACAATCAGTTCCAAATTACACTCATTAGAAATAACAAAATAAATGCAATTTACATTTTTCATGAATTGACTGTTAATCATTCTTAATAGTTCCTCCGACCTTAACTAAGGTCCAATATGTATTGACGAATACTAACACAAGCTAAGGTTGTTATCAGTGACCGATACCTCTTACCCTGTACTGAAGTACTTTGCATATGACTCGTATGTAACTATAGCTTTGAACTTTTGTAATATATTTGATTTGTATTCAATGACGTGATTAACACGGTTTTGGTAAAATTGGGTCTTCTTTAAATAACCAGTGTGTTAGTATTCGTAAATACATATTGGACCTTAGTTAAGGTCGGAGGAACTATTAAGAATGATTAACAGTCAATTCATGAAAAATGTAAATTGCATTTATTTTGTTATTTCTAATGAGTGTAATTTGGAACTGATTGTGTGTATTTGGGTTGCAGCCCTGAGGAAGTCATTAGTCCTAGACGGACTTGACGAAACGTGCGTTGGCTGCGAATATCTTATGAGGAAAATTGGATTGAATGTACAAGAAGACTGGACATTAAAGATATAGTGAAAACTATATAAAGACTATTTGTTACATGATTGAGTGCTCGGAGGATCACAGTAACCATTTATTTATATTGTTCATACAGAGCACTCACACTTTTGGAGTTTAATTCCTGTGAACAAAAAAGTTGGATGGGCTGGCACTTTAAACATGGTGCTTAGGGCCCGATCATGACTTTTGGTGAGGCGGGAGCAGGAGGTACGCCACAATCCTGCAGCGCCACAGCCGTGGTCGGGGCACCCACAAGCTTAGGAGTTTCCTCTTGTCTAGCGGGCTGTTCTTTGGCGTTCCCATGGCGGTGCCTAAGAAAATGGGCAACACAATGGGAACAACAAAAACAGTTCCACTGCAGTCCAGCCAAGCATTTTGCGGCCACAGCCAGGGAACGGCAGTTCCCTGGCAGCATCTGTAGTCCCAGGGCGGTCCGACCTCCCAACTCTTAATGGGGCGGTTGGACCGCCGGTACAATGGTGGCTGGTCTGCCTTACCTGCGCCACCACGAGTCTGGTGGTCCTCAGATCACCAGATTCGTATTTAGGGCCTTAGTCATCACACTTTCTGTAAAGCTGTAAAGGGAAATCCGATGCATATGAAATTGGAGTATTAATTGAGGGGGGGTAAGAACCCAGTTCAAATGATAGTTACAATCTTTGTCGAGGTGAACCACAAAAGTCACTAAATAAACCTATGCTTAACCCTCTGCTAGTTTGGCACATGCAGTCAGGCTTAACTTAGAGGTAATATGTAAAGTATTTATGCAGGCAGTACCCAAACAGTAATAAAGTCGAAAGCAAAGCAATAAAAATCCCAAAATGAATTTTGAAATATATTATAAATTAATAAACAAAATGACACCAAAATGACAAAAATCCAATAACAGCAACCGGAGTTATTTCTGGATTTTTAAAGGTGTAAATAAAAATAGCACTAGGAAGCACAAAATGCCAATAATAGTCAATGGTTGTGGTGGGACAGGACCTAGATAAATTTATGCTGACTGTGAGAAAGTGCAGTTCAGATACAGCAACCAGGTGTGTCCCGGTCAAAGATTTTACCTTCTTCTGACCTTGGCCCTTCAAGTCCCAGTCCACCACAGGAAAACACTTCTGAAGCCCAAGGACCTCATGAGAGTCATTTAGAGACTCACAGGGTGGCAAGTGGAGGCCACAGAATGGTCCAGTCCTGATTCTCTGGGCACTTGTAGGAAAAGGCCTCTCGTAGCTCGTTGTGTCACTGTAGCTTTTATAAGACGTCAGCCTTAAGACCCTTCATATCCACTTCTTTGTCCAGGACACAAGAGGGAGGGCAGGTCCAACCATCCGGCTCTTTTCAACTCACAGACCTTCTTCTGTCCTTCTCAGGTCCAGCGAGTGTTCCGATTTCAGGTTCTGATGGTGCCACTTTTATACCCAGTGCCAGCCTGAGGGCTGGGGACAAACCCTTTCCTTACCCCAAAATCAAACTGGTGACTTCTTCCCTCTTGGAGTTTGGCTCAAGCGTGGCTAGTGAAACAAAAGGCAGGAGCAGGTCTGGTGTCAGATTCATTTGGGTGTTCAGGGGAAGGTTCTTTCAAGTTTTAATCATAGGATGGCACAGCTCCTCCCCAACCATCTGACCAGGAAGGCGACTCCTCTTTACACCAAGGCCCTTTGTCCACAGTAAGCATTTCCCAGTGGGGGAGGCATCATGAGCCCAGGAACGACTGGCTGCTCACAGAAAGGCCCTAGTAACATTGGGTGGGGAAATGCAAAGTTTCTAAAAGTGTCATTTCCAAAATAATAATTTAAACTTCGACTTTACCATTAAAGGGGTTTTTATATTACAATTGGAATGAGTGGGGTGTGAATTCCTTTAGCTGTTTCCAAACTGAATGTACCGTTAATTAAATGTAATAAAGATCTCTGCCAAAAAAAACCTTCGTGGGTACCCGTTGGGCATTGCAGTGCCAGACCGACAAGGAGCAAGGCCCTATGATGAAGAATTACATCCCTCGGGGTGTGTGAGGGCATTTTTTAGAAAAGACCCGTCTTCCCTACCCATAGGAACTGCACACTCTTGTATTCCCTATCACTGTCTTGGAGCACATGTGCAGGACCAGTTTAAATATAGCTCCTGGTTCCTCTTGTCAAAAACAAGACTTTATAAATGTCATGCCAATAGGTTTGCAAACTAAAGCCTCCATGATCTCAAACTTTGCACCACCTCGTTCTGGAAACAATTACATTTATCACACCTTTGAAGTGTGCTCCAAATCCCTCTGGGGTTGAGACGTGATCACTGATTGTATGACAAAAATTGTGACAGCAATATTGACTGATATGAATAGCATGTCAAAAATATTGTTTACCAAAATATAGTGTTTCTAAGTTTACATGTACAAATATTTTGTCCATAATCATGGAGAGAATATCACCCAAAAAAATAAAGAATATTGTTTTTTATTAATATTGACTTTTAAGTAATTTATTTAAAATAGTAAATTGATTAAAAACAGTATAGTGTTAAATAAATACTTTTAGTGAGTTATTTAAATATATACATGTATGTATAAATATATACTTATATACTAACTTAACAATTGTAAATACATTTCATTTAAAATATGAATTGTAAAGTTAAAATTAGCAAGCATATACATAACAAACATTTCTAACTGAACTCAAATATTAAAGTAAACATATAGAAAATAGTTTTATTTGATATTTGTGCAAAGAATATGCCTAAATATATAAATATATTAAAAAAGATAAAAGTGACATTACAGTTAGATGAAAATGTAAGTTTAAATGAAACATTTGAAAATGTTTACACTTTGAAAAAACAATGGCCTTCGACAGTTATAGTTATTTCAAGTAACTATAACTTGTGTCCTCCACATGCACAGTATTCTCGTCAACAATGTAATTTTCAGATGTCATCAGTGATGTTATCAATGATGTGATGGAACATATCATTAGTGATGTAAAATGTGAGGTCATAAGCAGTCCATAGCAAGGGTGCAAGTTATAGTTACTTGAAACAAGGAAGGAGCTGAGGTGGATGATTTTTTTTGGGAACGTTTTGTAAAGCTTCATCAAACAGCACCATGTAATATTATTAGGAATAACAAAAACAATTTAATAATTACATATTAAAAAGCAGAACTAATTATAAACAATGTAACTAAAGAAATCCTTTAAAAGTATTTCAATTAAAAATACATTTTCTAGAAACAATATAAACATTTCACAAACGAAATAATAAAAAATTAAAAACATGCAATCAAACAATATGAAAAGTAATTCATATTAATCCATGCCACCCAACATGAGCGAAGGTGTTGGACTTAAGAGAGATTAGATTTACCATTCCCACTCCGATTTAGCCAACAGTACAGTAGGTGTTAGACTAAAAAGGGGTATATTTACTATTACCACTCCGGTCTAAGCAATAGTAGCGAAAGTGTTGGACTTTCAGGGGGTTAGATTAACTATTCTCACTCCAACATCAGCAGCAATAGGGAAAATGTTGGACATCAGAGGGGCTAAATTGACTATTCCCACTCCAATCTATGGAACATACCAATCCAACTCATAATCATTTTGTAAAAAACATTTATGTTCCTAACAACAGAAAATTATTAAATCATAATTTATACACAAACTACATACTATATATATTAAAAGTGACAAAAACACAAAATAGTTTTAAAAAATAGAAAACTTTAAAGTAAGTAAATTCAATTTCCTCCTGGAAACCCCAAAAAGAACAACACCAAAAAATGTAAATAATAAATGAAATTATATTTAGATTAAAATATTACTTTGATAAAGCAAACAAAATGAAGGAAAGAAATAAAAATTCATTTTACTAATATTGTTGTTAAAAATACATCAATGTATAAATTAATGCTGTTAAAAACCATTAATTCACATAATAAACATTTTCAAAATGTACATAACTAACTCACAAATAAACAAATAAATCGTACATGTCAATAACTTCCCACCCTATTCCCGTACAAAACCAATAACCCACTACTAAGATATAAATAACAAACATTTTAAAAATGAAATATACATTTAAATTTACAAATTAAACTTGCATGAATTAGATACCAAATAAACTTAAACAAATTAACTATTACTCAAACAGTTAATTTGCTAAAAAAAATAACTAACATTACAATTTCATAAATTATCATTTAAATAACTTCCCCTACAATATAAAAAGTAAAATTCACAAAAGTAACAGGAATTTACTCATATTTTTGGTAATGTTCATGTTCCTGCTTTTGTAAGAGGTGGAAGCTGTGAGATGATGATCAGACGATTTGAAAACACTTACATACTTTTGCCCCTGCTGGACTCAACATGAAGAAGAATTAAAAGAACATCCTTGGCCCAGCATAATAGTATACTTATTCATACAATTGTATGAATCCCTCTGTTTTTTATTCTTATTGCTGTGTGGCAGATGTTAACAGTATTTAATTGGCATATATGTTTTGTTTTTATAGAAGATCATATAATATGTTTTTTTGTATTTAGTGTTGACCAGAATGATTACATGCAATGATGATAACCTGTGTATTTGCGACTGTTGAATTACACCATTCATACTTTTGCATAACTGATTGAGAGCGACATGGGAGGAGGATAATATGCTTTTGAAGTCTGTAATAATATCACTACGATGGTGTGAAATTGAGGGTTAACGTCATTGTATTTGAATAACTTGACATTATTCTAACTCATTGGAACAAATTCCATGATGTCGCTTCTAATGTGCAGGAGATAATATACTACTCTGGTGATCGTTTTCTGTGTTGTTCGTAGCACTACACCCTTGTGTACATATGATGAACTTTTGAATCAGCCACTCCTGTGATCAAGATCTTTTAGGCTGAAACGTGTAGGGTTGCTGATTTCTTGCCAATGAACTCGATTTGTGCACTGGCAGTTCCAGGGTGTATGTTTCTCTGTTTTACTGTCAGGATGAGTTTGGACTAACTACTATATGTGAAATAAATGAAAGAAAAAAACATATGTATTACAACTATTTTAAAGTAAACTATATTAATTACAATAATATTCTTATTAAGTATATTGTACACCAAAAAGGTTATTCTTATCTTAGATATTCTCTTCCACCATATTTTGGTAGTGACAATATTTTTTACATGATATTCATGTCATGCAATATTTTTAGTTCGATTTTGTGTTATGCACTTTGACCACTTGCCCCCACATGAACCCCAAATTTTTTTTGAAGTGCAAGATTAGTAAACATGGGTTGTTTGTTTGCAAATCACACAATACTAGCCCCAGGGAACCTCATTCCTCATTGTTCAGTAAGTTCCCCGGTGGTTGGCGAACACAACAGGTCAAGTTCACAAACCACAAAGTATAGTTGTCAACCAGGTTTGATTTCAAGTTGAAATTTGAATTTCTACATCTGTAATTTGAACCCAAAATACATATACCATTAAAATGAACAAATTACAGTGTGATTTAAAACTTTTTTAACAGATTTACACCAAGCAACAAAAAGAGATAAAGTGCTGTGTTAATATCAAGTTTAGGGTTGTCAGTCCCTAGTGCAGTGGCCATGTTGCATCTTTCACTGTATGTTTTCTTTTCTGGAGAATGGTGCCCCTTTTCCTCTGACAGGTGATATATATGTTACTGTCTGTTCCTCACTAACACAGTGCTAGGTTATGTTGGGAAATAGGGGCACATATCAAAGTGGTTCTCCTTATTTTATGGGTGACTACTGCCCCTGGAACAAAATGTGTGTAGTAAGGCCTTTTGTTTGCTATGTCCATCAGTTGCTCTTTTTGCATTTGTAACCCTGAGTGTGGCGGGTTTGTCCAGACGTGGGTTCTGTGCTCACCATGCCACTGAAGTCTAGTTAGCCTGGCTGATGAGGTGTGATATCATGAAACCAGTACAAAGATGCTTGCTTCCGGTCCAGTGAGGCCACGCCTGTCAGTTCGGGCTAACCTGTTCTCACGAGGATCACGTTCAAGACTCATTTGCATATGGCTGGTTCAAAACTTGAATGGCATGGTAATCAAAAAAACAATGGATTTTGGCCAAGATCTCTGTACTAAGGGTGAATGTTTGACATTTGTTCAGCATTCTGCCCATCAATTGTTGTTTTTGCATTTGTCACCCCGAGCGGGACAGGTACGCACCGGATGTGGGTCCTATGCTCACCATTCCACCGGAGTCAAGCATAGCCTGGCTGATGAGCGGTGATACCATGAACCCGGTCACAGGAAGCTTGTTTTAGGTCCAGTGAAGGGCAGGCCTGGCAGTTCGGGTTGGACTGATCCCATGGGGAGCAGGGTCAAAACTGATTTTCATATTTCTGGGTCCAAATGGGAATGGCATGGTGGGCAACAAAACAATAGATTTAGGCCCAGATCCCTATACAAGAAGTGAATGTTTGACATTGCTCAGCATTCTGTCCATCAATTGTTCTTTTTGCAATTGAGCGGAATGATAACATACTATGTCTCTATGTGGAAATCCACCCAGTGTGTCATGACTGGGCAGGCTAATTCCACAGGACTGTGGATGGTGTGTGTGTGTGAGAAGTGTGTTGGAAGGAGGGGTAAACAAGTTCCCCAAGGTCCGTATGTAAGTAACCCCTAACTTTGTTGGGTGCTTCATAGGGTCTACAGGTACTTAGAGTTGTGTTCTTCCCTATGCTGCTTTGTTCCCTATGGTGCTCTTTCCTTTACATGCATCCTCCCGAAACCATTGTAAAGCCAAGTGTTAGTGTCTCATTCAAAATTGGACTATCTGAAAATAGCAGCGAGATTATTTTGGGTTCACCGAGCCACTCCTGGAAGTACAGTCTGTAACACCTGATCACAGGACCGCAGCCAAGGGCAGGGTCTACACTGCATTAATATACAAAGCAAAGGCTGCCCATCAGGGTCTTAACTACTTGAGAGGCAAGACAGCAGCACCAGCCTTTGATTTTACACAACACCAGAGTGGCATTCCTCCTTGGAAGAAGGATGCCATGGAGAGGTCGTACACCTGAAAAAAAATGCAGTTTTGAATAATTTGCTCCCACCAAATTTGAATAGCCAGCTAGGTAAAGCTTGAATGCCATTGCATGCAGGTATATGCTGACCATTTGCTTTACAGAGATGTTCACCGTTAGGTCTGGCAGAGCTCTGTACACCTGGGTCGAAAAATGCACAGACCAGAGGCTGAAATCTTTGGCTGTCTCCAAGGGTCTGGTGAAATTGTGTAATTTTTCCACATGTAGTTTCCGTGAGAAGTATGTGTATCTTGTATGATCAAGAAGTTTTCTGCATGAAGGGTATCCATGACGTATCCTCAGGTAAAGAAAAAACGTTACATGTGTTTCCTTCTAAATGCATTGGGTGGACATCTGATTGAAATGTGTACTCCAGGTAAGGTCTCTAGTACAAAATTACATGAAAAACCTGCTCAGTTAATTGGGTAGGTATCTGAGCCGTGCCAGTCTCCTGTACACAAACGTTACAAGAAATGCCTAATCAAAAACAAAATTGCAAACAATATGTAAAACCCAATATTCTGGATCTCAGAGCGATTAATATCATGTTAAATGTATTTCACCTGGGCCTACTGTCCAACCTGAGCTGTGTAATTGTTTTCACTAGGGAATAGAGTTGTTCTTTATGGTATAAACCTTCACCCTAAAAGAGGTGGCATGCTTCATCATCGGGCCTGGTCAGTGACCAGTCTCTCCAGGTGAATTGAACCCCCACCCCACCCGGTCTTTTTAACTCTGCCCGTTGGGGTCTATAAAAAAGGTTTCAGTGCACCAATAGGCAGTTTTAATCTCACCGCCTTCGTCCTGTGTTACTCATCATACATGCCTCATCCATACCACTATGATAAGGATCCCTTTCTTGATGTATCCTCCAAAGATCTCCCCTCCGATGAGGGTTGCAGCCTACACTGGCTCTCTGCCTTGTGCCAGCGTGGGGCGGGGCCGGATGAGGAGGCATGCCAGCTCTGGGTGGGTAAGAGTTTCCCTCCTAAATAAGACTCTTTTTCCTTGTGACAAAATATTACTCATCTTCTCTGCACACTTTAGCAAGGAGTACTTCAGACGTTATATGTATTGTCAGTGACTCATGGGTTAAATGAATTTTGCAATCTGGCACACAATCAGTGCTTAGCCTCGGCTGGTGGTTGCAGTTGTACGGCACCGGCACTCATGTTTGGGGCTGGTGGATCGTCTTTCGTCATCAGTCTTTGACCCACAACAAAAGCTAGAAAGCCACAAGAGGGGAAGACAGGCAAACAGTGGCAAATAAAGAAAGCAGGGATGAAAAAGAATCAGTGATATTAAGTGACAGGTTGAGTAGAGTGGTGAAAGAAGTTGAGACTTTGGGCCTCATTTACAGTTTGGTGGAGTGGCCTGCCAACCTCTTTGTTCCCCCCACTTTATTTACAGTTAGGAATAGCACCATATTTACACAGATGGAGTCTCCTACATTGTAACACTTGACCAATCCACCATTGGGCCACCATGTTACAGTAATGGATGTCACGCCCCATTGAGGATGACAACCATCACTCATTTTCCCTGGAAGACAAGCACAGGCAGAGAAAATGCAGAAATGGAAAAAAAACTCCCTGTGTGTCGGGCCATTTATTTATATTGTTCATACAGAGCACTCACACTTTTGGAGTTTAATTCCTGTGAACAAAAAAGTTGGATGGGCTGGCACTTTAAACATGGTGCTTAGGGCCCGATCATGACTTTTGGTGAGGCGGGAGCAGGAGGTACGCCACAATCCTGCAGCGCCACAGCCGTGGTCGGGGCACCCACAAGCTTAGGAGTTTCCTCTTGTCTAGCGGGCTGTTCTTTGGCGTTCCCATGGCGGTGCCTAAGAAAATGGGCAACACAATGGGAACAACAAAAACAGTTCCACTGCAGTCCAGCCAAGCATTTTGCGGCCACAGCCAGGGAACGGCAGTTCCCTGGCAGCATCTGTAGTCCCAGGGCGGTCCGACCTCCCAACTCTTAATGGGGCGGTTGGACCGCCGGTACAATGGTGGCTGGTCTGCCTTACCTGCGCCACCACGAGTCTGGTGGTCCTCAGATCACCAGATTCGTATTTAGGGCCTTAGTCATCACACTTTCTGTAAAGCTGTAAAGGGAAATCCGATGCATATGAAATTGGAGTATTAATTGAGGGGGGGTAAGAACCCAGTTCAAATGATAGTTACAATCTTTGTCGAGGAAAACACTTCTGAAGCCCAAGGACCTCATGAGAGTCATTTAGAGACTCACAGGGTGGCAAGTGGAGGCCACAGAATGGTCCAGTCCTGATTCTCTGGGCACTTGTAGGAAAAGGCCTCTCGTAGCTTGTTGTGTCACTGTAGCTTTTATAAGACGTCAGCCTTAAAACCCTTCATATCCACTTCTTTGTCCAGGACACAAGAGGGAGGGCAGGTCCAACCATCCGGCTCTTTTCAACTCACAGACCTTCTTCTGTCCTTCTCAGGTCTAGCGAGTGTTCCGATTTCAGGTTCTGATGGTGCCACTTTTATACCCAGTGCCAGCCTGAGGGCTGGGGACAAACCCTTTCTTTACCCCAAAATCAAACTGGTGACTTCTTCCCTCTTGGAGTTTGGCTCCAGCGTGGCTAGTGAAACAAAAGGCAGGAGCAGGTCTGGTGTCAGATTCATTTGGGTGTTCAGGGGAAGGTTCTTTCAAGTTTTAATCATAGGATGGCACAGCTCCTCCCCAACCATCTGACCAGGAAGGCGACTCCTCTTTACACCAATGCCCTTTGTCCACAGTAAGCATTTCCCAGTGGGGGAGGCATCATGAGCCCAGGAACGACTGGCTGCTCACAGAAAGGCCCTAGTAACATTGGGTGGGGAAATGCAAAGTTTCTAAAAGTGTCATTTCCAAAATAATAATTTAAACTTCGACTTTACCATTAAAGGGGTTTTTATATTACAATTGGAATGAGTGGGGTGTGAATTCCTTTAGCTGTTTCCAAACTGAATGTACCGTTAATTAAATGTAATAAAGATCTCTGCCAAAAAAAACCTTTGTGGGTACCCGTTGGGCATTGCAGTGCCAGACCGACAAGGAGCAAGGCCCTATGATGAACAATGACATCCCTCGGGGTGTGTGAGGGCATTTTTTAGAAAAGACCCATCTTCCCTACCCATAGGAACTGCACACTCTTGTATTCCCTATCACTGTCTTGGAGCACATGTGCAGGACCGGTTTAAATATAGCTCCTGGTTCCTCTTGTCAAAAACAAGACTTTATAAATGTCATGCCAATAGGTTTGCAAACTAAAGCCTCCATGATCTCAAACTTTGCACCACCTCGTTCTGGAAACAATTACATTTATCACACCTTTGAAGTGTGCTCCAAATCCCTCTGGGGTTGAGACATAATCACTGATTGTATGACAAAAATTGTGACAGCAATATTGACTGATATGAATAGCATGTCAAAAATATTGTTTACCAAAATATAGTGTTTCTAAGTTTACATTTACAAATATTTTGTACATAATCATGGAGAGAATATCACCCAAAAAAATAAAGAATATTGTTTTTTATTAATATTGACTTTTAAGTAATTTATTTAAAATAGTAAATTGATTAAAAACAGTATAGTGTTAAATAAATACTTTTAGTGAGTTATTTAAATATATACATGTATGTATAAATATATACTTATATACTAACTTAACAATTGTAAATACATTTCATTTAAAATATGAATTGTAAAGTTAAAATTAGCAAGCATATACATAACAAACATTTCTAACTGAACTCAAATATTAAAGTAAACATATACAAAATAGTTTTATTTGATATTTGTGCAAAGAATATGCCTAAATATATAAATATATTAAAAAAGATAAAAGTGACATTACAGTTAGATGAAAATGTAAGTTTAAATGAAACATTTGAAAATGTTTACACTTTGAAAAAACAATGGCCTTCGACAGTTATAGTTATTTCAAGTAACTATAACTTGTGTCCTCCACATGCACAGTATTCTGGTCAACAATGTAATTTTCAGTTGTCATCAGTGATGTTATCAATGATGTGATGGAACATATCATTAGTGATGTAAAATGTGAGGTCATAAGCAGTCCATAGCAAGGGTGCAAGTTATAGTTACTTGAAACAAGGAAGGAGCTGAGGTGGATGATTTTTTTTGGGAACGTTTTGTAAAGCTTCATCAAACAGCACCATGTAATATTATTAGGAATAACAAAAACAATTTAATAATTACATATTAAAAAGCAGAACTAATTATAAACAATGTAACTAAAGAAATCCTTAAAAAGTATTTCAATTAAAAATACATTTTCTAGAAACAATATAAACATTTCACAAACGAAATAATAAAAAATTAAAAACATGCAATCAAACAATATGAAAAGTAATTCATATTAATCCATGCCACCCAACAAAGTGGTTCTCCTTATTTTATGGGTGACTACTGCCCCTGGAACAAAATGTGTGTAGTAAGGCCTTTTGTTTGCTATGTCCATCAGTTGCTCTTTTTGCATTTGTAACCCTGAGTGTGGTGGGTTTGTCCAGACGTGGGTTCTGTGCTCACCATGCCACTGGAGTCTAGTTAGCCTGGCTGATGAGGTGTGATATCATGAAACCAGTACAAAGATGCTTGCTTCCGGTCCAGTGGGGCCACGCCTGTCAGTTCGGGCTAACCTGTTCTCACGAGGATCACGTTCAAGACTCATTTGCATATGGCTGGTTCAAAACTTGAATGGCATGGTAATCAAAAAAACAATGGATTTTGGCCAAGATCTCTGTACTAAGGGTGAATGTTTGACATTTGTTCAGCATTCTGCCCATCAATTGTTGTTTTTGCATTTGTCACCCCGAGCGGGACAGGTACGCACCGGATGTGGGTCCTATGCTCACCATTCCACCGGAGTCAAGCATAGCCTGGCTGATGAGCGGTGATACCATGAACCCGGTCACAGGAAGCTTGTTTTAGGTCCAGTGAAGGCCAGGCCTGGCAGTTCGGGTTGGACTGATCCCATGGGGAGCAGGGTCAAAACTGATTTTCATATTTCTGGGTCCAAATGGGAATGGCATGGTGGGCAACAAAACAATAGATTTAGGCCCAGATCCCTATACAAGAAGTGAATGTTTGACATTGCTCAGCATTCTGTCCATCAATTGTTCTTTTTGCAATTGAGCGGAATGATAACATACTATGTCTCTATGTGGAAATCCACCCAGTGTGTCATGACTGGGCAGGCTAATTCCACAGGACTGTGGATGGTGTGTGTGTGTGAGAAGTGTGTTGGAAGGAGGGGTAAACAAGTTCCCCAAGGTCCGTATGTAAGTAACCCCTAACTTTGTTGGGTGCTTCATAGGGTCTACAGGTACTTAGAGTTGTGTTCTTCCCTATGCTGCTTTGTTCCCTATGGTGCTCTTTCCTTTACATGCATCCTCCCGAAACCATTGTAAAGCCAAGTGTTAGTGTCTCATTCAAAATTGGACTATCTGAAAATAGCAGCGAGATTATTTTGGGTTCACCGAGCCACTCCTGGAAGTACAGTCTGTAACACCTGATCACAGGACCGCAGCCAAGGGCAGGGTCTACACTGCATTAATATACAAAGCAAAGGCTGCCCATCAGGGTCTTAACTACTTGAGAGGCAAGACAGCAGCACCAGCCTTTGATTTTACACAACACCAGAGTGGCATTCCTCCTTGGAAGAAGGCTGCCATGTAGCGGTCGTACACCTGAAAAAAATGCAGTTTTGAATAATTTGCTCCCACCAAATTTGAATAGCCAGCTAGGTAAAGCTTGAATGCCATTGCATGCAGGTATATGCTGACCATTTGCTTTACAGAGATGTTCACCGTTAGGTCTGGCAGAGCTCTGTACACCTGGGTCGAAAAATGCACAGACCAGAGGCTGAAATCTTTGGCTGTCTCCAAGGGGTTGGTGAAATTGTGTAATTTTTCCACATGTAGTTTCCGTGAGAAGTATGTGTATCTTGTATGATCATTGTGTTGGACTTGTAAAGCGCACAGCTGCCCGTAAGCGTCCCGGCGCTTGCTTAGGGAACCCGTCCTGGTATTCCCCTGTGAGAAACCCCGGCAGGGTGTCCACAAGGTGAAAGCCAGGCATCCCGCCGCGAGGGGCCGTAGTGGAGATTAAGCAAGCTATTGCCCAGAGTCGCAGAGTGTGGCCCCGTGAGTTGAGTAGGCACCAGAGCGAGAATTGTCGAGTCCGTGGAATTTTGGAGCCCGAGACCCGCCGAAGCGGGGAATCGAACCCTGGTCCACGGTCGATCTCAGCTTCCGGGTCTGCCGCCTCTAACCATTGAGCCACGCTTCTCCTCAAGAAGTTTTCTGCATGAAGGGTATCCATGACGTATCCTCAGGTAAAGAAAAAACGTTACATGTGTTACCTTCTAAATGCATTGGGTGGACATCTGATTGAAATGTGTACTCCAGGTAAGGTCTCTAGTACAAAATTACATGAAAAACCTGCTCAGTTAATTGGGTAGGTATCTGAGCCGTGCCAGTCTCCTGTACACAAACGTTACAAGAAATGCCTAATCAAAAACAAAATTGCAAACAATATGTAAAACCCAATAATCTGGATCTCAGAGCGATTAATATCATGTTAAATGTATTTCACCTGGGCCTACTGTCCAACCTGAGCTGTGTAATTGTTTTCACTAGGGAATAGAGTTGTTCTTTATGGTAGAAACCCTCACCCTAAAAGAGGTGGCATGCTTCATCATCGGGCCTGGTCAGTGACCAGTCTCTCCAGGTGAATTCAACCCCCCCACACCCCAGTCTTTTTAACTCTGCCCGTTGGGGTCTATAAAAAGGTTTCAGTGCACCAATAGGCAGTTTTAATCTCACCGCCTTCGTCCTGTGTTACTCATCATACATGCCTCATCCATACCACTATGATAAGGATCCCTTTCTTGATGTATCCTCCAAGGATCTCCCCTCCGATGAGGGTTGCAGCCTACACTGGCTCTCTGCCTTGTGCCAGCGTGAGGAGGGGCCGGATGAGGAGGCATGCCAGCTCTGGGTGGGTAAGAGTTTCCCTCCTAAAAAAGACTCTTTTTCCTTGTGACAAAATATTACTCATCTTCTCTGCACATTTTAGCAAGGAGTACTTCAGACGTTATATGTATTGTCAGTGACTCATGGGTTAAATGAATTTTGCAATCTGGCACACAATCAGTGCTTAGCCTCGGCTGGTGGTTGCAGTTGTACGGCACCGGCACTCATGTTTGGGGCTGGTGGATCCTCTTTCGTCATCAGTCTTTGACCCACAACAAAAGATAGAAAGCCACAAGAGGGGAAGACAGGCAAACAGTGGCAAATAAAGAAAGCAGGGATGAAAAAGAATCGGTGATATTAAGTGACAGGTTGAGTAGAGTGGTGAAAGAAGTTGAGACTTTGGGCCTCATTTACAGTTTGGTGGAGTGGCCTGCCAACCTCTTTGTTCCCCCCACTTTATTTACAGTTAGGAATAGCACCATATTTACACAGATGGAGTCTCCTACATTGTAACACTTGACCAATCCACCATTGGGCCACCATGTTACAGTAATGGATGTCACGCCCCATTGAGGATGACAACCATCACTCATTTTCCCTGGATGACAAGCACAGGCAGAGAAAATGCAGAAATGGAAAAAAAACTCCCTGTGTGTCGGGCCATTTATTTATATTGTTCATACAGAGCACTCACACTTTTGGAGTTTAATTCCTGTGAACAAAAAAGTTGGATGGGCTGGCACTTTAAACATGGTGCTTAGGGCCCGATCATGACTTTTGGTGAGGCGGGAGCAGGAGGTACGCCACAATCCTGCAGCGCCACAGCCGTGGTCGGGGCACCCACAAGCTTAGGAGTTTCCTCTTGTCTAGCGGGCTGTTCTTTGGCGTTCCCATGGCGGTGCCTAAGAAAATGGGCAACACAATGGGAACAACAAAAACAGTTCCACTGCAGTCCAGCCAAGCATTTTGCGGCCACAGCCAGGGAACGGCAGTTCCCTGGCAGCATCTGTAGTCCCAGGGCGGTCCGACCTCCCAACTCTTAATGGGGCGGTTGGACCGCCGGTGCAATGGTGGCTGGTCTGCCTTACCTGCGCCACCACGAGTCTGGTGGTCCTCAGATCACCAGATTCGTATTTAGGGCCTTAGTCATCACACTTTCTGTGAAGCTGTAAAGGGAAATCCGATGCATATGAAATTGGAGTATTAATTGAGGGGGGGTAAGAACCCAGTTCAAATGATAGTTACAATCTTTGTCGAGGTGAACCACAAAAGTCACTAAATAAACCTATGCTTAACCCTCTGCTAGCTTGGCACATGCAGTCAGGCTTAACTTAGAGGTAATATGTAAAGTATTTATGCAGGCAGTACCCAAACAGTAATAAAGTCGAAAGCAAAGCAATAAAAATCCCAATTTTGAAATATATTATAAATTAATAAACAAAATGACACCAAAATGACAAAAATCCAATAACAGTCCCGTAGTTATTTCTGGATTTTTAAAGGTGTAAATAAAAATAGCACTAGGAAGCACAAAATGCCAATAATAGTCAATGGTTGTGGTGGGACAGGACCTAGATAAATTTATGCTGACTGTGAGAAAGTGCAGTTCAGATACAGCAACCAGGTGTGTCCCGGTCAAAGATTTTACCTTCTTCTGACCTTGGCCCTTCAAGTCCCAGTCCACCACAGGAAAACACTTCTGAAGCCCCAAGGACCTCATGAGAGTCATTTAGAGACTCACAGGGTGGCAAGTGGAGGCCACAGAATGGTCCAGTCCTGATTCTCTGGGCACTTGTAGGAAAAGGCCTCTCGTAGCTCGTTGTGTCACTGTAGCTTTAATAAGACGTCAGCCTTAAGACCCTTCATATCCACTTCTTTGTCCAGGACACAAGAGGGAGGGCAGGTCCAACCATCCGGCTCTTTTCAACTCACAGACCTTCTTCTGTCCTTCTCAGGTCCAGTGAGTGTTCCGATTTCAGGTTCTGATGGTGCCACTTTTATACCCAGTGCCAGCCTGAGGGCTGGGGACAAACCCTTTCTTTACCCCAAAATCATACTGGTGACTTCTTCCCTCTTGGAGTTTGGCTCCAGCGTGGCTAGTGAAACAAAAGGCAGGAGCAGGTCTGGTGTCAGATTCATTTGGGTGTTCAGGGGAAGGTTCTTTCAAGTTTTAATCATAGGATGGCACAGCTCCTCCCCAACCATCTGACCAGGAAGGCGACTCCTCTTTACACCAAGGCCCTTTGTCCACAGTAAGCATTTCCCAGTGGGGGAGGCATCATGAGCCCAGGAACGACTGGCTGCTCACAGAAAGGCCCTAGTAACATTGGGTGGGGAAATGCAAAGTTTCTAAAAGTGTCATTTCCAAAATAATAATTTAAACTTCGACTTTACCATTAAAGGGGTTTTTATATTACAATTGGAATGAGTGGGGTGTGACTTCCTTTAGCTGTTTCCAAACTGAATGTACCGTTAATTAAATGTAATAAAGATCTCTGCCCAAAAAAACCTTCGTGGGTACCCGTTGGGCATTGCAGTGCCAGACCGACAAGGAGCAAGGCCCTATGATGAAGAATGACATCCCTCGGGGTGTGTGAGGGCATTTTTTAGAAAAGACCCGTCTTCCCTACCCATAGGAACTGCACACTCTTGTATTCCCTATCACTGTCTTGGAGCACATGTGCAGGACCGGTTTAAATATAGCTCCTGGTTCCTCTTGTCAAAAACAAGACTTTATAAATGTCATGCCAATAGGTTTGCAAACTAAAGCCTCCATGATCTCAAACTTTGCACCACCTCGTTCTGGAAACAATTACATTTATCACACCTTTGAAGTGTGCTCCAAATCCCTCTGCGGTTGAGACGTGATCACTGATTGTATGACAAAAATTGTGACAGCAATATTGACTGATATGAATAGCATGTCGAAAATATTGTTTACCAAAATATAGTGTTTCTAAGTTTACATGTACAAATATTTTGTCCATAATCATGGAGAGAATATCACCCAAAAAAATAAAGAATATTGTTTTTTATTAATATTGACTTTTAAGTAATTTATTTAAAATAGTAAATTGATTAAAAACAGTATAGTGTTAAATAAACACTTTTAGTGAGTTATTTAAATATATACATGTATGTATAAATATATACTTATATACTAACTTAACAATTGTAAATACATTTCATTTAAAATATGAATTGTAAAGTTAAAATTAGCAAGCATATACATAACAAACATTTCTAACTGAACTCAAATATTAAAGTAAACATATAGAAAATAGTTTTATTTGATATTTGTGCAATGAATATGCCTAAATATATAAATATATTAAAAAAGATAAAAGTGACATTACAGTTAGATGAAAATGTAAGTTTAAATGAAACATTTGAAAATGTTTACACTTTGAAAAAACAATGGCCTTCGACAGTTATAGTTATTTCAAGTAACTATAACTTGTGTCCTCCACATGCATAGTATTCTCGTCAACAATGTAATTTTCAGATGTCATCAGTGATGTTATCAATGATGTGATGGAACATATCATTAGTGATGTAAAATGTGAGGTCATAAGCAGTCCATAGCAAGGGTGCAAGTTATAGTTACTTGAAACAAGGAAGGAGCTGAGGTGGATGATTTTTTTTGGGAACGTTTTGTAAAGCTTCATCAAACAGCACCATGTAATATTATTAGGAATAACAAAAACAATTTAATAATTACATATTAAAAAGCAGAACTAATTATAAACAATGTAACTAAAGAAATCCTTAAAAAGTATTTCAATTAAAAATACATTTTCTAGAAACAATATAAACATTTCACAAACGAAATAATAAAAAATTAAAAACATGCAATCAAACAATATGAAAAGTAATTCATATTAATCCATGCCACCCAACATGAGCGAAGGTGTTGGACTTAAGAGAGATTAGATTTACCATTCCCACTCCGATTTAGCCAACAGTACAGTAGGTGTTAGACTAAAAAGGGGTATATTTACTATTACCGCTCCGGTCTAAGCAATAGTAGCGAAAGTGTTGGACTTTCAGGGGGTTAGATTTACTATTCTCACTCCAACCTCAGCAGCAATAGGGAAAATGTTGGACATCAGAGGGGCTAAATTGACTATTCCCACTCCAATCTATGGAACATACCAATCCAACTCATAATCATTTTGTAAAAAACATTTATGTTCCTAACAACAGAAAATTATTAAATCATAATTTATACACAAACTACATACTATATATATTAAAAGTGACAAAAACACAAAATAGTTTTAAAAAATAGAAAACTTTAAAGTAAGTAAATTCAATTTCCTCCTGGAAACCCCAAAAAGAACAACACCAACAAATTTAAATAATAAATGAAATTATATTTAGATTAAAATATTACTTTGATAAAGCAAACAAAATGAAGGAAAGAAATAAAAATTCATTTTACTAATATTGTTGTTAAAAATACATCAATGTATAAATTAATGCTGTTAAAAACCATTAATTCACATAATAAACATTTTCAAAATGTACATAACTAACTCACAAATAAACAAATAAATCGTACATGTCAATAACTTCCCACCCTATTCCCGTACAAAACCAATAACCCACTACTAAGATATAAATAACAAACATTTTAAAAATGAAATATACATTTAAATTTACAAATTAAACTTGCATGAATTAGATACCAAATAAACTTAAACAAATTAACTATTACTCAAACAGTTAATTTGCTAAAAAAAATAACTAACATTACAATTTCATAAATTATCATTTAAATAACTTCCCCTACAATATAAAAAGTAAAATTCACAAAAGTAACAGGAATTTACTCATATTTTTGGTAATGTTCATGTTCCTGCTTTTGTAAGAGGTGGAAGCTGTGAGATGATGATCAGAAGATTAGAAAACACTTACATACTTTTGCCCCTGCTGGACTCAACATGAAGAAGAATTAAAAGAACATCCTTGGCCCAGCATAATAGTATACTTATTCATACAATTGTATAAATCCCTCTGTTTTTTATTCTTATTGCTGTTTGGCAGATGTTAACAGTATTTAATTGGCATATATGTTTTGTTTTTATAGAAGATCATATAATATGTTTTTTTGTATTTAGTGTTGACCAGAATGATTACATGCAATGATGATAACCTGTGTATTTGCGACTGTTGAATTACACCATTCATACTTCTGCATAACTGATTGAGAGCGACATGGGAGGAGGATAATATGCTTTTGAAGTCTGTAATAATATCACTACGATGGTGTGAAATTGAGGGTTAACGTCATTGTATTTGAATAATTTGACATTATTCTAACTCATTGGAACAAATTCCATGATGTCGCTTCTAATGTGCAGGAGATAATATACTACTCTGGTGATCGTTTTCTGTGTTGTTCGTAGCACTACACCCTTGTGTACATATGATGAACTTTTGAATCAGCCACTCCTGTGATCAAGATCTTTTAGGCTGAAACGTGTAGGGTTGCTGATTTCTTGCCAATGAACTCGATTTGTGCACTGGCAGTTCCAGGGTGTATGTTTCTCTGTTTTACTGTCAGGATGAGTTTGGACTAACTACTATATGTGAAATAAATGAAAGAAAAAAACATATGTATTACAACTATTTTAAAGTAAACTATATTAATTACAATATTATTCTTATTAAGTATATTGTACACCAAAAAGGTTATTCTTATCTTAGATATTCTGTTCCACCATATTTTGGTAGTGACAATATTTTTTACATGATATTCATGTCATGCAATATTTTTAGTTCGATTTTGTGTTATGCACTTTGACCACTTGCCCCCACATGAACCCCAAATTGTTTTTGAAGTGCAAGATTAGTAAACATGGGTTGTTTGTTTGCAAATCACACAATATTAGCCCCAGGGAACCTCATTCCTCATTGTTCAGTAAGTTCCCCGGTGGTTGGCGAACACAACAGGTCAAGTTCACAAACCACAAAGTATAGTTGTCAACCAGGTTTGATTTCAAGTTGAAATTTGAATTTCTACATCTGTAATTTGAACCCAAAATACATATACCATTAAAATGAACAAATTACAGTGTGATTTAAAACTTTTTTAACAGATTTACACCAAGCAACAAAAAGAGATAAAGTGCTGTGTTAATATCAAGTTTAGGGTTGTCAGTCCCTAGTGCAGTGGCCATGTTGCATCTTTCACTGTATGTTTTCCTTTCTGGAGAATGGTGCCCCTTTTCCTCTGACAGGTGATATATATGTTACTGTCTGTTCCTCACTAACAAAGTGCTAGGTTATGTTGGGAAATAGGGGCACATATCAAAGTGGTTCTCCTTATTTTATGGGTGACTACTGCCCCTGGAACAAAATGTGTGTAGTAAGGCCTTTTGTTTGCTATGTCCATCAGTTGCTCTTTTTGCATTTGTAACCCTGAGTGTGGCGGGTTTGTCCAGACGTGGGTTCTGTGCTCACCATGCCACTGAAGTCTAGTTAGCCTGGCTGATGAGGTGTGATATCATGAAACCAGTACAAAGATGCTTGCTTCCGGTCCAGTGAGGCCACGCCTGTCAGTTCGGGCTAACCTGTTCTCACGAGGATCACGTTCAAGACTCATTTGCATATGGCTGGTTCAAAACTTGAATGGCATGGTAATCAAATAAACAATTGATTTTGGTCAAGATCTCTGTACTAAGGGTGAATGTTTGACATTTGTTCAGCATTCTGCCCATCAATTGTTGTTTTTGCATTTGTCACCCCGAGCGGGACAGGTACGCACCGGATGTGGGTCCTATGCTCACCATTCCACCGGAGTCAAGCATAGCCTGGCTGATGAGCGGTGATACCATGAACCCGGTCACAGGAAGCTTGTTTTAGGTCCAGTGAAGGCCAGGCCTGGCAGTTCGGGTTGGACTGATCCCATGGGGAGCAGGGTCAAAACTGATTTTTATATTTCTGGGTCCAAATGGGAATGGCATGGTGGGCAACAAAACAATAGATTTAGGCCCAGATCCCTATACAAGAAGTGAATGTTTGACATTGCTCAGCATTCTGTCCATCAATTGTTCTTTTTGCAATTGAGCGGAATGATAACATACTATGTCTCTATGTGGAAATCCACCCAGTGTGTCATGACTGGGCAGGCTAATTCCACAGGACTGTGGATGGTGTGTGTGTGTGAGAAGTGTGTTGGAAGGAGGGGTAAACAAGTTCCCCAAGGTCCGTATGTAAGTAACCCCTAACTTTGTTGGGTGCTTCATAGGGTCTACAGGTACTTAGAGTTGTGTTCTTCCCTATGCTGCTTTGTTCCCTATGGTGCTCTTTCCTTTACATGCATCCTCCCGAAACCATTGTAAAGCCAAGTGTTCGTATCTCATTAAAAATTGGACTATCTGAAAATAGCAGCGAGATTATTTTGGGTTCACCGAGCCACTCCTGGAAGTACAGTCTGTAACACCTGATCACAGGACCGCAGCCAAGGGCAGGGTCTACACTGCATTAATATACAAAGCAAAGGCTGCCCATCAGGGTCTTAACTACTTGAGAGGCAAGACAGCAGCACCAGCCTTTGATTTTACACAACACCAGAGTGGCATTCCTCCTTGGAAGAAGGATGCCATGGAGCGGTCGTACACCTGAAAAAAAATGCAGTTTTGTATAATTTGCTCCCACCAAATTTGAATAGCCAGCTAGGTAAAGCTTGAATGCCATTGCATGAAGGTATATGCTGACCATTTGCTTTACAGAGATGTTCACCGTTAGGTCTGGCAGAGCTCTGTACACCTGGGTCGAAAAATGCACAGACCAGAGGCTGAAATCTTTGGCTGTCTCCAAGGGTCTGGTGAAATTGTGTAATTTTTCCACATGTAGTTTCCGTGAGAAGTATGTGTATCTTGTATGATCAAGAAGTTTTCTGCATGAAGGGTATCCATGACGTATCCTCAGGTAAAGAAAAAACGTTACATGTGTTACCTTCTAAATGCATTGGGTGGACATCTGATTGAAATGTGTACTCCAGGTAAGGTCTCTAGTACAAAATGAGATGAAAAACCTGCTCAGTTAATTGGGTAGGTATCTGAGCCGTGCCAGTCT
Source organism: Lissotriton helveticus (assembly GCF_964261635.1). Lineage (NCBI taxonomy): Eukaryota > Metazoa > Chordata > Amphibia > Caudata > Salamandridae > Lissotriton > Lissotriton helveticus. The sequence continues at coordinate 259,284,147 of NC_136061.1, forward strand.
CCTGTACACAAACGTTACAAGAAATGCCTAATCAAAAACAAAATTGCAAACAATATGTAAAACCCAATAATCTGGATCTCAGAGCGATTAATATCATGTTAAATGTATTTCACCTGGGCCTACTGTCCAACCTGAGCTGTGTAATTGTTTTCACTAGGGAATAGAGTTGTTCTTTATGGTATAAACCCTCACCCTAAAAGAGGTGGCATGCTTCATCATCGGGCCTGGTCAGTGACCAGTCTCTCCAGGTGAATTCAACTCTCCCACCCCACCCGGTCTTTTTAACTCTGCCCTTGGGGTCTATAAAAAAGGTTTCAGTGCACCAATAGGCAGTTTTAATCTCACCGCCTTCGTCCTGTGTTACTCATCATACATGCCTCATCCATACCACTATGATAAGGATCCCTTTCTTGATGTATCCTCCAAAGATCTCCCCTCCGATGAGGGTTGCAGCCTACACTGGCTCTCTGCCTTGTGCCAGCGTGGGGCGGGCCGGATGAGGAGGCATGCCAGCTCTGGGTGGGTAAGAGTTTCCCTCCTAAATAAGACTCTTTTTCCTTGTGACAAAATATTACTCATCTTCTCTGCACACTTTAGCAAGGAGTACTTCAGACGTTATATGTATTGTCAGTGACTCATGGGTTAAATGAATTTTGCAAGCTGGCAGACAACCAGTGCTTAGCCTCAGCTGGTGGTTGCAGTTGTAAGGCACCGGCACTCATTTTTGGGGCTGATGGATCCTCTTTCGTCATCAGTCTTTGACCCACAACAAAAGCTAGAAAGCCACGAGAGGGGAAGACAGGCAAACAGTGGCAAATAAAGAAAGCAGGGATGAAAAAGAATTGGTGATATTAAGTGACAGGTTGAGTAGAGTGGTGAAATAAGTTGAGACTTTAGGACTAATTTACAGTTTGGTAGAGTGGTCTGCCAACCTCTTGGTTCCCCCCACTTTATTTACAGTTAGGAATAGCACCATATTTACACAGATGGAGTCTCCTACATTGTAACACTTGACCAATCCACCATTGGGCCACCATGTTACAGTAATGGATGTCACGCCCCATTGAGAGGGTGACAACCATCACTCATTTTCCCTGGATGACAAGCATAGGCAGGGAAAATGCAGAAATGGTAAAAAAAACTCCCTGTGTGTCGAGCCATTTATTTATATTGTTCATACAGAGCACTCACACTTTTGGAGTTTAATTCCTGTGAACAAAAAAGTTGGATGAGCTGGCACTTTAAACATGGTGCTTAGGGCCCGATCATGACTTTTAGTGAGGTGGGAGCGGGAGGTACGCCACAATCCTGCTGCGCCACAGCCGTGGTCAGGTCACCCACCAGCTTAGGAGTTTCCACTTGTCTAGCAGGCTAGTTCGTTGGCGTTCCCATGGCGGTGCCTAAGAAAATGGGCAACACAATAGGAACAGCAAAAACAGTTCTGCTGCAGTCCCGCCAAGCATTATGCGGCCTCAAGACCACCGCGCCACAGCCAAGGAACGGTAGTTCCCTGGCAGCATCTAAAGTCCCAGGGTGGTCCAACCTCCCAACTCTTAATGGGGCGGTTGGACCAACGGTGCAATGGTGGTTGGTCTGCCTTACCTGCGCCATCACGAGTCAGGCGGTCCTCAGATCACCAGACTCGTAATTAGGGCCTCAGTCATCACACTTTCAGTAAAGCTGTAAAGGGAAATCCGGCGCATATGAAATTGGAGTATTAGTTGATGGGGGTAGGAACCCAGTTCAAATGATAGTTACAATCTTTGTCAAGGTGAACCACAAAAGTCACTAAATAAACCTATGCTTAACCCTTTGCTAGCTTGGCACATGCAGGCAGGCTTAACTTAGTGGTAATATGTAAAGTATTTATGCAGGCAGTACCCAAACAGTAATAAAGTCGAAAGCAAAACAAAAAAAATCCAAAAATGAATTTGGAAATATAGTATACATTAATAAACAAAATGACACCAAAATGACAAAAATCAAATAACAGCAACCAGAGTTATTTATGGATTTTTAAAGGTGTAAATGAAAATAGCACCAGGAAGCACAAAATGCCAATAATAGTCAATGGTTGTGGTAGTTGTAATTTATGCTGACTGTGAGAAAGTGCAGGTCAAATACACCAACCAGGTGTCTCCCGGTCAAAGATTTTACCTTCTTCTGACCTTAGCCTTTCTAGTCCCAGTCCACCACAGGAAAACACTTATGAAGCCCCAAGTACCTCAGGAGAGGCCTTTAGAGACTCACAGGGTGGCAAGGGAAGGCAACAGAACGGTCCAGTCCTGATACTCTGGGCACTTGTAGGAAAAGGCTTCTCGTAGCTCGTTGTGTCACTGTAGCTTTAATAAGACGTCAGCCTTAAGACCCTTCATATCCACTTCTTTGTCCAGGACACAAGAGGGAGGGCAGGTCCAACCATCAGGGCTCTTTTCAAGTCACATACCTTCTTCTGTTCTTCTCAGGTCCAGCGAGTGTTCCGATTTCAGGTTCTGATGGTGCCACTTTTATACCCAGTGCCAGAATGAGGGCTGGGGACAAACCCTTTCTTTATCCCAAACTCATACTGGGGACTTCTTCCCTCTTTGAGTTTGGCTCCAGCGTGGCTAGTGAAACAAAAGGCAGGAGCAGGTCTGGTGTCAGATTCATTTGGGTGTTCAGGGGAAGGTTCTTTCAAGTTTTAATCATAGGAGGGCACAGCTCCTCCCCAACCATCCGACCAGGAAGGCGACTCCTCTTTACACCTAGGCCCTTTGTCCACAGTCTGGCCCCAATAAGCATTTCCCAGTAGGGGAGCCATCATGAGCCCAAGAGTGACTGGCTGCTCACAGAAAGGCCCTTGTAACTTTGGGTAGGGAAATGCATAGTTTCTAAAAGTGTCATTTCAGAAATAATAATTTAAAATTCGACTTTACCTTTAAAGGGGGTTTTATATTACAATTAAAATGAGCGGGATGTGTATTCCTTTAGCTGTTTCGAAACTGAATGTACCGCTTATTAAATGTAATAAAGTAAAGCAGTGTTAGTCTATAGCAGGTCAGCCTTGCCACACTGCAACACGACTTTGGAGGTTTTTCATTTAGATTGGACAGGATATGTAAAACATTGGGTGGTACAATGAGTGCTGCCGCCCACTAATAGAACTTAATTTCACTTGTTACCATATAATAGGAATGTGTAAGTAAATTTTATGTGTCAATCATGTATAGGCCAATTTTACAATCCTTAAAGAGAAGAGCACATATACTTTACCTCTGCTTAGCAGGGTTAAAGTGCAGAGAGTCCTATAGCCAACAAAAAATAGGTTCAGCAGCAGATGGATAAAATCTGGTGTGACCCTACATAAAGGGCAAATTTCCAGCATCCTGGCAGCAGCCCCCTTCACAGTATAGAGATCTACACAATGTGTGCAGGAGTCTGTAAGGGCCTTATGACTTTGGGGGTGTGGAAGCGTACCGCCATGTTGCTGCCATGTTCCCACACTGCCAAAGCCTACCAGATTATTACTTTTTAAGTCTCTGTTGGGCAGCTCTTTGGAGCTCTCACTGCGCTGCCTTAAAAAATAGGCACCTTAATGGGAACGTCAAAGTATGCACAATGTTGTGCATTTCATTCCTTGCAGGAACAGGGGGATGCTTGCAGACAGGGGGGCTCACAATATGCCCCTCTGCATGCACCCATAGTGCAGAGGCACCAGGGGACCCTGTAGGGCCCCCTTTGTTTCCTCACCACCACACTTTTCATGGTGGTCGCACCTGCCATGGAAAGTGTGGTGGAGAGGAAGCTCGTAATATGCTTGGCAGGGCCACAGCAGCCCGCCAACCATATTGCGGCCTCAAGACTGCCGCGCCACTGCCAGGGACGATTTGGTCATGATAGGGGGATATATAGATAATTCTTCACTCTGTAACTCGATATTTCTCTATGTCCGATTTGATATTTAGCTGTCAGTCAATCTTTTCCGCTTAGTTTTAGTTTGTATGGATGCCACTTCTAGGCGCTATGCGACACTTTAGCATGCAGAACTGCCGATAGTTGCGTGGTCCAGGCTCGATAGCTATCTGTACGGCGCTACCCGTCCGTCCATGTTTGCATTTGCTGCAGCCCTGCCTTATCTATCCATTTAAGTGGCCGTGGTCCCCGGACAGATCCTTCCTCACAAATGAGCTCTCGTGCTGCCCTTTGACATGGATCTCTCAGTCACAGACAAACCTCCGAGCACAGGAGCTTCTGGGAAACGGAACATCCTGCAGCTCCCTGAAGAACCCCGAGCTCCACCAAGAAAGAACTCCGTGACCACGGGTCATCTGCGAGGAGGAATTAATGAGGTGTGAGGGGCAGTGATGGGAAAAAGGCCAACGACAACACTCAACTTCTGACGCTGCAGGTTGGCGAGGGGCGCAGAGGGGAGAGGACGGGGCGAAAGGCTACGAGAGCTGGAGCAGAACAGCGTGCATTTCATTAGCAGCCCTTCGAGTGTGAGGAAACAGGGCAACGTCCGGAGCAGCCGCCGTGACCGCCCGGCCTGATTGGGAAATACCGGGCTGGGGCAGGGGGAGAGCTCGCAGCTGTCTCTTACGGGGGGCGCAGATTGTCGTAGGGCGTGCCAGGTTTATGGAGCTTCAAGGAATGAAAGTAGGGTCACTTTCGGGTGTTCTTTTGCCTTTCATCCTTATTTGTGACTACATCTCTATGTAGTGTTATTGCCAGCTAGTATGTGGGCGCTGTGCAGTATGAATGGGCACCTGCTTGGTATACAAGTAGTAACAGAGCCTAAACTTCAGTAGCTGCGTGATGAACACGAAGGTCAATGTATCTCATTAATTGGAGAGGCCATACGGCAATGACGTCACTATACGTAATCGAAGCCCAAGCTGACATCATCAGACAAAGCAACGTTCTAGAATGTCCATGGCTGGTGATTGACAGGGATGCAGGACTGAAAGAGAAGAATCAGTAGAAACAACAAGAGCAGGGAGGTCTGTAATATAACAACCCCAAGGCAAACATTCCAAAGGAGGGGTGAGGTCCATATTATGACATCAGAAAGTTAAACATCCCACAAGACCATTGGTATCTGCATCATGACATCACATAACCAAACGGTACACAAGAGCACAGCAGTCTGCATTATGACATTACAAGGTCAAAGATTCGACCAGAGCAGAAACATCTGTATTTTAACTTCAGAAAGCCAAACATTGTAAAGGAGGTGTGAGCTGCACATTAAGACATAAGAAAGTTAAACATCCCATAAGACCTTTGGTATCAGCATTATGGTGTCACATAATCAAATGTTACAAAAGAGCAGAGAAGTTTACATTATGATATTACAAAGTCAAACATTCCACCAGAGCAAATATATCAGTTCAGGATACTGACAAACGCCTACAAAGCCCTCCACGAGTAAGGACCATCATATATCAACCACTGCCTGAATTTCCACCAGCCGTCCAGAGCCCTCCGCTCCACCTCCCTTGCCCTTCCCCTCACACAGATACCTTGCATTCGCCGCAGCAACAATGGAGCTCATTCTTTCTCCTACCTAGCGCCAAATCCTGGAACGGCCTCCACATCCGATGATCACTCTCTCTTGTGGACTTCAGGAAGAAACTCAAGATCTGGCTTTTCGACTGAGCCCAGCAAGTGATAGCCATGTATTACAAATATATAGTGATCAATTGATTGATTGATTGCTTGCTTGATATATCTGTATCGTAACTTCACAAAGTCAAAGCTTTCTGCCGAAGAGGTGACATCTGTATTATGACATGAGAAAGTTAAACATCTCACTTGGTGGGATGTACCTCACTGCATTACACATTCAAACAGTCTGCAAGAGAAGTGGAAACAGTATTATGAAATCTCCACCTCAAGCACAACATATGAACGGGTTGTGGCCCTCCAGTTTCACTGCTGTTTGGTGCACCATAATATGCACTACCTAAGTTCTTCAGTAAAAAATCAATATGCATATTTATTCCAGAATTAACTGCCCTTGTGTTTGTTCTTATTATACCACCCTGTTCAAGTCAACGTAAGAGAGATCTATCTCAACTGTTTGGTTATCTGTAAAGTGTACTGACACCACTTTGGGTATACAGTGCTATATAAAATGTGAATAAAAAGCATGGCCAACAGAACGTGACATTATTATACTTTACCAAATGACACTCTTTATTGATTATTCAACCATCGACAGGGCAAATTCGTAAGATCCAGAGTAAAGATGGGAACTGATTGTTGCTTTTTTTTTAGTAATGACAACGGGCCAACAGTGAAGCAACCCATTCTCTCTCTGGTATGGATGGAGGAATATTCTGGCAGAACGCAGTGAGATGTGTGCAGATCCAGAGCAGCTTTGGAGGAATGGAGTGGTGTCGGAGGCTTCCTTGATGGTGCACCCTACTCAGTCCAAGTGTGCTCGCTCTAGTCTGCCCCCTCTCCTTCCCCATCTGGAATGTCAGTCATTATCAACATAATTCATAATGTGTTCATAACAGTCTAATATCCAGGCATGGAGGAAAGAGTTTTGCCCTCCAGGTAGGATCTTAAATCTCCAGACTTTTCACAAGCAGGCAAGTGCAGAACTATAAACGGCATTTCACACCAGTGTCGGTGCCTTAAAATGAAGCCTCTTCTCAACTGGTAGCCATTCAGTGTCATGCAAAATAGGTGGCATATGCTATCCCCTCAACAATGCCAACTACTGTTCTCGTGTGAAATTCTGAAGAAGCTGTAAATTCCTCACGTTATTATTTGAGGTTATGGAATATTATTTTGTGCACCTTGAGAGATGTCTCTGCAGACAAGCCAAAAACTGAAGAGACAAATCACCTGAATGAGTGACACAACTTGGCAAACTCTGGGGGTGTAATGGTGGTGGTGCTTGTGGAGGGAGAGAAGCGGCTGGATTGGTCCTGTCGCTTGCCCATTGGCCATGATAGGCATAGGTCGGGCTCTAGTTCCAGTTGTCATCTCCTTGGTCAGTTGGCTCCCTGGAAGAACACAGAGTAAAAATAAGTCCAGTGGATCCCAGGAAAAGAGGCCGCCAATTGACCAAAAGCAGATTTGGGAGCCAGGAAGTAAAGACTAACGTACATTTATAGGGCCACTGAGCAGACCGCATTCTATGTAGAACATTAGGATTGGCTTGCTAACGTTCAACCAATCCAAGTTCAGCATACATACTGTGGCCACAGTTGATGGGTGCAATTGGAGGATGTAGTGAGCCAAGAACCAGCATTACAAATATAGACAATTGTCGACCAATTTAAAATCAGTTATGGACAATGGACAAGCCTGGTGTTTAATAACATGCGACATTGACTGGCTCACTGTAGACAGTGGAACAGGGCTGAAATGATGGACACATTCTGTCCATTGTCAGATCAGTAACAGACAAAACACATCAGGCTATATTTACGGACAGTTTGCATAATTAGTGGATATGTGGGTACCCTACCTCAGGAAGGCCTTCAAGAGAGCCAAGTTGACTGCCTGAATGTAACTCTGAAGCTGGAAGTGATATTTGTAGCATAAAGCAGTCTATGAACATTTTTCACTTACTCCTTACTAATTTTCGTTCTTATAAAGTATTATCTGGTCATAAAATGGCAGCAGGATCTTAGCTAATGTCTACCTCCCTCATCGATAAAGCTGTAATACTGCAGAGTCTTCTTCTCAATGGAACTGCTCAGTGGGGGCAAGAAAGTGGTGAGGCAAGGGGGAGGTAGATCAGGAAGGGATAACCACAGGGAGGGAGGCAAGGCCCCAGGAACTAGAGGATCATGCTTTGCTTGTGAGCAATTATGGCATTGGTCAAATACTGTACCAAATATGCCTGGTCTTGCTGACCCATCAAGTTATGCAAAATTCTTATCCTGTTTTAGGGCAGCCAAGTGGTTCTGACTGTATCAAGAATACCCTAAATCCAATAGATCAGAAAGGCCTTTATATAGATTGCATTTTCAGTGGCAAATGCACCTCTAGCTTTATCAACACTGGTGCTAACCGGTCTGCCTTAAAAAACCTCTGAGTTTCCCTCATTACCTCTCTCTGGCTTGTCCATAGATGTGGCTGTGGTCGGCATTTCTAACCGGAGTGTTCCCCATCACATCTCTGAGCCCATCTCTATCTCCCTGAGGCCCTTCATGGACAGGCATTCTTTCTTACTCCAGTAAATCTGTTGGGGCCCAACATCCTTTGCAAATTAAACTGCACTGTGTTCTGTACACCCGATGGAGTTTACCTTAATATAAGGAGCACGAGAATGAGGGGTTAGCAATTGATAAGTTGCCCGTCCAATAACTTTTCCTAGGTTTGGCTATTCTTGGTAATGGCAGGATACTGTAGACAATGGATTCTGAGCTATGCTGCTATAGAGACCATAAGCTTTAAACCACCTCCTTATGGGTACCGACTTCCCACTTTTATGGTTACTTATATTTTGATATCAAGAAGGAAATTATCATTTTATCTGTGGCAGCAAAGCTTATCCTGGACCATCTCAGGAGGGGCTGAGAGCTGTTACTCTGGTTCTGTTGTCTCTGCTATTAGACACTCCGCATCTCAGCCACTCCAAAGATGAGGGAGAAGATCTTCGAAACAAACAGATCATTTCCATTCTTCTTCCCACCTATAGTATAGGGCAGGCTGGTAGAGAGTATAGACGCAGTGCTGAAATACTAGAAGAGGTAGCCAATGTGACCGCACTTCTTAGAATTGATTACGGATCAGTTAGATGCCCAGAAATGCATGCTCTTACAAAATAGAATAGCTTTAGATTGCCTCCTGACAGCTAAATGGGGGACAGGGTTTGTGCGATAGTTTGTTCTGGGTGATGTACATACCTCCCAAACACCTCATTTTGCATACATGAACAGATAGATCATATTAAGGATAGCGTTAAGGAACTATGTGAAATCCAAAATGGGTTTTATTTCAACCTGAGTTGCATCTGGTCCTCGTTGTTAGGCACATTCAGACAATGGGGAATGAAAATATCTGAAACTGTGATTACAATTATTTTGATCACAGTGACTTTATATGTATTAGTTGAACTAATGCTGTGCATCATTCAACATGCTTCCATTCGTAAAGGCTCAGTTTCAGTCTATCTGATTAATACACACGAGGATGATGAAGACAGTGGTTATGAAGAAATTAAAAAGGAAAGAATGACAATGTATGCAATTGAACTGTTGTGGAGGTTTTCCCTACTGGCAAAAAAGGAGAACTGAGAAAGTGGATGTATCTGTTTCTGTGCCTTAATACATATATGTGGATTACGAAAATGCTAATGTTCATGTGTGCATTAAGATGTACTGTTACATTTTATTATTGAATTGCTATATCAGTTTTAAAGACCAGTGAAATCTCAGTATTAATACTCAGTTACAAGCATTTGAAATGCACTTCAGCCTTTTAATTCAGGTTGTGCAATTACTGTACTGTGTAGTAAGGTGTAGCCTTATTCTGAGATTGCCAAACATTGTTATTCTAAAACTAATAGTAAACATAATGATGATAATGCAAATCGTAATATTATTATATACAGTATATAACAGAGAAGAAGCATTAGCAAAAATACAAAAATAATTTCAGGTCATGCAAGCGTACAACTATCTAAACAGAATTGCAAAAAAATATCTGTATACAATATCCTATGAATGAACACAATAAATTGCACATGAAGTGAGGGTAGAAATAACTAGTCCTAAATAAGTAAAGTACAAAATAGTACAAAAATTGTTCATAAAATAGGGGGCAAACATTATGACTGTATATAGTACATTAAATTTACTGAATAATGTCTAAGGTGGTTTCCAAACACCTCTTTTTAAGTGCTGGCAATTGCCAAATCGTATCTCTTTTGATGGATAGCTGTAAAACATTTTATGACTTTTTCAAACTAATAGCATCATCACTATGCCAGTCGGACCGCCACCGACAGGCCGTCAGTGGCAGTCCTACTCGCATATAGCCCTTTGGCCGACTGCTGCATAACAATGCAGGTGGTCGTAACCTTGAGTCTCGGGGAAAGAACCGCCACCTCTGACAGGATCTACTGATCCCATCGGGGGCTGTCAGAATCCTGATCCTGAATGGAGGCGAGACCTGCTCAGCCACCGCCGTCAGGATCACAGTGCCCCTTTCTGAATGCTTTTTCATGGCGGTCTCACTGCCATGAAAAGAACAATTTGGGCCCTGTCCCCCGTAGGCCACTGCCATATGGTCAGCAGGGCACATGTGGTGCACCCCCCACACACCCATGCACTGGGTTCCAGACACCACATGGTGCCTGGAACACGGTGCATGGATGCTTGTACAGTGACTGTTTTTACTGTGGCTTGTGCTGCAGCCCTTTTCTGGGCCAAATCAGAAACCAAAGTAGAAAAGGGAATTTTATGACCGCCTGCAGGCAGTCATATCTTGTTAGGGCAGGCGGGCCGTCAACACATTGTCCCCGTAATGTGTCCCTAAATTCCAGCAGGCTTTATAAGAAATATTTTCTGCAGATTTTCAATTAGCTGTAGTAACCTGAATACCATTATCAAGCGGTGTGTCCATAAACCTGGCCAGGAATGTCTGATGATGGAAAAAAATCACGACAACCGCCAAGAAAATATTTTTATACGAAAAAGTGATACAATATCCACAAATAGTCATTACCTTTTAACATATTTGAACCAAAAATGTAAGGATAACAGGGCAATCAAAATTATGCAAATAAGTTTCAACTGCTGTTTGGTAAGACCAATAAGTATCCTGTTGGAAAATGTTCAGTTTATATAGATGAACAGGTGAAAAAACATAATCACTTGTAAAAAAATGTTTTTGTAGCCCTGGCAGGCAGAACGGGAGGTAAAGTGAAATTTGGACTATAATTCATTTCACAAGTCTAGAGGAATGTCAAAACTAAAATCCATTTCCCATTTAGTTTCATTAGTTTTCTCCCTTGAGTAATAACTCTTCATTAAATATTCTCACGAAAGGCCTTCTCATCAAATACCTTTTTACCAGCATTTAACTATATTGAACAATTCTTTTTTTATACCATCTTTTTATTGATTTATTGCAGGTTAGATAAACCGTCATATACACAACTGACCATACCGAACAGCAACTACCCGACCAGCTGAGCCAGCGATTTAACATTGCAACATATTGGGACTGAACATAAAACCCCCCTTTCCCCAGATCCAGCTAGCACTTGACAATGCATCCATCATCTGTCGACTCCTGTGCGCCCATGGCCCCAGCTCACACCTTGTCTGCATAAGTCAGAATTTCTTCATTCATCATTCATGAAAAAGCTAGGATTTTCAACTCTTTGGAGTACAATACTTCAATATTGACACCAAGCAGCCGATATTTTATAATGTTTGAGAGGGCAACCCCTGGCTTTCTAGTTGGGAATTTCCAAGCTCATACATAAGTCCAGCCCAGCCTTCAATCGCACCAAGGATGGAGGGTCACAATCCCTCCAGGCCCTGGGAATGTCCCTTTTCGCTCACGCTATACCTGACCATAGCAGCAATATCGGTCTGTGTCTATTGTCATATGGTTCAGGAGGCCATTGCTGTTTTCCCTAAGTTAGCATGAGCCCGGGCCAGACTGTCCTTTGATCTGCGCACGTTACTATACGACATAGTTTGCTTTGCGTCACACTGCAATTTTCACACAGAAACCTGCATTGTTTTGTTCTTTCCTGTGATTTAGTCTGAACACTACAGACAAGGTCGAACAACAATGCCCCTTGTCATTCTGTTCTGGTCAGGCCCTAGCACCTAGACAAAACACGCAGAATGCAACTGTTGTTTGGAAAATGTACTGTGGTCTTATAGGTATATTCGAGTGGGCAGCACGCAGTTGGAGAGGGATCTTGTCCAGGGAAAGGAGCTTGACAGCACCTGTGATGTAGACCTTCCATCTATAGATTGAGGTATGGGGTCTGCTGCTAAACACCCAAAGATCTTCTGAAATATAATCAGGGGAGGGGAGTTGGGTCTCACTGTCTTATCTATTAACAGCTTCCCGGTGGTGTGACTCCCGCTGCGGTGAACACTGTTTGTTCGTGTCACCGTGCTACCCGAAGAATTTAGAAAGACCGTGTGATTCAAGCCACGCCTGTTTGACACTATCCTTATCCGAGTGGACTCATTGTATATATAAGGTATAATTTCCAGTACCTGGGCTAAGAAAGTGATTCCCACCCCACCCTTGTGGGTGGTTTTGTGGACTAGCCGGCTATACCGGCCCTAGGCTCGGCCAGGGCCCTGAAGATTAGAGTACCCATGTCCTGATGAAGCCTACATCATCTGGCTGAAACGCGACCGCGACTGCGTCGACACCTTTTGTTTTGAATGGAGTCCCCTGTTACAACTTAAGAAAGATTTGATTTTTGTCTGATGTGCACCTATACAAATGGAGATTGGGTTGATGTTCTAACCCCCTGGTGCTTTGCTTTTGGGACTACCACTTTGTTGTGCACTCCATTGTAAATTAAGAGGAGGCACTTACTTTAATTTGTGTATATATATTCTAATATATTTCCTGAATTTAGGGTACAGATAAGTGTTTGTTGATATTGTAAATGTTTTGTATATTTGTATATGATGTATATGTGATGTTTTGTATATAGATTGTTGGTTGTTGTGCCTCCCTGGATGTCCGCTCATATGTGTGTACATGAATTAACCTATATATTTTCCCAATGTTTAATTTGTTATTCACAAGATAATTAATTGTCTCTTGTTTGTAAATTAAAAGATAATTGATCCCTTCGGTACCCCTTGTTGCTACTTTCTCATCCTTGGATGTCTCCTGCTCAGGGTTAAGTGGGCAGAACCCCTAACCATTTTTGCTAGTCTTATCTATTAACAGCAACTTTTATGATTTACTGTCTACTTGCTTTGCTAGCCGTATTTATGTTAGGCATTTTTCTACTTGTTGTGGCACATATACTGCATACTAGAGCATGTTACTTTAAATAAACATTTTAAACTTTTCTCGTGTCTCTGTCTAATCTTATTGTGGACTGGTACAAGAGTGAGAGTGAAAGGGTGTGTCATGTAACCGTGAATCCTGGGAGGGTTGTGTTCAGGGGTATCTAATCACTTATTTCTCTGTGAGTGAGTAGGAGGGCAAGTGAGAGACTATAGCTAGTCGGTCCCCGGGGTCATGGATACTCAGGTGGTAGGATGACTCAGTCCCTGCCCACTAAGGTTCCATGATGCCAAGCATAGTTCTGTCACTCTGCAGAATCCTTGCATCATGGTGCCGCCAAAGTTTGGTCTGGTACTGATTCACAGAATGCCTGAGTAGCGCTTTTGCTGGTCCACAATACTCTCACATGGGTTTTTGGAGATGTCAATGGTAGGAGGGCTTTGCCTCCTCGGTTGATAGGTTACACCTATTACTGAAGGTTATTCAAGCTTGAATTCTTTAAAAGGCTTTTGTCCCTGTTTGTGTTCCCGATAGTTCCTTTACGTTATGGCTCAACGGATTGCGGTTCCAGCACATTGGATTGCAACGGTTACGCAATATTTGTTGCAACATGGAGTCCTCAACGCAGGGGCTCCAATCATATTCTTGGTTGAAGCGGATGCAGCATACCGCTTCAAAGTTTTTTATTTGTGGATTACAATACCCACCATTGATGCAAATGAGAATACCTTTCCAATACAGAGGCTGCAGTGTCAGCAGCATATCATCCTTATGTGGTGATCGAAGTTCCGCTTAAGCCTGGGAGCACCAGATTTGCTTTAATGGCACCCTTCTCCACACTCTTTCTTTCATTCGTATGGGCACCTTAAGCATTGACTGGGCCACATGGCCAGTATTGATCAGTTTTACTCCACATCCTTATTATCTTAATCCTAATTTGGCTGTAGTTCGTTTACTGTATGCACATGTCTGTCTTCTGCACAGATTTGTGATTCTGTTTATTTCACATGCTTTGTTAGTGGCTCTACCTGGTGCTTGCCTCCCATACAGGTGCATGGTGGGGCCCTTGTGATTAGCCCAGTATTTATTCATTCAGTCATGGGCAAACATCCTCAAGCTTGTGAGCATATTTCATTTTGGATAGCTCAGGAGATTAAACAGCTTGATGCTGTCTTCCCTCATACTGGTCCTGTGGAGAAACACAGGGTCCTTACAATGTGCTTACCTAGTGGTCTGATTCCGCCACAAGTAGATTGCAACACCTGAGGGACAGTGTTTGCCTCAGTGTGTACACTTTGTTTTGGCACCCCCTCCATGAGCATTCTTCAGAGCGTTCTGAAACAAATACAGGAGGAGCATGGGGCTGGTCCAGCTCTGGATTTGGGGAGGAAATTAATGGGTATTTTTACCGTCATCTCTGAAATGATTCTTTCTAACATTAAGGGTGAAGCAGTTTGCTTACAGGTTCGCCAACGCCTTTCAGCGGTGGCCGACATTGATTGGGAACATGAGTTACCAATTATTATTGCCGATGTGTATACATCCTTGGGTCTCAATAATTTAGGGAGTAGACCTTCTACCCAGTCTCAAGGTAAGCTACGTCTTGACAAAGAGGGGTGTCCAGTCTTTGCTGTAAAGAAATGGGACAGCAATAAAAAGCAACACAAGCCAAAGGGGTAGATGTATCAAGATACCCTTTTGCGATTCTCAAATAGCGATTTTTAAGGAATCGCTATTTGAGAATTGCAAAATGGTATGTATGTAGAAATTCGCTATTTTTTAGCGATTTCTTAAAATTCCTTAATTGCGATTAGCAAATTGCTAATCGCAATTAAGGAATAATTTCCCATTCATTTCTATGGGCCAGGAGGCCCTCAGGAATTAATATGAAATTATTCTCAATTTGCGATTCGCAAATTGCTAATCGCTAATTGAGAATAATTTCAAGTGTGCAGGGGTGTCTCAAGGACACCCTGCTGCACCCCCCTGAAATTGACATGTGTGCGCATATGGCGCACATACATGCCATAAGGGCATGTATGAGCGTCACATGGCACCTTTACAAATTGCAAAAAGTGCATTTGTAAAAGAATTCTCAAATTACCACCAACTACAAGTTGGTGGTAGTTTGCGATTTCTTAGCCTAAATTCGCAAAAGTGAAATGCTTAATACATAGCATTTAAGAAATCGCAATTTGCGATTTCTTAAATTCGTACGCAATATTAAGGAATCGCAAAATTTGTGATTCCTTAATATTGCGAGGCTCTTTGCATGATACATTCCAATTCCTGTTTTTTTGTCGCAAACGCTGCTATTTTGCGATTCGCAGCGTTTGCGACAAAAAAAAAGTTGATACATCTGCCCCTAAGTCTTCTGCTGGGTCACCACCACCTGAGGCTTCTGAAAGTAGATATGATTTACGTGATCACTCTAAAATTAAAACTCCAGAGAGGTTTCAGGTTACTGATCCCCATTCTCCTCGTTCCTTTCAGGAATCGTTGGATCAACAAGTTGGCTGAGGTGGACACCAGGATCGCAGACAAAGTGAATCCACACAATTCAAGCAGGACCAACAACGCCAGTTTGACATGAAGTCAAATGGGAGGAACCACCTTCATATCGGGCCCCTTTTCAGAAGAAAAAAGTTGCTGCCTTGACTGCGAACTAAGCCCCAGATGGTGAGAACCCTTCTACTGTACAGGAGTTGGGCAGTGACTCTCCTCAACAGCACGGCGGAAGTTACCGTAGTGCGGCAGACACTCCGCCAGTTTCTGGAGGGGAAATCAACGGACACATTTATAACTGTAGAAACCTCGGATACCCACGTAGCTCTTCCAGATAGACTTTATCATGTAGACCTTCAAATAGAGGGTAATGTTAAACACACCATAAATGCTGTTTTTTGGGACAATTTGATGTCTTCTTATGACATTTTATTAGCTGGGGTGGATTGGCCTGCCCCATTTGTTCTTGCTTGTCCTCGAGCGAGGAGGTTATTATTCCTTCTTTTTCTCAATATGTCCCGGATGAGAAGAAGCATGCTTATGCTGCGGAGTGGGCTCTTGCCTAAGCCCCTGGCTTATACCGCAACCAAGCGGGTTGGGATAAGAATTCACCTTTTCCTGTTGTACCGGTACGCTCAACTCCTCAAACTCAATATTCAATTAAACGTGGTGCCGAAGCGTCAGTTAAAGAAATTCTTACTCAATTGGAATACCAGGGCAGTATTTATCCCTGTATTTCTGTGATAAATAATCCTCTTTTTCCTATTTCGAAACCTGATGGTTCATATCGCATAGTTTTAGATTACAGACATTTGAATGGTCATACCTGCACTTTGCTGTAAAAATACGCATACTACAGCACTGGTTACTAATATTGTACGTAAAAAGTTTAAAACTACTTTAGACATTTCAAATGGATTTTTCAGTCATAATCTGGCTTCAGAGAGTCGTGACTTATATGCAATCAGCACTCTCAGCTCTCAAAAGCGCTATGCTAGATTGCCTATGGTGTTTAATAATAGCTCCAGAGTTTTTGCGTCACGTATTGTTTCTTTTTTAAATGAAATTGATCCCAAAGCTGTTTTGTATGTTGATGACATATAACTGATGGATGATTATTTGCAGCCTTGGGGTACAAATTCAACTTTGCGAAATCCCATATAGCATTTCTAGCTGTATTTTCTCTTGGTTATGAACTTACAAATGAAGGTAAGGGTTTAGGACCTCACTTTCTGGAGAAGTGTACTCAATTGCAAACTCCAACTAGCCTCAAAAAGTTACAATCTCTGCTGCTTTTTAAAATGTCAGCAAAAAATAAATTCCTGATTATGCTCAGCATATCAAGCCACTTTGCGCATTGATCCATCCTTCCTTCTCTGCTTCCTTTTGATCAATTTAAATGCATCATCTATACTGATGGCTCAGCTCAGCTCAACTGGCCATTGGCTCTAAACAGGCCTATTCTGCGGCTTGTGCTGTTGTGATAGGTGCAATAGTGGACAGAGTCTTTCAGTCTACCTTAGTTCAAACACAGTCCCTCTGTGACTGCACGGCTCAATTAGCGAGTTGCGAGCTCTACTTTTAGCTCTTGAATAAGCAAATTTTGATTTGTCCTCCCTTATAGTGAGTGACTCCTTTTACTGCATAAAGTCGTATTACAATGACAATTTGCTTTTCTGGAAACAGAATGATTTTCGGCATTCTAAAGGTGGCACACTCAAGCATAAATTGCTTTGAGTCTGAGTGGCTGCTCCTAAACATTGTTTGCCACTTACACCTCTAATCCCTACTTTAGGACGTCAACGTGCAGGAGCACACGCTATTGGAAATTCATTGGCTGATGAAGCATCCAAATCAGAAGTAGCCACAAAGTAGCAGCGGTTACTAGGTCTAAGACTAGAATTGACAGTGACATTTTAGCTGCTATAACCACATCTAAGGAGGGTACTCCTTTTCAGAGAAATTTAGAGTTCTCCTGTCTCACGTCTACCTGAGACTCATCTTTTCATTTCTAATCATCCATTTGGGTTTATTTATCTTGACACTGCGGTCCTTTAACATCCAACAATGCATTCAAATATATGTTAGTAGCAGTGGATTCTTGCACTAGATTCCTGTGGGTTTGGCCACAGCGCTCTGCTGGCACTCGTACAGTTATAAAGGATTTGCATATCGTTTTAGGGACTTATGCCTGTGGCACTTTCCATTCAGACCAAGGTCCAGCTTTTGCCTCTAAAGCATACTGTGATTTAATGAAGTCGATGAGAGTGCAGGTGCAATTCTCGTTTCCATATACGTCCGAGGGCAGTTCTGTTGTGGAGCGGATGGACCATGACATAAAGCAGTCTTTAACAGCAAGGGTATTAGGTACGGGCCGTGGCTGGTTGACTCACTATGGAGGTCAACGTGCACTTAATATTGACCCTCGAAGATATCTGGGGGGGCAGACACCGTACGAAATGCTGTTTGGCATTACAATGTTTGTACCAGACCATGAGGGTCTAGATATTATAGGCGGCTGCTGCAGCCTTTGACATAGATAACCACTATGCTGTATTGCATGATCTACAAAAGAGTTGTGATGCTCTGGTGAAAACACATTTGCCCTCAACCTCACCAGTGGATGCAGCAGTTCTGATTCCTGTTTCTGACTGGCTTCCCAATGTTGGTGACCTGGTTCGTGAGAAAGTAGCAGTCAAGAAAGAATTCCCTTACATACCGCGCTCCTGCCCCAGTCCATGGTCTTAAGGGTACCCGAACAGTGATTCTACCTCCACTGCCTGGATGCAAGATAATCGTTTCATTTCTATTGAACATTGCAAATTACACCATATGGGCAATTCATAATAGTATGCCTTGAAGTGTCCCACAAGGGAATATTTCTTTACAGCCTGTGAGCCTCATACCTTCCGATTGTCCCCGGCTGCCGGAGGGAGAGGTCGAGTCTTCAGTGAACAGATTATCAGTATTACTATTCTCATGTTCTATAACTGAAACTGTGTATTCTGATTCACCTGAGAACCCTGTGGACCTACACGTCTCTGTTCTAGAATCGGACTCTCAGCCTCCGCTGTTTCAGCTGCGTTCTTCTGGATACAATATAGATCAGGATATATTCTTTTCAAACAGTTCCTCTTTGCCTACAGTCTACATCGGCAAGGATTTGTGTTCTCATCTCTTTGTTGAAACGCACTTATCTGGTCCCCCTCCTTGGACATACCTCTGGATCGTGTTTTCCATGGTGTTCCTGTTCATGTGGATTGGATTTGTGACTGTGTTCTTCCTTTTGATTAATGGCCACTCCTGAGTGCACCAATGTGGAATCAGTCAACGAAGTGTTGGCCCCAGACTCTTTCTCACATAGAATGAAAAGAGACCAGTCCCTTGTTAACATTACAGCAGTCCCAGTTTCTAATGGAATTGTATGGAATAAAGTACCACAACTAGAACCTGCTGTATGTCTACGACAAATAGATCAGGACAATTTAGACAAAGTCCTTTCCGTGGTTGATAACAGTATTAATACATTGTCATCTCATATTTATACTTTGGACAATATTGTATCTTCTATTATTGTTATTGTATAAAATGAAGTGTCTACATTATATCATGGCCAACACAAACTTAGATCAGCTAAGCAGTTTGGGTGGACCCAACAAACACTCAAAAATTAGAAAGTTCCCTTGAGTTATTTGAATGCAAGTGCACTGTTCCTCCCATTCAATTTAACACACATACAACACTAATGGGCATGAAAGACACCACATATACTATGTTACATATGGAAAAACTTGGACAACTTCTATTTACAGTAGTAGAAACTGATTCTGCAGTATGGTTAATACATGGAGTAATTTCATTGCCCATTTCTGTGTTTCAGTTCACCTCGTGTATGAAACACTTTTCTGTAGGAAGATATAATCCCCTGGGTAGTAGTTACACACATGAGTCATGATCCTTACCATTTAC
Source organism: Lissotriton helveticus (assembly GCF_964261635.1). Lineage (NCBI taxonomy): Eukaryota > Metazoa > Chordata > Amphibia > Caudata > Salamandridae > Lissotriton > Lissotriton helveticus. The sequence goes on from NC_136061.1 coordinate 259,303,572, forward strand.
ATATTGTTGTCAATGAGCAAAAAGAGAGGTTTTTCTAACGGAGGAAGAATGTGACTCCACTGCCAGCCATTGCCTCGTATGTCAACAAGTCAAATTGCATAGCACGTGTAATGTTTCTGCCCCTAATTTGACTTGTGTTCCCTCTATTATTCCCACTCTCTTGCTTTCCGTTTCAGTTATCTCGTCCTTAATAATCAGGACTGTTGCGGTCTACGGGATGGGATCCCATATGTGGTGACTGTTTCCCATCTAGTTACGTGTTGTAATAACGTCCTGCTTCCCCCTCCACATTGGAGTGTGGATAGTTCGTTGTGGCCTTCCATTCCAACCGTGAAAACAGACTTCAATAAGCTAAGCAGACTGAAAGCGCTATTGTGTCCTCAAGAAGTAGCTCTCACATCAGCCTGTGAGACCTTTGAATTGCAGGTGGCAAGAACATCCAGTGAAATACAATTGCTGTTAAACAGAAATATCGCCCTTCATTGCGGGGAACTGATATATCAAATATTTAATGCACCTATTACGACAGGCCTAGCACACTTTTTTAACTCGTCAGCTCAGGCCTCGTGTCCTCTTTCCAGATGTTTTTGGGAGTAATTCCTGCTTTTATACATTCTAATTATTCCAGAGTGTTCAGTGGGTTCCCACTGCTGCTCCTCTTGATTTGTGGCTTCGTTGTCATCATCCTACTGTTCCGCAATGGCTGCACGATCTGTGGTTCTGCCTGGACAGGAACAGCTGTAGCTGTACTGTGAACGGATGCGTCATCTTTTTGGATTAATGTCGCTAGAAGCACTGGATGTTGATTTCTGTCTGACTTTCTGCTATGCCTATTTCACCTGTGTGCAACCTGTGTTTTCCTGCATTCGGTCCCCCTTCCAATGAGCTCTGGATATCTGCCTGGCTACACTGACACAAGCTGTCCTGGATTATGAACTGTTGATGGGTCCGTTGTTGTCCCATAACCAGAACTGTTCCTTGGGTATGCAGCTTGCGTATAATCCATCATTGAGGCCAGTGGCCAACACGGCTTCCTATACAGGTGCACACCGACTCTTGGATCTCAGTTTCATTGAAGTCAACAGCGGGACTCCTTGGATGGTCCTGGCAACCACTGGTTATGAAGAACATGTCTGTTCATTTGACTTCCTCAATTGAGTGACTCCTCTTTTCGGTTTGGAAGGTTCTGATGCCTTATTGTACTTGATGGTGTTCCATTTGGCCGCATATATACTGGGCACTGATGACACGCTGTAATTGGACATATTTTTGCATACAAAATATTCTCCACCCAATCTATCACATCGTTTTCTGTCTTGGATGCTCACCAATGATGCCTTGGCTCTGCTCACCTCTGATTTCTGTAGCCAGTTCAGTTCAGTTAATCTTTATTTCGAAGAATAAAAATTCCTCATAAAAACACATTACATAATAAGATTTCATTAAATATCGTTAAATATCATTCCTGAACTTTTAGTAATAAAAAGCAACTTTAAAAAGGAGAGGGTATAATTCATAAAGCGAGTCTGATTATATACGAAACAAATTAATTTCTTGTATTCCTCAGTCTTACGGCTACTTTTAAGAAACTTAAAATGGCACATAGAGTATGGGTATCACTAGCTTTCTGTAGAAACAACAGTGCAGCTCTTGCATTGTGGAATTTCTGTTTCCTGAGAATGTCTACCAAAAACAAGCGTCTAGGATTTCTATAAAATGAACATAAAAGTACAAAATGAAGGGTGTCCTGCGGAGACCTATTGTCGCAGGCACCCTTCTGCTCAATTGTTACAGTAAAACCAGCAGGATCAGCTAAAATGTTTGGTAGCCAATTGAGCCTAAAACGGCACATTAAAAAACGATCATTTTGGCTATACATCAGAAACAGATATGATTCCATTCCCACCTCATTTCTTACAAGATCGTGAGCTGCTATTGATTTCTTTACCAAGCCAAGGCCTCTTCTGTCAGATTCAAATTTTTCTAAAAGCAATTTTTTCACCTTCAGTTTACAACTATTTGAAATAGAGGATGGATCATTAAAGAGTTGGCACTGGTCAATGTTCACTAAGGAGTCTTTCACGTATTTTAGCCAAGGGATTTGTAGCCCCTTGTCTCTCTGTAAGCAGTCTGACACAATTTCCCTGCTCAGGGATGCCTCCGGGTAGGTCCAGATTCTAGTCCATGCCATGATTGGCCTTAGCTTAGCATTGTCTGAGATATATGGCATCCCCAGTTCGGCATGGACAATTTCGGCAGGGATGGTATGTGGGATTTTCAGGATTCTGCGGAAAAATGTATCTTCCTGTTGTTGGAGTTGCTTGCAGTCCCTGAAACCCCATACCTCAGCACCGTACAAGGCCTTTGCTGTGCTGATTGAGCCATGTAATGCCATTATCTTTTCTGGGCACCAACGCCCCAACCTACGGGCAAAGCTCAATATGGCCCCATTCGAGGAAACCAGCTTGGTACAATGTTCCTCGAGCAGCTGGCTAAACTGAATGTCACCATCAAATAACAGACCTAGGTAGGGGAAGGTCTTTACTTTACCCAAGGTATGTGACCCTATCTTAAACACACTCTTGTTGGCGGGTTTTTTGCCAGCCACCATGACAAAGGATTTATTTAAGTTGACAGATAGGTCCAAGTCAGCCATAAATTTAACAAATCCGTCCACCAAAAGTTGTAAGGCCCTTGGGGGTCTGGCCAGCAGGACCGCGTCATCCGCGTACAATAGTACTGGGATTTGACGCAGTCCTACTTTGGGGCAATCAACTTCTAGGGCGGTGAGGGCACTCTCTAAGGCATTAATGTAGAGTGAGAAGAGAAAAGGGGCTAATATGCACCCTTGCCTTACTCCTCCTAAGCATAGAAATTGGTCAGTTCGCCCCCCTTCTGGACTAAAACGGACCCTGGCCGTGGTGTTCCAGTGCAGCTCTTTCAAGATATTTATCAGCCCCTCTTCAATACCTAGGTTATGCATCATAGACCACAGTTTAGTCCTGTTGACATTGTCAAAGGCCGCGGCCAGGTCCATAAATGCCATATAGACCGTGCCCTTGCCAGCTTTTGTATATTTGGCTGTTAACAGATACAAATTTAGGCACTGGTCGATCTGCCCGCTCTGAACCCATACTGTATGTCAGCTAAAATTTGATGTTCCTCAGTCCACTCCATGAGCCGATTTAAAACCACTCGACCCAAAATTTTGACAGAAACATCTATGAGCGAGATCGGCCTATAACATTTAGGATCATCCCTGGTCCCTTTCTTAAAAATGGGTACGATCAGTACAGTGGACCAGAAGCGTGGTAGCCCGGATTTGATGGCCGCGTTTAAGACCCTGGTTAAGATCGGAGCCCATAGGTCTATATTACTTCTGTATAGATCCGGTGGAGTACCATCCAGTCCAGGGGCCTTGTTAGGGGTCAACCCGCTGATCGCTTTTATTATCTCCTCTAGTGACAGGATTATTTTACCACTCCGGGTACCCTGCCACTCGTCCTCCTGGATTTCTAATTTTGACTTATTGTATAGCCCTTGGAAGTGATTGACCCATTGATCAGGGAGGATGTTGCTACTAATCACCGGGGCGGAGTTCTCGTTAAAACAGGGCCTATTTACAATTCTCCAAAATTCTGCAAAGTCCCTGTTTTCTCCCACCTCTCTCAAGTCTGCCCAAACTTCTGCTTGTAGCACCTTCTTCCTCTCTTTCACTTTGGTTCTATAGTTTGATCTACAGATGGCCACTTCTATCTTATTCCTTGGTTTGATTTTGAGACAAGCTTTTAGGTCCCTTAAGGCTTTGGAGCAGCTCTTATCGAACCACTGTGGGTTCTTGGAATCCTTCCTCGGCCCTTTGACTTCCAACATTTTATCCACAAGGGATGTAAATGACTCCACTAATTCTAATCCTTCTTTTAGGGGGTCCAGACAGTCTTCTACCTCTTTTCTTCCTTTTTGGACTAATGTTTTGTAGAACTCATGGGAATTTATCCTTGCCCACTTTAGTCGCCTTCCCTGGTCTATTGGTTGGAGGCTGGTGCCCCCCCCGCAAGTGTGTATAATTTCCATAACAAGGGGTTTATGGTCACTAAAGGTACTCCATTTAGTTTTGACCTTGGCAATTCTATTTTTGGCAAAGGAGGATATTAGTATATAGTCTATAATAGTGGAGCTCCCTCTTCCTTTGAACGTTGGAACATATGTGCCCTCTACCTCCGGGACTATTAAGTCTATAGTATGCGCTAGTGAGTGGGCTTCTGTAATTGCATTTAATTGTATGCCTTCCTGATTGTGTTCCAAATGTGGCCCATCATTAAAAGGGCAGGTGTCCCAGTCTAGGAGGTCCGGGGGCAAATTTGGGCAGAGATGACAATTAAAATCGCCCATTACTAATGCCATTGGAACCTCCCCCTCTCTTCAGCTCTGCCTCTTGTGTGAGTCTATCATCTAGCTCACAAAGTGCGGCATGTTTCCCATTTATGGGTCCAGGGTTGTAAACATTAAAAAGCTGTACCCTCAGCCCTCTACTATGGAATATTACAGTTTGCAGGGTGTGTGACGTCCAGGTTGGTACAGTCCATCTGCCTTCTAGAGTTAAATCGACGTAGAGCGCCAGCCCACCTCTCGCTCTTCCTACCCTGCCTTTTTGTGATTTCTGTAGCCATTACGTGCTACTGTCCTGATCAAAGGGAGGGCGTCATATGGTTCAGGAGGCCATTGTCATTTGCCCTAAGTTAGCATGAGCCCATGCCAGACTGTCCTCTGCTTTGCACGTGTTACTATATGAACATATTTTGCTTTGTGCCACACTACAATTTTCACACAGAAACCTGCTGTTATTTTTACGTTTTGTTCTTTCCAGTGACTTAGTCTGAACACTTCAGACAAGCTTGAACAACAGTGCCCCTTGTTATTCTGTTTTGGTTGGGCCCTTACACCCAGACATAACAAGCAGATGTAGCTGTTGTTTGGGAACATGTACTTTGGACATATAGGTATATACGAATAAGCAACACACAGTTGGAGAGGCATCTCTTCCAGAGAAAGGAGCGTGACAGCACCAGTGATGTAGATCTTCCATCTATAGACTGAGGTGTGGGGTCTGCTGCTAAACACCCAGAGATCTTCTAATAAATAATCAGGGGAGGGGAGTTAGATCTCACTGTCTTATATAATGACAGCACCTTTTATGATTTACAGACTACTTGCTTTGCTGGTTGTATTTGCTGGACGTATACTGCATACCAGAGCATGTTAGTTAAAATAAACATTTTAAACTTTTCTCGTGTCTCGGTCTAATCTTTTTGTGGATTGGTGCAAGAATGAGAGCAAAAGGGTGTGTCCTGTGACCGTGATTCGTGAAAAGGTCAGGAGTGTTGTGTTCTGGGGTGTCTACTCATTTGTTCCTCTGTGGGTGAGTAGGAGGAGGGCGAGTGCGACACTATAGCCTGTTGGTCCCGGGCTAATGGATACTCAAGTGGTAAAATGACTCAGGCCTTGCCTACTAATGTTCCATGATCCCAAGCATAGTTCTGTGACTCTGCAAAATCCTTGCAACACTATGTTCTCTGTGATATGGAGGATGACCAGCTTGTGAATCTGGGGCAAATCTCTGCCTGGTACTCGGTAAGGCACTGTTAAAGAATTCTTGGTGCGGCTTAATGAGGAAATGTGAAGACAAATGGGAGAATATTGACCAATATATATCTTATTGCTTGCAACATACATAAGGTACCTGATATTTATCTACAAGTGTAGGAAAAAGTAATAGTCATAAAGCCATGAATGTTTTGGCACCTCATATGTTCCATAAACTGTCCATGTTTTCAAAATTAATTATAATCTTATTATTGAACCACAAGGTACTAGAAAGGAAGCTGTCGTTTGGTGAATTGTGATCAATCAGGAAAATACCAACAGTCTTCAGGAGAAAGATGCTGTAGTGACACAAAGAGAGTGTACAAAGTTCCCCGGGAAGAGTGACGGAGAGGAGTGTGTGCTATTGAGTGGGGGTCCTGAAGAATTGCCATCAGGCATGAAACATGTCGACCATAACTGAGGGTAGTAGCTAATTTTGCTCTAATAGTTTCAGGGCATTATTTCCTCCCCTCATACACCACCTCCCCTTTTTTAACCAAGGGAGTCTACCACGAGAATAAAATTAGGTTGTGGACTGACTCACCTTTTTTAGTTTCTCTTTCACGTCACGACCACACTCCCCACGCCCTCTCACACGCATGCACCATATGGCGGGAACAAAAGATCTCCGATAAAAAGCCCCGGTTTCGGGAGCCCGTCAGACATTGTAGCGCCAGTCTGACGAGGAGCAGAACCCATATGATGAAGCATGACACCTAGCTTGCTGGGTGTGTGAGGGTTTTAGTTCCAACTAGGGGATTCCCCCACTCACTAGCACACACTCCTCTCCGTCACTCTTCCCGGGGAACTTTGTACACTCTCTTTGTGTCACTAGTCTATGGACCAGTACACTGGACCCCGTAAAATATCGTTTTACCCCAGTCCCCTTTTTTGTATAGAAAGATGCTGTAGTACCTCAAAGATGTTTGGAGTGGTTTTGTCATAAAAATACCATCTCTATATTCAAATGAATCAAAACTAGCCTGTTCCAGTTAGACCCAAGGTTTATCAGGGGGGCTCATGAAGTTCTGTCCTAAACAATGATACTTGTTTTAGAATAAAAGCTTGATAATATTTAAAGATACCTGGAAGAGTAACTCCCCTATTGAACTTTGTCTTTTGAGATCAGTGAAATTCTGGATTTTTTTATCATTCCATAAAAAAGAAGACAATATACTGTCAACTTTTATTAAAAAAAAAGACTTACTAATTTTAACTTCTAAATGTTCCAGAAAAAATTAACAAAAGAAGGAAGTATCATTTTAATTATGTCAAGACAGCCCACCAGGAAAGGTATAAAAGAAACCATTTTCCTATGAGTCTATTAATACCAGATCTCAACCCCTCCATAGTAAACATCTGAGTAACTTTGATATAATTTTAATACTATAGGCCTAATTACAATGTGGGCCGGAAAGCCTCCAACTGCTGGTAAGAGGCTTTCTGACTAACATTATAGGTTTGAAGTACGACCGCCATATTAGGATGATGGCGGTCAGAGTTTAAAGTGTCCGGGCAATACAACATGGTTCTGACGGGCTCAAGCAGCTCATCATCCAGTCGTAAAGGCCTCAGAATCCCACAAGCTTCCATAGAAAAATGATGTGGTTGGAACCACTGACCTTAGGTCCGACATCGTAATCAGGGCTTAAATTTCCAAACATTTCATTTTAGACGCAGCCCAATGAATTTTCTAAAAAGTAGGACTAAAACAATTCTCATTAAGAGAAGTAAGACCACTGGTTTATCTATATTCAACTTATAACCAGTGACCGCTAAAAATGCAGACAATTCCAAAAGACACCCTGCCAAATACTGTTCAGGCATAGAAATGCATAATAAAATCTCACCAGTATAGACTGTAAACTTAATCTGATCAGATTAATGTGTATATCCAGAAATGGAGGTTTCCTGTCTTATAAATTCAAAGCAAGGTTCCAGAAAGTCTATGAATTGAAAGGGGGATAATGGACATCCTGGCATGTACCTTGTTGCAAGGAAAAATGAGACGACAACATTCCGTTAACGTACACAGAGGTTTTATGGGAAGAACATAATAATGGAACATATGTCATATAACAGGACTAAATCCATGCCATTAAAGAGCTTTATCCGTAAAAGGGTGCATAATCTGATTACAATTGCCCCCAACTATAACTCTATAATTAGGACATAACATCACTTGAGATAAAATATTTTCCCAAAAAACACTGCTTGAAGTATTAGGATCATACAAATTCATAAGAAAGGTACACCATTCATTTTAACTTCACCCATAACCAGTCTACCCTCTGAATCTGTTTCCTGTAAGATTAAATACAAAAGCAAACAGTTGTGGAACAAGATTCCTACCCCATTCTTATTACTTATAGCTGTTGAGCAAAATAACTCTCCAACCCATTGTTTCTTTAGTTTCCTAATATCTGCCAATAAAAATGAGTTTCCTGTAGGACATGAGCATTAAATCTGGCAAGATGAGTCATTACTCTGCCCTTTAACGAGATGTTTAAGCCCCTTAACATTCCAAGTTACAATTAAATGTTGTGACATATGAAGAGAAAAAGAAAATGTAAAAAGAACCCTGCATATGCCAAAGGGTGGAAAAATACTACCACACCTAAAAACAGGAACAACAAAAAACAGCAACATTTAAAAATTCTGAACAGACCAACCATGAAAAGCATGGACACACGAGTATGACAAGGGAAAACAAAGTCAATGAAAACAAGACAGCAAGTGCAACCGTAATATAGTCATAAGCAAAAAGATAATATCTAAGGAGAACAGGGGATGAAGAACATCAGACAAATGAAGATGGGTAATCCTTCATATTATATCTTAATCATAAAGCTGAACTACCATGGAAATAAATAACATAACTTGAACAGCAGATGACAAATAAAGCTAAGCAAAAATCATTATAAAACAGAATAAAAACTTAACAAAAACAAAAGTTGAAAACAGACGTCCTTATTTCCAGTGCTTTAATACCACTCTGAACATATGTAACAGGAGAGAGACCAAGACAAGACTATATCATCATGTCACATTGAGGAAGACCTGAAAGAGAAAACAAATGAGAGAGACAACATAATGCATGTAACAAACATATTGACGGTAAATGATGACAATAAATAATATAACAGAACCAAAGAGAGCACATTCTGTGAAATAAATACTTTATGGCTTTTCTAGAATAACTTTTTTTTGTTTTTGGCCATTGATGGTACTGTCATTAGATCAGTATACTGCAAAGAATACAAGACTTTAGCCCTAGTTTTGACATTATAGTAAGACATACTAGGTCTCTGAACAACTCTATGAGAATGATTAATGACAGAGTACTCCAAAGGTTCGGAATAATCTATTTAAGGAAGGATAATATATCAGAGCCCTCGTACCCTTCCGGAATCCCATAAATTCAAGTATTTTTTTTTCTGTTTGCCAAATATTTCACAAGCTTTTTCAAAGTGTCAATTTTTGGGAATGCATCTTGAAATGTGGCTATATCATCTTCAGCCCTACCAATGTGTTGCGCAGCCTCAGAGATTCTAGACTCAAGATCAAACCATTTCTCCTCTAATCTTTAGAAAGTGCTGTTAATGTCCACGGTAAATGGTAGAAGGGATTTAATTTCGTCCAACAAATTGTAAAGAGTAAATAGAGTAGGAAATTTCAAGGAAGGTTCCAGGTCTTTTTTAGGCCTTTTAACAGAGCCCACTAGGTCCTTTTTAAGAATCGCCCAGAGGATTTTGTTGAATCACAATCATCTGCAGTAGAAGCACTATTTTCCATACTATTATCCTTGGAAGTAAAGCTCTTCACTTGGGAACAGAACTTGCCCAGTGGCAAGCCCCAGGGGTCTTGAAGCAGAAGGATAAATACGTATTGATGCCTTCTGCATTCCTGATGAGACACGTGAAGATAGACCCTCTGACAACAGAAATATCACCAAATAACCTGTGGATAGCAAAGTCACCTGAAAAAAATAATAAATTGGTATTTTAACAGAAGGCAAATATTGAGTAAAAACTTCAGAGACCAAAATATCTCAGATAGTAAAGCTAGTATATATTGTCCATCTTAATTAGCATTATTTTGTACTTCACGAATGAATAGTTGTGACCACCATGCTATGAGGAAGTTCAGCCCCGTCGACAGCATCCATATGAGCTTTGGGCCTCCATGACAGAACTGCGCTCTTCACGAAGAGGAGAAATTTGCAGGCGGCAACAGCTCCATACAGCGGGGAGAAAAGATGCACAAAATTAATTGGCGAAACTGCATCATGAGATGGTATCAGAGCCTCCCCGGGTGTTTCGACGCCACTCACCAATCAAAGTAAATCATGCCTGCACAAGCCGGGAGACTTCTTCATTTTCATTGCGGCCCAAGCCACAGAGGTCAAGAAGTAGTAGACATCTTCGCGGGACCCGCAGCCACAGCCCCAAGAATATTGTTTTTTTTTTATATATATGATATTCTTTTTAACAATAATATATAATTGTTGACATTACTATAGATGTATTAAATATTGTTTTAATTTAAGGTATATTAGTTATTTTATTAATTTATATGTAATTATTTTAACTCTGTTTAGTATAGTTTGTAATTTGTAATGTGTAAGTAATTCTTTTTTTACAAATAAAAGTAATTTATAATTGATATAATTTAGTAATTGTTTGTTGAGTTTGTAGGTGAAAAGGGTTGTTTTTATTTTAAATTATGTTCATGTCAATTCATTATTAAATTGGTAATTATGTAAGGTATTTAATAGGTCAGTTTTTATTTTAAATATTATGTACAGTTTGTGATTTTTAATGTGCCATTTTATGTTTGTATAGTTTTATTACTAATGTATAATTTAGCAGTGAGTTACTGGGTCTGTAGGCTAATAAAGGGGAAAGTTATTTTTGTTTTAAGTTTCTTACAAATTATTTTTATGTTAATTAAATATATATTTGGTAATTAATTATGTAATTTTGTGGATTATTTGTTATGTAAATTATTTGTTGTAATAAAAATATGTTTCACTTTATGGATAGGTATATTTCATAATAAAAATTGCAAAATGCATTTTTTATTTAGTATTGGTTTTCATGTTATCTGTTTTATTGAATTACAAGTACTATTTTAAAGTTATTAAGGCTGTATTTATAATTTGTTGTAATATTTTTGGTTGGTGTTTTTGGGAGCCGTTGGGAGGGGAGTGTATTTATTTTTAATTTAATTTGTTTTATATTCCTTAACTTACTTCAGTATTATTGCATTTTGTGTTAATTACATTCTGTTTTGTTTATTGATATAGCATTTATTTTTATTTTGTATGTCTTAATAATTTTATATTTTTAGGAATTAAAATGTGTTTTAAATGATTAGGTGTTGGAATGGTATATGTAATTCTTCCTAAATCCAATACTTTCTTTGCTTTTGCTTTCGTTGAAGTGGGAAAAGTAGACCTGACTCCTCCAAAGTCCAATACTTTCCTTGGTGTTGCTTAGATTGGAATGAGAATAGTAAATGCAACCCTGCAAAGTCCAACACTTTGCCTACTTTTGCTTAGATTGGAGTGGGTATAGTAAATATAACCCCTTCAAAATGCAACATTTTTCCTACTGTTGATTACGTTGGAATGGGAATTTATAAAGCTAAACTCTCCAAAGTCCAACAAGTTCCTTGCTTTTAATTTTTACATTGGAGTGTCAATACTAAATCTAAACCCTCCAACGTCCAACACTTTCCCTACCCTTGATTAGATTGGAGGAGTTAGATTAGTCAATCTCGTTCCTTTGAAGTACGACGCTTTTGCTAGTGTTTATTTATGCGTGTAATTTTTTTTTCCTTCTTATTAATATTGTAAATGTGATATATGTTTTTGATAATATGGTTGTTAATATTAATTTTAACATTATTGTTAACACTATTTTGTATATTCATTTACATATATAAAGTAGGTTACACATTTGTTTTCGTTGTATGTTTGTTAATTGTTATTTTTAAGTTGTAAAAAAAGTAATGTAAAGTTTTTTAATTGTTTAAATATTGTGTTAATATTATTAAGGAAAATATACATGATTTGCATTAATTAGTAAAACTAAGTTGATGCTATTATTATTTAGCATTTTAATATTTTAAATTAATTATCTATAATGCTATATTACTTTTTTATATACTTACCTTATTATTGTCAATATTTTGTTCCACAGTGTTTTTGATTTGATATTTTGGTAGTTTGCACACAAAATAAATAAACTGGATATTCCAGTATGTTCATATTGTTGTTCTTGATATTCTGTCAAACAAGCAAGTCATTAAAAGAACATAAAACCCTCTGCATGGATGGCCTGATTATGTTTTATGACACATCAAAGCAGCTACTCACCCAACATTTGTTAGAAATCTCCATTGAACCATTTAATGATGGTACACTTCCTTTGGCCACCTGGGAGACCCTACTTGCAGTGACAGAGAAGTTTGCTCATGAGCAACTTGAAATACAGGAACTGTGTACTATATCCCTACTGAAAGCAAGGGTGAAAACTGAGAGTAATCTCAAACGGCTTGCCAGTCCAAAGGAGTACATGTCAGGACTTCCATTCATCACCACTGATATTTACTCTCGCAAAGGAGGCGCTCTCTTCTAGAAATCCAGGTAGCAAGTGGATAAAATCCTCATCACTATGCACAAAATATTTCACTGTGCCTAGATAAAGTACTTTCATATTTATCTAATCTGCATCAAGAATTCCCAATACATATGGACCAACTTGACAAGTTTGGGAGCCTGTCCGGTCTGCCCATGTATAAAGGCTAAACAACTATTCACACTTAGAGAAGGCATCACTGACATACCATCACAGCTCACTAACACTGGCATACAAAGAGCCAAGACACTTTCAAATATCTAGGAGTTAGGATATATAGGAAGACAAAAAATGTGGTGGATGGTAACAGTGTGAGGAGTCTATCGGTCCAGGAGAGATCAGCACAATTTTGAAACACAGCCCTATTTGGTGATCGAAAGGGTAGGCTTTAAAGAAATATCTGCTCTACTTTTATAGAAATGGTTGCGCTTCCTTTATAGAAATGGTTGCTCTACCTGGGTTCTTCTATTATTTTGTGAATGTCCCGGGGACACTTCCTCATAGATTTTTCTATGAACTCAATGAGATACTCTCACAAATAAAGAGGAAGGAGTGAAAAAGAGTAGACCCTAAAAAACTGATGCAGCTGATAGCTGAAGGTGTCCTCAGAGTAACAGACATTGAAGTCTATTAACTGGCGGCACCGCTACAATGGATAATGGTGCTAAAACCAGCAGATACTGTGTATATCGATGGGCTTTCGGTGCCGTTATCATTAGTGGCTGCCATCTGGGGAACACAGCAGATGGGAAATGCACAGTGACCATTTAAACTTGGGCCAGAGTCATGCCGGCATTCGATGCAATGTGTTCCCCCACAGCTGACTGCACTATCTTTCCAGTATTAATGCCCAACAGCATCTGTCTTACTGGAGATCAATGCAGTAAAACCTTGGACCTTCTCTGGACCACCCTTCAGGGACTTCCCATCATTTCCTCCTCTGAGCCCTGAGACCATCAAAGGTGTACCACTTTAGCCTGGATTGTTCAGGACCCTGCTCAACCATGATTGGGGCTTCAGTCACGATATGTCGCCACTGCTATAGAAATAAGAGTAACCTGGTCCTGATGACAGGCGAAACGCCATTGACTTTTACAGCAAAAATCTCTGCCCGATTTCCTCAAGGGTATCTAGCTTGATTTTCTTTATATATATTAGCATTTATTGTTTGGGAATCTCTACTATGTGTAAATTTCACCAAGATTTGTGTTTTTTTTGTTGCGCCCCTTCGTGCCACTGTACATACTTCCTCATGTGTCACTTGCGCTTCATCATTTTCACGAGCACTTGTGCACACTATCCCACAGGTTACATGCCATTTAATACAACGCAGTGCTACCCTTATGTATATTTCAATTTATAAAGTTATTTATAACAAATATATGTATTTACCAAACTCAATTTTATGTGGTCACTTTGTATTTTTGTCTCCCTGGTTTCTCCTTCCGCTCCCAGCAATTAATTGTACTGCTTGAAATTGGCAGTTAACCAACACCCTCAGAGATATTGTTGTATGTTACAGATGTTTGCCCTAGTCTCTACAGGGTTTATGGGCTACCTCCTGTAGTCTGATACTGCTCATTAAATAGTACAGCAGGAAATTGTTGGGCAAGGTATCGTAAGAGGATGGGATTCAAAATATGGTGTGCACCAGAATCGCCTTTACCGCATCTCCTTGTTATGAGTAGATAGCTGAAATGACAGTCAGAAGATATATTGGTTTACATTCATTTAGGCCAGGTAAATTCAAGACTTTCAAACAACTCGATCAGTCGTACGGTGTTACAAGCGGAAATGTCTCACCCATATACAGCTATTACACTTGACTAAGAAAACATGGGGCTGTGAAACAGATGAACTAATAGAGGGTTACTGACACTCATGACTATGAGATTGAGGTAAGAGGAAATAACTCTTATGTATAGGGTTTTGAGAGTGAATGACCTTAAAATAACTGGAGTCTTGTTGGGGAGGAGAGCTGCACCTGATATTTAGCGGCATGAAGTGAAGCAGAATAAGGGGCTGTCCAATAAGAATGTCCAGGAATACTCAGTACAGAACCATTCAATTCTCTCAGCCACTTCCATAAACCATACCCAAATTTACCAGACACATGACCTTGGTGTATGGGTGGCGATGCAGAATATATGCATATGGTTTGCGCATGCCCTGAATTGAGTCACTGCTGGTGAACTGTTACGAAGCATTACCTGTCTTGACAAGCAGTGTGGGACTCATTGGTGGCCCTCCTGGGGCAGACTCCAGCATTTGCTGCACTACTTCAATGCAGGGCACTACACAGTAGTGTAAGCGCAGCATCACAATATAGGCCTAGCAAGTGTTTGAGAACAGTGGCAACAGAACATTAATTTTCTTGTCGGACTGTCTCTAGGCACATCGAACGTCTGTTTATAACATTCTTGTGGTAAACTCGCCTTTTGCATGTTTTCAAAGAAGTGTTATTCATAACCCATTAGCAGTGAGATGCTGGCATTTTTATCTGAAAGGCTATATCAGCCCTCTCCCCCACTGGGCAAACCAGTGATTGCCAGCAACAAAAAATCAGAAAGCCAGGAACTAAATTGTATCTTGCAGTTCACAACTCTGCGCTTTTTCGCTCCCCATATGATACCATCATATGTTTGTGGTTTTTTTTCCAACAAACAGCATGTTGCATTGTGGGACTTGTAATTTAGCTTTTAACAGTTTTATCATGGGCTCAAAACCCCAGTTTACAATGCCCTGTTGGCTAAAATGCCAGAATAGTCCACTTGTCAGCTATGTTTTGAAACTTTACATAGTCAACTTGTCAGCTATGTTTTAAAATGATACGAAGTTGCCAACTCCAGTTAAAAAAATTACTTGTTTCACTAGTAAATACAAAAGAGCATCACAATATAATAAAGATACAACATATATATCAGCAGAGCAACCTTCCGTTACAAAAGTAAAAAGTTAACAACAGGTGGCAGTAGTAGAAGTAACATAAAACGATTCTCTCACACACAGAGACAAAACAGACAGCTAACACACTAAAGAGGGAGTGAGAAGAATTAAAGACTATTGTACGCTTTCCATACACATACAAGTACAAAACTCCAGGGAGAAACTTCCAAACGTCTTATGGAATTAACGTGCATATATATGCTCTTATAGACTGATAAACTTTCACATACCCAGTGTAGTAGGCTTCATATAGTCGGCTCTACATCTTGCACTGGGAAGCAGGCAAGCCTACTACTGTCTACTGGTTGTAAGTCTCCAAGTGATGGGATCCCTAGTTTGGGTGCGGCTATATCACTTGTGTTAATGTTTGTGTTCTACCTCTGTAAAACAGTCAGACCTATATTAAAATGGCATGTGGGTGAGCTAAAATGTTGTTAACTGGTGTGTCACTACCACAGGATTAAAAACAGTAGGGCCAGCAACAGGCCCTATTTCTCTCTTACATCAACATGTTTTGGTACTCGAACATTGCCACTGTGAGGGTCAGGAGTCTTCCTCAGGAATATAGCTATCTCACATCAAATATTGTGAAACAATCCCTGTTTCATAGCGCCTGTTCACCAGCGACAAATGTGTGTGCCGGTGGTAATTGGGCAAATTTCCGGTGGCATCACTCCTTGAAGAGACCTTGCAATGTGCTTTTAGCAAGGCTGTCAGCAACTGCAGCATGCTTTGCAGGGCGAGTTACTGGGATCGAAATAGGAAATGCCCAGCTATGCTCACAGCTGACTGGGGGGGTGGGAAGCAGGAGTTCATAGCCCTTGAGACTGTGAACCACACACCCAACACCAAAACATTTCATGCCTCGCTATCAGTGCCAATAGGGCAGTTGCTGTGAGGCAGAGATGGCCAGGTCCTATAACTCAGAGTAGCCCCATCTTTGTTGTATCCTGTCTGGAACAGCACCAGAATTGAGGCTGAAGAGAACAGCTCTTAACTCATCCTGGACCTACTGCCCACTTGCAAGTGTTGCTGGATGCCACTTTATAGCTGACGTACAAACTTTTAAACAAAAAGTTTATTTTGGATTGTTTCACTTTAGCAGCTTAGATTATATCATTGCACTGATTGGCCTGTATTAGAATTAGGAAACCTTGCCGCTGGGACTGTTTTATTAATGATTGGAGAGACCAGTTAGTTGTCTTGTTTCTTCGGTATAAGTCTTTACTTTCATAGATGGAACAACATTATTGTCTTTAACACCAAAAAACAAGTGAGATTGTTATATAGGGTCTCATTGCAGGTTTCAGTTTCGCCTGCCACATTACGATGCGGGTGGTCCAAAGTGAAACTGGCCAGTCATTATGGCTGGATTCGGCCAGTCGGAGGCCTGCCTGTAATCCCAATGGACGGTGTTTCCGCAGTAGGGATTACGATGTTGGTTCACGACAGTCTTTACATGTCGGGCTTTTCGACATAGAAAGCCTGTCGGAAAGAAACCTCCGGGCCCCTAGCAGGGCCCTCTTCATCCTGCGGTCTTCGGTTGGGGTCGGAGGGGGTACTGTTCATCCTTTCCCCCGCATGGCAGGCACCTCAGGGTGCAGGGATGAACAGATCCTCCCATTGTCTGAGGGAGCTTGTGCTACGGACGGTTTTACAGCCACAGCAGAAGCTCCCAGAGAAAAATGGGAGTATGCGACTGCACCATGTGTGGTCACATTGTAATTCTGCTGTCGGGTCTGCCGACCAGACATTGGTCTGTCTAGCGACCGAAGGGCTTTCAGATTTGATGATCACGGAAATAGAGGCACGGGAGGAAAAGTAATTGCCTAGGGTCACACTGTTTGGTCTAGCTGGGAAGCCAATTGAAACCAGGTTTCCTGAATAGACAATGTGCATGACGATTTTATTAGAGACCCAAGAGGCAAGTCAGTTGTCTTGTGCCAACTGTAGAAGGCCTTTATTGCTGTTATAAATGAAGTAACATTATTGTCAATTAAACCAAGTATAAGACAAGATTTCTGAGCTGAATTATTTCAAGGATCTGTTAAATGTGATGATCACTGTAAAGGAAGCAGAGGGAAGAAAAGTAATTGTCCAGGATCACACAATTTGGTCACGCTGGGAAGCTGTGATTATTTACCAGGGTCTCTGGGTCAGGCTCCTTACCTTACCTAGTTTTTGCCCTTGGTCCAACAAAAGCTTCTGACAGGCCTGGGCACGTTATGCAAGTGCATTTAAAATATAACTTGTTATTTTTATAAGGCTCTGTAACAGCATTTGAAACAGCTCTCCTATAAAACCTTGAGCAGAAACGGCACAAGCGTCCCAACTTCATGGGATGGGTACATCCAGAGAAGCATCACGACAAGCCCTTCCTCACGGGACAGGTACAAATTGGGCAGCAGCAGTGCAAGCTTTACTTCCTCACAGAACTGAGACAATATGGCAGTAGCAAAGCAAGCTTGAGCTCTCATTGCTCACAGAATATGTACATTTAAGCCATGAGTGACATGCAGGTTACAGACAGATCTCTGGAGTGGGTGATTATGTCACCGAGGTGAATGAATAGGTGGATGAGTTAGTGAATATGCAAGTTCTGACACCATTCTGACGTATGCACGCTAACATCCTGAAACTCGTGCTGCTGTCATTTGGAGACCCGTTTGTGTTGACTTTTTGGTGTTAAAAGAATGAACAAGTAGCCTTACCTAGTAGGTCACTGTTATTTGGAGCAGCTTCGACACAGCATAACTAATTATGCTCAAGACAGCCACACAGGTGATACTTCTACCAAATGGTTTGCACGGAGACAGTTTAAGACATGGACAAAGTGGGCAATTTCTCAAGGCCCCCACCTTCCAAGGGAGATCCTGAGAAAACTCAGCTGTCTCTGCCTGAACTCTGTCTACTACAATAAACGTTCCTCCTGTGTATGTTCAAACACTTTTTTATTGGTTTCAACATATTAGCAATACAAACAGAAAACATTTTGATCCTAGTACAGGCAATGCATAATTACATGGTTTTTGTTTGACCCCATTTTGGAAACTTTTGCACAATCTGGGCTTAAAAGAGCAGAAACTGGGTATGCAAATTCAAAGTTGTTCTGAACAAAGGCCCCCAAAATATGGTCTGCCCAGCGCCTCAAAATTCCTTAAGACGACCGTAGGTTGAGTGCACGCGCACCAGGCGCGGTGTCATACGAGGCTCGGTTTGGAATGCACGCGCACCAGGGGCCGTGTCATCCCAGACTCGGTGTGGAGTGCCCGTGCACCAGGCGCCGTGTCATCCGAGGCTCGGTTTAGAGTGCACGCGCACCAGGCGCCGTGTCATCCGAGGCTCGGTGTGGCACCTGTTCAAAATGATGTGGGTCACCAGACGTGTTTTTTTTTATTTCAGTAATTTTTTATTGTATATAGAAAAAAATATATATTTACATGGAGCATGGTATATACATGGGTGGAGGAAGATGGAAAAGGAAAGGAGAAGAAAAACGCCCGGGGGGGGGGGGGGGGGGGGGGTTAGCTGTTTAGCTTCCAGTCTCATTCAGCTAGTTCGATTGCCAGTCTTTCAAGTCCTGCTTGTCCTTGTCGTCTGCCGCCCCGTCGTATTGCTTGGTTGCATCTCTGTCCCACGCCCCGGAGGATGGAGAGGATAGAGAGGATAGGGAAAGATAGGGAAAGATAGGAAAAGAAAGGAGTTCTGCAGGCTGTTTCCCTTTTGTGTGCCCTCGGACCAGCGAGGTGTGCCACCTCGTGCATTGTCTAGATTAGCCGCCTATGGGGGTTTGTGCGATGATAAGTAGAGGTCTAGGGAACCCCACATGTTCGACTACCTGTGCGTTTTCGGCGAGTGTTTCGCTGTGATGTTGTCAGCCCCCCTTAGGAAGGTGATCCAGTTAAGCCATGCCTGTGGCGCAGCTTTCGATGTGTCTTTCCAATTGCTTAGGACTGTTTTGACTGCAGCCGTCAGTAGTAAGTGACATTAAGATAGTATCTCTAAACGCCAGACGTGGGTTTTAACAATCGGGGGACATGCTCGTTGGGAATAATCCCACGCCCAAAAAAGATGAAGATGAAATGCAAATCGATTGACCTGGCAATGCTAATATCAAAAATTGTAAAAAGATGTATCCTTGATATTCTGCTACACCACTGGAATCAATAGTTGCATTAAACAAAACACTGTCTTGAAGCTGAAATAGAGACCATAAACAAGATAAAAAACAGCGTGGAACAGATTTCGCTCTGCGATGAGATGCATTGTTCGTACAATTGCCGAAAGTCGATGGCCTACCATCGTACATGTAGACAGAGCACCAAAAATTACATGGAAAGTGTACAGTGTATTTTAAAATTCACGCATTGCAGGGATCTTAACATTAGAAACGAATACGGTAGAGCCGACAATAGTAGCAATGTGCCGGAAAAATGTAACTGCAGTTGAGACAAATAAGCAGTTTTAGAAGTTGTCTCGTGTAAGGATTATGTTAAATGTCTCTTAACACACTCACGCTCATTATGCTGTGTATGTCTCCATCAAATCAATTAGAAATATTTTCTTTTTTAAAGTATTACAATCCTATTTGCTGCAATGAAGACAGGTAAGATGTATTCTTTATCTCACATCACCAACTGTCAACAGCAACTGCCCACTGGTCAATTCACCAGCTGGAAGCATTTTAAGGAACGAACCATGGGAGTAGACCGGAGGGGTGCAAGGGTGCGACGGGAAATGCCAAAGTGGTAATGACAATGTGAAGAAAATAAGAAACTAACTAGGCAATGTGTAGGAAAACAGCAAAGAGCATTGCACGTTGGACAGGGATTCTGAATTATGCCATACACTGAACAAGAACAGAGAGTGGTCTGCGTTATTATGACACCACAAAATAAAGCCTTCTGCAAGAGAAGACGGGGCTGCCTTCAAGCAGCATTCATCAAACATTCGACCGGAGAAGACGTACGGACTGCGTTATGACGTCACGCGATTAGTGATGACATCATTTAGTGTAATATCTCAAACTAACATCCGGACACTGATACTGTCCCACAGAAACAGCTTTGATAAGAGCAGAAAAGAGAATCGGCTAAAGGAGCACAGGTCAATTTCCCTTAGCACCCGTGTCACTGGCACTTTTACCCTGCCAGTAGACGGCGCTGTGGTGCCATTGTCTGTCATACTTTGCGCCCAATGAATTATGATGAGGGGAATTAACCGCGTCCTGTCTGGTTTTCACTAACTGTAAACCCTATGAATATCTCAGATTTTTTTTCACATAAATGCACAGGTAAATCAATTGTTCTGAGTTCACAAACATCATCGGTACGTGGAAACAAACACTGAGGAGGCACTGTGACAAACACCTTACAGGTGGGGTACCGAACAATCTTTGGCGCTTTTTTATATGATGTAGCTCAAATATAGATCATCCAAACACTGTTGTTCTGGTATGGGCTTGAATGCAGCGCTTACTACCCCGGGAATGCTTGATGGGTGGGTAGCACGCTACCCCTTGGAAGCTCACAGTTAATGACTAGGTAATGCCGAACGGTTACAGTTTGTCAGGATGTTTTCTTAAAGGGGAACGTATTTTGCACTGTGCATCTCATGCAAATTTACAGATCACTTTGTTAAAAATGGAAGGTAAAACTGTTGTGAGTTTAGAGTTGTGTGGTATTCAATTAATCTTTGACATATGGATGCTGTAGTTGTCATGCTGTTTGTCCGCGAGCTTTCATGCCATTCTACGCGCCATTATTTGTGGGGTTCCAGCACAGGAACAATACAAGTTGGCAAATAGTCGGATACATGTTGTCTGTTTTAAGCTATAGTACAGAACTCAGGTTTAATTGGAGAGTGGAAAGAGCCCTCATTCATGCAGTCGTAGATTGTGATTTACTCTTCATGCGACGTGTCATAGGAAAAACAGTTTTTATCTCAAACCCTTTCTGCTGGAGTCGGTGGGCACTTGGGGTGCTCATTTTCTGAACAGCTGGATTTTTTGACCGTTATCAAAGCACTACTGTTTCATCTTAAAATATTCCAGTGACTCCACACATGTTGTATCGTTGCTTTAAGCGCTTATACCAACATGCTTTAAAAGCACAGTTATACTTACACCCTATGTACGAAAAGGCAGGTCACAAATAGTGGGTGCAAACTGCGCGTCGATTTTCTGAGACCTGCCTTTCATTTTGAGATGTGACTTATGAACTAATAGGTTCCGTAGCAAATTGCCTAACGAGTATTACTTAGGAAGGTACTATTTTCAGCCTTCTGTGATTGGCTACAAGCATAGGCATGGTGGCCTGTAAGGTTTGGTAGACCACCATCCTTGTGTTCATATTTGCAAACATGAGATTTGTTTTTCTTTAAATCAGCCAATGTTCCTTAAAGGAACCAGTGCTGTTATTAAAACATAAATGTTTCTAGTTTGAAAAGACATCAGAGGGAGTAAGCAGTGGTCCCTCAGATCACTGCCTCCTCTCCCTTCTGCAAACTGCTGCATGAGATGATTCCCAAAAGGGAAGCGCTCCTTTGAGAAATGACGGATTGGGTTTACAAACCATTGACACATCTCACTGTGATTTACAATTAGGCTGGACTCTCCCTTTCTCGCTCCCTCCTAGTTGCAATTTGCAATGAGCTGCAAAATCTTTTTTGCAATCACAAAGGCATTCCTGAATCTTAAATGGGGCTTGGTATATTTAAAAAATTGACTTTATAGACACACACTATCTTTGCAAATTGCAGGGTTTGCAACCACAAACTCCTTTAGTACTTCTGCCACTATAGCTGCATTTGTTCTGAAAAATTAGCAAGATCAAACCTTAAAGAAAATACCACTCAGGCGAGAAATCAATTCAAAATACTCTTTGCTAGATATAGACATTTTGTACATTATACTTGGCTGATGTAAGGTTTCAAGATTCTTCCCAGGAGAGGTCAACTGGCCAAACCACATTACCAATCACCTTTCCCACTGTGAGGAGAAGGCCAGACACTCTTGTCTGTTTTGGGTTTTCTCGCTAGCAGCTTTGGGTGTTGAGCTAGTTTCGGACCTTGGTAAAAAGAACAGATGATTAACAGAATGCTGAATTAATCAAACATTTACCCCCAGTCACGGATCTGGGTTAAATCCATTGTTTTTTTGCATGCCACGCCATTCCAGTTTAGACCCAGCCATATGCAAATCAGTCTTCACCCTGCTCTCCATGCGAACCGTCCAGCCCAAACTGCCAGGCTGGGACCTCCCTGCACCAGAACACAAGCATCCTGGGACTGGTTTCGGGGTAACACCCCTCATCAGCCAGGCTAGTTTGAAACTGGTGGGGTAGCCAGCACGGGACCCACGTCTGGGCATACTTTTCCCACTAAGGACGGCAAAAAGATGATGGACGGAATGCTGAATTAATCAAACACTACCCCCAGTCACAGATATGGGTTAAATCTATCGTTTGTGTCTTTTGGTTTAGGACTTTGGTGGCAAGGGGCTCAGGTAGTGTCATGGTGGTGCAGTTTGAGGTGGTAAATTGAAGTGGTAGTTCCAGGTTGTATCGGCTCTATATGAACCATATAGCCTCAGCCAAAAAAGACTACTTAGGAAATAGAATCACAAAAGCAGCTAACTCTCAGAAAGAACTGTACAAAATCATGAAGGAATTCACCAACCCCCCCTCCTGTCAACAACCGCACATTGCGTCCCAGGAGTGGGTGGACTCCCTCTCCACCTTTTTTGTAAATAAGATTAATGACATCCATATGCTCTTTCCCCAATCAACCGACACAATACCGAAAGAGAGCCACATGGACTGCCCACTCCAACACATAGTCCCCCACAAAGAGTTCCGCGCAGTTTCAGAGGAGGAAGTACTTCCACACTTAACCGGACTAAATCAGGATCCTGCCTCCACCCAGATCCTATCCAAAATCATCTCTGTGCTCCTCTCCAACCTGACCACATTATTCAACCACTCACTATCGCAATCCACGGTACCCACTCTCTGGAAAGAGGCCATAGTCAGACCCATCCTGAAAAAAACAACAGCGGACCCCAAACAGCTTGCCAACTACCGACCAATATCTCTTCTACCCTTGTTCGGCAAAATCCTGGAATCACTGGTTAATAATCCATTAACTTATCACCTGGAAAACAATAAACTACAGGACCCATTTCAGTCAGGGTTCCGGGCATTTCACTGCACTGAAACGGCCTTAATAGAGATTGTCGATAACATCAGACTCTCCCTTGATGCCAGACAATCTGCCATCCTGGTCTTACTTGACTTGTCGGCTGCCTTCAACACCATCTCACATGGTATCCTTCTGGATCGCTTATGTGAATTTGGTGTCGAGGGCCCGCACTGAACTGGCTCAAGAGCTACCTGACGGACCGATCCTCCAAGGTCCCAATAGGAGACTTTTCCTCTAAAAGCCAGCCAATGGACAAGGGCATCCCACAGGGTTCCATCTTAAGCCCAACACTCTTTAACTAGTATGTGTCCCCATTAGCAAAGCTAATCAAAGCATTTGGCTTCCAAGCAGTGTCATACGCGGATGACACGCATCTATTAATCACCTTGGGACCTGATTTCACCGACACACAAAAACGATTCAAACACTGCATGGCGGCCATAAACAACTGGATGACAAACAACCATCTGCTTCTCAATGCCAGCAAAACAGAAATCATGCTCTCTGGGGATGCACTGAAACTATGGACCAAAGACTGGTGGCCCTCCTCCCTGGGACCCTGCCCCCCACCCAAGACAGCTGTCCGCAATCTCAGGGTGATAACAGATTGCAAACTCTCCATGTCAGACCATATTAACAACTTGGTACGCACTAGCTATGGTCTAATGCGTAGTCTTAGGAAAACATTCCAGTGGATTCCACTGTCCTCCCTAGTACAGGGTCTAATCATTAGTCGCTTGGACTATGGAAACTTACTACTTGCTTGCATTAATGAAGAGCATCTTGCAAAGCTCCAGGTCCTGCAGAATGCTGCAACCAGACTTGTCCTAAACTTGCCCCGGCAATCACCCTCTGCGCCCAGTCTAAAGACCTTACACTGGCTCCCAGTATAGGAGCGGATACACTTCAAACTCTGCTGTTTGGTACACAAATCCCTCAATAACAAAGGACCACAATGCCTAGCCAAAAAACTAACAAAACACCGACCTGTGAGAACCCTTCAATCCGCCAGTAAACACCTCCTAATGGTACCTAAGGTCAGTAGAATCAGAAACGGTGGCAGATCCTTTTCCAAAATTGCGCCTGAAACTTGGAACAAACTGCCTCTACATCTCCGACTGGAAACCGATCACAAGAAATTTCGCAGACCCCTCAAAACCTGGATATTCTAGAACGGTCCACCCGTCTCTCTGGCTTTCTGTTTGCTGAGTATGAGTTAGCTCTATGAGACCTATGCGCTTAATAAATACCAAATACAAAATATCGCATTGTACTCCTAACTTTCAGTGTGTTATAGCGATTTGGTGATATGTTTTAAAATAGTATAGGGGTCTAAATAAAAAAGATTTGAAATAAAAAATAGTATAGGGGTTCAGTGGTGTAGGGGTTGTAAATGGATTAACAATGTTACTAGAGTTAGGGTGGTTTAGGCATTGAGGTGGCTAGAGTTGTATAGGGGTTCAGATGGTGATACTGTAGGGGTGAGAGTTGCCGGTGGGGCTGTTATGTCTGCTATAAAGACTAAAGGTGATAAAGCAGCTAAACATGGTATAATCAGTGGTTTTGCTCTGGTAAGGTGGTACAGACATTGTATACAATGCCTTTGTTTTTATGTAGTCCAAATCTAACTGGGAAGCAGTAGAGTGCTGTACATTAATAAGAGTGCCAGGGGAGATACGATATCTACAATTGGGGAGTTTACATATTTAATTGCACAGGGACTTACATTTCACACTCCCATTACATTGCACTTACATTTACAGTTGTAGTCACAGGGATTGTCTGTTAATGCCCAGAGCAGAGGTTAGAACTGAGATGCTCACGCTACAACAGACCTTGGGACAGAATAACGTCAAATATCTCTTACACTTAGAAGCTCTCTGAATTCTTCTGTATCAAAATTACCGCTATATACAGCAAAGTCAACCCTCAACCACACCCCATCACCATCACAATTAAGCTTCCTATCATGGCCAATGAATGAGCCATGACTTCATGGTCCGCCATCACCATCATTGAAATTGCAGCTACCATGAAGATCATTTACTTGTGGGCTTAATCTGACCCCTGCCCCCACCACACCTTCCCCAAATAACTCCTACTGATCAGCAAAGCACTAACACCCATCCTTAATGCCTTCATCAACTCAGCCAACTTCCCGGACACCTGGAAACATGCCACCATCATGCCGGTGCTCAGAAAACCAAATGCTGAGCCACCCACACTTACTAACTACAAATTCATCTCCCTCCTACCATACCTGGCAAAGATCTTAGTGAAACTAATCAACTGACGCCTCACTGACCACATCAGCAACCATCAGCTCTCCGATACCATGCAGTCCAGATCGATTCCAATCACAGTACAGAAACAACACTCATCACTGTATGATCCTTGACAAAGGTGACACAGAAGCTGTCATTTACTGGACTTCTCTGCAGCATTTGACACAGTCTCACACCACCTCCTCATCAGCACATGAACGGGATTGGCTTTCAAGGATTCACTCTATGATGGATCTGTTCCTTCTTAAAGGATAGAACATAAGCTGTCAGTCTGGCCTTACTCCTTGGAAGAACGAAAACTCATCTGTGGAGTGCCTCAAGGTTCATCGCTCAGAAACACCCTTTTCAGTGCATACATGATCCCTCTGGCTAAAGTCATCCATGGTCATAACATCAACATACTCTCCTAAGCAGACGACATGCAACTTATACTCTCCCTCTCACACGAGGAACTCAGAATAATCATCGACTGGGAACTAGACATGACTGCACAATACAATTCCTTCACTGCATGCTACCTTCCACACACTCACCCCAATCACCAGCAAGTTGGACTATGGGAATACCCTCTATGTCTGGATCACCATGCAACTCACTAGAAGACTACAAACCATGCAGACCTCGGCAGCCAGACTCATCCTCAACCTCCCACAGAGAACTCACATCACACTACATCTCATGGAGCTCCATTGGCGCCCAATACACAAAGGCGCTCATTTCAAACTCAAAACACACACATTCAAGACACTACACAGCTTAGGACTCACCTAACTGAACAGTTGCATCTCTCTACCTAGACAACTCTACTCTGCAGGACTTCTACTCTCAAACATACCAGATCAGGACAGGCGTTCTCTTATATCCAGTGCTTAATTTATGCCAGTGGTTTCTGGTGCTCGGCACCTACCTACACTTAATTGTCAACACGGGCATTTGTGACAGCTGCCAGCTGTTTGTGTAGAGTAGGACAACAGTTATTTAATAATTGAAAAGTACTAATACATGTCACGCATGTCATTCTTTAAGGTTTGGGGGCCTCTAACTATTTGAATTGCCGCAGTTGTAGCAGTGTGATGGTTAGTAATTGTGTAGGTACTGTCGTTGGCAGGTGCTATGGGTATTGCAAGCTTCAGCAGCATCCTGAAAAAGTCCCTGGAACTTATTTATTTTTTTACAAATTAAGCACTGCTTACATTGCTCCTAAAGGGTGGACCGGCCTTCCATTTTACATCAAAGCCTTCTCACTTCTTAAATTCTGCTAGAAGCTGAAGAACTGGCTTTTCAACTAACTAACCTGCCATTGGGAGCCCTAGGTACACACCTCTGCTCAGCGTCAGGATACCCTCATGTGTGATTGTACGCTTTACAAATACACATAAAATACACACGTCACTCAGAGAGAGACCCCTTGCATTGGACTACAGCGTACATCTTACCAGGGGTAAGAGTTCCTACATAGTAGAACCCTGATCTCCTGAAGGCATATGGGAGTGTGGCATCCCTTTGGATTAACACAGAGTCCATTCCTCTCTGGGAGCAGGGAGAAGAGCAATCATCATTATGGCTGACATTCCTGGAACAGTGAACCCACGCCACTCAACGCACAAATAAACACAGGGCGGTGGGTGAGTGAGTCACTTCGTCTTTGAGTGTATCAATGCATCAGCCGGTCTGCAAGGCAATCACCCAGTCTGTAAGCGAGTCAATACATCAGTCAGTAAGTAAGCAAATGTTATAGCCTGGCACCCACTGAGACCGGTTTCATCTCTTGGGCCATGCATTATACCTCTACTTGTACTTTGTACGCTTTTGTAACCTGCACACATATCACTTTTTCCTCCTGTAATGTACCGATTGCTACCTCATGTATTTTGGTTGCTGACTATTGCCACTTAACGTTTGCTATTGTAAAATGTTCACTTGTAATTTTCTCCTCATATATCATTACTGCTCCTATTGTGAAGCGCTCTGACACCTTCGGGTAAAGTCCGCGCTATATAAAATCGCATAAATAAAATAAAATAGAATAAAATAAAGGTACGAGCGGGAGCAGACCGGAGCCCGTGGTCTGGCACCTCTCTGTAAACCTCTCCCGTTGCCAATCAGTGTCCGGCACCGGGCTCGAGTGGGTGACAGTCTGACGCCACCAGCCCCTCTGAGAAGGAGGCGTGGATGGACTGAAGCACTGGGCAGGTGTGAGAGCGCAGGGTCAGGTGACAGGGAGGTCGGACTGACCTGAAGCAGCCCCTCTGAGGAGGAGGCGGGACGAGTCCGGCGGCTCTGGGCGGGCAGGTGACAACAACCTTCGGGGAGGAGGCGCGTTACAGGGATAGCGAAGCAGGTTTATTGACGTAAAACAGCGGGCCTAATTCTGTAGGGTTGGTTGGATAGTAGGTGTTTTTAGGGGGTGAGCGTTAACACCGGTTCCGCTAGATCAAACCGTCTCGTACTAGGGACCACAGCCCGCCTCCACCTTCACCACATTTCGTAATCACGCACCGGTACGTCTGAGAGACCACGCACACTGACGCCGTCCGTTAGGCCACGCCCCTCCGCTGACGGCGTAATAGGGTTTATCTGGGATGCTGGTGTTTACTGTTTGGGGCCTATCTCCGTACACGTTGTGTTGTGCAACGGTACGTTTTCTCTTTGTGGCTTTCTGATTCAATTAGGACGCACTGGCATTCCCCGTGAGCCCAGAGAGGAGGGATTATGGTTATCTCTCCTGATTCGTCCCCCATGGGATTATAATCCCGCCGCGCCATGCTCATGGTGTTTCCCTTGCGTTCAGTGACGCCATCCTCATGGTGTTTCCCTTGCGTTCAGTGACGTAGGACATCTTCGCAGCGATACGTTTACAACAAGAGTAAATGAAGGCATGAACATAATAATGGGTGGATGCAGGGCCGGCTTTATT
Source organism: Lissotriton helveticus (assembly GCF_964261635.1). NCBI lineage: Eukaryota > Metazoa > Chordata > Amphibia > Caudata > Salamandridae > Lissotriton > Lissotriton helveticus. The sequence goes on from NC_136061.1 coordinate 259,332,206, forward strand.
GTTGGTGGCGCCCAGTGTGACCATTTTTGTTGACCTTCCCCACTTACTCCCTCGCTACCACTCTCCAGCAGTGCACTCTCACATTTATTTAATGACTTTTATAGTGCTAGCTACAGCTATATCCCATTTCTCACATTAATTTCGTTTTATTTCTAACGCTGCTCAACCCAATGTAGGGCGTCGTAGCACTTTACATCACCCACACATATTATACAAAGACAATGATCATACAAGTGTGTGCATCAATGTATAGGAAATGTTACATCAGACATTGAGGGCCACAAGGTGTAAGAGTCACATGTCATCCATAGACCTATGGTAAGCATTATGTGTTCTGAGTGCTTGGTCTAGAGAAACACAAACTCTTTTAAATCAAAACACACAGTGAATGGGGTTGTCTATACTAATGAGAATGTATTACTACCCAAAGGAAAACTTAGTGGTCATCTTAGAATAAATAAATTGTAAGGAAAAAAATAACATACAGCATTGTTCTATACCTATTCCTTGCAGTTTGTCTGCAGCACTTTGTAGCCGCTACATAGCAGGCTGTGCTTTATTGGAAGAATTGTAACTTATGGCGTGCTAGTGACGAAAGGATACCTGTGGAAAAAGCAGTAAACAAATGAGCTAGCTACATTAGAACAAATCTGTGATAAGTATGTTACATGATGTGTTGAAGCAGGAACATTAACCTTGTGTGCTGACAATGACTAGACACAACATAGATATCTCCAGCAAGTACATTAACCAACAGAGTTATTGTAGTAATGATTCAAGAGATGTTCTTGAAGTATTTGAAATGAAGTATTTATTAGCTTAGAAATAGCACAGCGACAGGGAGCAGTGGCAGTCATCAACTGTCAAACATAAGCGTTCTCAGACAAAGCATGGAACCATGAAACAGGCAAGGTTCCAACTACAGGTGCCTGGGAGGCACAACACAGAGAATACTACATTATCCTCTTTTCTATAAATTGAAAGAAAACCAATGATAGATAGATAGTAGAAGGTAAGAGGAGAAAAAGAAACATGAGCGAGAAGGAAATGAGAAAAAGGATAAGGTAAAAGAGCAGAGTAAAAAGACACATCAGAAAGCGGAAAAGAATACAATAACGTTACAATAAATCATCTGAACCTGGCAGGAATCCTACAGACTCTGAGACTCCTGCGAGGCTCTGACACAAAAGTTGCATCAACATCAGCATCAACATTATCATTTCCGTTATTACTAACAGGACTGGATAACACATCATCTCTACCAACTTTTACAACTTTACAAATGTTCCACCAATCATTGTTATTCACACGCACAGCATTCCCACATACCTTGTCGACCACTAGTGGTTCAGAAAACTTGCTCCTTCCCTTGGTGACATGAACAGAATTTTTGATGCGAATGACATCACCAGCAGAAATATTGTGAGGCACAGATCTTTTCCTCTCATCAAAATAAAAATTTTGTTTCCTCTGAGCTGCCGAAATATTGTCCCTCACAAAACCATCAATGCCATCCATCACGTTCATCTTCACCCACTTGGACATCCAACCAGGACAAATTTTGGTAGAAGGCTTTCTTCCCCTTAAAAGTTCGAAAGGAGAAACTCCAGTAGAGGAATGCGCAGTAGTGCGTTAAAACCATAACATGGAACGTACAGCATTCTCCACAACTCACTTGCTGGCGATGGCCCAGTGCACACAACTATTGAGCACACGATTCATCCTTTCCACAAGGCCATTGGCCTGAGGATGATACAAAGAACTCTTCTTATGACCAACACCACCCTGTTTAAGAAAACACTCAAATTCAGAGCTAACAAACTGTACACCATTGTCCGTCATGACTACTGAAGGGAAACCCTCTCTCAAGAAAATATCCTTAAAAAAAATAATGACATTAGCAGAGGAAGGTTCATTGACAAATCGAATCTCTGGCCACTTGGAGTAATAATCAATGGCCACAATGGCAAAACGAGAAGAAGAGGGTAGAAGATAAAAAGGGCCAACTAAATCAACTCCAATCTTTTCCCACGCCCTCTCCGGAAGTTGAATAGGCTCCAAAGGGGGAGTCCTTACCTTATGACTCTTGTCAGAAGATTTACAAATGACACAATTGTCAACCAAAGTATCAACACAAACATCCATTTGTGGCCACCAAAACACGTCCCTCAACCTACGCTTTGTAAAAGTTCTCCCTAAATGACCTTCATGTGCACCATCTAAAAGATGTTTCCTCAAACTCTCAGGAGGAATGAGTCTGCCACACCGCAAAAGAATGCCATCCTCAACAGTGAGCTCATCAGCAACCTTAACATAGGTCTGGAAATCTCCAGAAACATTCTTCTCCTTAGGCCAACCAGACTTCAAGTAATTAGCAACTTGAACCAGAACCTCATCTTTTAACAACTCCTCTTTCCACTCAACCTCATTGACGGCACACATTCCTTCAAGATCTGTCGCAGCAACAAAACAGTCTTCTAGGTCATCCTCCTTTTCAAGTTCAGAATCATTCTCAGTTATGGGAAAACGTGAAAAATAATCTGCCCTGACATTCTTCGAACCAGGGAGATACACAATGTCAAAGTCATACTGTAGAAGTTTAGTGGACAACCTAGCAATTCTTGGAGTATGTTCTTTGATTTTCTCCCCAGGCAAAATAGAAACTAAAGGGCTATGATCCGTACAAATCATGAAATGACTACCCCAAAGAAAAGGGTTGAACTTCCTGACTGCCCACCAGCAAGCCAAAAGCTCTTTCTCGATGACAGAGAAATTAACCTCAGACCCACGCAACACTCTCGAGGCATAGGCGATGGTATTGTCAGCTTGGCCATTTTTTTGAGTAAGCACAGCCCCGAGGCCAAAACCACTTGCATCCACAGTGACAACACATTCCTTATTGGGATCAAAAGGTTTGAGCACATTTTCACCCACTAGCTGTGATTTAATCCAATTGAAAATTTCTTGACAGTTCTTATCCCAAATAAAAGGCAAATTTTTTTTTAGCATGTTTGTGAGAGGTTGAACTTTAGATGTATAATCTTTGATAAATCTGGAGTAAAATTCACTGAGCCCTATAAAGGACTTTAAACCAGATTTATCAATAGGTGGAACAGCATCTACAATAGCTTTAACAAGACCAGGACGTGGTTCCACCCCATTATGTGAGACCACGTGTCCCAGAAATTCCATTTTATCCTTTAAGAAAACACACTTCTCAGATTTGAGTACAATTCCTTTGTCCTGCATGATTTCTAAAACTTGATTCAAAGAAAAGTCATGACCCCCCTTGTCTTCGCCAAAAATCAAAACATCATCCTGGAAAACAATTACTCCAGGAACATCCTTAAACATCTGACTCATTAATCTTTGGAAGACTGCCGCGGCCGAAGCAAGGCCGAACGGCATCCGACAGTATTGAAAACTCCCGAAAGGAGAGACAAAAGCAGTCAAATGTTTAGAGGATTGACTCAACACCACCTGGTGGTAAGCGGAAGCTAAATCCAGCTTAGTGAACCACCTAGCACCTCTGGTGAGGGACAACAAGTCCGTAATTTTTGGCAAAGGGTGTGAATCAATCCAGATGTTTTTATTGACACTGCGCAAGTCTACACAGACGCGCAAATCACCATTCCTCTTCCTGGCGACCACAAGAGGAGACAACCACAAGGACGACTCTATAGGTTCTATGGCCCCTTTCTTGCACAACCCATTCAACTCCTTTTCTAAAGCATCTCTTACGCTGAAAGGGACACTCCTGACCTTGTGCTTAACAGGAATAGCCCCATCTTTAACTTTTATCTCATGGTTGAAATCTTTGATCATACCAAGACTGTTTCCAAAAACAGTAGGAAACTTGAGAATTAGTTTTTCAATGTATTCATTCGAATCTACAACTGCAAGATTTTCAAAATAGTCATAGGATTGATCAATACTAATTTGTTCTTTAGTCCCAGGTCTTAGAACCATCTTAAACAACCCTTGGTGAAACCACCCCAAAATATTCAAACCTTTAATGGAAACATATATTTTTCCAAAAATTTTCCTACCCCTGAACTGAATAATATCCTCAAAAAAACCAAAGAGAGCTATCCTGTGTCCTTCATAAGAAACAGGGGCTCTATCTGGTGGCAGGAGTTCCCTTTCAGGCCAAGTTTCGTTAAACAATTCTTGGGTGATCATTGTTACCTTTGCGCCTGAATCTACCAATAAGGAAATAACTTTATCACCAACACCAAAATCTTCATAAGGGTCAACACACTCTGAAGGGTCACCAATGATGACACCATCATCTCGTACCACTACGACCATGTCCCTAAGGTCGTCTTGAATACAATTGATAGGATCTGAGTCCCTCCCAGTACCTCCATAAAATTCTGTGACATTCCCAACCACATTAACATTGCCCTGCCCTTGACTTTTATTAGAAAAAGACGAATTCCCTTGTTTGGAAACTTGACAAATTTTTGCAAAATGACCAAACTTTCCACAATTCCGACAGGTAGAATTCCTGGCAGGGCAAAATTTGTTGTTCTTGTTATGTGAAGGATTTCCGCATCTATAACAAATGTCACTCCTAGAGAAAGCATTTCTCTCAAAACGTTGCGAACCGGGAAAGTTATTCTTTTCAAAACGTTGTTGACCAAAAACCGCTTTGTTGTCTTTGTTCTCCTTAGTTCTAACAATGGAAATTGTCTCTTCACATTTCTTCTCTAGTTCTTTCACTTCTGTTTTAGACAATTCTATACTCTTGGCCATACGGATAGTCTCCTCAAGAGTTGGATTGCCCAACGTCAGTAGTTTTTGTTGAATTGACTTGTCTGTACATTTACAAACATACTGATCTCTAATTAATTGCTCTCTAAAACCTTCAAATTCACATTCTGCACTCAGCTGTCTTAAACTAGAGATATATGTCTCCACATCCTCCCCAGGTAGCTGTTCCCTTTTGAAGAATTTGTGTCTGATTACCACAAGACTAGGTTTAACATCAAATCTCAGTTCTAGTCTCATTCTAGTCTCGGTATATTCGTCTATATCTTCTTCTGCGTTGTTTCTAACCAAAGGAGGCAAATGTTTGTAGATTTCTCTACCCTCAAAACCTAAAGAATGTAGTAAAAGACATTTCTTCCTCTCAGCGCGATATCTTGACGCGCCTATTGCACCCAAATACGTCTCGAAAGCATCGAACCATTTTTTCCAACTTATAGGTGGATTTCCTGGGGTTTCCAAAAAAAGGAGGTGGAGGAGAAACTGACTGCATCTTGAGTGAAATTTAGTTTTCTTTAAAATTTCCACAGAAATATTTAGATCCAAAATTATATTGACTTACCCTGTCGCTGACCATAAAAGATTGTACATATGATGAGATAAAACTATTTCAATTGACTTACACTGGGAAGGAGACAGTGTCAATGTTTTCTTCTTTTTTTTTTTTTTTAACACTGGAGTAAAGAAAATTGTGGTGCTAGACTTTTCTTTTCATAGTGCAGATGCTCTAAATTGTAATGTGGAAATTAAAGAGCATTTATTGACTTAGTCTTTAACCATTCAGTGAAATCAGCGCGTCTGTCTCTGACTGAAACGAACAAACTCCGCTCGTTGCTAAGGTCGCGTTGTTAAGGAAGCGCGTCTTTTCTGAGACGCGAGCAGCTTTGCCGTATGTTGCTAAGGTAACGTGGACACGTTGTCAAGGGGCCGCGCCTCTTATTTGATGTGAGCAGCTTGGGCGTGTGTTACCTAGGTGATACAGAGTCACAGAGTGCTGCCAACCACACGTTAGACAAAGTTTACGCGGATGCGTTGCCAATCAGGGCACGCTATTGATGACAGGCTGGTGACATCACACGCCGAGAGCGTATGCTGGAAGTTACGCTTAAGCTTTCCTTTTTTTTTTTTTAAATTCGCCGATTACGCGCTGAAAGCTGAAAGTAAAGCGAGATTACTTATCTCGCTTCAAGTGATAAATCCGCCGGTTTGTCTTCTTTAGTAGAGCGGCTGCTTTTCTTTCTCCATTGAGTTAATTCCTTCCCTGTTGGTACACGAGGAGATACGAGGTAAGGTAGGTCCTTTATCTTCATCCCATCCTCGTCGCCAATATTTTTGTAGTAATGATTCAAGAGATGTTCTTGAAGTATTTGAAATGAAGTATTTATTAGCTTAGAAGAAGCACAGCGACAGGGAGCAGTGGCAGTCATCAACTGTCAAACATAAGCGTTCTCAGACAAAGCATGGAACCATGAAACAGGCAAGGTTCCAACTACAGGTGCCTGGGAGGCACAACACAGAGAATACTACAGTTATCTTTTTTGTTATTTTTTTTATTGATTTTCAGCTTTTGAAACACTACAGAAACAACATGCCATCACCATTATTTTTCAGTACACACAATACAGTGCTATTGTAAACCAGTATCATACTTCGCCACAACTTCAGTTCTCTGCCGTCCCCAGCTATAGTTTCACATTACATAGTGCTTGGGTCTACGTCAGGATTCTCTCTCAAGTGCTTCATTAGAGGGCCCCATATGTCTCTTGGGCATGATGTTGTTGGAAGTTCTTCTGTATAGGTCGCAAGGTTAGTTTTACAATAGACCATGTCCAGCAACCAGTGTTCATGTTTGGGTGCCTTGCGTTTCTCCCAGTGCATAGCTACCCTGCATTTGGCTAGTAATAATGTTACTGCTATAAACTTACTTATAGCTTCTGAAACATCCCCAGAAGACACGTGTGGGGTCCAACTCGTCTGATCCGAAGTCATTGACCTCAAGTTCTGGACCACCCGTGTCCAGAACATCTGAACCAGTTTGCAGCTCCATGCCAAATGCAGAAAGTCTGAGTCGGCATCCTGCTCCTCGTACAATTTGCATCATCTCTCAGCCCATATCTGAACAGCCTAGCAGGTGTGTAATACATTTGTTGTAAATGTTTAAAAAGGATAATGCGTAGGTTTCAATTCAACGTTAACAACCCCGTCAGCATACAGCAAAGTCCCCACTCCTCCAGCGTTGATTGTGGGTCTAATGAGGTGTTCCAACGTTCAAGCACATGGTTTGCGGCCTATCACCCCTAGCTGCATTATAGAGCCTAGTGACCAGGTGGCGGCATATGTGGCTAGTAAGTAGTGGTTGTAGAGTGCATAGTGTGGGGAGTTCGCCTGGGAACGAACTGTATAGTTCCTTCATGACTGATCGGAGGCGATAATATATGTGAATGTGAAGAGTGGTGGCAAATTTTGGATATAGTTCAGATCATTCCGGGTTTATAAATTTCCCCTCAGGCTGAATGTCACACATCGTCTCCAGCCCTTCTTGTTTGAGCATCATGAGTGCCCCTGACTCTTGCATTCCTGAAGGGGCCGGATGATGCCCAATAGGGAGAGTCGTGGCATATAATGGAAGGTTGTGGGCTCTCGCTCCGAGAGTCTGCCAGGCAGACATTGTGCAGTGTATCGTGTTAATTTCAGTGTGTGGTATGTCTGTGCGCTTGTGCGTTAAAATATAGCAGAGTGGGGTACGGTGTGCATCTCCCTCCTCTACTGTCAGGTGAGGCGTGGATGCATGAGTATGGTACCAGTAGTGCTTAAATTGCTCTTGGGCTCAGAGATAATATAGATGCATGTCAAATGCTCCAAATGTGCCCTGTTCATATGGTATTTTCATAATTTCCCACCCAATGCAAGGTTGCTTACCTGCCCATGCCAACGTTATCAGGTGTGTGTGTAGAGTTCGGAAGAGGGATCTAGGTAGCACTAAGGGTATATTATTGAATAGATATAGGAAACGTGGCAATATGATCATTTTCATGATTGCTACCCTGTCAGCCTAAGAGAGCGGCATTCTGACCCATTTTAAAACTTGATCCTCTTGATCTTGATCCTTGATCCTGCCATAATTTTCACAGATCACTAGCTCTGGATCCCTGTGTATCCACCCCTCCCCAACCCCCCTAGGTATTTTATCTGATCTGTGTTCTATGCCGGGGTATTTTGACATGTGCATTGACGGGCATGGTGTCAGCGGGATTATCATTGACTTTGTCCAGATAATACTGAGTCCTGAGTGCCATTCAAAATGGATGTATTCCAGAAGGAGTGGTGTAAGGTGTTCCCCGGGGTCACGCACATTAAGGACCATGTTGTCTGTATATATTGATATACCTATTGGTCTCTGTCGAAAACGCAGCACTGACGTGGAATGCCTCTGTCTGATAATGTACGCCAGCGGTTCCAGGGCTAATGTGAACAGGATTGGGGAGACTGGGCAACCCTTCCTCGTGTGACTGTGTATAGACAGCGGTGCCGACGTGTGCCCATTAATGTGCACTCGCACCACTGGGGCCATGTACAGAAATCTTATCCATCTTGGAAAGGATTCGGAGATCCCCATCCATTTCATAATAGTGAACATATAGGTCCATTCTGTAGAATCAAATCTAATAATACCGCCGCAGCCTGGAGGCCTGGGTTCAGCTGATGCAACAATGCAAAAATTGTGCGTAAACTGTGAGTGGTGGAGCGAGTCGGTATAGCTCCCAACTGGTCTGGGGCGGACCATATTTTTTGTTAAGAGTTGGAACCTAGTGGCTAGAATTTTCACCAACATTTTTGATTCTATGCTGATAAGCGAACGGTATGACGCACTCGTTCAGCTGTTTGTCAGGTTTTAATAGGGCAATGATAAGGGCCTCTCGGAGTGTGGGGGGTTTCTGCTTTTTTTATGCCTCTGTATACATCTCCTGAAGATGGGACGCAAGCAGGTCTGCAAATTCCTTGTAGAATTCGCTAGTTAGCCCTGCCTGTCCTGGCCCTTTGCCATTCGGCAGAGTATGGATAGCCCACTAGAGTTATCTTGCCTTTATTATTATCCACAAAAAATTACTGTGAACACAAAGAACTCTTCAGGCTGCTCTTGTCCCGCCTGTCATATCTGAACTGAATGCTCTGTCCTCACCTCCTGTCATAGACACATGCCACCCCACACTCCACCCTAGCTTGGCAGCTAGTGCGGTGGCTCTGATCACACCATCCTAAATCTGGCACTGGGTGGATGGAAGGAGATGTGGCTTAATGACCAGAGCCGCTAACTTTGGAACTAGAGAACCACGTTTGAGTACTGGCATTGGCACAAAATTCTGTGATTCTCGACAAATCACTTAATATCCCAGCACCTAAAAAAAGATTTGACCTTATGTGATATAATCTGGTGCTTATGTAAAGAGCATTCACGCCTTTGGGTCAAGTTTGTGCAATATAGATCCACAAAAAAATGGATGAAAGGATGGATGTTTATATGAAAGGACGAACGTAGAGATACATGGATGTTTGGGTGAACAGAAAGGTAAAGGGATGGTCTAATGAATAGATGGAACGGTGAATGGACAGCTAGATGGATGGAGGATGAAACGGTGAAATGAACACTTCTATGGAGGGTCGAATTTGTGTGCTTGGTGATTAGAGGTATGTTTTAAGTGAAGAAAGTTTACTTTTTCTGGATACTCCCATGCTTGCTTTAATGTGTGGTCTGTACTTTGTGCGAATACCCCCCTGTTTTATTTGGATCTTAAACCCACTTCGAAATCTAAATGTCCTGTTGGGAATCATCTGTTCATTCCAGATTGCATTCTTAACCAAGGAGTGGGTACAGTGGTAACTGATGAGATGACTTAAGAGTGTGAACTTAAAGGGCCTAGAGGTGCCTACCTGTTGTCTCGAAACATAATATAGCGGAATATAACGTAATTTAGCATAATGTAACATAACAAAACAAGGCTAGATGACACAACAATACATCACATCTCTGGCTCTATGTCTCTGACTCCATTGGTTCTCTCAAGGATGCTTTCCTGTCTCTTATTTGGCCTGCTTCCGGTGTCCAGGGCCTCCTGCTCTCCTCTACTACTTTGGGTTTAGTTCCTCACTACAATGAGATGCAAGATCAATCCTGGAGTCTTAAAACTTACTAGAACTTCCAAACGACAAGTCCTCTTTTCCCAGGATCCTTCAGAGATGAACCAGTTGGGCGTAACCTTTTCTGATGTAAAAACTCGACAAGGAAGCCATGGTTTTGGAGATAGCCAGAAGGAATATCCACTGCTTTTTTTATAATGGTCTTTCTAAAGAATTTTCTTGTTGCTTGTTTTTCTTTAAAAAAAAGTAATCAGTATTATGATTACATTGTATGTTCGCTCCCTAACACTTCCACTTTACTACAAGGTTGCAGGTGAGAGGGTTTCCAAACACCAGGTACATTCAATCAATCAACTCAGATTTGTAAAGCACGGCTAATCACCAGCTAGGGTATCCAGGTGTGGGCTCATGCTGGCATCAGTCGAAGAGCCAGGTCTTTAGTCCCTTTCTGAATTCAGTGAAAGAGGGTGATGTTCGGAGGTGCAGGGGAAGGCCATTCCGGGACAGATACGTTCCCTGTTTGAGTTCTGTTCGTTAAAACTGTCAAATATCTGCTCTTACATATCTCTGCCATGTGCTCAGTGATCTCACATCATTGCATTACTGTCATTGAAAAGTCAAGAGTGTCTGGGATATTGGCTGACAATAAAAATGCAAATAGATAAAGAGAGAGAGGTGGAGCGGGGCTGCTTCATTCTTGTGGGGGCATTTACTTCTTGGCTGCCACTACCTTGCACAAGAGACGCTGGACGTTGGGCCTTTGCTTACCTTTCTGGGCCATCGCCGCCGCAAAAGACACCGCGCGGCAGCGGACTACAATTCCCAGTATCCCTAGGGGCGGAAGCCGCAGAACGCCACATCCGCGCCCGGAGGCGCTTTAAATTTGACCGCAGCCCCCGTGTCGCGGGTTCGCGCGCGGGTTGCGCCGGGCTAAGCCCGGGCAAAGGGCGGCCGTCTGTGGCCGTCCGGGGCAGGACGAGGCTGGGCTGGGCCAGGCCCCCTGCTCGTTGCTAGATAGACTAACTACAAGTGCCAAGTGAGATTTCATATTTTTTTAACTTTAGTTTTTTGTTCTAATCAACTGATTTGCACCACTTTTGGTCTTTCTGTGGTGATACAAACTATATCTGTACTGTATTCAGCACCTCCAGCACCCTATACCTAAAAACATTGGGACCTATTGCTAGTGCCAACCATGTCCAAGCAAAAGGCCACACTGGATAACTACTTAGTGAAAGTAGTTAACAAAATTAATAATGAGCGGCGAAAATCGCTAGGTAAGGGGAGTCCCCCCGCTTCAACTTTTACACCCACCTCATCAACAACAGCATTATCACTGGATGATGGACGTGTCTCTGTTGATTTAACAATGGAAGTGCCAGTTATACTAGCACCTGATCAGGACATACTTGATGCATCTAATGACACTCCAGTACAGTGCTCTCCAGCCCCTAGAGCCCTGAGGACTTGCAGGAAAGCGCAACTCAAACGTGGGGGGAATCATAACAAGAGAAAAGTTGAAATAGCCCCCAAGAGTACCGCATCTGATGTGGATCCAATAGACAAAAAGGGAACAGTTAATCTGAATAATGAGCAATTTGATCTTTTAGCCAGCATTATAGGGGACAAGCTAGATAAGATCATTAAACCCTTAATAGTTAAGCTTGACCTGATGTCAGCAGAAGTGTTAAGATTGGGTGGACTTCTGGATGCCCACATTGACACGGCCGAAAGATGTAGGGGTGTTGATAAGGGCTCCGAAGTTAGTAAAGATGCACCAAAGATACCCAATGGGAGGTTAAACATAACTAAAGAAACCACCCCTGATCCCCTGCCAATAACACTTCAGAAAGAACAGGTCATAACTACACCAGAAAGTAAGACAGGGGCAACAGTAGTAAAGAAAAGTCGTTTTATTAATCTCCCACCTGACTGTGCACCCTATGTAGTTGTTTTAACAAATGTACCATCTTCAGATTTAAATCCGAGCCAGCTGCAACAGGAATCACACGAATCCCTCAAAAATAAAACAGTTTCTTGGTTGCATAAGCAATGCGGGTTTCCAATTACCTATTCTGACCAAATACTTACTACCAGAAGGGTAAATTGGATTGGCAATTCAAGTAAGACTTGCAGGGGTGATTGAGTTATTGTCAACTTTAAACATCCCCAACAAGTCGCAACTGTTTTGTTAAGAGCTGCTTCTCTGACCTATGACGAGAACAGTGTACGTGTACGACCACTTGGCTACTTCTATAGTCATCTTATTAAAACACCACCTGTTAATAGTAGAGGTAGACTTTTTACTCCTACTTTCACACCCACTCAGCACCCAATTTTCGAGGTTCCGGTACAGAATAGGTATCAAGCCCTGAGTTCCTTGGATATAAACGACTGACATACACAGGATTGTGGGTCCCCCATGTGTGTGGTTCCTAATAACCAGGCAAATGAATTAAGCGATAAATGCATAGAGACGGAGCGAATTTTGATGGTTGATCGAAATTTGATTGATAGTGGGCACAAATCTGATTTTACTATAGAGAGGGTGGCAAATGACCACGGTCCCACTGTTGTGGATAATATAAGTGCTGGGGATGGTATTAATTGTTTCAACGCTCAAGACCAGTCCAACTATAGCAACATGAGGGGGATATCAATCATTAGCTGGAACATAGCCGGTTGGGCCTCTAAGGAAAAAATGCTGGGGTGGGCCGATTTGATCAGGTCATATGACATCTTGTGCATTCAAGAAACCTGGTGTTCTACAAAACCGAGTTTTGATGGGTTTGTAAGTTATCATCTAGAAGCAACTAAGTCGCGGTATGGCAGAGCCAAAGGTGGTTTGCTTATCCTACTGTCTTTGAACCTAATGTTGACTGTTGTTAAACATCTAACTGTAGGGACACATTTGCAAATCCTATTGATACGAGAGAAGAAAGGCCAAGAAGTGCTTTTAATCAACTTTTACAATAACATTTTTGACAACACACGGCACAAAGCAATAGATGAGTTAGAAAGTGCCCTATTGAAGCTTGCATTACAGGCAAAAACTACCTTCGATCTTATTTGGTTAGGTACTTTTAATTCTTCGATCTGCCCAATGTCGTCTTCCAGGGTGTGTGGGATACAAAACAACAGGGGTGAAAATGCACCTCATTTCCTGCATAATGAGTATGGGGAGGCAATAAACAATTTGTTGTCAGTCTATGATCTAGAGCTCTTACAGCCTGCAAAAGATGCTAAGGGCCAAATAATTCCGACCTATACAGGCAGAAACAGTAATTCTCATATTGACCATGTTATGGTTTCATCAAGTATTGTGCCATATTGTCTGACCCCGGGTATCGAGGAATCCTCCTTAAGTGATCATAACCGTATTACAATGCGAACTGAGATCTGGAAACAGCACACAACGGATCTCTAGAACTATAGTTAACATTGAACCGCATAGATTAAATGGGACAAGGTTAAGGTGGAACGGGGAAAAATCCGAGACGGTAATGAGCCTAATTGTATCTAAATCCATGGCAAATATTAATGGAATCCTGACACCAGGGAGTGTTCCATTTCTTATAGTAGATAATTTTATTAATATTAACAAGACTGTAGACACCATATTTACTGGGACCAGTAAAAAGAAAACGCCCATAAAAATGGATGGTTTGATCATGCCTGTACAGCCCTCCTTTCCCAATTGAAACATGCCCTAGCTTTTAGACCCAGGTACAAGGATAGGGTAACACTTCTGAGACATGAGTATAAAACGGTCCTCTCCAAAAGGAAGAGGGAGTTGCAGCAAGAAGCCTGGGACAATTTAGCGCAGGCAGCGGATACTTCTGATTGCTGCTTGTTTTGGGCCACGGTCGACTCCCCCTTTCTCAGGGATGATAAAGCCCCTCATCTTGCGTCCAATGTCAGCAGTGAGGCTTGGGTTACTCACTTTTCAACTATATTTCAGGCTGTTGGCCAAAACAGCGTAAATCAAAGATTATGGCCTATAGTTCCATTGGACATTACTCTAGCTGAGGTGGAATGCAGTATTAAGGCCAGCAAGGGGGGCAAGGCCCAGGGACCAGACGGGGTTCCTATTGACGTTTATAGGACCCTCCCGCTGTTATGGGGCCCTGTACTTACTTTGGTTCTTAATGCAGCAATAACAGCCATGATCCCGCCAACATGGGGAGACTCTATTATTGTCCCTATCTATAAGAAGGGGGACAAGTCTGCAGCATGCAATTACCGCCCAATCAGCTTACTCGACTCATCAGTGAAAATTATGAGTAGAGTGTTGCTGACCAGGTTGGAAGAGTGGGCTGACGAGAAGGGGATCCTGGCGACCTCACAGTATGGTTTTAGGAAGGGCCGTGGTACATTGGACCAATGCTTAAATCTCGATCTATTAATTGGCAAATACACCAAGGCCAAGCGCGGCACTCTATATCTTTGCTTCGCTGATTTAAGCAGTGCATTCGATTTGGTCGATCATTCCATTCTATGGCCAACCCTGCTAGACCTTGGTGCACCAGAGGGAATTATTTTCTTTTTAGCGCGCCTATACGAAAAGATGCAAGCCTGTGTGCGCTATGGGGTAAGCGGGTAATGTACCCCTAATTTTAATGTTAAGCGAGGAATAATACAATGTTGTGTCCTCGCCCCCCTTCTATTCACTCTTTTTATAAATGCCGTTGACATGATTCTAAAAACAGTTAAAGCTGATGCACCTCAGGTAAACGGGTCTGCAGTGCCAGTACTGCTTTATGCAGATGATGCTGTGCTTTTATCACAGACCCCCATAGGACTCCAGCGCCTGATGGACCGGTTTTCAGCTTTTATAAAAGAAAGGAAATTATTAATTAGTGAGAGCAAAACCCATACGATGATTTGTGGTGCTAGGACTAATAAAAAACATACATTTTTTATAGAAGGGGTGAAAGTGCAGCAAGTTGATAAGTTTTGTTACCTGGGTGTGACCTTTTCGAGTGATGGTAGCTGGTCCAAAGAGCTTGTTAGTGTAAGGTCTAAAATGTCGAAAAGTGCATATGGAATATTTAAATTCGCTTAAAAAATCAGAGACAGACGAATCAATGATATGATGCAGATTTATAAGGCTAGGAGTGTCTCGATTGCATTATACGGGGCAGGGTTGTGGGGTTATTCCAACGTAGGCAGCTTGCAAATGGAAGAAAATATCTTCCTTAAAAAACTCCTGTGTCTACCTACCTCGGCCCCAACTGACTTGATCCATAGGGAACTGGGGGCAGCCTATTTGTGTGACCTTGTTTCATTAAGGCCCTTAATGATTTGGCGCGCCATTTGGCACAAGGAAGAGACAGTTTTTAACCAACATGTTATTAGAGACTGTCTTGACCTAGTTAATTATACCAAGATCCCTTGGCTAAAATATACCGTAGATAGTTTTCGGGCTATTTTTGGTCTTGATATAACAGTGGATCCGTGTGCTGTGGGAGATATCCCTAAGCAGGAACTTAAAAATAAATTTATGTCGTATCAAGCCGATAAGCGCTTAGTTAATAATGCCCACTTGACTACAGTCAATCTTTACAACAAATACATTGACTGTGAAGGCCCTCAGTTGTACTTAAGCCAGGTAACTAGACCAGCTCACAGGTTTGTTCTTACAAGGCTTAGATTTGGACTGGCTCACGTCTTGGTGGCCTTTCCACACCCTAAGAAACACCCTGTTGGCCCTTGTCCATGTGACGGGTATAATAATAAAAAACATTTATAGAGCGCCTGGCCACACAAAGAACAGTGTATCCCCGCGCTAATCACTGATAAATTCTAAAGAGGACCGATGTTATCGGGCAGGGGGATTATGAAATGGGGAAAATGAGTGTTTTTAATTTCCTCCGGAATCCTATTTCAGATGGCTCCATCCTAAGGTTCAGTGGTAGAGCATTCCAGTATTTGGGGGCTAAATACCTAAATGAGCGTCCGCCCATTCTGGCCCTGAGAATGCGAGGTGTTTTAAACAACATCGCGCCAGAAGATCCTAAATTACGAATAGGGCGATGTATGGCCAGGAGGTTCTTAAGGTAATCCGGACCTTTGTCCTGGGCTATGCGATGTGCGTAGCAGAGGGCTTTAAATTTAATACGCTCCCTGACAGGAAGCCAGTGGAGCTTAGCCAGGGCAGACTTCCCTGATGCTCTGCGCGGGAGGCCAAGCACTAGACGTGCGGCAGCATTCTGCACGCACTGCAGTTGGTGAAATGCTTTTTGGCTTAGCCCTAACAGCATGGCGTTGCCATAATCAAGGTGTGGAGTCACTAGGGCATGGACAATAGTTTTTCTAGCTACTGCAGGTAGGAGGTCTAAGACCTTACGAAGGACCTTAAGTAGGCCAAAACATCTCCCTGTGACTTTATTGACATGGGTCTTATACGAGAGGTCGGTGTCCAACATAACGCCAAGGTTACGTACCGACTCCCTCGGAGTGGGGGGGTCCCCGAGTTCACTAGGCCACCATAGCCTTGACCAAGTAGATGTTGCTCTCTCGACCACCAACAACTCCGTCTTTTCGCCATTGAGGCGTAAGCAGTTGTCATTCATCCATACTGCCACTGCTGACATACAGTTCGAGAAGTTAATGGCGTCTTGACTACGGTCGGGTGTGAGCTTAAACACCAACTGAGTGTCGTCAGCGTAGCTAACAATGTCCACCCCAAATGCCTCCACCACGCGAGCCAGGGGTTCCATATAGATGTTGAACAAAGTAGGGCTCAAACTTGAGCCCTGAGGAACCCCGTGGCTTACCTTGCGTGGGGAGGATCTGAAGGGGGGACAGTGCAGCTGAAAGCTTCTATCGGCCAGAAAGGACTTCAGCCAGGCTAGCGCTGACCCCGTCACCCCCATCTCCGTCAGGCGAGACAGCAGCGTAGAGTGCAGCGCAATGTCAAACGCTGCACTCAAATCTAGTAGAACTAATGCTGCTGTCTCGCCTTCATCCGCTATCTGCCTCATGCGCTCAGTGGAGTATAGAACGGCCGACTCCATCGAGTAACTAGTTCTGAATCCAGATTGTGATGAGTGGAGAAGGGCTTCTTCTTCTAGATGTTTCATAAGCTGTTTATTAGCAATTTTCTCCACAATCTTCGCACAGAAGGGAAGAAGGGAGATGGGGCGGAGGTTTTGCAGTTGTAAAATGGGGATGTTGGGTTTTTTCTTTGAGGGAATGACCTGGGCAGTCTTCCATGCTTCCGGTACATGACATTCTTGGAAAGACAAAGTGACCATGTGGCTAATATGGTCGATTAGCATGCTCTCCATAATTCCTTTGCACCGCGCCACTGGGCACGCGTCAGATGGAGATCCGGATTGTATGCTTTTGACAATTCCCAGAAGTTCATTTCTTTCTGGCGTTATAAAGCATGAGAGCCGAGATTTTTGTGTGGGGACAGCTTCATTAACCCCAGGACTGGTTGGCAAGTTGTTACCAGCTGTAAAGGTGTCATGAATTTGGTCCACCTTATCCACAAAATAATCGGCTACAAGATCGCATAGCTCAGTGGAGTAGACATCTTGAGCCTCAAGCCTGGATGGAGTCGTGAGTTCTCTGTAAATACCAAAGAGTTCTTTGGTGGGGTTGTCTGTTGACTCGATTCTATTTTTAAAATAGATGTCCTTTTCTGATCTTAATAATTTGTGGTATTTTTTTATCTCTATCTTATAGCCTTCTTTGAGTTCAGGGGCATAGTTCTGCCTCCACCTCCGCTCCAGCGTTTTACATTTGGCTTTTGCCAATCTGAGTTTTTCAGAGAACCACGGAGCTGTTTTGGATTGCCTGGTAGGAGGTTTAAACACCCAGGGTGCTACTTCATCCAGAGCCTTAGACATCCAGTTCTCATAATTGTTCCATGTTTCCTGTAGTGTGTTACATGGGGACAGGGGATGTTTAAGTAAGGAACGTTCGAATAGTTCATGGGAGAATTTCTTCCAAACCCTGCGTTTAAAAGGTAAGGATCCTTTAAGTTTAGTTGGCGGGGGGTATCTTCTATTTCGAACGGGACGATGCTATGGTCTGACCAGATCAACTGGACCGGGGGTAGGACCACAACACCTTCCCAATTTGAAAAAATGGGGTCCAAAGTATGGCCCAGCTGATGTGTGGGGGCAGTGGATAGCAGCCTAAGCCCAACAGAGTTCAGTGCTGTTATCACGGTTTGTGCCTCTTTACACTCTTGGTCTTCACAATGGAGATTAAGATCTCCCAAGACAAGGAACTTTTTGTGTCTGATTACTGGTTGATGTACTAGGTCCAAGAGTTGGTTTGCGAAATGAGCTGCACTCCCTGGAGGGCGATATACCAGTAGTCCGTTTACCGTGTTTTTGGGGTCTACTTTAAGGGTGAAGATACCGCACTCTGTGTTAGGTATGGTGGCTTTAGTAAATGCACATTCTAGTTCTTGTTTATAAATTAAAGCTAGTCCCCCACCTCGTTGCTTTTGTCTGTCTAATCTCAACAGACTATAACCAGGGGGGATAGCTTCAAGAACCTCCGGGGAAGATGTTTCATCCAACCATGTTTCGGTAAGAAACAAGGCGTCCGGTTCCCTATTTTGCAGTAAGTCATATATCTCGACTTTATGCTTCCTCATGGACCTACAATTTAATAATAGCAGCTTTAATTTAGCTATTTCCTTTATCTCTCCTCTGAACAGTGGCAGTGTCGAATTACACGTTTTACAGTAGGGGGGGAGTGAGTTAACCAGCAACGTATGGGAGCAGCTGCTGCCCGATTTATGATTGAGTGACAGTAGCTCCATTTTGGTATAACATAGTCGGTGTTTTGACTTGTTATGCAGTGACTCACGGTTAGATGGATCAGGGGGTGTTGCCCCGCGTCCCGAACGTTCGCGGACGGGCGCAGACGGGCAGGACTCTGGCTTGACTCCGGCGCGCGACCGGCGCGACCGCTGTACGCGTCCGCTGCGCGGAGCCATCGCTGTATGTTTTTATAGGGCGCCTGAGTGGCAGAAGAGGAAAGCCCTCACTAAGATGGCCGCCACTAAGCACTCGTCCCAGTCCCTCGGAAATTACGGCCCTAAATCGGCCAGTGAGTGAGTGGAGAGGCAAGTAATCTGCCAAGTGCAAATTTAAAATTGAAGATCTAAAGGGCGAGGAATCCGCACCCCAGAATCGGTGCGTGATTCTAGCGCCTCGGTAATGTGCAGCGTAGCGCGCTGATGCCGGGGGGAGGGAGAGGACACAAAGGATAATAACAAAGTAATTTTATAAACCAGTAGGAGTTTCAAGCACCCGGCTCAAGCCTCAGGTGTAAATATCAGCAATCTCCTGAGAGAAGTGAATTTTCTGTTTTTATAGGGCGCCTGAGTGGCAGAAGAGGAAAGCCCTCACTAAGATGGCCGCCACTAAGCACTCGTCCCAGTCCCTCGGAAATTACGGCCCTAAATCGGCCAGTGAGTGAGTGGAGAGGCAAGTAGTCTGCCAAGTGCAAATTTAAAATTGAAGATCTTAAGGGCGAGGAATCCGCACCCCAGAATCGGTGCGTGATTCTAGCGCCTCGGTAATGTGCAGCGTAGCGCGCTGATGCCGGGGGGAGGGAGAGGACACAAAGGATAATAACAAAGTAATTTTAAAAACCAGTAGGAGTTTCAAGCACCCGGCTCAAGCCTCAGGTGTAAATATCAGCAATCTGGTATTCGAAACAAAGCACACTGCACTTTATGTTAATCTGTACCCTATTTTTGAATCTCAGGATGGTCTATCTTAAACCAATTTTTATAAAATATGGAATCTACAGCGCTGATGAGGCTATGAAGTTGATTTATAATGCGAACTTGTCGGATATATGTATTTTTACTGCAACTTTTATATGTAAATCTATTTATTATTGGAAAAGTATGATGTTTTAAAACCTGTCTCTTTTTATCTGTATATTATTATGCAATTGTTTTTATTTTTGCCTGTATGCTTTTACGGTCATTTGTGTAATATGAACCGAATAAAGCTTCATGAAATGAAATGAAATGAGAGAGAGACAGATAGATAAATAGAGATAAAGAGCGAGACAAGGACTAAATGAGGAAGACAGGTAAAGAAACAGACAGATACACTAAATTCAGTGATTTCACAGGCAAATGTTATGTTATGTTAAAACACACAAGGTGATAGACGGAATGTTGCACATTGGCAAAACATTCACCCCCAGTCACAGATCTGGGTTTAATCCATCATTATTTTGCTCACAACGCCACCCCAGTTCACACATGGCCATATGCAAATCAGCCTTGACCCTGTGCCTCATGGGAACAGTCCAGCCCGAACTGCCAAGCCATGTCTTCCCTGGACCGGAATCAAGCATCCTAGGACCGGTTTCTGGCTATCAGTAGTCATCAGCCAGGATAGCTTGACTCCAGTGGCGTAGTGAGCACGGGACCCACGTCTGGGCATACCCTACCCACATAGGGCGAACAGCAAAACACCCAAGGTGATGGACGGAATGTTGCACATTGGCAAAACATTCACCCCCAGTCACATAATCTGGGTTTAATCCATCGTTATTTTCTCACCACGCCACCCCAGTTTAGACATGGACATATGCAAATCAGTCTTGACCCTGTGCCTCAAGGGAACAGTCCAGCCCGAACTGCCAAGCCATGTCTTCCCTGGACCGGAATCAAGCATCCTAGGACCGGTTTCTGGCTATGAGCCGTCATCAGCCAGGATAGCTTGACTCCAGTGGCGTAGTGAGCACGGGACCCACGTCTGGGCATATGCTTTCCACATAGGGCGAACAGCAAAACACACAAGGTGATGGATGTAATGTTGCACATTGGCAAAACATTCACCCCCAGTCACAGATCTAGGTTTAATCCATCGCTATTTTGCTCACCACGCCACCCCAGTTCAGACATGGCCATATGCAAATCAGTCTTGACCCTGTGCCTCATGGGAACAGTCCAGCCCAAACTGCCAAGCCATGTCTTCCCTGGACGGGAATCAAGCATCCTAGGGCCGGTTTATGGCTGTCAGCCGTCAGCAGCCAGGATAGCTTGACTCCAGTGGCGTAGTGAGCCCGGGACCCACGTCTGGGCATACCCTTCCCACAAAGGGCGAACAGCAAAACACACAAGGTGATGGACGAAATGTTGCACATTGGCAAAACATTCACCCCCAGGCACAGGGTCAAGACTGATTTGCATATGGCCATGTCTGAACTGGGGTGGCGTGGTGAGCATAAGTGCTCAGTGCTCCTTGTACAATCCTGTGAACGGATGCAAACTCTTCACGGAGGTACTTTTTCTTTCCCTCTGTCTGAGATGCATATACTGAAATAGTTTTGTCAGAGTATACCCTTTGGTGGTGAGATTAATCATTCATTATTTCCCATTTATGCTTGATTTAACAGATTTATCGAACATTAGAATAAATCATGCCCATGGAAATAGAAAATAAATATAAGAAGCCACTCCACTAAGTAAGTGCAAGGTCACTGTCACTGGGGACGTTTTTTGATGATTAATTGGTTTCTTCTTTCGCCCCACACAATTCATGTGCTGATCTTCTCACATTCGTTTTTTCAGCCAGTCACTGCGAATTCGTCCGTTTCTGACGCAGGGGCCTGAGGGACCATCAATATCAGTTTTTTCCACCTCCTGCACTGGTGGATTCAGGGTAATTTAAATTCCCATTTCCAAATCATTTTGTTTTGTTTTATTCCTTCACCTGAACATAATTAAGGTCCCTTTCACTTATCCGTAGGTGCCCCCCCACGGTCCTGATGAAGACTCTACTGTGAGGACCACAATTGCCTACATACAACCCCTGGGTCGAAATGTTAACAGCTTTATTTTGTGTTTACCTTATATGGATGACAGTGATAGATTTACCGTCTTCTTTCAAACATTATGGTTTTGTAAATTGTGTAGCCTTGGATAAGGCTAGATCGGCCATTTATGATTTGGATGTACAAATTATTCACTGCCCTCCCTCTCACTTACCTTCACACTCGCACATTGCTGCACTTATCCCTTCCTTCCCTTTTCGGACACATCTTCACAATTGTATTGACAAATGTGGTGGTTTTGAACATGAGAATACATGTTCAACATGAATAAATATGTTTAACATGAATAATATCATTTGCAATTGATTTAATATGTGATGTTGATGTTTCAGTTTAAGTTTGTTTCCACTGGGACCATTCCCTCCTTGTACAGGATTTTGGATTAGCTCTCTCCCATATTATGTACTTAGTGGTACAGTTTTAATTGCAAGGGTAATGACAGCATAAGGTTCTAGGTAGTAAAAATTGCAGGAACACTAGGGTTTCATTTCCCTCTTGTACCCATAATACCCTATTGTCCTTTGGATCTATAAAATTACAAATGTACCCAATTAAAACCAGACCTTTCTAGCCCCTCCTAAACTAGAAATAGGTGTATTCCCAGTGTTAAATAATGTAAAGCCTTTTCCTTCAATTATTGTCACTAAGATTGATAGAGCAAGATTTCGCATCGCGACTTGCTCGAGTCAAGAACCTCGAAAATCCATTATAATCTCGTAACTTCAATTGTTTGTTTTACTAATTTTATGTATTTTGAAGGTGCGTGGGTATCATCGAGATGCTTGCTTATGTGTTTTACTAATACGATTAATTCTTGTCCCTAAAATGGCCGCTGCTTGACTTTCCTCTTCTGCGCATGCGTCAGTCACACTCACGTGACTTTGCGTAGAGATAGTTTTGGAGGGAAAGGGTGCGCATGCGTAATAGCCACAAGATGGCCTTTCCTTGTATTAACGTGGTGAAGCTTGTGCTGTTGCTCTCGTGAAATTATATATTGCACTAATATTTAACTTGCATAGTATATTTTATGATGATAAATGTGAAGTACGAAAATATGACATGTAATGCCTTCAGTTATTTTCATGTATTAATTTGTTTTCGCTTACTTTTCATGTATCACGATAACTGGGGGGTCGGACTGAGCCAAGAACCATCTTGAAGGTCCCTTCTGCGCATGTCATACAGCCCGGGGAAATTCAGCCTTGAACAGTGGAACTCAGCCAGCTGGCAGAGATGGGCAAGATGCTCCTGAGAAAGTGACCTGCGACCCAGCAGGACAGAGTCATCTGTACCCATATTGAAACAAATGTTAACAATTCATTGTATTCCACTGGCTAGTCTCATGAGAACCCCAATCTTGCTAGGCGGCACCTTAGGATGCAAAGTAGGCCTTAGAATAGTCTGTTCTGATTGGTGTGTTAACCAAATCCTACCTTAGGACCAATCCAAATTGGGGATTCTGACACTTTGCAACAATTGGGGGGTGGTACCCTGTCCCAAAAACAGGATATCTAGCCTAGGTTTAGCTAGAGAAATTGTCCGACTTGTCTGAATAGCTGACCTGTCACTGACCCAACGCACTCAATAGGTGACTTGATACAGAGGTGCTGCGGAGCTCTCTGTCCGAAATTTGACCATAGACTCTGAAGGTTTTACTGAACCTTAAGTGCTGGCGGAGCATTTTGCTGGGGAATTCGCTGACCCAATCGGGGTCCTGACTGATAGCTGCAGAGAGGGTGGAGCGCAGGCGTTGCTTCCGAACTGCGGGTGCTGGTCGTGTCCTGGTGGTCCTGTCCTGATCCGAATCTGGGTTTCCTGTACTGTCCTGGGGTGTCCATTCTGCACCTGCTGTCCCACTGAGGGTTATCCTTCCTTGAGGGTTTTCCTGTCCTTAACTGACCCGTGGCCAGGGTTGGTTTTCACACCAGTCTAGGTAAATATCGCTCTGAGTTATTAAACTGCACCTTTCTATTTTTCTGTCTTTGCTTCAATAAAGACATGCCCTTTGCATATGTTAATTTTCCATGTTTTTCTCTGCAAATCATTGCATCTCATTAAAGTCATTTACAGTTTGCATTTCATAGCATGTTCCTATGTTCCCCTGCCTTTTTAGTATAAATCTTTCCATACTGTTTATGAATTAAATAATGTTTTATAAATTTCTCTTAAATACTGAATCGAAGTAATAACGTTAGAATTATAGCGTGTTGCACTTTTCTACCCTTCACTAGATGTATAGGTTTCCCCATGTCTTTTCTCTCGAAATATGACCTAATGATAAAATCCTAAACCGTGCATAAAATTCCAAGCATTTAGTACCCTCCCTCGAATTTCCTTTCCGTTATTTCTGAATTCCCTCATTATAGGGTTAGATGGTTGCTTGTATACTCTTCCTATATGGTTATGTGCTCTTCGTTATTCTGATTATAGATTGCCTCATTACTATAAACTGTATGATTGCAGAATCTGAAATCTAAGATAAATCTTTTAAAACTTCTAGTTGTCCGTGGTCATTTCATGAAATAAAGTACAATAAAGTTGGGGTTTGTATTTTGCTGCCTTTCCTTTTACAGCTAGCTCCCTGACCCATCGTGGTCATAGGTACCCATAACGGTGGATGGTAAGTTGAGTACACTGGAAATAAATCGAAAGGGAACTCACAATTATTGGTAGTGGATTGCATGGTCATCTGATCAATGTGTATGATAAAGTAAAGTATATGGGCCCGAAGCCAGAAGTGGCGAAATTATTGGTTGGGTGACCCGCGATCTCTAGCAGTAATTTTCTGGTAGCGAAGAGGATGGTTAGGGAATAGTTAAAGGTTAGGTAGGACTAGTTAGTCTAGCTAAGTCGGATGCTGCTATAAGAGTAGGCGCTTCAAGAGAATTGATCACTCGCTTGAAAATTGTTTACTTTGAAAAATTATGAAATGTTTTAAAATTGTTGTTCTTGTTATTATACTGTTATATGTATTAATCCATTCGTACGTAAACCGTTTTTTATGTTGTTAGAATCCCCGGGGAATTGAATAGCGAGTGGTGAATAGAATCCACTTGCTTTGAGGTCACTGGCCCAAGGAAAGTTGGTGCAGGTTAGGCAGAACTGGAAGCACTAACTAGGGTTTTTCTGAATATATGATTGAATAAATGTTAGTAACGAGGTTCGTTGGCAAAATTCCTACTGTGGCATAACCTAGTGAGGGTCACACCGGAAGAGTAGCAGGTTCATCGGAGCTTGAGTGAAAGCAAAAGGGCTCGCTGGTGAAACTTTAGGCTCGGATATATCCCGGAAAGGTGGATGAGTCTAGGGAAGTAGCAGGTGCCCCAATGCTAGTGTGAAGGGTAGGCAGAAGAGATCTACCCGTAGTGTGTGAAAAGTAAATGGAAGTAGTTTACTTGCAGTGAAACAAAATTCTTTCCTGTCTAGACACTTGAGCACAGTGGCGAATGTGTATTCGTTGTTAAATAACCTAGCACTGAACACTTTAGAAAGAAAGAAAGTTTCCGTTACCTTGTGAAGGAGGGAGTCAGTCACGAAGCTGCTCTGACGTCACTCCGTGCCGCGCTGGGATTGGTAGACACAGCGGGTTGGTAGCGGAGCTGGAATTGTAAAGGAGGGGCGAGCGCCGGAGCGTGGGAACTGTCTCGCGATAGGGCCGCGCACCCATTGGTCGAAATATTTGAACTCGTGCATTTCATTGGTCGCACGAAAATAAAAGACGCACTCGGATTGGAAGTGATTTGTAAACAAATCACTCGTAAAAATCGTATGTGGCATTCATATAGACCGCATACCAGACCTGATCCACGGCATATGGGATTTGCGGACGATCAGTGGAAAGGCGTTAAAAACGACATTATGTACGGAACTAAGAGAAAAGTGTCTCTTGTAAACAAGGTGAAGAATTATTTCAAAAAGGACAAGCCGATTAAAACTAGAGAAGGTGTTGTCATACCGCAACCCAACACTCCCGCATCTTTCATGATGTTCGATAAAGGGTACAACACATGTGTATGGTTGGAGAATTGGGTTGAATACACGAAAGATGACGGAGTATTGGCTTTCCCGTTAGATGAAACATTTAACAGCAGAATTCTATTCAATTTGAGAACCCGAATGAATGATTTACATCCCAGACCTAGGTTAACGCAGTATGAAGCACTAGAAGAATGGGAAATCGAGGCTTTTGAAAGGGATAAGCCCCGAATGGATAAAGGGTTAACTAAATTTTATCCAAAATTGAAGCAGGAAGCCCGAGCCAAAAAGATGAAACAGTGGAGGCAGAACATGATAGTGGAGGGATTGTTTCCCATGATGCCAGCAGATGATCCTTCTGGGGGAAAGAAACGGTTGGAAAAATCTAAACATTGGGTACCCATCGGAGAGTCGGATGATGAATTATTAGATGACCTATGTACGAGAAGTCCGCCTCCTTATAATGAAGGACATCGACCTTCCAGTGCAGGAGATATTTCCCGAAGACTTCCTCCCCAGGAAGAAGTTAGGTCCGCAAGTGTAGGAGGGGGTTACCACATACCTCCCTATACCGAGAGTCTAGGACCAGTGGATACCAGAAACATATACCCCAGAATGTCAGCTAGTGGAGAGACAGGATATTCCCGTGAAGGAGATTTTTGTTCTCGGCCTCCCTATGGAGGCGAGATGAGACCCTCAAGTTCAGGAATGCCGTTATTACAGCCACAGTATGAGGAAGAACGAAGGTCCCTAGGATCAGGAAGTTTGTTCCCAAGACAAAATTATGGTGACGGACCTAGTGAGACTCACCCCACTGCCCCAAGTTATGCTCCCACACTGACCCCGCAGGTGTTACACGACAAATCCATAGAGAGATTACTGGAAGAGAAGGAGCGGGAGGTTCTAGCAAAACAGAGAGCTGAGATCATTCAGAAAATGTCCCAGTTAAATACCAGTCCTGAAGCATTGACAATCCCAGTAACAATCGGACCCGTGGTTTCATTGTACGGGGATCGGCAGGAAAGTCCAAAACCTCCAGTCATTACTCCCGTTATAGCACAGCCCAGACCAGAACCATTAATTGTAGATGAACAGACGAGTGAGTGTGAATCTGAGGTCTCACTGATGGATCTGCCCATTAGAAATACAGGGAAAAGGATGCAGAAAAGACATAATCCTTTCAATGCGAGGGAGATTCAAATGGAATCGACTTCGGGTACTAGAAGTGTCACTTTGGTCACACCTGAAGAAATCAAAAGATGGAGTCAAGAATTAGAGAAAAAAACGTCGCAAACGAAACCTTTAGACCTCTACAAACTGAGAGTAGAAATCAAAGAATTAATGGCAGGAAACGTAGGATTAGACAGATTAAATACCTACTCTGAAGAAGAGCTGTTGTTTATGTGCAAAAATCTTACCCGAAATGTCCGAGTACTTCATGAAAAATTGACAGATACTGCTGCTAGTATGGGAATAGACATTTCTAAATCGAAACCTTTGCAGAAACCATACCGAGCAGAATTTTCAGACAAAGATTTGGAAAACCTGAATATATCAGGAAAAAAGGCACAGGTCAAAGAACTATTGACAGTGCTGCAGAAATGGGGAGACGTTGAAAAATGGAAAGCCAGGTGGGCCCGAAAGAAAGATGAGGCCAGGTATAAGCAGGTAACTCCTGAATTTGTCCTAAAGGAGGTAGACAAACCAGAACAGTTATGCCCTATGCGCGAAGTGCCAGGAGGAAAATATGTACATATTCCATGGTCCCGACAGGATATTGTGTCCTTTACCAATGACTTCCCAAAATTACGAGAAAAGCCAGTCGATTGGTACCGGCAGGTAGAAAGATTCGTAAAAGTGCAGAAATGCCTATGGAAGGATCTGGATGGGTTCTTCGACATAGTGGTCCCTGTAGATCTGTGGACTGAGTGGAAGATAGCCATAGCCTGGCCTAGTGAGGAATACCCGAGAGATGAAAAAACAGGGGAACCATCAAAGGAAGTGATGAGGAAGTATGAACAAGTAATTCAACATTTGAAAATAAAAGTGCCTGCAAAGGAAACTGATTGGACCAAGATAGATAGAACTACGCAAGAAAGGGACGAGACAGTGCACTCCTTTTATGAAAGGCTGTTGCAGGTATTTAAGACATACAGTGGTATAGATAACATCGAGATGAAGGACATGACCCACTTCATTTACAGGTTTGTAAACGGTTTAAGACCCGAAATTTGTCAGTGGATAAAGGATAATAAAATCTGTTGGCATACCAAAAAGATAGATGAGGTCCTACGGTACGCAAAGTACTGTGAGGACGAAATGGCAGAAAAGAAAAAGGCCCTGAAGGAGAAGGTGATGTGGGCTCAAGTAAAGCTCGCAGAACAGCAGGAAAAGCAATTGAGTAAGTTAAACAAAACTACTCAGAACCAAGGCCCTGGGGGTGGGAGTGGAAGAAAACCCAGAGCTAAAATGAGTAGAGAGGAAGCGAAAAAGAAATTTCCCTGCCATCAGTGCGGAGAAATTGGACATTGGCGAGACGAGTGTCCGTATTTACAAGCTGATAATGCCCAAACACCTGATTTAATTCCACAGACGCAGAATGAAAAACAAAGAAAGACCCAGCAGCAGGTAAAAACTATTCAAGTGCCTCGAGCGCCAAAACCTATTTTAAAAGGGAAGTCACCACAGGGTGATGATGTAGAAATCTGGGGAGGCAATGAGGATAGAAATACAGCAACTTCGCAGTATTTGTTGAACGACACCTTTTTCTGTGATGACCAGTACTGACGGGGCCTGAGAGGGGAGGACGAGGAGTGCGTACTTGGCGCCTCGTTGCCGGTAGACCAGTCAGGGCCATACATTGAAGGAAAGGTTGATGGAAATGATGTCACCTTTCTATTGGACACTGGTGCTACCCGTTCTACTGTGAGAACAGTGGACGTTCCAAACCTACCCCTCTCGGGAGAAGCAATCCAAGTAGTAGGAGTATCTAATCAATTGATTAGTACACCTGTTACCGAACCCATGGAGATCTCAATTGGAAACTTTAAACAAATGCACAGATTTGTTGTCTGTGATACCAGTCCGGTAAATTTACTGGGACGTGATTTGCTGTGCAAAATGAACTGTACCATCTTTTGCACACCAAAGGGCGTCGAAATTCAAACACCAGATGAAGACGGTATCTACAAGCTAATGTTAATTAGACCTGACTCAGAAATAAAAGTACTAACTATACAGGACTTACCTGAAGAACTCCAGCAGACAGTGAAACAAGAAGTGTGGGACTTTACAGGAAAGGATGTGGGATTAATGAAGAACATAGATCCCATACAAATAGCCATGAAGGAAAATGCAGTATACCCCAATACCAAGCCTTACAGAATGAGTGCAGAAGTAAGAGCAGGTGTTGCCATTGAAATACAGAAATTGCTAGAAGCAAACATCATACAGGAAGTAATGAGTAGCCCGTGCAACTCACCCATTATGGGCATCAAAAAGCCTAACGGCAAGTACAGGGTAGTGCAGGACCTGAGAAAGGTAAACAAGATAGTGGTCCCTTGCTGCCCTATTGTCCCGAACCCAGCAGTGATTCTGTATCAGATCCCCTGGGATGCTGAATGGTTCACTGTGATAGACCTATGTCATGCTTTCTTTTCGATCCCATTGCATCCAGATAGCAAATTTCTTTTCTCATTTGCTTTCAATAGTAACGTGTATGTCTGGAACAGGGTCCCCCAGGGGTACACAGAAAGCCCCTCTATCTTTAATCAGATCTTGAAAAAATGCCTTGAAACTTTAGTCGTACCTGGAAAATCTGTTTTGGTACAATACATTGACGACCTATTGGTGGCGTCTAAAAGCCATAGGGATTGCGTGGTTGACACCATTGCCCTACTGAATCATCTGAGTGAAAAGGGACATAAAGTGGCCCCTGAGAAATTACAGTTCTGTTCGAAATCAGTGAAATATCTGGGACACCAGATAGAAAAAGGTATCAGAAAAGTCACCTCAGAGAGAGTCAGAATAATTCAAAATATGCAGTTACCCCGTACTCAGAAAGAAATCAGAATGTTCCTCTGAGTTGTAGGTTACTGCAGGCAATGGATTGTGGGATTCGCAGTCCTTGCAAAGCCTTTGATACAAATGACAAAGAAAGGAGCAAAGGACCCAGTTGAATGGAATGACGAGAGCTTAACAGCTTTCACACAGTTGCGAAATTGCCTGTGTACAGCCCCTGCTCTGGGAATGCCTGACTACTCCAAGGAGTTTGGCTTATTCTGTGACACTCGTGACAATTGTGCATTGTCAGTCCTGACTCAGGAGCATGGTTTGACCAGAAGGCCTGTGGCATATTTTCTGCCACTTTGGATCCAGTGGCTGCTGGACTACCTGGATGTCTAAAAGCAGTAGCTGCAACCTGCACCAGTTTAGAACAAAGTGAGTCTATTATTATGGGACATCCTGTAACTGTGTATGTTCCACATGCAGTTGTAATCCTATTGACTCGTACAAAAACTCAGTATCTCACCCCTAGTCGGCTGACTAAATATGAGAGGATTCTCATGGGTGCTGCAAATATAGTCATTACCCGATGTAACATTTTAAACCCTGCCACTCTACTCCCTGACTCAATGGTAATGGAAGATAAGGGAGATCATGAGCATGACTGTATTGACCTGACAGAGTTTAGTACTAAACCTCGCCCAGACATTAAAGAAACTCCTTTGCCTGTACATGATGAGGAATGGTTCGTGGATGGTTCATGCCTAAGGCATGAACTCGGAGGCCTGAGTGCTGCCTATGCTGTGGTCACGTTAAACAAAATTGAAGAAGCCTCTTATCTATTTGGAGTAAAGTCTGCACAAGTAGCCGAATTGATCGCCCTGATAAGAGCTTGCAAATTGGGAAAAGACAAAAAAGTAACAGTGTATACTGATAGTCAGTACTGTTACGGGGTTGTGCATGACTTTGGCCAATTATGGCTACAAAGAGAATTCCTGACTTCCTCAGGTACCCCCATTCGGAATGGAAAGGTTGTCCAAGACCTTTTAGAGGCAATCCAATTACCAAAAGAATTGGCAGTGGTCAAATGTGTTGCTCATAAGAAGGGCCTTGACCCTGTATCTTTGGGAAATGATTTTGCTGATCGGGTGGCAAAACAATGTGCTATGGAACAAATGAGAATAAATCCCAGCAGGGGTGGGGTTGGAAACAGCTGCCAACTTAGAATGTTTGAAGAAGTGCCTACATGGGATGAAGTGAGAGAATGGCAGCATGTGACGCCCTGGGAAGAGAAAGAGAAATGGAAAGAACAAGGTTGTAAACCGAGACGTGAGGATGGTGTCATTGTAGGCCCAAATGGTATGCCTGTGTTACCCAGACACCTGCTTGCCCCAATGGCTCGATTGATACATGAGGGATCACACATTGGGAGGGACGCCATGGTTCTGGTATTTCAACAGACTTGGTACAACAAGAAATTCAGGAAAGTAGCAGAATCTCTCTGCCAGAGGTGCTTGACCTGTCAACAGTTCAACGCTGGCAAAAGAACAGTAGTTGAACTGATGAAAATTGGGAGATCAGGGGGTCCCTTTGTGAGAATACAAATTGATTTCATTACCATGCCTCGTTGTGAGGGAAAAAGGTATGTCCTTGTCATTGTCTGCCTATTTTCAAAGTGGGTGGAAGCTTACCCTGCCACACAGAATGACGCCATAACAGTAGCTAAGCTCCTACTAAAAGAATTGATACCCAGATTCGGGGTTCCAGTCTTTATTGACTCAGATAGAGGCGGACATTTTCAGAATGAAATTTTGGCCCAGCTTTGCAAAGCATTCGGGATCACACAAAAGCTGCACTGTGCATATCATCCAGAGGCTTCTGGAGTGGTAGAACAAATAAATGGCACTATAAAAAATAGATTGGCAAAAATGTGTGATTCTACTGGCTTGAACTGGATAAATGCCTTGCCTCTTGTTCTGATGGGACTCAGAAGCATTCCAGATCGAAGAACAGGCCTGAGCCCCCATGAGATATTGATGGGAAGAGTGATGAGACAAGCGTGGGTACCAGGATACAAACTGTTAAGCATTTCTGATGATTTGGTACTTGAATACTGCAAGCAACTGGGTGACCAAGTGGGTTCTATCTCTCGCCAGATTGGGGCAGACGCCGTCGCCAACCCGACAACACCAGTTCACAAATTGGTTCCTGGTGACTGGGTTAAGATAAAGAAGCATACTCGTTCGAGTTGCCTTGAACCGAGGTGGGGACAAAAGCGCCAAGTAATCCTGGTCACCACGACAGCGGTGAAGTGTGCAGGCGTTCCCAGGTGGATCCATGCCAGCCATACCCAGAAGGTGATACCCGACGAGGAACCTGGAGCCGAAGGTTGTCCAGCTGAGGGGTCTACAGACGTTGGTCCTGAAGTAGCTGATATCAGACGGCCGAGCACCAGTCCCGTTGAGGGTCCTGTAAGCGTTGGTCCAGAGGTAGCCGATGACGTATGGCCAAGCACTAGTACTGCTGAGGATCGCACAGATGTTGGTCCGAAAGTAGCTGATGACGAGCTGCAGAGGATTTGGCCAGAAGATTGGATACCCATAATCGACCTTCCTGAAGACCCACTCAGAACAAGAGAGCGAATAAGAGAAGACAGAGAGGGGAATAGAGAGGTCGAGCAAGGCACAGGCGAAGACCCTCAGATCATTGAGATTCACATCAAAACTGAGGACGAAGAAGAAGGTCAGACAGGGACAGAACAAGTGATCGATACTCCTCCA
The DNA here is from genome assembly GCF_964261635.1 of Lissotriton helveticus. Classification (NCBI taxonomy): domain Eukaryota; kingdom Metazoa; phylum Chordata; class Amphibia; order Caudata; family Salamandridae; genus Lissotriton; species Lissotriton helveticus. The sequence continues at coordinate 259,364,704 of NC_136061.1, forward strand.
CTGACTCCTGATATTGAAAAGGGACAGACTAGACATAGTGTAATAGTTCGAGCAGAAGAAAATCAAGGGATCGAAGTGCTCGAGCAGGATCAGGCAGAACTAGGAGAACATGTTCAGGACTTAGAAACAGAGACATTTGAAAGCGAAACGCAAAATATACCTGAACAAGGCCAGCTTAGTAACCAGGCAGAAGAAATAGATACAAGACCTGGGACTAGTCAGACAGAGAGGGAGAAGGCAGAAATTGAAGTGCCACAAACAAGTGAAAATAAAAGGACATTAGAAGAAAGCCAAATAACAGTGCCAACTAAAAGACTCAAGAAAAAGAAGCACATTGAGCCAAGGTATATTAAGAGACTAAAATTAAGAATAAAAACAGTCCAAGAGAAACTTGCAGATATAGGAAGAAGTCCCCGAATTGCAGAAATACCTGAAGATAGCTCTAAAAGAAGGAGTGAGCGAATAAAAAGACAAAACGAAAAATACAAGGATCCGGAGTGGACCTACCTAATTTTGGAAAACTTTGAGGATCTTGATATTACTGACGAAAGCGACGGAGAACAGATTACTAATTACTCTGCAGAGGAAGAGGAAGAACCGCCATGAAATTGCTCAGCAATAAAAATACCTGGGCAAAGCCACAAAGAGGGGTTAAAATTTTCTTCTGAGCCAAAATGTCTGATTCAAACGTAAGTGGTAGACCTAGCCGCAGTTGTTGCAAAACGTGCTGCAAGGTGTGTATATGTAGTATAGTTATAGTTATATTAATTTGGATAGGATTAACAGTTTTCATTCCTTTTATGGTAAGCAAAAATACTAATATTGACCCTACCCAGACTACTGACATTGAAGAACTGACAACACGAAGTGTAGAAAGACGTGAAAAAGCACTCAGACAGACAAAACGAGACTTAGAAGCATCAGATGAGGAAGGACTACATTACCACGGAGTTAGAAACCAGACACACTTAAATGTTTTCGCAAACCTGTTAGTGCATTATGTAGAAACTATGGAAATAGAAGATTGCTATGTCTGCATGAAGCTAACTACTTCTGTGGCTGAAGGCGTGACATATCATTACCTACCTCTGACCTATGGAATCTCCTGTAGTATTTTAGCAAGCTTATTTTATAAAAGAGGACCGTTACAGTACTATTACTCAAACAATGACGTGATCTTTTCTGAACTTCCTATACGTGGAAATCTGAATCCTGTACATACCAAAAGTGACGTTACACGTTATATGGGAGAATATTTTCTGACTATAGGTACCATAGATTTAAATGAAGCACACAGAGACAACTTGACCTGTTCATTACATGAACAAGAAAAGATATTTTTGAACATGGCAGAGAAGAGAAGGGAGAGTTTCCAAAGGAAGGCAAATGACAAAAGGCAGAAAACACCTAAATGGGCTGAGAACATGGAAAGCACCTCAAATGGCGGGGCAGGACCTGCTTTGTTGCTGGATTTCGAGAAGAAAGGGAAACTCTGTCTTCATCGCGAGAAGACTAGTTATTATAATAACATTTTCATTGGTTCCAGTCAATGTGAGCACAATTACAAGGTAATTGGAGGTTGGGGATTCAAAAATGGGTCAGAGCCTGTGTTTCCTGGAATTTATTATATATGTGGAGACAAGGCTTATTTCAAATTGCCGGATCACTGGTATGGAAGCTGCTACTTTGGCATTGTTTTCCCGAGAATATACCATGTGAATGAAATTGCTGGAAGCAGTGAAAACACTAATGGCTTAGTGCGTAGCAAAAGAGAAAGCGTAGGTGAAATAATGGGTAGTATTTTTAGTGCACTGATACCTGGAGTGGGAGTGGTTCTGAATACTCACAGAATTTGCAAATTGTCCACAATAGTGGATGTGTTGTCTACTGACACAGCTCATGGATTTCTGCTGGTCAATACCGAAATGGTTGCGATCAGATCAATGGTTTTGCAGAACAGACTTGCTCGTGATACCTTATTAGCAAAAGAGGGCGGAGTCTGCCGGATGTTGAAGGCGCAACATTGTTGCACTTACATTCCGGACAAAAGCGTACAGCTCAAAAGATATGTGAAAAACATTACTAATTTGGAAAAGGAACTCAAACCACTCGAGGTTGACAGTGCCTGGAAGAGACTGGTTGATGGTCTCTCCAAAGTAGGTCATTGGTTTGCTAGTTTAGGTAAAAGCTTATTACTTAAGGTACTGATGCCAATTGGAGTGATAGGTCTTATCCTATTTCTCATATTCGTCTGTTGCAAATGTCGCAAACACACAAAGAAATACCAAGTGAATGCGAGAGGAGTGAAACGGAGTGCGGATGAACTTGAATTGGAAGAAATGAATAATCAGATTTATAAAAAGGTGAAAAATTCTCACCCTACCAAAACTGAGAAAGAAAAGCTGAATCGCTTGTTGGAAGAGATAGAAATGTACAAGGTGTGAAAGAAAGTTGGCATCTGGTTCCATTTTTTGTGATGATAGTAAATATCATCAAAGAGGGGATTGATAGAGCAAGATTTCGCATCGCGACTTGCTCGAGTCAAGAACCTCGAAAATCCATTATAATCTCGTAACTTCAATTGTTTGTTTTACTAATTTTATGTATTTTGAAGGTGCGTGGGTATCATCGAGATGCTTGCTTATGTGTTTTACTAATACGATTAATTCTTGTCCCTAAAATGGCCGCTGCTTGACTTTCCTCTTCTGCGCATGCGTCAGTCACACTCACGTGACTTTGCGTAGAGATAGTTTTGGAGGGAAAGGGTGCGCATGCGTAATAGCCACAAGATGGCCTTTCCTTGTATTAACGTGGTGAAGCTTGTGCTGTTGCTCTCGTGAAATTATATATTGCACTAATATTTAACTTGCATAGTATATTTTATGATGATAAATGTGAAGTACGAAAATATGACATGTAATGCCTTCAGTTATTTTCATGTATTAATTTGTTTTCGCTTACTTTTCATGTACCACGATAACTGGGGGGTCTGACTGAGCCAAGAACCATCTTGAAGGTCCCTTCTGCGCATGTCATACAGCCCGGGGAAATTCAGCCTTGAACAGTGGAACTCAGCCAGCTGGCAGAGATGGGCAAGATGCTCCTGAGAAAGTGACCTGCGACCCAGCAGGACGGAGTCATCTGTACCCATATTGAAACAAATGTTAACAATTCATTGTATTCCACTGGCTAGTCTCATGAGAACCCCAATCTTGCTAGGCGGCACCTTAGGATGCAAAGTAGGCCTTAGAATAGTCTGTTCTGATTGGTGTGTTAACCAAATCCTACCTTAGGACCAATCCAAATTGGGGATTCTGACACTTTGCAACAATTGGGGGGTGGTACCCTGTCCCCAAAACAGTATATCTAGCCTAGGTTTAGCTAGAGAAATTGTCCGACTTGTCTGAATAGCTGACCTGTCACTGACCCAACGCACTCAATAGGTGACTTGATACAGAGGTGCTGCGGAGCTCTCTGTCCGAAATTTGACCATAGACTCTGAAGGTTTTACTGAACCTTAAGTGCTGGCGGAGCACTTTGCTGGGGAATTCGCTGACCCAATCGGGGTCCTGACTGATAGCTGCAGAGAGGGTGGAGCGCAGGCGTTGCTTCCGAACTGCGGGTGCTGGTCGTGTCCTGGTGGTCCTGTCCTGATCCGAATCTGGGTTTCCTGTCCTGTCCTGGGGTGTCCATTCTGCACCTGCTGTCCCACTGAGGGTTATCCTTCCTTGAGGGTTTTCCTGTCCTTAACTGACCCGTGGCCAGGGTTGGTTTTCACACCAGTCTAGGTAAATATCGCTCTGAGTTCTTAAACTGCACCTTTCTATTTTTCTGTCTTTGCTTCAATAAAGACATACCCTTTGCATATGTTAATTTTCCATGATTTTCTCTGCAAATCATTGCATCTCATTAAAGTCATTTACAGTTTGCATTTCATAGCATGTTCCTATGTTCCCCTGCCTTTTTAGTATAAATCTTTCCATACTGTTTATGAATTAAATAATGTTTTATAAATTTCTCTTAAATACTGAATCGTAGTAATAACGTTAGAATTATAGCGTGTTGCACTTTTCTACCCTTCACTAGATGTATAGGTTTCCCCATGTCTTTTCTCTCGAAATATGACCTAATGATAAAATCCTAAACCGTGCATAAAATTCCTAGCATTTAGTACCCTCCCTCGAATTTCCTTTCCGTTATTTCTGAATTCCCTCATTATAGGGTTAGATGGTTGCCTGTATACTCTTCCTATATGGTTATGTGCTCTTCGTTATTCTGATTATAGATTGCCTCATTACTATAAACTGTATGATTGCAGAATCTGAAATCTAAGATAAATCTTTTAAAACTTCTAGTTGTCCGTGGTCATTTCATGAAATAAAGTACAATAAAGTTGGGGTTTGTATTTTGCTGCCTTTCCTTTTACAGCTAGCTCCCTGACCCATCGTGGTCATAGGTACCCATAACGGTGGATGGTAAGTTGGGTACACTGGAAATAAATCGAATGGGAACTCACAATTATTGGTAGTGGATTGCGTGGTCATCTGATCAATGTGTATGATAAAGTAAAGTATATGGGCCCGAAGCCAGAAGTGGCGAAATTATTGGTTGGGTGACCCGCGATCTCTAGCAAGATCACCAAGTAATTCCCCCTTCTTAAGGCATTCGCCAGAGGGTTTGCAACCTAAAATCCTATTGCAGTCATATTGTATCTGTCAGAGGTTACAAGGTAAACCCCCTTCCTACTGTGCTTGCCATGGGGTTACACCCTTTTATGCACCTTAAATTTCATATTTTTTTCTGAAGGATCCCTTAGCGTGGTCCAATCTAAGTTTGAAAAAGTCCAATGTTATTCTTCTGGACACATGCTCCTTCCCCTCTTTAACTGAATACTTCACATGTGGGAATTAAAACATATGTAATTTCACTGTTGAAACAAAGGAATTTGTATATTCTTATATCCACGTCCTTTTTACCCGTTTCTCTAATTGTAATTACCAAAAGGCAATCTACAAAATGTTGTGTCTGTGTGACCTCGTGTGTATAGGTCAAACCAGTCAGAAAATTAAGACGAGAACTGGACAAGATCAAAGTAGGAGTCAGCCCAAGGTCCCTAATACCCATCGCCCGGCTCCTATTCTTGAGATTAATTATCTTGGGTGGCAAGTGATAGAATCTCTCAAAAAGCCATGAAGAGGAGGTTAAATCTTCAAATTCATTTCAAGACATTAACAAAGGCTTGAACACATTGCCTTACTTTTAGGCTTCTTGTACCCTGAGACTTTTTACAATTTCCAAGGATTGGTCTTCCACCGAGCGATCCCCTTCTGTGGGCTCTGGAATAACCCTGAGCTTTGCTCTTTCACCATCGTTTTGACCTAGCAGGAGTCACTGATATGTATTTTGAAAATTCTTTTTGCATTGGTGCATATTCGTCGATAACTGTTTTTAGGTCATGGACCGAAGGTTGGCTTGCCAGCCGGAAGTCGGAGATTTAATGTCTTTCAGTAGGGTGCTTAAACCCTCCTCTCTCCTCGTCTCTCCTCCATTGGCTGGCTTCCTAAACGGAGGCCAGCCATTGGAGGAGAGAGGCGTCACTCGAAAGAAGCTCCGTCTCTTTCGGATTCGGGGGCGTGTTCGTGCTGTTCTTTCCACTTTTTAGCCATGCCCCTTTTTAGAACGCCAAACACGCCCCCGAATCTGAAAATGTTTGGAAGCTTGCGGCCGCCATTATTGGCCAGAACAGCCTCGCTGCCACAGGTAACTTTTCTTCTGCCAAGATTGTTCCGTGGTTCTGGAAGTAAGTGCATGCACCACACCAGTGGAGTGGTGTGGCTCACTGGTTAGAGGTGGCAGACCCGGAAGCAGAGAACGTCTCGGGACCAGGGTTCAATTCCCGACGCGGCAGGGTCGTGGACCAGGGTCAGCGGACTCGATAATTCTCGCCTCTGTGCCTACTCTAACCAGGGATCACACTCGGCAACTCTGGGCATTAGCTTGCCTCATCTCTACAACGGCCCCCCACATTCGCCGGGGATGCCTGGTTTCACCTTGGAGATGCCCAGTAGGGACCATCTCACAGGGATACCAGGACGGGTTTCCCAGCGGTCTACAGCGCCACGACGCCTCAGAGCAGCAGTGCGCTTTACAAGACACATACATTTACATTATTTGAAAAAACAAGAAATTAGGAACAAGGATATCATATGGACATGAACTGACATCAAACAGTAATAACTATATGTTGACAATGTGCATGGTACAAAAATATATATTTATTTTATTTGCTAATGGTCTAAAACATATACGTTTTTGTCTCCTATATATTTGTGATGTATAATCTACAAATACATAATGTTGTACTGGTTTGTTCTTTTTAGGTTACAAAACATTACATTCCAAATCATTGTGCGGAGACTTTTTTTGTTGTTATTGTTTAGCTAACATTTTAGTCTAAAAACATGGCTAAAGATTACTACGCGCGTTTCGGCTGTTAGCCTTCATCAGGAAGCCATGATGAATTTCCAAGAATGTACCAAAAACTACGGCTGCAGTATCTTCTGGTATACTGATGGGATTTAGTACTACAACCCTTTTATAGCTTCATCAAGAGGTTCTTCACGCTGTATATAGACTTGGAGAAGGTCGACAGGTAGTTGGTTGAGACAGTGTGTCGGCAATGATGAAAAGAAACACTGAAAAACGGGACACTGGGTTCAAACGGGAATGGTATTCCGGAAAGCCGGCAGTTACTGGGCCTCTTTGCAATAACAGGCTTATTCTGAAATGTGACGGGGATCATTCAGATAGGTGTTCCAGAAGCACTAGACTCGAGTTGTCTGTTTATGGGGTCCGTCGCGTCTCCCGATGGTGGAGTCTATATATTTGGTAGTTCACTCAAATGGGGTCCTCGGACTGTCGATTCAGACGCCCGAAGAGCAGACCCCACCATCGGAAGACACGCCGGACCCTTACATCAGATAATCCTGCATAATTTCACATAAGGGCTCTCAATTTCACCCCTTCCCTCCTGTGACTTTAGACTCATGCACCTGTCAATGTTCACTCTACCCTGGAGTCCTACCTTGACATGGTTCTGAAATTCAATCTTTTTTTCATTTACAGACCTTCCTTTTGTTTTATTTCGGAAAATCCCCAACTCTGTTTGCACATTGGGATAAAGTTTTGAAGGCGGTGACAGTATCCTCATTTCAACTTGGAAGGATTCTTCCTCCTTTCATTTTACTCCCCACAAGCCCTTCGGCTGCTCCCTGTCTATAGAACTGGTTGTGTTCCAGGGAGGCAAGGTTGTGATTGTGTAATAGAGGGCTTTTTGGGTTTCCTTGTAGTTGGGAGGATTATGCTGCTCACAACTACACATCAAGTGACAGATACTTCTAGTTTATGGCGAGTAGGGCAAGGGGAGAGGGATCTGGTTGATGTATGTTCTACCGTTGGGTCGCTATGGGTGTTCCTTCTGTCTGTGCAAGGTCTGGACCTAATTTGATAGCCAAATCTATGGGCCAGGGTGAGTTACGGCCCAGAGGGTTGTCTCATTAGGTTGAAGTTGTGCTTAATTTGTAGAAAAAAAGGTGCCAGGGCCCAAGATATTTCAATCGGGTTCACTGCAGCTGGCAGTACGCACATTTCCCTTCAAACTGGAGATTTAAAACTATTTTTTATCAAATTTGAAAGATATTTTAAATAGTAACAACAAGCTCGACTAATAAATCTGCTCAAAAATAGACACAGCGCCACCATGCAGTAGATTTTCATAAATACTTGGTGGTGTTTACAAATAAGTGCTGGTGCCGAGCACCGGCAAACACTGGCACAAATTAGGCACTGGGCTGAAGATCAATACATGGGATGTGAACGGCCTGCTCAATAATATTAAAAGAGCGGCAGTCCTTCGAAATGCCAAGACATACAGCCCTGTTATATTAGTGTTGCAGCAGACGCACCTTCAGGGTGCTAGAAGCCCGTTGTGGGAGCGATAGCGGTTCTCGATGTCCTACCAGGTGACATTCCCCAGGGATCTTGGGTGGTTGCCATAAATACTTATACAGAAGTGTGTGGCATTTAACCTCACTAAAATTTGGAGAGACACAATGGGCAGGTGCAGGTTACATGGGAGATGTATAGCCATCCTTCATGTCTCTGCCCCACCACTGATGCAGCGCTACTCCGGAAATAATTTCTAAACCATGTCACCTCTCCCTGAAGTAAAAAAAATCATACATTTACTCATCAGTGGGGCCCATAACACTGCAAGTCACTCACAAAAACACTTTCATCCTACTTCATGGATCGGTGAGATTCAAAGGAGAGCTGCTATATCATAGTGGAGTGTCTAAACTAAAACTGGATATTTATACTATCTACACCTGCAGTTTAAATGAGTTTACCATGGTTTTCTATTAACAAAACATTTGTTTAGACATGCCACCACTGTGGTCGACGAATTTGCTAGTAAAAAATTAGGCGTAGGAAAACTCAAGACCAGCTTAATTCTCCATTTATCACATTTTTATTAAAAGCAAATTTTAGCATGTCTAAAAAGTTTATTCACTTTATTTATTTCTTTATTCAAAAACGACATTTAAAGGAATAAGAGTTTTATCTCAAACAGTTATCTTCATTTATTTTTCGAAAAATCAGAAATAGACATTTTATTTAGATTTCAGAAATGCAAGTATTAGCAAAAGACAGATAGTTCCCAAAATTCATTTTCTCTCCTAACTTCCCTGACTAATAACCTCATCTAAAGCTCAGTTCTTGTTCAAAAAGAAATAGAAAATTATTCAAAGTCTTACATCTCAGGAAAATCAGCAAACTGGCAGCATCTCGGGAGGAAATCGGAAAAAAGTTTTTTCCTCAGTAAAACCAGCACTTTTTATACCTTTTTCACTAGCTCTATCTATCTATAAGAGTAACTTTCAGCATAAATTCGAGTTCTGATTGGACAATTTTGGGGTGGATGAACATCACCTCATCATTACAATATTCAATTTTCTAACATCAGCTACATTTTTAAAAGGTTCTTTGTTTAGGCAACGTCCGGACTAGTCACGTTCTCAACTAGCAACTTCATGAGATCTTCTCACGTTCAAAACCATTGTGCTCATCCTTTTTAGCAGGGACCAAAAGACGGCGTAACCAAGCGGAAAAAGAAGGGGGGTTGGGGAATCCCCCTTTCGGAACTAAAACCCTCACACACCCAGCAAGCTAGGTGTCATGCTTCATCATATGGGTTCTGCTCCTCGTCAGACTGGTGCTGCAATGTCTGACAGGCACCCGTAAAGGGGCTCTTTATCGGAGATCTTTTGTTCCTGCCAGTTGGTGCATGTGGGTATGAGGGGGGTTTAGGAGAAGTGTAGACGTGAAGTGTTAAAAAAGGTTAGTGAATCCATGACAATCTTTATTGGTGTGGTACACTACCTTAATAAAAACAGTTAGGTGACAGTACACGCTGGTGCAAGGATCCAGTGGTGTCTATCTTACCTAAAGGTCGACATGGACATGTTTCATGCTTTGAGAGCAATTCGTCAGGACCTACAATCTAAAATAAAAATGTGTTCTACACGATCGAGAAGGGGAAATACTACCTTCCTCTGGAAGAAGGACTACAGGCCAGACGGTCCTGCTCAGTCCAAGTGGGACCTAAGAAAGGGCGACATAAGTGAGAACAATAAACCCATAATACGCTCTTATAGTAGTACTAGGTCACCACAGCCCGGTTTCAGTGTCTATGGCCAGTAGGTCGGGGGCGTTAAGGTAACCCAACCTATGCCGTGAAATACAAAAGAGATTGAGTGTGCTAAAAACAATGGGAGGCTTAAGCAGAGGCTAAGGTTTGCAACTACGGATAACCGTGTCTCAGTTATGCACGGAAATGTGAATACTGTACAAATAAATAAATACAGAAGTAAAATGTGACATCCTGTATTACAATGCCTCACCCTACTAAGACCGACATTGGCATCTCCGGTCTTCTCTGTCAAGTGTGGCACCAGTGGTTGGTACCCTAGAGAGAAAGGTGAGACATCGTCAGGTAGAACAGTTACGGGGATCCACAAAGTAGTCAACAGACCCCCAAAACAGATGCCAAACTGTGAGATCCAAGCTGCGGCTCTATCATTCTCACAAGCCGCTAGCCACGGGAATAAAGGATCACTCGCCAGCCATGTGCTCTAGGAGGACGCACACATCCACGGTTGTCCCCGCGCCACACACCCCCACCGACCCTAAGGGATCAATGAAAGGGAGGCGCCGGGCACACCAAAGATCGCACAACCCCCCAGCGCAACAAAGAGGACAGTTGTTCCCTGGACCAAGCGGTATCGAGGAAATCAGGGGACCCGCATTATGGAGGCAACCACATCGGCACACGGGATAAAGGGAGCCTGTGATGGAATCAGGTCGTCGAGTGAGATCGGCCCTCATGGAGCCTCTTACCTGTCCGTAGTTCGGATCACGCCGCTACACCTATCCACAACGTCGGGGTCTGAGAGAAGCCGGGGCACCGATGCGTATCGGAACGATGCTTTTAAGTTCATGGTGCCGGTTATCTCAAGTGAACCAGCGTAATGTAGAGGGCTTTGGGGTTTGTCCCCACTCCCACACCGGATGAATTCACTGAGACTTGTGAACTGAAACAGTGCTTCAGAAAGGTGCGTCTTAAAGCATTTTTCCAGGACACACCAGAATCTGATAAAGATGATACAGGGTTACGCAAACCGTCCACCTTTACGCCTACAAACAACATTGTGCCACCTGAGATACTGGCCTTTGAGGGTGCCGTACTCAAGGGTCTGAATAATAGACCTAGATCCCCCATTTACCACAATTTGAGTAAAGTTGAGAGAGAAGCTATTGACTCCTTTTCTAATGACTCCACCAGTATCATAAAACAAGCAGATAAGGAGGGAGCCACCGTGATCCAGTCAGCTGGAGATTATGACAACGAATGTAAACGTCAACTCTCCAACACGAGACACTACACACCTCTCGCAATTGATCCAACACCTAGAATCTCAGCCCGCATTACATCACTGGTAATGGGAGGAGAGATGAATGGATGGATCAGCAAAAATGAGGCCGCATTCCTGGTGTCCGACAAACTGCGGACCCCATACTTCTATACCTTGCCTAAGATCCACAAGGGAACAACACCTGTACCTGGGAGACCAATTGTCTCCGGCATTGGATCTCTACTTGAACCTCTGTCAAAGTTTGTTGACAAATTCCTGCAACCTCTGGTGAAGAAAATTCCATCATTTCTACAGGACACTAGAGATGTCCTGTGCATGATTGACAGCATCAAGGGTAGAGAGAGGGTGGACATGCTTGTTACCCTCGACGTGGAAGCCCTTTATACCAGCATCCCACAACAAGCCACCTTAGAAGCTGTGGAGATGACCCTACTCAAGGAGGACTGGCACTCAAAATTTCTTTTAGAGAATGAGACCCAGATTTACCATCAAATACAGGGTACCTCGATGGGTAGTACCTTCGCCCCCAGCCTGGCCTGTATCTACATGGCAGCTTTTGAGGAATCCACCATCTGGGGTGCCCAAAACCCATACAAGGAAAACCTCACCATCTGGCGCAGGTACATCGATGATATTTTGATACTGTGGAAGGGGGATACTGCCATATGTCAAGCATTCTGCCAATGGATTAATGCACAGAACCCCTTCCTGAGGTTCACTAGTACCATCTCGAAAACCGATATCCCCTTCCTAGACCTGAGAATCTGGCTCTCGGATAGTGGGCTGAGCACTAACTTACACAGAAAAGAGACTGATAGAAACAGTCTCCTTCTTTATAACAGCCACCACCCACAATCCCTTAGGGATAACTTGCCCTTTGGGCAGTTTCTCCGTATACGGAGAAACTGTTCTTCCATGACTGATTTCAAGACCGAAGCCAAAGTACTTCAACACAAGCTCCGTGACAGGGGTTACCCACATAGACAGATAAACTCTTACAAAAGAGCGATGGACAATCCCAGAGAGACTCTCTTAGAGACAAGGACTAAGGAACAGTCTGAGATTATCACATGTGTGACATCCTTCACTAGGAATTCATCACATATCAAGAAAACCATAATCAAACATTGGGATATCATCAATTCTGGTGACCTCTCCCTTCCCCGACCTAGGTTCGCATTTAAGTGCACTAATAATCTTAAAGATCAACTGATACACACCAGGCCTAGGAATAAGGAGGCAGTCACTCAGAGGACCCTTTGGAATCTGCCCCCAGTGATGGGTCATTTTCCCTGTGGCGGGTGCGCTGTCTGCAATCAGACTAGCCCTAGCAAAGAGCTGAAACCTACTGAGACCTTCACGTGGAAACAGAGGCACCACACAAACTGTAACACCGCTAGATGCATTTACCTCCTCACCTGCCCCTGTGGGAAAAGGTATATTGGCATGACCATGAGACAGATAAAGTTGCGCATCACTGAACATAGGAGCAACATCAGATGCCATAAAACACACACTAGACTGTACAGTCATTACATGGAAATGAATCACCCAGCAGACAGCCTAAGGTGGACAATTCTGGAAGCACACCAACAGATTACCCAACAGGCACTGTTCAGGACAGAACAGAGATGGGTGCACCGGTTGGGTACTGATACAAATGGCCTAAACGACTCCATCCCTTGGGGGAGCCTGACCAGGACCTAGACATCCCACTTACCCTTCGTGAGCTACTCTGCCTTATACCTACGATGTTATGCATTTTCATTAGGACCAACGAGGGAGTGTGTGCGATACATTGCTGAGGGCCACCTTCCAATAGACGAGATCTACTATCGCACGTACGTGTCACCCCCTTAGTTACGCACGTGCATTATCGACCCACATGCACTACCACTGGCGGTCCCACAATTCCCTCTTTTGGGCCAGGCTCAGTTCATCTTCTATTCACAGTTTAATAAGACAGCCATGTTTTCACTAGGCCTCACAGGCCAGAATGGGAACTATCATAGAAACAAACACAAACAAACGTTAATTTTGGAAAACTAACCCTTCTGTTTACCTCCCCCTTACTAAGGTTTTCCCTGTTAGTCGTTACCTAGCGAAATAAGCAACATTTAGGCGTAATATGCTCACCTGTCTTCATGTTTTGCCACAAAATACGTAAACAAAAAGCACATTTATGCCGCATTTCATTATTTCAAAGCTGCTATGAGTTCAGGACACAACAGAATCACCCTAATTAGTTAATTATGATTGCAACATAATCAAAATTAGTTCCCACTTATGTCTGTGTAGGTGCAATTTTTATTCTAGGTTGTTTAATTTCACACATCACTCAATTAGTTCAAGTTATGATTATGGAAGTGTGATTTTACAAGGGGTACACAAAAATGTGTTTCTCCACATTGCTCCATCAACTCCCCCATTTGGTGATTTATCAACAAATATCTCCCAAAAATTTGAAAATTTTATCAAAACATGTTTCAAGTTCTTCAGATTAGTATAGATTTATACTCTAGTATCCTTTTCTCTAGTCTCTTTAAAAATGTGTTTCTCCACATTGCTCCATCACCACCACTGAGCACAAATTTCTTAGAAACCATTGGCTTACTTGTCGCCCAGTTCCTGCCTTGGGATTGGCTGTTTGGGAAGATATCATGGAAGCAGCAAACTGACAGTCAGACCAATCTGGGTCAGGGTTATCCTCACATCAGGGACACACCCACCCTACCAGATTCCTGGATGCCTATGGCCTGGCTGTGCGGGGCACCGCTTCCAATCATGGGAACGCTGCTATACATATTATTCCAGTGCACATATTCTCCCGCCATTATTATTTTTTCACTCAAAATGCAGCAGTGGGTAGAGTGGGTGGTGTTTGTATATGAGACAGGAGCCTCTTGGATCACTCACCATTTGAGATGGTGCTAAACTTTGAACAATGATAGGTTGGGGGGACATGAGGCCTTAGCGCCAGGTGAATGACTGACCTGGGGCTTCAAGCCATATTACGGAGGAAGCTGAAACATTCTTTTCGTTGAATAAAGACACAGTGCATTCCCCAGTGATATTATGAGAAGCCTTTCAAACTTTAATCAGGGGGACGACTATTAGCTATATGCAGGCGAAATTAGGTACTAGCAGGGGGTTGTAGTCCTAGTACATACATGCACCAAACCCACCCACAGTTCGCAAAATCATACTAGCACAGTGTTGAAACAAACTCTCCTGGGAGATGCGAGGGAGGCATGAATTAAATCAAATCTACCAATTGAGCACCAAGGCCAGAAAAACACTCCACTAGTTGGGTTGTAAGAGGGCAAACGTGAGCCAGATAGCTCAGATAGTCAGTGACTGGCGAGACACTGTAACGGTCAATCCAGCTACTGCGCAAACAGTTGCATCTTACTACGCTATATGCATGGCACCTCATAGTCATCCCTGATGAATTTGATGGATTTGTACAGAACCTCCCAGTTATGCGGTTAAGCAGAGGGTAGGAGAGAGATATCCTAGAGAGGGATATTACGAGAGACGAATTATCAACCGATCTAAGTCAATTACAATTCGGACACAAATTAGTTTCATGCAAAATTTTAGGCCTGATTAAGGAAATGCTAGAGTGCTTACTGAATGAGGGTGACCTGCTTTCACACTTTTGTACAGTTGATTTAGTAATGATACTCAACCCAGGTAGACCGCCGGAGGAATGTTCTTCATATAGGAGAGGGGTTGGGAGACAAATTCATAAAAGAGACCCAGCTGTGGTAGGGTTACTTGTTTGATCAGGTACCCAAATTGAGGGGTTTTGGAGGATGGGACAAAATAAGAATCTCCTAGTTGGAGGACATAATGCCTGGAGCAGGAGGAGCATCAATTACACACAAGTCAATTATTTCGGTCTCTCGAATTACAGCAGGTGCTGACCACATATGGTGCAAAGTAGACCAAACTCCCACATTTTAATCTGCAAATGGGAGAATTGAAGGATGCAAAACAACCCAAATATACCGCTCTCTAGTTGTCAGCACCCCAGAATGAGAAGAGTGTAAGGGGGATGTTGGTGAGTTTTCTGATGAGGAGTGGTGGGCGGCCAGTAGGGCCCGCCAAGAGTCCACCACTACCAAGTTTGGTCTGACTCAGCTGAAGTACCTGCACTGCACCTTCATCACACCCTTCAGTTCAGGGGACACGGGCATGAGCCGCTCCTGTGTGCCTTAGATGCAGAACCCTGACAGGTGATTTCAATACATTATGGTCATGCAGCCCCATAGGCCCTTCTGTGAGGAGGCGTTTGATACATAAGAGAGGATAGTAGGGCGAAAACTACCAGAGCACCCAGAGCTGGCACCACTGTATAGACCAGAGTAATCGACTCGGATTCAAGCCATTATAAACGTTTGTTCCTGTGGGTGGGATAGCTATTTGCTAAATAAAGATATTCCTAAATACTGGAAAAAGTCCTGCCCGTCCCCCATCTTTGGAGGTGGTCATCGGGCCTGGATTATCTCAACAATCTTCAGGTCCTGGTGTCCAGAGCTCGGGGCTTCCACAGAAGCATTTCGGATCCGGAAGGAATAGTGTAACTGTAGAGCGGTTAAACTCCAACCCCCTACTGATTATATTCGGGTGGAGGGAGCTCTAGGGGCATCACAGGGGTGTGCAGTGGAACAGCCAGGCCGTATCTGAACTCTTGTATTGGGGGGCCGGGATACCTGACAATGCTGGAGTGGGTGACTGGTCGTATATGCCGTGTTTCGTTTGTTGAAACTGAGCACTCAGCAGCCGCCCAGGAGAGTGGGTATTGGCCCTGAGTGTGGCTCGCGCATTGCTTTCCTGGGCCTCGAGAACCATGAGGAGACAATGGGTAACGCAATCAGGGATGTCACTGATGATGTCATATGTGGCAGTAGCAACAAAGTCATTGCTGAGATCAGCTTTGATGTCATATGTGATGTGACCAGCGAGGTCACAGATCACATTGCGGGAATCATAAACCACACCCAAGGAGGTCACTGGTCGCATAATCTCTCACAGATCAAAGTTATTACTCATGTCTCGTGATGACATCAGGGTTGTCACTGATGACGTCATGGGCTCAAGCACGTCGCTGAGGAGGTCATTGTAGAATGTTTATGAGATGTAATCACCGATGACGTGATCCCATGACATTTAGCCTGGTTCCTGTTTGTAGATCTGGTTAGATCTCCTTACCTTCAATCAATCAATCAATCATTACATTTCTAAAGCGTGCTACATACCCGTGAGGGTCTCAAGGCGCTGGGGGGAGGTGGGGGGGAACTACTGATCAAAGAGCCAGGTCTTGAGGAGTCTGCTGAAGGCCAGCAGGTCCTGAGTCTGTCGTAGGTTGGTTGGAGAGTGTTCCAGGTCTTGGCGGCGAGGTAGGAGAAGGATCTTCCGCCGGCTGTGGTTTTCCGGATATGAGGGACTGTGGCGAGGGCGAGGTTGGCTGAGCGGAGGCTTCTGGTGGGGGTGTAGAAGCTGAGTCGGTTGTTGAGGTAGGTAGGTCCGGTGTTGCGAAGTGCTTTGTGTGCGTGGATGAGGAGCGTGAACGTGATCCTCTTGTTGACTGGGAGCCAGTGCAGGCCTCTCAGGTGAGGTGTGATGTGGCAGTGGCAGGGAACGTCAAGAATTAGTCAAGCTGATGCGTTCTGGACTCGTTGTAGTCGTCTCAGGAACTTGTTTGTTGTTCCTGAGTAGAGGGCGTTCCCGTAGTCGAGTCAGCTGGTGACGAGGGCCTGGGTGACGGTCTTTCTCGTGTCGATTGGGATCTATTTGAAGATTCTGCGGAGCATTCGGAGGGTGTTGAAGCAGGACGCGGAGACGGCGTTGACTTCCCTGGTCATGGAGAGGGTGGAGTCGAGGATGACCCCCAGGTTGCGTGCATGGTCCGTGGGTTCCGGGGCTGTGCCTAGTGATGTGGGCCACCAGGAGTCGTCGCAGGCTGATGGGGCGGGTCCGAGGATGAGGACCTCCGTCTTGTCTGAGTTCAGCTTCAGTCTGCTGTCCTTCATCCAGTCGGCTACGGCCCTCATTCCTCTGTGGAGGTTGGCTTTGGCGGTGTGGGGGTCTTCGATGAGGGATATGATTAGGTGGGTGTTGTCAGCGTAGGAGATGATGTTGAGGTTATGTTCTCGTGCGACGTCGGCGAGAGGAGCCATGTAGATATTGAACAGCGTCGGGCTGAGGGAGGATCCCTGTGGAACGCCGCAGATGATCTCGGTGGTTTTTGAGCGAAAGGGTGGGAGGCGGATGCTCTGGGTTCTGCCGGAGAGGAAGGATGTGGTCCAGGCCAGGGCCTTCTCTTGGATGCCGGCGTCCTGAAGGCGTGTTGATAGGGTGCGGTGGCAGACTGTGTCAAAGGCTGCTGATAGGTCCAGGAGGATGAGGGCGGCTGCTTCTCCTTTGTCTATCAAGGTTCTATCAAGGTTCTATCAAGGTTCTAGTGTCGTCAGTGGCGGCGATGAGGGCGGTCTCGGTGCTGTGGTTGCTGCAAAAACCGGATTGGGAGGGGTCCAGGATATTGTTGTCTTCAAGGTAGCTGTTTGTTGTCCTTGGGGTCCGCTTTGGGCTTCTTCAGAAGGGCGTTGATCTCGGCATGCTTCCAGGACTTATGTGTATTGTCGTTTTCATGCCCAGCTGCCGATAGGGAGTGCCCCTCCCTGGGAGCAAGGAAGCGTAAAGGGCCCAATTGAGATATTCGCAAGTTCCTCTTGGGAACCTGCACACTTCAGTGCATGCGCAGGCTCCCCATATATACGCTGGATCAACGCCTCACCCCGGTCTTGTAAAACATAGGGTTGCAGCATTGGTAGTGACGCGCCAGTATCGGGCCTCAATAAACAAGTATCTAGGCAATTTTCCTCCCTACATTTAACCCCTTAATACTCCGCTGGCCTTCACCTTAGTTTTTGGACACTCCCAACTGTAATACAGACTTGGGGCCTTTGAGCTCCATTTAAGTCCGTCCATTACAGCATTTTGGTACTGTTTTTTGGCCTCACTGATCCAGCCTTTGCTCCCACCTGAAGCCCTCTCCCTAAGCTGGAGAGGGATGTAAATAATTGGCTTCCCACAGGGGAATTTAGAATAGAATAAGTCATAGTCACCAAGATGTTGGACTGTGAAGTCTACGAGCAAGAGCTAGCTGCATATGGCCCTGCAGAGGACGAAGACTATTATCACGATGAAAATATGGAGACCCTCATTGACAAAACTTTAGATCAGGCCCTTTGTAAATGTAATGTAATGTAAAATGGCTTTTGTATAGCGCATTCTGTCACTCCAAGGAGCATCTTGGCGCTGTGAGCCACCCCAGAATAGAAAAAGGTGGGTAAGCTGGAACAAATCTTGTGCAGATAACCCTTACACCAAAGCCTTACAGGCAGTGTCAGTAAGCGTAAAAACCCAGGTCTTTAAGGCTTTCCTAAAAAGAGCTTCTGATGGAATTTGACGAAGCGCGGGAGGAAGTTTGTTCCAGGCTCTGGAGCCTAACACTACGATGGATTTTCCCCCTTTGGTCGCTAGTCTGAATTTTGGAACAACTAGCAAGTTAAGGTGGGAGGATCTCAGATTCCGAGCTGGAAGATGCAGTTTGAAGTTTTTGGAGAGATATCTAGGTCCTTGTGCGTGATAAGCTCTAAAAGTAATGATCAAGATTTTAAATAATAGACGCTTATGGATAGGCAGCCAATGGAGGGCACGGAGTGCGGCCGAGGCCGATGATTTCCTGGGCCAGCCCAGGACAAGGCGGGCGGCGGACCATCTGCAACCTGTGTAGCACGGTCTTATTCGCTCCCGCATACAGGCTTTTGCAGTAGTCCAGTCTTGATGTAATAAGTGCCACCGCTACCGTCTTTCTCGTGGACAGAGGAAGGAGGTCGAAAAACTTCCTTAGCATTCTGATGATATGAAAACAGGTACTTGCTACCCCAATGGCTTGTTGCTTGAAGGATAGCACATTGTCGAACTTAACACCCAGGTTGCGGGCAGAGGAAATGGTGTTAGGGGGAGCTTCAGCGCCCTCAGGCCACCACTGCTTGGGGGAAACAGGTTTTGCGGGCCAAATGGAAGTATTTCTGTTTTTCCAGAATTCTTCTGCCTTCCTGCCTATTTCTCTTTGTCTTGACCATTTAGTAGGTTCTACTTCTAATGCCTGGCAACCTCTCCTCTACCTCTCCCCTCCCTCCCTCTGAATCCCAGGGCCCCTCTTGGCCCCATGTAAAAATTTACTCCAAGGTCACCCAAAAAAGCTAAAGATCACAACTACAATGTTGATCCTCTGGCCCCTTCCCCACCCCCTTTCCCCTCATATCCCCCCCCCGCAGACCAATACAGACACTGATACAGACTCCTCACAGAAATCACATAGCGCAAGCGGTAAGCTCCGGTTGTTGCCATTCGCGATAACTCCCATCTGTAGCTTTAGTCTTTCCGAAAGTTTATTACTTACGCTCTCTAGCGCTTGGACGCCTCTGGGCAGCAACCGCGCTCTACAAATGTACTTTTCATTTAATTTCATTTCATCCGGGTTTCCGCTCACATACGAGAGTGACACGGAGACGCCGATGAATACCATGTCGGAGAGTTGCAGCTTTATATAGGTACGTGTAATGCAGCTCCTTGCTGAACAATTTTTAGTGGGACACTGACCGACAATATATTGATAGATTCCCCGTTTCCTATTTGTCTTTTTTAGCGCGACTGTTGGACTCGATTAAATAACATACGAAATACAATATATATATCCCAGATTTTGATACTTAAGTAAGTAGTATCCAATAGCCTTTAATACATGGAGATTGAGTGAAGTGATTTAACTCTATATGTTCAGTTGAGGGATAAAGGTGATGCATACGAGATTTGTCCGGACTTAGTCTGTCTGTTTCAACCTATCAACTGAAAATAGCTTGAAATATTGTTATGCCTGCAGGCCAATGAAGGTCGTGAGTGACAACTAGAGGCAACAATGAACTAGTATATATTCGGATTGTATTATAATCTGGAGATGACTGAATATTTTAATGAATATACGTAGGGGACTGAGCCGGGCAGGCATTTCTGATTCATACTTGGTATATCATTACAGATAGAATAATTTCTCGAAGCCACGATCCCGAACTATCAACAATTTTGCCCAGCCATATTTAGGCTGGGACGGAAATATAACCAGCCAGAAGGTATGTTGCCTACCTTTTGGTGCTAGCTTTTCATACTAGTTATTATTATATATGTCTCTGTTACATATGGTTGCTGTTATCTATTCTAGGCGCTAAGCATTAAGTGGATATTTGCAAGGTAGGCTTGGGGCTTGCTCCAGTACTGGCATCACGTGTTGGACACAATCACATGGGGGTTCTGAAGCACATATCAACGAAAGTTTAAACACTATGTCACCCACTCCCAATCCCCACAACTATTAAATGCCCAAGCCGCCTATCTCCATTTCTCACTAAAACAATCATCATTGATTAGCCGTTTTCCATTAATTTTAGATTCAACATAAGGTTCTACTTTGTTGTATTTAAACTTGTCTTTTCCCTCACGTTCGTTGGTCCTTCGCAATTTGTGACTGACAAGGACTTGATAAGCTACTTGCATGGGTGAAATTAAAGAATTACCTGTATTGTAGCATTACTGCCCGCTGTAACCTAGGCTTACGCTGTACTATTTGTATATGTTTTCCAGCCCTGAGGAAGTCGCGGGTTTTCTTGTCCCGAACGACAAAACACGTGTTGGCTGGAGCCTGAACAAGAAAAGACATTAAAAAACACACATGATGCTATTGTTCATGTCATATATTCTGAAATTATTGATTTGTTGAAATCTATGTATTGGTGTGCTGGGTTCTTGAACAAGGTTTGTGAAGGATATCGCCAAATTTGTGAACACCTTCACATCTTTAGACAAGTCTCAGGCCTCCCTCAAGAGAGTATTTCATCCCCTCTCTGGTAGGGCCGGTCGTGGCAGAGGATGCTCAACCGGCCGATATGGTCAACAAAGTCCTCAACATGACTTTGTTCCCAGATGCAGAGGCTAAACTCAGGAAACCAGATCAGGCCAGATTCTACCCCACTAGATATCAGGGTTTCCGCGCCGATACAACAGAAGGATCAATCGAGGATTCAGAAACAATGACACCCAATCTTCAGGTAACAAATCCTTTTCTCCCTTAGATTCCTTTGGGGGGTAAACTAATGCATTTTATTCTCAATTAAGCAAAGATCACCTCAGATGCATGGATCATGAACACGATTCAAGGGTATCAAATAGAGCTGAAATGTGTTCCCAACCTAGTTGTTTTTCCACCTCCTCTCCATTTTTCCCTACAAGAACAGTCTTTTATAGGATCTGAACTTTTAGAACTTTTGACAAAGCAAGCTATTGCCACAGGAACATTCATTCCAGAGGGCTTTTGCAGCAATGTCTTCTTGTTAAAAAAAAGGAGGAGTCCAGAGATTAGTATTTGATCTCAAAGAGTTCAACCCATTTGTAAATTACAGGCACTTCAAGATGGAAGGTATCCATATTTTAAGAGACCTATTGCTAGAAAACTATTGGATGGTGCACCGGGACCTAAAAGATGCTTAACTGACGGTTCCAATTTGTCCTCTGCACCAAAAATATCTCCAATTTCAATGGAAGGGTCAGTGGTTCCGATACCAATCTCTCCCCTTTGGCCTCTCATCAGCTCCCTTGGTGTTCACCAAATTGTTGCAACCAATATTGGCTCATCTAAGATAATGGGAAGTTGTCAGTGGAGCTGCCATTTCAACTTCCTGTTTTTCTCCTCCTGGACCCAGTGGGCTCCCCACATCCACTGATCCTTCAAGTTCAACTAGTACTCATGGTGTGGACGCTCTCAGGAGACATGAACGAATTGAAGGACTTTCATCGGCGGCTGCTGAGTTTATACAACAATTGGAAAGGGGCGACCATTCGGTCCCCCCGAACGTATGGTGGAGTACCACGATCCCCCCGGGAAGCCATCTTGGGCGGGAGGCGAGTCTCGGCTGGTATGCCCGAAGCGGCGTAGCCGGGGCGCGCCTTTTTCCGCCCTGGAGTGGGTTGTCCTAGACACTGACGCACTCGGCCACGCCCTCGGTGGCGGGCGGGGGCGGGTTGACGCCCGCCCCGAAGACGGATAAAAGAAGCAACAAGCCAAGAAAACATCCTCTCGTTCCTGTGCTCTGAAGCTGCACCTCCCCACTGCACGTGAGCTCAAGACGGAACGAAGAGCCAATTTTGAGCGTTGTAATCTTTCTTTTTGTCTTACAGATATCCGTCTGGGAATGCCTAAGAAAGTCGGACAGCGGGTCAGTACCGATCAGATGCTCCGCATGCTCATGAAGGAGGTAGCCGATTTGAAGAAGCAGATGGCGGCTACGAACGGGGAGGGAGGACCGAAACGGCCTTTGCCGGGAGTAGTCCCCGGTGGGAGAGGCAAGAGGTCCAGAAAGGGGACGCTTGGGGGTGAAACTCCGGTCCCTGATACCCCACTTGAGGAGCCAACCCCGGTGCCGAAGGGGGGGAATCCGATCCCCGTGGTGGTCACCCCCGTGACCAGGGAGGATATGCCTCCCGAGTTAGCGGCACAATTGGCAGTGTGGTTGGGAAAAGAAAACGAGGGCACCACGGCTGACGACGCCCGGGCAGTAATGAGACAACTGCGGGAATCTAGGGAGGCTGGGAAGACACCAGCTTCTGTTACCCCGCCAGTTACGGCGGCGGAAAATGCAACGGGCCCAGTTTCGGCGGCAAATGCAGCTTCTGGTTCAGGTAAGCGGCCATTGCCGATCGCGGGGGAAGGGTCTGTACCTTCACGAAGGGAGAAGGTGGCTCAGCATGTTCCACTGGAAATTAAGGAAAAGATTTGGGCGAATAAGTATGTTAATATTTTTTCTTTGCTTACCGACCATTACGAGATGGAGCATGTTAAGAGCCAAAAGGAGCTCATGCATCCGAGTGTTTGGCGCGCAAAAATGGCCGCCTTTAAGGTTGACGAAAACATTGGTACTTGGGGCAGAGCGTGGGGCATTTTTACCTCCATCATGGGTGAGCGCAGGCCCGAGTTGCTGACCGAGTTGCCTATTTATCAATCGCGTATCATGGAGTACTCCGTAGCGTATGGGGGCAATCAGTGGTTCTGCTATGACAATATTTTTAGAAAAGCTAAGGAACATGACCCAGTTTTGACTTGGGATTGTTACGACTCCGTGTCATGGCAAAAAATGGAGAGTACTGGAATGTTAAAAGTACCATTGTCAGGGAGTAGCGGGGGTGAATCTTCCCGCCAATACTCTGGGACACCCTTTCGGACGGGTGCAGGTAGCGAGTACCACTCGAAGACGAGTGGCAACGCAGGTAAAAGGGGAATCTGTTGGAATTTTAACAGAGGTAAATGTACGAGGCCCCAGGGGTCGTGCAAGTTCAGACATGAATGTGGGGGGTGTGGGCAGCCATCCCATCCTGAGTCCATGTGCAGAGCCAAAACGGGTGATAACGGTGGTAAGGGAAGCGCCAAACAGGTCTGAAATAGTCCGAGGGGCGACTTTACCTACTCCGATTGATACCATGGCAATGATTCCTTGGCTCAGTGAATACCCGGATCATGCTTCCGCTGGGGTGTTGCGGAACGGGTTTTCATATGGTTTCCGCATCCCAGTGGGGGATTTTCAGGGTGTAGCTAACTGTACGAATCAACTATCGGTCCTACAGCATTCGGCTGTGGTACAGGCAAAGATTGGGAAGGAGGTGACTCGAGGTCGTGTCGCCGGTCCATTTGACTTGCCACCGGTTGATAATTTTGTTTGTTCCCCTCTAGGGGTGGTCCCCAAGAAGGACCCGGGTGAGTTTCGGCTGATACATAACTTGTCAGCCCCACGGGGTCTTTCCGTGAATGATGCGATAGACCCGGAAGTATGTTCGGTGCGGTACGCATCTTTCGATGAGGCCGTCGCCATGTTGCATCGCCTGGGGCCCGGGGCGCTGATGGCAAAATCAGATATCGAGTCAGCGTTCCGGTTGCTCCCGGTACACCCAGACGATCAGCGTCTCCTTGGTTTTAGGTTTCAGGGTCGCTATTACATGGACAGATGTATGCCAATGGGATGTTCTATATCTTGTGCCTATTTTGAAATGTTCAGTTGTTTTTTGCAATGGGTCTTCACAAAGAAGACGGGTTTTCAACATGTTATGCATTATCTCGATGATTTTTTGTTCTTGGGGGCAACCGGGGATCCAGAATGTGGACAGGCTTTAAATGAATTTTGTGTCTTGATGAACCAATTTGGTGTGCCATTGGCGCCAGGTAAGACCGTGGGTCCCTCGACTTCCCTCGAGTTTCTGGGGATCGAGCTCGACTCGGTAGAGGGTTGTTTTCGACTACCAAGAGATAAGGTTTTGAAATTCAGGGCATCCCTTGAAACATGTATCAGTGAGACTAAAGTAAAACTGCATCAATTACAACAAGTGGTGGGCCAGTTGAATTTTGCCCTGAGAGTAATGCCGATGGCCCGCCCCTTTTCCCGCTCGATTGCACAAGCCATGGTCGGCCTGAAGGAGGGCCATCACCGCACGAGGCTCTCGGCAGAGGTTCGCCAGGACATGCGCATTTGGTTGGCATTTCTTGCGGATTTCAATGGTCGAATTGTCTGGATAAAACCGGCGGTGTCCTCTGAGGAGCTGGGGCTGTGGACAGATTCGGCGGGGAGTATAGGTTTTGGCGCCATATTCGGCACACAATGGACGGCTCAAAAATGGCCGTCATGGTGGCATGAGTGCGGATTGACGAGGAACATTGCTTTTCTCGAACTTTTCCCTATTTTGGTGGCCCTGAAAACTTGGCCTGAGGGGTTCCGGGATCAGTCTGTGGTGTTTTGGTCTGACAACATGACCGTGGTAGAGTGTATCAATAGTCAGGCAGCACGTTGCAAATGGATGCTGAGACTGCTTAAAGAAATTGTGTTATTGTGCATGCAGTTGAATGTGCTCTTTAGGGCAAGACATGTCCCGGGGGTATTGAACCAAGCGGCTGATGCGCTTTCTCGTTTCCGTATGCAGGCCTTCTGGGGTTTTCTGCCCGCAGCGGACCCGGTGGCAGCACCCTTTCCCGAAGCTCTCTGGTCTCTCGGTGCCCCGAACTACAAAACCTCGTGGGAGAGAGTTTAGCGCCCAGGACAAGGAAGGCATACGAAGGGGCGTTCCGTTCCTATTGGTCCTTTTTGGGTTCTGCTAGGGGGGAGCTTTGGGGCCAGGAGGAGCTTGTCGTTAAATTTTTGCTGTCTTTACATCAGGCAGGCAAATCAGTAGCTACGGCCCAGAGGCATCGGGCCGCCATTTCCTTTATGGCAAGGGCTCATGGGATCCAGGACCCGACAGCGTCTTTCGTAGTCCAGAAAGCGCTACGGGGGTGGCAACGCCTGGAGGGTCGCAAAGCAGATGAGAGGCGCCCTATAGGTCTGGATAGGTTGGCCCTGTTATTTTCCGTACTCCCGGCAACGTGTTCATCACAGTATGAGACAGTGTTATTCCGAGCCGCTTTTGCGCTAGCATTCCATGGGGCTATGCGGGTAAGCGAACTAGTGGCGAGGAACAAGCGGGATACGATGGGGGGATTGTGCCAAGAGCACGTTCAGGTCAAGGGGGAGACAATGACTGTCTCGTTTGTCAGGTCCAAAACCGATCAGGGTGCGTTTGGGGACTGCATAATCATACAGAGGATTCCCGGGTCCCCCATGTGCCCTGTGGTTTGCGTAGAGGAATATTTAGCGCAGAGAGTGGCATCATGGGGGGGGGCCTTTTTGAGACACGCTGACACCACCCCACTGACAAGGTTTCAGTTCCAGCGGGTGCTTGCGATGTCGATTTCGGCCGCGGGCTTGAACCCCGGCGAGTTTGGGACCCATTCTTTTCGGATAGGGGCTGCTACAGAGGCTACAGCCAGGGGTCTGAGTGTAGAAGAAGTAAAACGTGTAGGGCGTTGGTCTTCGAACTGTTATAAAAGGTATGTGCGGTTGCACATGTTATGAAGCTGTAATGATGTACTCACGCTTCTTGTTTTGTTTGGTTTTCAGTTGCGCAAGCCTACGAGGCGGGGCGGACTGTGCAGTCGACCCGACACATGGGGACCAGCGGTCAGACATCACCGGCTGGGAAAAAGGAGGTGTGGGTCGTGGGCCACTCATACGTGAGGCGTGCCGCGGACGTATTCAAAGCAGGTGACATGATTCACGTGGCTGGGGAATACGGGTACAGTGTGTCCTTCTACGGAAAGGGCGGGCTCTGTATTGACCAGTTTCAGACCTTTTTCGAGGATTTGTTAGGGCGGACAAGGTCACCGCCGTCTATAATCATAGTTCATCTTGGGGGCAACGATTTGGTGGCCACTGGTAGACGACTTCTTCTTGAGGCAATGCTTTCCACAGTAAGTTGGTTGGCAAGGAGAGTTCCAGGGTGCACAATTGCATGGTCCCACATGATCCCACGAAAAGTGTGGCGGGGGGCTATTTCTGTTTCTGCTCTGAATCATTCAGTAAGGAAAATAAATAACAAAGTGAGTAGATTGTTTCGTTCAAGTACTCTGCATTCTGTCTCGCATGGTTGTATCAGAGGGGACAGTATGTAT
The DNA here is from genome assembly GCF_964261635.1 of Lissotriton helveticus. Lineage (NCBI taxonomy): Eukaryota > Metazoa > Chordata > Amphibia > Caudata > Salamandridae > Lissotriton > Lissotriton helveticus. The sequence continues at coordinate 259,391,347 of NC_136061.1, forward strand.
TTGGGGGACGGTGTTCATTTGTCCCGGGTGGGGAATGAGTTACTCATAGGAGACCTCATAGCTTGGTTAAAAATTTCATAACATGACCTTTAGGCAGGAGTTGTTGTGGGGGGTCCGGATAGCCGGTCAACTATCCGGCCTGTGGCGGTAAGGTCATGATCGGTGAGCAGTAATTGGAAGATCCCTATGGGGGGGCGTCACCAGGGCACGAGTCGGGGTACCACGCGGGTGGACGGCATCCCCCCACTTATTTCCGAGGGTTTTTCAGGGTGGACGCCGTCCACCCTGCTAAATCAAAACCGCGTCCACCATTAAAAAAACGGGAGCGCGGCGCGCACAAAGTAAATAAAGCATTTCCGTAATTTGAACCGGGCACAGCTTGCCCCCACCTCCCTTCTTGACTCCGAGGCTGTATGAAAGCTCCGACCCCCAGCAGCAGCAGCACTGTAGAGGCACAGCGGGATGGCAGCCCTCACACCTCCAGCCCTTGATGAGCTGTTAAGAGGTGCGTGAAGGTGACAGAGGGAGGTGCTGCAGGTTCAGGAGCAGGGCATCCATTCGCATGCAAACAGCCCTGAATGCGTCTTGTATCTGCTATTTAGAGGGGGGCTCACACATCCATTTCTACCCAGGGCCCCAAACATCCTAGACTCGGCCAGATTACACCCCTGATTACACCGAGGCAGCACCTGCTTCTCTTCACCGAGCTTAATTACTGTCCCTAATTTGTAAGCAAACCTCGGTTCTTCAAACATGCATAATGTAATACAATAAAGAAATGGCACAATCGCACCCACACTGATGAACAAAGTATGGAGGACAATCAGTTCAATCAGTTCTCTTAGAGTATCTTCTGTAAGTACTGTATATCACAGTGGGGGGTGGCATTTTGGACATAGAGACTGTCTTCTCGGTGTCTTGTGCAGGAGGGAGCGAGAAGCCCAAGATGATACTAGAATACTGCATGCCCACCCTGGTGGATCACCTTCCCTCTCCTGTGATGACTCCTGCTCCTGTCCCCCCATGTTGTGGCTCCAGTCCACCCCCGCCTGTGATGGCTCCTGTCCCCCATGTGGTGGCTCCAGTCCACCCCCGCCTGTGATGGCTCCTGTCCCGCATGTTGTGGCTCCAGTCCACCCCCGCCTGTGATGGCTCTTGTCCCCCCCTGTGGTGGATCCTGTCTCCGCCCTGGGTGGCTTCTGTCCCAGTCCTGGAACGGCCCCTACAGCGAGGGTGAAGTTCTTGATGGGCCTCTTCTCAAAAGGGCTCAGCTCAAAATTAATATGGAAAGGTGGGCAAGTGAGTAAGTGAAGGGATGTGCGAATGGCTGGATGAATTAGTGAAAGGGTGAATGGATGAATGAAAGATTGAATAAATGGATAATGAGAGAGGATAGATGGATTGATGAGTGAGGGGAAGGATGGAGAGAAAATGTAAATAGCTGGATGTATGGGTGGAAGGGTAGCTGGATGATTGATGAGGGGAAAGATGGATGAGGGGAAGGATGAGGGATGGAGGGGAAGGATGGATGAGAGGAAGGATAAATGGATGAGGGGAAGGATAAATGGATGAGGGGAAGGATGGATGGATGGAGGGGAAGGATGGATGGATGAAGGGCAGGATAGATGGATGGGATGGGTGGATGGGTGAGGGGAAGGATGGATGAAAGGAAGGATGGATGAAGGGAAGGATGAAGGATGGATGGATGAGGGGCAGGATAAATGGATGGGATGGATGGATGGATGAGGGGAAGGATGAGGGATGGAGGGGAAGGATGGATGAGAGGAAGGATAAATGGATGAGGGGAAGGATAAATGGATGAGGGGAAGGATGGATGGATGGAGGGGAAGGATGGATGGATGAAGGGCAGGATAGATGGATGGGATGGGTGGATGGGTGAGGGGAAGGATGGATGAAAGGAAGGATGGATGAAGGGAAGGATGAAGGATGGGTGGATGAGGGGCAGGATAAATGGATGGGATGGATGGATGGGTGAGGGGAAGGATGATGGATGAGGAGATGGATGGATGGATGGATGGAGGGGAAGGATGGATGGATGAGGGGCAGGATAAATGGATGGGATGGATGGGTAAGGGGAAGGATGGATGGATGAAGGGCAGGATAAATGGATGGGATGGAAGGATGGGTGAGGGGAAAGGATGGATGGATGACAGGAAGGATGGATGAGGGGATGGATGGATGGATGACGGGAAAGGATGGATGATGAGGGGAAGGATGGATGGATGGGTGAGGGGAAGGATGGATGAAAGGAAGGATGGATGAGGGGAAGGATGGATGGATGACGGGAAAGGATGGATGATGAGGGGAAGGGTGGATGGATGGATGGATGGATGATGAGGGGAAGGATGGATATATGGATGGATGATGAGGGGAAGGATGGATGGATGGATGATGGGGTGGGTGAAAGGATGGATGATGAGGGGAAGGGTGGATGGATGGATGATGAGGGGATGGATGGATTGATGATGAGGGAATGGATGGATGATGAGGGGGTGGGTGAAAGGATGGATGGATGATGAGGGGAAGGATGGATGGATGATGAGGGGAAGGATGGATGGATGATGAGGGGAAGGATGGATGGATGGATGGATGATGAGGGGAAAGGATGGATGGATGATGAGGGGAAGGATGGATGGATGGATGGATGATGAGGGGAAAGGATGGATGGGTGATGAGGGAAAAGGATGGATGGATGATGAGGGGAAGGATGGATGGATGATGAGGGGGAAGGACAGATGGATGGATGGATAGATGATGAGGGAAAAGGATGGATGGATGATGAGGGGAAGGATGGATGATGAGGGAAAAGGATGGATGGATGATGAGGGAAAAGGATGGACGGATGATGAGGGGAAGGATGGATGGATGATGAGGGGATGGATGGATGGATGATGAGGGGAAGGACGGATGGATGGATGGATGGATGATGGGTGTGTGAAAGGATGGATGGATGGAGAGTGGGTGAAGGGATGGATGGATGGGTGGGTGAAAGGATGGATGGATGGAGAGTGGGTGAAGGGATGGATGGATACGTGGGTGGGTGAAAGGATGGATGGATGGATGATGAGTGGGTGGGTGAAAGGATGGATGGATGGATGATGAGTGGGTGGGTGAAAGGATGGATGGATGAGTGGGTGGGTGGATGGTGGATGGGTGAAAGGATGGATCAGTGGATTGGATGGTGGGTGGGTGAAAGGATGGATGAGTGGGTGTGTGGATGGTGGGTGGATGATGGGGGGTAGGTGGATGTGTGAAATGATGGATGGATGGATTGATAAGTGCAAGGGTGAATGAATGGACATATGAGTGAAAGGGTGGGTGTAAGTATGGATGAGTGAGTGAAAGGGAGAGTAGATGGACAAAAGGATGAATAGATGTGTGAAGGAGTGAAATGATAGATGGATGAGTGATAGGGGCAATGGATGGATTCATGAGTGGATGAGTAGATGGATGGATGGGTGGGTGGATGGATGGATGGAAGGAAGGAAGGCTAAGTGAAAGGGTCGATGGAGAGAGAAAGGGAGGATGGATGGATGACTAAAAGAGTGGATGGGTGGAAGGATTAGTAAGTGAAAGGATGGCTGGATTGGTGAAAGGGTAAATGGCTGAATGGATGAGTGAATGGATGGATGGGATGAAGAGTGGATGGATAAGTGTACAGATGGATAGGGTGAAAGGGTGGATGGATAATGGAGGATGAGTGAAAGGATGGATGAGGGGATGGATGAAGGGATGGATGAGTGAAATGATAGATGGAAGGATACATGATGGATAGGTTTGCAAATGGTTGAATACTTTTGGAAATGGCTGGGCTTACTTATATACTATTGCACAACCTCTGATGTGTCTGTAAAACGTACCTGTTGTCCTAAAGTTTTGTCCTGAATTTTGACCTCCTGTCCTGAATTTGTGTCCTGAATTTTGACCCTTTGTCCTGAATTTTTACACTCACCGTCCTGAATTTGCACCAATGCCAGTTGGTCACCCTAATTCTTTGTGCGGTAGAACCAAGGCTCTTTAACACAGCAGCATGAGAGTGACGAGAGAGAAACCTGGCAGAGTGCTGCCAAAGAGCTCTCCCACTCAGAATATTTCATTATTCAAGTGATCGTGAACAATTAAGGGTAAACTGAGATGTGAAAAACTAAACACAATGCGATGCGGCTGCACGAGACTTGAGGAGTTAATTAAGTATTAGTACTAGCAAGTGTGCTGTAAGTTAAATGAAAACATTTTACATGCACTGTGCGCCTCGTGCGTGTAGAATCAGAGTCCCACTAGACCCGGCCCTGCCAATTAAGTGCCGGCGCTAAGCACTGGCACAAATTACGCCCTGCATTGAACAATTGACACCAGGCTACAAAATGTAAGTAGTATGATGGTGTACCCTTGTGTGTTCTTCCGTGTGTCGCTGTTTCCACATGGAATGTTTAATGATGACAGCAACGCCCCCTTCTAGTTTGTGTTGTTGGTCTGAATTGTATAATTTTGTGGAATGGGGAGGTGTAGGATGGTGCTGGATTGTTCATTTAAACATGACTCCATGATGACGTCTGACTTGGCATTACGTATGTCAGTATATTTTTAATTTAGGCTCAATCCTGTCAGTGTTTGGATAATTGCACTACTGGATAGGGGGGCACAAAGTTTTGCAAAGGTTCTGCCCGCTTTCTTCAAGGGGTCCCCACAAAATGACATCATGAGCTAGGCCCACCCCGATTTTATAGTAAGTAGTCTCTGTAAAGGGGGAAACAACCATTACAATGCATGAGTCATAATCGGCCCTTTTTTTAGGAACTATCACAAAAATAAACAGTATTAATACAAAGTAAAGCAATGTTTATATTTTGTTGCACTGAAGTAAATTAAGGCAAATAAGTCAAACTAAAATATACCAAAACTAAATACATTTCCTAAAATAAATAGAAATAAATAAATCTGCTAAAATAAATACAATGGCCAGTTAATATATCTAAAATTTAGGCATTGACCCAAGCTAATGCCCCGGCAGCTCCATTGTCTTCAGCCAAGATTCCCAATGTTAGACTAATGTTCTGATTTGTTACCTTTGCTGCAAATTGTAAAGCGTTCTGATATCCTTCGGGATCAAGTTCGCGCTATATAAAACTTTATAAATAAAATAAATAAATCTAGCCACAGCTAGAGAGAGGCAGCTGGGACAAAACTATTTAATACAGAGTCGCTAGTTTACAATAGGTGGGGAGATAACATATAACACTCATCAATAGAATACCGTGAATATGGAGCCCTACTGTGTGTAATAGTCATTATCGAGTGTGGGAAGCAGCCTCTCTGGGAACCTGTAATGTATACTAAATCTTGCAGTCAAACTTTCCTGTAGCGTTTTGAAAATGTGTTCATGTCACCTTCGCCAAACTTCATCCACATTTGGGCTGCTAATTCCTCCATGCAGGGACCTTAAGTCACAGGCTTAAGTACCAAGCAGCTTCAATTGTTAAATCTTGCATTATATGCAAATGATAGATCTGCCTTACATGTGATGTCACTTCCTGCTGTGATGCCACTTCCTGTTGTGATGTCACTTCCTGTCGTGATGTCACTTCCTGTCGTGATGTCACTTCCTGTGACCACGCCTACCTTGGAGAGTCCCCCCACTTCTTTTTTTAGGACTTGTGCCCTGGGCGTCACCCATTACGGATGGGAGCGCTCGGGGGAGGTGGCCATTGGCCCCTCAACGGGGAGGCGGTCCCGTCTAAGGATAGGCCGCCGGAAGGAAAGGAAAGGTGGTCAAGGCCCCTTCCTGGATAGGAGGGGCTACGGGCCCTCCTGGGGAATTTCCCGGGGCCAGGACATCTGCGACGGCAGATGGGTAAGTTGTGTGGGGTTCGGGAGGGGGTTTACGCTACCTCTTAGACACCTCACACGAGTCCTCGGACGACCGTTAAATGGCGTCGAGTTCATTGGGGCCCCCGTCAAGTCCAAGGGAAATTGGTAGATGCACTTGAGGTACGCCTCTGTGCGGTTGGTCCTCTCACAAGTGAGGGTTGTATTTCTGGTTTAGGGATCTGACACCGGTTACGACCTTGCCGTTGGCCCTTAACGTTAGGATGTACAATTTCAAGTCAAATGTTTTGTAGGATGTTGGATCGGCTAGGAGAATCTTTGTATTAGAGATCTGTTAAGGTTAGCCAAACATCGTAATGTGGAAATGAAATTGTACATAATATGAAACTGTTATTTTAATGTTTTGATTTTGTTTCATATTTTAATAAATACGGCCGGGAGGGTCACTCCCTCCCGCCTTCCAAAAGTTCAGAACCGTTTCGGTTTCCCATCCTTGGGGATTGTGTCGAGAGGGGGTGGCGGGTATCTCAGCCATATGGAAAGGGGCGACCATTCGGTCCCCCCGAACGTATGGTGGAGTACCACGATCCCCCCGGGAAGCCATCTTGGGCGGGAGGCGAGTCTCGGCTGGTATGCCCGAAGCGGCGTAGCCGGGGCGCGCCTTTTTCCGCCCTGGAGTGGGTTGTCCTAGACACTGACGCACTCGGCCACGCCCTTGGTGGCGGGCGGGGGCGGGTTGACGCCCGCCCCGAAGACGGATAAAAGAAGCAACAAGCCAAGAAAACATCCTCTCGTTCCTGTGCTCTGAAGCTGCACCTCCCCACTGCACGTGAGCTCAAGACGGAACGAAGAGCCAATTTTGACCCACCCACCAGCCCCTGAGGACAGCTAGTTGTTTTGAAATAAAGTTTTGATGTGGTAACTCTATTTTCTTACAGGTTGTGACGATTGTCGTGATGATTTTTTGAGTATGCGATAAAGAGGGTCACTTTCAGTATGTTGTGCAAATAAAGGATTTTGCAGTGGTGTTGATCAGTAATCATGCCTTTAATAGGCTATAATTGTTTCGTGATTTAGTAATTTAGGTAAATTTGTCGTATTTATTGTCGGGCGGTAAGGTCATGATCGGTGAGCAGTAATTGGAAGATCCCTATGGGGGGGCGTCACCCATTACGGATGGGAGCGCTCGGGGGAGGTGGCCATTGGCCCCTCAACGGGGAGGCGGTCCCGTCTAAGGATAGGCCGCCGGAAGGAAAGGAAAGGTGGTCAAGGCCCCTTCCTGGATAGGAGGGGCTATGGGCCCTCCTGGGGAATTTCCCGGGGCCAGGACATCTGCGACGGCAGATGGGTAAGTTGTGTGGGGTTCGGGAGGGGGTTTACGCTACCTCTTAGACACCTCACACGAGTCCTCGGACGACCGTTAAATGGCGTCGAGTTCATTGGGGCCCCCGTCAAGTCCAAGGGAAATTGGTAGATGCACTTGAGGTACGCCTCTGTGCGGTTGGTCCTCTCACAAGTGAGGGTTGTATTTCTGGTTTAGGGATCTGACACCGGTTACGACCTTGCCGTTGGCCCTTAACGTTAGGATGTACAATTTCAAGTCAAATGTTTTGTAGGATGTTGGATCGGCTAGGAGAATCTTTGTATTAGAGATCTGTTAAGGTTAGCCAAACATCGTAATGTGGAAATGAAATTGTACATAATATGAAACTGTTATTTTAATGTTTTGATTTTGTTTCATATTTTAATAAATACGGCCGGGAGGGTCACTCCCTCCCGCCTTCCAAAAGTTCAGAACCGTTTCGGTTTCCCATCCTTGGGGATTGTGTCGAGAGGGGGTGGCGGGTATCTCAGCCATAACAGAAAAGGGGGTGGTGATGAACAGAGTGTCTGAATTAAGCAGACCACTCTTACCCAGTCCAAAGATCAGGGCTTGATCCATCACCGTTATTTATCTCACTGCCCCATCCCAGCTCAGAACCTGGCTATATGCAAATTAGTCTGTCCCTGGCCCAGTGCATCATGGGAACAGGGCAGACCAAACTACCAAGCCAATTCTTCACCAGAAAGGAGACAAGCTTCCGGGGACCGGTTTCTGGCATTTCAGCCGTCGTCGGCCCGGCTTACTTGAATCCTGATGGAGCAGTGAGCAAGGGACTCATGTCTGAGTATACCCTGCCACACCTATAGTGGCCAAAAACGATTCAGAAAAGGGGGTGGTGATGAACAGAGTGTCTGAATTAAGCAGACCACTCTTACCCAGTCCAAAGATCAGGGCTTGATCCATCACCGTTATTTAGCTCACTGCCCCATCCCAGCTCAGAACCTGGCTATATGCAAATTAGTCTGTCCCTGGCCCAGTGCATCATGGGGACAGGGCAGACCAAACTACCAAGCCAATTCTTCACCAGAAAGGAGACAAGCTACCGGGGACCGGTTTCTGGCATTTCAGCCTCTTCGGCCCGGCTTGCTTGAATCCTGATGGAGCAGTGAGAAAGGGACTCATGTCTGAGTATACCCTGCCACACCTATAGTGGCCAAAAACGATACAGAAAAGGGGGTGGTGATGAACAGAGTGGCTGAATTAAGCAGACCACTCTTACCCAGTCCAAAGATCAGGGCTTGATCCATCACCGTTATTTATCTCACTGCCCCATCCCAGCTCAGAACCTGGCTATATGCAAATTAGTCTGTCCCTGGCCCAGTGCATCATGGGAACAGGGCAGACCAAACTACCAAGCCAATTCTTCACCAGAAAGGAGACAAGCTACCGGGGACCGGTTTCTGGCATTTCAGCCTCTTCGGCCCGGCTTGCTTGAATCCTGATGGAGCAGTGAGAAAGGGACTGATGTCTGAGTATACCCTGCCACACCTATAGTGGCCAAAAACGATACAGAAAAGGGGGTGGTGATGAACAGAGTGTCTGAATTAAGCAGACCACTCTTACCCAGTCCAAAGATCAGGGCTTGATCCATCACCGTTATTTATCTCACTGCCCCATCCCAGCTCAGAACCTGGCTATATGCAAATTAGTCTGTCCCTGGCCCAGTGCATCATGGGAACAGGGCAGACCAAACTACCAAGCCAATTCTTCACCAGAAAGGAGACAAGCTACCGGGGACCGGTTTCTGGCATTTCAGCCTCTTCGGCCCGGCTTGCTTGAATCCTGATGGAGCAGTGAGAAAGGGACTCATGTCTGAGTATACACTGCCACACCTATAGTGGCCAAAAACGATACAGAAAAGGGGGTGGTGATGAACAGAGTGTCTGAATTAAGCAGACCACTCTTACCCAGTCCAAAGATCAGGGCTTGATCCATCACCGTTATTTATCTCACTGCCCCATCCCAGCTCAGAACCTGGCTATATGCAAATTCGTCTGTCCCTGGCCCAGTGCATCATGGGAACAGGGCAGACCAAACTACCAAGCCAATTCTTCACCAGAAAGGAGACAAGCTACCGGGGACCGGTTTCTGGCATTTCAGCCTCTTCGGCCCGGCTTGCTTGAATCCTGATGGAGCAGTGAGAAAGGGACTCATGTCTGAGTATACCCTGCCACACCTATAGTGGCCAAAAACGATACAGAAAAGGGGGTGGTGATGAACAGAGTGTCTGAATTAAGCAGACCACTCTTACCCAGTCCAAAGATCAGGGCTTGATCCATCACCGTTATTTATCTCACTGCCCCATCCCAGCTCAGAACCTGGCTATATGCAAATTAGACTGTCCCTGGCCCAGTGCATCATGGGAACAGGGCAGACCAAACTACCAAGCCAATTCTTCACCAGAAAGGAGACAAGCTACCGGGGACCGGTTTCTGGCATTTCAGCCTCTTCGGCCCGGCTTGCTTGAATCCTGATGGAGCAGTGAGAAAGGGACTCATGTCTGAGTATACCCTGCCACACCTATAGTGGCCAAAAACGATACAGAAAAGGGGGTGGTGATGAACAGAGTGTCTGAATTAAGCAGACCACTCATACCCAGTCCAAAGATCAGGGCTTGATCCATCACCGTTATTCATCTCACTGCCCCATCCCAGCTCAGAACCTGGCTATATGCAAATTAGTCTGTCCCTGGCCCAGTACATCATGGGAACAGGGCAGACCAAACTACCAAGCCAATTCTTCACCAGAAAGGAGACAAGCTACCGGGGACCGGTTTCTGGCATTTCAGCCTCTTCGGCCCGGCTTGCTTGAATCCTGATGGAGCAGTGAGAAAGGGACTCATGTCTGAGTATACCCTGCCACACCTATAGTGGCCAAAAACGATACAGAAAAGGGGGTGGTGATGAACAGAGTGTCTGAATTAAGCAGACCACTCTTACCCAGTCCAAAGATCAGGGCTTGATCCATCACCGTTATTTATCTCACTGCCCCATCCCAGCTCAGAACCTGGCTATATGCAAATTAGTCTGTCCCTGGCCCAGTGCATCATGGGAACAGGGCAGACCAAACTACCAAGCCAATTCTTCACCAGAAAGGAGACAAGCTACCGGGGACCGGTTTCTGGCATTTCAGCCTCTTCGGCCCGGCTTGCTTGAATCCTGATGGAGCAGTGAGAAAGGGACTCATGTCTGAGTATACCCTGCCACACCTATAGTGGCCAAAAACGATACAGAAAAGGGGGTGGTGATGAACAGAGTGTCTGAATTAAGCAGACCACTCTTACCCAGTCCAAAGATCAGGGCTTGATCCATCACCGTTATTTATCTCACTGCCCCATCCCAGCTCAGAACCTGGCTATATGCAAATTAGTCTGTCCCTGGCCCAGTGCATCATGGGAACAGGGCAGACCAAACTACCAAGCCAATTCTTCACCAGAAAGGAGACAAGCTACCGGGGACCGGTTTCTGGCATTTCAGCCTCTTCGGCCCGGCTTGCTTGAATCCTGATGGAGCAGTGAGAAAGGGACTCATGTCTGAGTATACCCTGCCACACCTATAGTGGCCAAAAACGATACAGAAAAGGGGGTGGTGATGAACAGAGTGTCTGAATTAAGCAGACCACTCTTACCCAGTCCAAAGATCAGGGCTTGATCCATCACCGTTATTTATCTCACTGCCCCATCCCAGCTCAGAACCTGGCTATATGCAAATTAGTCTGTCCCTGGCCCAGTGCATCATGGGAACAGGGCAGACCAAACTACCAAGCCAATTCTTCACCGGAAAGGAGACAAGCTACCGGCAGAAACCGGTCCCCGGAAGCTTGTTTCCTTCCCAGTACAAGAATTGGCTTGGTAGTTTGGTTTGCCCTGTTCCCATCATGCACTGGGACAGGAACAGACTAATTTGCATATAGCCAAGTTCTGAGCTGGGATGGTGCAGTGAGCTAAAAAACGGTGATGGATCAAGCCCTGATCTTTGGACTGGGTAAGAGTGGTCTGCTTAATTCAGGCACTCTGTTCATCACCACCCCCTTTTCTGAATCATTTTGTCCACCTTAAGCGTGGAAGGGTATACTCAGATGTGAGTCCCTTGCTCATTGCACCATCAGGATTCAAGCAAGCCGGGCCGACGACGCCTGAAATGGCAGAAACCGGTCCCCGGAAGCTTGTTTCCTTCCCAGTACAAGAATTGGCTTGGTAGTTTGGTTTGCCCTGTTCCCATCATGCACTGGGACAGGAACAGACTAATTTGCATATAGCCAAGTTCTGAGCTGGGATGGTGCAGTGAGCTAAAAAACGGTGATGGATCAAGCCCTGATCTTTGGACTGGGTAAGAGTGGTCTGCTTAATTCAGGCACTCTGTTCATCACCACCCTCTTTTCTGAATCATTTTGTCCACCTTAAGCGTGGAAGGGTATACTCAGATGTGAGTCCCTTGCTCATTGCACCATCAGGATTCAAGCAAGCCGGGCCGACGACGCCTGAAATGGCAGAAACGGGTCCCCGGAAGCTTGTTTCCTTCCCAGTACAAGAATTGGCTTGGTAGTTTGGTTTGCCCTGTTCCCATCATGCACTGGGACAGGAACAGACTAATTTGCATATAGCCAAGTTCTGAGCTGGGATGGTGCAGTGAGCTAAAAAACGTGATGGATCAAGCCCTGATCTTTGGACTGGGTAAGAGTGGTCTGCTTAATTCAGGCACTCTGTTCATCACCACCCCCTTTTCTGAATGAGTTTATACAACAGGCTTGGGCTCCATCCACCCGAAAAAAGATATTCTGCAGCATAGAAATGCTGAATGGGGTGATGCCTTCAACGGCAGGTAGATCCCGTGGGATCAAATTTGAAATAGATTTTTAAAAAAATTGTCTGAATGTGCATATTCAGGATTATGCTACAGATCAGTGAACAATTTTAGGTCTGCCGTGTCTGCTGGACATGACCACATAGATGGAAAATCAGTTGGGATCCATCCGATGGTATGTAAGTTGATGAAAGGGACAAGGGTCGCTCGTCCTCCGAGACCCAGATACAATACATTATGGGATGTGTCTAATGTTCTCTCATTATTAGAATCTTAAGGACACGGAGGCGAGGATTATCCCACCCGTTGGGACAGGTAGGAGTTGTATTACAACTGTCATTATGTCATATGCTATGTTGCAGAAGAAACAACTTAGACGGACCACAGTGAAAATGGCTATTCAACACTGTTGTGTCTGGCACCACAAGGGTTTGTTAGAAGAATGCTATTTTGCAACATGTTTATTCCCTACCTTGAATACCAAACTTCATAGTTCAATGGTTTTCAAACTTGTTTCTGATTTCAGAGTATCTGCTGGCTAAGTTTTCTTCGCTGTTCATGGATAAAGTTGTCTCATCCAAGGCCAGTTATTTGGAGTTGCTCTCCGCTGAGAGCTGGAACTGTATCCTGTTTTGACTTGCACTAAGGAAAGGCTGCTTGTTGCAAAGAAAGAGGCAGTAAGATGGTGCCTCCCTATTTTGTAGACTATGTAATGACCCGATTGGTTAATGAAGGACGCCTGATTCAAAGCCTCATGGGACATGCACTATTTATCTGAATTTACTATTTTTTCATTGGCTGCTGTTTTGAGTAGTAAAGATTGAGAAGCATAATCCTCGCCTCCGTGTCCTTAAAAGAATCTAAAATTCTTGTAGCGAGTGCTGGAAAATGTTGTATTTAGCCCTCATGGAAGTTGCACTCTGCGGCTTGTATGCTGTGAATACAAGATAGCTCAGTGGGTTGTTGAAACTCCTCCTGAAATGTATCCTCCTGGACTTCAGTGGCAGCTCCTCCGCTATGTCAGATGAGAGTCGCCCCACTGCTTTTAAACAGTGCCAAGTAGAAAAATAAATTGATAATAACTTAGAATTATTATCATTTTATGCTTCGTGTCCTGCTGCTTTGCGGGCAGGCTGGTGGCGGGGCTTGTCTGCTCTCACAGCAGGGGAGGTGTGGTTTGCTCACTCCTAAGTGCACAATGAATGTTTAGTCGGCCCTCTCGGGCTGTCCAAACCAGTCATGCTCACTTTTCCCGTTCTCCATGCAGGCTGCATTACAGCCTGCATGGAGAACATGCCCACCCCTCCAGCCGGCGCTCAGACCAATCACAACGCTGCATTGCAGCATTGTGATTGGCTTAGGGGAGAGAGCCTGGCTGCCTACTTACTGTTCCTGAAGTCGGAGGCAGGAGAGCAGGAGCAGGACAAGAGATGCGGGACCAGGCCTCAAGGTAAGTATTTTTTTTATTCACCACCCGCGAGCCATGCCGACCGCCACTGCTCCTGGTTGAATTCTTGTGTGGGCTCATTCAGCCTTTCATCTTTTAATTTCAGTAAGCCAGTAACAATGACTTGTCTAATAGTTCCACCTCATTTGTTTGTGCTAACATAATATCAGTTGACTTAATTTATAGAAATATAACTTCTGACTTTGGCACTCACCCAAAGTTCGGTCCAGTGATGGGCAGAAAATGAATATGAAACTGACACTTGGTCAAAAAAGCAAATGGAGGTGCGCCAAGTAGAGAAGTCCAGTCAAGCTTATTTTATCAAAACATTTTTTTCATCGCTTTTTCCCTTTATTTACATATACTGTCCAGCCAACGTGTTTCGTTCCATAAACAGTAGGAACTTTATCAGGGTTTCATCATCAATGTCAGTAAGTAGTGTGTCCAAAGAACGTTCAATATCCTTATTCCAGCTAGGTACACAGGCAATTTAGGAATTTCCTCAGGGCTACACAGTGGCCGTCATTGGATACCCTGCCAAGTATCCTTTTCCTAGTTTCACTGTGTCCGTATGTGACACTTACTCACCAAGGTGAGTGCCCAAACGGCAAGTAATTATGTTCTCCATGGAGGGGTGTGTCTCCCAGGAATAGTCAATTTCCAATTAGGAACTTACTCAGGGTTATTTTTACTGTCAGAGCCTAAGTTAGTTATAAAAATCTAGTTCTGAGCACAGTCCTTTAAAACGAGTTTGAGGTGAATGATGTCACAATGAATCTAAAATTCTATGTCAGGACCGGTGGCTTTAAATTATGCTTTCTCTTTCTTTGCTGTTTAGTAAAAATGTTTTACAGCAGCCAATTAAATATAACATTTGAAAAGAGAAACTCCCTTTCCCAATGAGCCACTGATGATGTCATCCTCAGGCACCCAATCAGGACATGCCAACGCTGATATAATGTTAGGAGGCGATATTGCATCCTCATTCTTTGCTGCTGCGCACCAGAGATAAGTGCCTTTTTACTCGTCCTTTTATTAGTAATGTGTCTTGGTAAAAAATGGGGTGTTGTTACATTTTAGCAACTCGGGTGCTTTATTTACTGCATATATTGCACCCAACGAGGGCACACTAGGGGCAGGAAGCATAGCGTTTAAACCAGTGCTTAATTTGTAAAATATGAAGTGCAGGTGCTCAAATGTTTGTCAGTGGCCACACCTACTTTTCTCTGGCCCCACCCTCTTCTTCCACTGGCTCCATCCACTTCTTCCACTGGCCCCACCCACTTACTCTATTGGCTCCACCCACATCTTCAACTGGCACTGCTAAAAGTCAGATGTAATACCTAATCTGAATTTCAGAAAGGGAGCCTTCCCCATAGTAAGGTTTTGATAGGAGGTTCCCCTGCCCTGTGAATATTTTGTGCATTTGCCGCAAACGTTTGGAACAAATTAGCTAAAATCACTAAAGCATTGAAAAGGGTCAATTTCAGTGCTCTATGTACTGATTTGGTGAAAGGACAATACTGGGGTAGGGTATGCTGTTTTTAACAGACTCTATGAGTTCAAAGATACAACTTTGACATAGCTTATGTCCAGACCTCACCTGCCTATATCTATGCACACAATATTGACAAATATACATAAAGATTAACACAGTGCATTGTAATAACGTGAACAGACATATGATATAAGGGCTTTGTTTAGCAGAGCATCTCAATATTATGAAGAGAGATCATGTGCCTCCTTCAGCAGGGGAGCACGTTAATAATATGGAGGGAGATATATTGCACCCACATTTAGCAGGGCATCTAAAAAGTCCCAAAGAGACATGTGGTTGCATTGCATCTTGTGACACAGGTTCTCGTCAGCACTACCATGGTGCACAAAGCACAGAGTGAAGCATCTCTTGCAGTTGCTGCCCCATCAATGGCAGTGATGCATTGTGGATGATGATGGCATGCTAATGCATACAGTAATATCAGCCTACCCCCACGTAGAATCAACAGCAATCCACATGGGTGTCATCACCCAGCGCTGTCTATAACGTCTGCTACTGCCGTAGAAGTACTACAGATAACATAGGAGTCCTGCAGTCCTTTCAGTATGGACCTATCCTAGGCTGCTGAACATATTACCCTCAGATCTCTTGGAGTTGTACTTGTACCAATCTTCGCACCCTGGATTACGACCCTGAGCAGACCTATCATCAGCAGTCTCAGGACATATCGTGCATTATAAGTAAGGTCCCTATTTTCCGTTTTTATGGATTTTTACAGATAAATACAGGCAGAAAACAATGTGTTTTCTGTCTGCATTTATTTTTAAAAGTGGATAAATACATACAATTATGCTTCTCTTAAGTGACTCTCCATGCTGTCTTTTATTAATTAAAGGTGTCCAGCTGAGCATATGGGCAGCATGGGAAATTAAAAATAGGATGAACTTTCTTTAAATAACAGCATATATCAACATACATTTATGGTATAATGCTAGTATTTACCAGTGGATGAATTGTTATGTAATATTTGTCATCTTAAATAGCTAAAACATGACGGACATAAAAGTATGAGTGAGTCTATCAGTTAAATAGATATGGAAATGTACAGTTTTACAACTTCATTTATACGCAAAACACAAAATAAATGTGGATAAATACAGATAAAATGGCCCAAAAATAAATATGAATAAATACAGACGGAAATGACCAAAAAATAAATACCGTTAAACCGGGAGCCCTAATTATAAGCTGGGGTTCCATTTCCACACTGAGGCTTGCACACTTAAAAAACCTGTGTGCCTGTGTACGTCCGGCAGGGGCAAGTCTAGTACTAGATGGCTGCCGGCCAGGCAGTGCACTGATCTCATGACTCATCATTCATAAAGCATGCTACACAGTCACTGACAGTACTACCACACGGTGACATGGGGTGGGGTGACCAGCTGACGACCGTCACGCCACCATCCCACCCAAAAAAGCAGCGTTGCGTTGGTTTGGCATGGGCGGCACATTTATTGGCATCATGATGATGACCATGGCATGGGCGTATGGCGGCTACCACACTACAAGTTAAGTTACTTAACTAAGTTAATTTCTTATCTTCAGTTCCACTGTCTACTGCTTAACTGCTGCTGTTAAATATTGTTAACTTAAAGTAAACTTAGTGGTTCGTTCGTGGTGGGCTGTGTCCGGGACACACTGACTGCAGTGCAGACAGTGCACTGCCTTAGGCTGCTGCTTAGGGCAGCATTAGGCCTACCACTGCCAGCCTGCCTGCCTCACCTAGTGCTGCTGTTGTTACCGTACTGGCTACTACAACAGTACTACTACTAGTACTGCTGCGCAGCTGAAAGTCCTGAGTCCTCCACGCCAACGTCGTCGTTGGTTCGCTTTGGTTGGCTGGCGTTGATGTTGTTGAACGGGCCCAGTAAGATGATAACTCTAGTCGGTGTGGAGGGGTGCGGCATGCCTCGGCAAGTGAGGGTATGCTGGGGCACACGCTGCCTGCAGCCTACGACGCACAACCCCAACGACTGCAGAACCAAAATCCAGCCCAAATAAAATCACAGTGTCCCTCCCGACCAGCCCACCAGCCCGACAACACAAAAACTAAGAGCCGCGGCCACCATATGAAATTGAGATTTGAGATTAACTTGATTGAGATTCATTCAGCATCTCATGAATCTCAGCATTCTCCTCTTGGCAATGGCATCATTACTGAATTTATTGATGATCGTGGAATATGGCGGGCACATGGCGGCTCCTACGCTACTGGTTAAAGTTTCTACTGTCTGTGTGCTTAACTCACTGACTTAACTCTTACTGGGAGGCCAGTAAAGTAACTGTTCTTGGTGGTGGTTCGTTCGCGGTAGGCCCGGGACACACACTGACAGTCAAGACAGTCAGTGCACTGCCCTAGGCTGCTTTGTTAACTGATTGGGGGAGGCGGGGCCAGGCCTGCAAGGTGAGCCATGATCTTGCCTGGGTGCTGTTGGCCGCCGGGCGGTATTGACTACCTACTGCTCTGCTGCCAGTCCCTTAACGCCAACGTCGTCGGGGGGAGGAGGGTCACACAGGCTAGCACTAAGAGTGAGTAGTAACTGAGGCGAGTTGAAAGGCCGCCCATGGCCCATTGAACAACGATGACTCGGTGGTGCGGGGTCAGATGCTGTGTGTGCGGATATGTATGCTGGGGCGCGGCAATGCGCAATCAAAACTGCGCACGTTTCCTCCTGCCGCCCAACTCCCTCAGAACTAAAACCCGGCCCAATTCAGTGTCCCGACCCGCCCAACACTGCTAAGTGGCGTGGCCTACTCGTCAACACATAATCATCAGAGACATTGAGACAGTTCGGACACTGACTGGAGATTGTGGCAATTGCGTCTTTGAGAAGCTAGAGATTCATTCATCATTCATGAAAAATCTCCATTTTCGCCTCTTGGCTCAGGCAAGGCAGGTCAGAGGGCTCAGGGCATGCCAGGCTCACAGCTGCCGCGGCAACACAGTTTGCGCTGGGACAGACTGGGACACTGTCCCGCTCACACCTAACTCTTGGCAGCCGCATCCAGGTACCAGCGGTGCAGCATGTCACATGCAGTCTGCAGACACCAGACCGACAGTAACTGCTTGTACCTGACCTGCGTGATGCTTCACTCCTGGCGCCTTCCGCCCTTACCGGCCGTTTTTAGGTCGAGCAGACGTACCCTCAATGCGTGAGCATTGATGGTGTCTGCTTCAGACCTAATGTTACCCGTATTTGGGAATGTGGACAGCAGTCAGACGCGCGCCTGTTCATTGTCAGATTTCACCTCGGGAGCGCGCTGCTTGCTGTGTGTGCAGTGTCAGTTTCGCTTTTCATTAGTTTACTTTTCCCGAGGCTGGCTTTGAATGAACACGCTTGCTGTGACCATTATCTGTAAATCTGGCTTTTGAATACCCTGCTCGCTGTTAGCATTATTTCCAAAGCAGGCTTTAAATTATTATTTGCAAGCTGCCTCGTAATTAACATGTTCATTATTTATGAAGCTGGCTTTTCATTATTTTTTTCGCTTTCATTATTTTCGTTTTTCAAATGTTGCCTTTGAAGTAACATGCTGGTTGTTAGCATTTTTTGGGAAATATGCCTTTGAATCAATATTTGCGAAGCTGCCTTGCAATTAATATGTTCAGTAATTTGGACTACTTTTGGGGGGGAGACATGCTTTCAACGAATCATTATTATAGCTGCTCTTTGTGAGCGTTGTTTTCTAAGCTGCCTTTTAATTATTATTTATAAAGCTGCTTTTAAATTAATACGCTCACTTTTTTGTTGGCATCGTTTCAATGATGCTATGCAAGTGCGAAACAATAATAAGTTGAGCAGTTTAAATTTTGAAAAACGCTTTAAAGATCGTAATAGTAAAGTGTTGCTAAAAAAGGTATGCTATACTCAGTTGGCGCCATGCAAATGGCGAGCAGTTTGTCAGTAGCTGTCTAAGAGGTTTTACTTTGTTTGTTTCACCGTTTGTGTATTCGATTCTAAAGTCGGCGCCATGCAAATGTAGAGATCGTTTTTTTTTAACAAATAGTGGTGCCGTCTTACAAGGTGTGCTTTTGGAGCAATTTCCTCGGGGGTGGGAAAGTTTGCAGTATGCTTCCAACAGCGTGATGTCGAATAGGTGCTAAACACTGCATTTTGGGAAGTTTGCTAGTATCTGATGTCGCATAATAATTTGGTGGCTCTTTTATTATGTAAGGCCTGTGCTAAAAGTGGCAGACATACTTAGAAAGTTAACTTGCCGCCGTCTTGTCTGCTGTGTGCAATTTTTTCGCTAAATGTGGCATCATGCAGATTAGTCCTCTGTAAAAACTAACATCACGCAAGTACAATTACAGACAGACAGTAAAAATGTATGTTCTTGTAAATATGGCACGTTAAATACGTTTGGTGCATGTTCTTTACGATCACAAACCTTTAAAAGGGAAATAGCTTACATTCCATTGATACAGTCCTGTAAGCGTCAGCAATGTTAACACAACACTATTAAAATTGTCATGCTTTTAAACAATGAACACGAACAATATTATTAAATGAACATGACACAAACATACTGAAAAAAACGTTAAGTTTCGATTTTCCAGATACTGAAAAAAACGTTAAGTTTCGATTTTCCAGATACTGAAAAAAACGTTACGTTTCGATTTTCCAGAAACGTGTCTACATTTCTCAGTAACTGGGTCGATTTTAAAGAAATGAAACTCCTTCCATTTTATAGTTCACCTATAACCTTTCGTTTCCATTGACTCTTAACAGACAAGTTTTTTTCACACTTGTGGCCATTTTCACACTAACCCTATGCATTTCTTCCCTCTGCGCTTCTTGCATTTTATTGCCCCAAACTTGCCTATCTGATGGTAAACAAAGGTACTTAAACAGAAAGCTTGTTCCCATGCAAAGCACACGCTACTTGACCTCTTCGAGAACAAGCTTTTGCCTTGTATTTTACCGTGGTTTCGGCTGCTTCTGCTGCACACTGCTGGACGTTCAATTTTTGAGATGCTTTAATTGCAATAGGTAAGTTTCTTTACATTTTTTTTACATGTTTATTATTTGCAGGTTGCAATATGTTTAAAAAAAATAATCATTTGCTGCATTTTCTACAGCGTCTATTGCTCTCAGATACTTCACAGCAGCGTTTATCGAAGCAATCAACAAACAAATACTGCTAAAAAAATAATTTGGCCAGCAATAACGTAAGTACCAATAAAGAATCGTAATATACTTTGTACTAGCTAGGAAGTACTTTTTTTGCATCGCAAATTATATATATGTTAACTATTACCTGCTACAATGATTTTACAAAACTTGCTTTTCATTTAGCACGCTTCCTTAATTAATGGATTATCTCTGTGCGCGATGCATTTGTTATGCTTATTTAGAACTCTTCGATATCTTTGCTCACGCGCGGCATCAGCCTCTCAGACAGCACCCCATTAATGCCGCAAACAGCGTTACATTTGCCCAAACAAACACTAAATCTACAATAGGAAAGGCCTGCCCCCTGTCCGCCCTTAACATTTACTTGCATAGTATTATCTCCCGCTTTTCTTGCGCCTCGATCTCCGATTCCAGCTACCATCACCCAGCCCCCCCGCTGCCCAGTGCCCTTCTTACACTCGTTCTCTTTTACCCGCTCCATATTACAGCAAAACAAGCCCGCCCCTCTCTCTACCTTATCTCGCACTTTCTACACGCCAAGCTCCGCACATCAAAATAATTGTAGAAATACGTTTACATTATTGTATTTGCAATGTGTATTATTAACATGTCCAGTAACGTGCATTTACAATTGTATGCGGCGACAGGACCTCATTACTTCTGCAATGAGCTTCACATTTGCACAAAAAAACAATAACTCCACGATAGTCCAGGCGTGCCCCCTGTTCGCTCTTAACATTCACTTGCAGAGCATTATCTCCCGCTTTTCTTGCGCCTCGCTCTCCGATTTCAGCTACCATCACCCAGCCCCCCCCTGCTGCCCAGTGCCCTTCTTTCAATTGTTCCTTTTTACACGCTCCATATTACAGCATAACAAGTTCACCCCTCTCTCCACCTCACCTCGCACTTTCTACACGCCAAGCTGCGCACATCAAAATAACTGGAGAAATACGTTTACATTATTGGATTGGCAAGGTATATTATTAGTATGTCAAGTAACGTGCACTTACAATTGTATGCGACGCCAGCCCCTTAAACAGCACCCCATTAGTTCTGCAAGCAGCCTCACATTTGCGTAAACAAAAAATAACTCCACCATAGTCGAGGCCTGCCCCCTGTCCGCTCTTAACATTCACTTGCAGAGCATTATCTCCCGCTTTTCTTGCGCCTCGATCTCCGATTCCAGCTACCATCACCCAGCCCCCCCCTGCTGCCCAGTGCCCTTCTTACACTCGTTCTCTTTTACACGCACTATATTACAGCAAAACAAGCCGGCACCTCTCTCTACCTTATCTCGCACTTTCTACACGCCAAGCTGCGCACATTAAAATAACTAGAGAAATGCGTTTAAATTATTGTATTTGCGATGTGATTTGTTAGTATGTAAAGTTACGCACATTTAAAATTGTATGTGTTTCAAATAACTGTAATGTACTTTGTATTTAGGTGCAAAACACTTTGTTTGCATCGCAAATTATAAAAATACGTTAATTATTGCCTGCTACTATTATTTTACAAATGCTGCCTTTCATTTAGCACACTTCTTTATTTAATGACCACATAATGTGCCATGCCTTTGTTACCCTTATTTACAACACCCTATGTCCTTGCTCATGTGTAGCACCAGCCCCTTAGACAGCATTTTATTACTGCAGCAAACAGCTCCACATTTGCTAAAAAAAACAATAACTATACAATAGTTGAGGCCTGCCCTTTGTTCGCTCTTAAGATTCGCTTGCATTGCACTATATACCACCTTTCATTGCGCCTCGTTCTCTGCTCCCAGCTACCATCACCCTCCCCCCTGCTACCCAGTGACTTTCTATTACTATTCTCTCGTACACCCCCCATATTACAACATCACATGTCCACCCCTCCCTCCACCTTACCTCGCATTTTGTGAACACTTACTACGCAAATCAATGCAAATAAATTTTGTATTTACAAAATACGTTTCAATTATTGTATTTGCAATGCCCAGTGCCCTTCTTCCACTCGTTCTCTATTACACGCTCCATATTACAGCATAACAAGTTCGCCCCTCTCTCCACCTCACTTCGTACTTTCTACACGCCAAGCTGCACACATCAAAATAACTGGAGAAATACGTTTAAATTATTGTATTTGCAATGTGTATTAGTAGTATGTAAAGTAACGTGCATTTACAATTGTATGCGGCACCAGCCCTTAGACAGCACCCCATTACTTCTGCAATGAGCTTCACATTTGCTCAAATAAACAATAACTTTACAATAGTCGAGGCTTGCCCCCCTGTCCGCTCTTAACATTCACTTACAGAGCATTATCTCCCGCTTTTCTTGCGCCTCGCTCTCCGATTCCAGCTACCATCAGCCAGCCCCCCCCTGCTGCCCAGTGCCCTTCTTACACTCGTTCTCTTTTACCCGCTCCATATTACAGCATAACAAGTTCGCCCCTCTCTCCACCTTATCTCGCACTTTCTACACGCCAAGCTACGCACATCAAAATAACAGGAGATATATGTTTAAATTATTGTATTTGCGATGTAATTTGTTAGTATGTAAAGTTACGCACATTTAAAATTGTATATGTTTCAAATAACTTTAATGTACTTTGTATTTAGGTGCAAAACACTTTGTTTGCATCGCATATTATAAAAATACGTTAATTATTGCCTGCTACTATTATTTTACAAATGCTGCCTTTCATTTAGCACACACACATCTAGTGGAGAAGTGTGGCTCACCAGTTAGAAGCGGCAGACCCTGAAGCAGAGGTCGGCCCGGGACCAGGGTTCAATTCCCGACGCGGCAGGGTCTTGGGTCAATGTCCGCGGACTCGATAATTCTCGCTTAGGTGCCTACGCTAACCATGGGTCCCACTCTGCAACTCTGGGCAATAGCTTGCTTAATCTCCACAACGGCCCCAGCAATGCTGGGGATGCCTGGCTTCACCTTGGGGTGCCCTCTCACAGGGAAAGCCAGGACGGGTTCCCCAGCGGTATACAGCGCCAGGACGCCACGTAACGAGGTAACAGTGCGCTTTACAAGTATACATACATACACACTTCTTTATTTAATGACCACATAAAGTGCCATGCCTTTGTTACCCTTATTTACAACACCCTAAGTCCTTGCTCATGTGTAGCACCAGCCCCTTAGACAGCATTTTATTACTGCCGCAAACAGCTTCACATTTGATAAAAAAACAATAACTATACAATAGTTGAGGCCTGCCCTTTGTTCGCTCTTAAGATTCGCTTGCATTGCACTATATACCACCTTTCATTGCGCCTCGTTCTCTGCTCCCAGCTACCATCACCCTCCCCCCTGCTACCCAGTGACTTTCTATTACTATTCTCTCGTACACCCCGCATATTACAACTTCACATGTCCACCCCTCCCTCCACCTTACCTCGCATTTTGTGAACACTTACTACGCAAACCAATGCAAATAAATTTTGTATTTACAAAATACGTTTCAATTATTGTATTTGCAATGCCCAGTGCCCTTCTTCCACTCGTTCTCTATTACACGCTCCATATTACAGCATAACAAGTTCGCCCCTCTCTCCACCTCACCTCGCACTTTCTACACGCCAAGCTGCGCACATCAAAATAACTGGAGAAATACGTTTACATTATTGTATTTGAAATGTGTATCAGTAGTATGTAAAGTAACGTGCATTTACAATTGAATGCGACAGGACCTCATTACTTCTGCAATGAGCTTTACATTTGCTCTCACATTTGCTCAAACAAACAATAACTCCACAATAGTCGAGGCCTGCCCCCTGTTCGCTCTTAACATTCACTTGCAGAGCATTATCTCCCGCTTTTCTTGTGCCTCGCTCTCCGATTCCAGCTACCATCACACAGCCCCCCCCCTGCTGCCCAGTGCCCTTCTTACACTCGTTCTCTTTTACCCGCTCCATATTACAGCATAACAAGCCGGCCCCTCTCTCTACCTTATCTCGCACTTTCTACACGCCAAGCTGCGCACATCAAAATACATACAACATGCTCAACTTACCAGTCACTAAACTTCTGTAAACACGTCTTAAACTTCTGCTTCTTTCCATAGTTGGCAACAT
Source organism: Lissotriton helveticus (assembly GCF_964261635.1). Taxonomy (NCBI): domain Eukaryota; kingdom Metazoa; phylum Chordata; class Amphibia; order Caudata; family Salamandridae; genus Lissotriton; species Lissotriton helveticus. The sequence goes on from NC_136061.1 coordinate 259,415,595, forward strand.
GCAAGCACAAACAGCTTACAGAAAATTACATCTGCCACGTGCTCTATCCCACGCCCATGTCCAAGGCAAAGTTCACAGGGCGCATGCTCAATGCATAAGCTTATGTGACGAACGGCTAGCACTTTCACTTTCAGCGTACTATTTGTTTTTTTGTTACCATTAATAATCGTAATGTTCACGTTATTAATTATTAAGCTTGAATAAATAATGCAATATACTCAAAATCGGCAGTCATAGAAAACTATTATTTTAGCAATTACATTTAAATTAAATATTAAAATACTGCGTTTCCATTAGAATGCTTTTATGTTACAATCTCAATGCACTCTCTACGTTCTTGCTTGCGCGCGGCACCTGCTTCTTAGACATCACCCCATAACTGCCGCAAAGAGCTTTACATTTGCCGAAACAAAAACACGAACTCCATAATAGCCCACGCCTGCCTCCTGTCCGCTCTTAACATTCATTTGCATTGCACCATCTACCGCTTTTCTTTCCGCCTCGCTCTGCACATCCAGCTACTATCACCCAGCATACTCTCCCACCTGCTGCTCAATGCCCTTCTCTAACAATTCTTTCCTACACGCTCCATACTACAACACCACAAGCCCGCCCCTATCTTCACTTGACCTCCCACTTTGTAAACGCCGCACTGCGCAAATAAAAAAAAATAATGCAGAAATATGTTTAAAGTACTGTATTTGCAATGAAATTTATTAGTATATAAAGTAACAAATTTAAAATTGTATGCGTATTACACAAACTTAACGTACTTTGTACTTTGCTAAAAAACACTTTGTTTGCATCGCAAATTATAAAAATACGTTAACTATTACCTGCAAAGATTATTTACTAAGGCTGCCTTTTATTTTGCGCAGTTTCTAATTTAGTGCACCATCTTTGTGCGCAATTGTTCACATTGTTATTAGAAGTTCTTATACCTGCTACATACCTAGCCTTATTTATAAAAGCCTTACAGTGCTAGTGCGTCACTTTTAACATAGAAAAAAGTGATGCATTAGTGACACAAGGCTTCCATAAATAAAGCCCCTAGGATTTTATCTACCCTTATCGTAAAAATAATAGATGCTTACTCACATCTCTGCCTTTCCTACTAAGGTAAAACTATGAAAATACAAATCTCTGATATTATGCTATTTATTAATGTAGTGAGATATTTTCTATGCTAATGCTTGCATCGCATTATTTTTGCATTCTGTATGTTTAAGAGGCAGACGCATATTTGCATTTTTAGCACAATTTCTATTATTTCTGTAGTTTATGCTTATCTGTCGTTCACATTTTCATTAAAAGAACATTTAGCTGCTACATACCTAGGCTTTATTTAGTACATCACTTTTAGCATAAAGAAAAGTGATGCATCAGTAACGCAATGCTTTCATAAATAAAGCCCCTAGCATTTTCCCTTCTCCCTTCCCTAAAAAATAATAGATGCTCACATACATCTCTGCCTTTCCTATCAAACAAAATATATGAAATATATATATTATAAATATATAAAAATATATGAAAATGCAAATCTCTGATGTTATATTATAACATTAATGTTGTGAAATATTTTCAACAATAATACAGCCTTTTATTACAATACTTTATACAGCAATAGAAAATGGTATGTTTATAATATTAAAGAATACTCAAGTTTATAATGTATTCATTAATGTCTACATTGTTAGCATGCACATAATTTTGTTCTTTTTACAAGCTACATTAACAAAACGCAAACGCAAATAGAAAGTAGATTAGTTTTACTTTCTCCAGGCAGGCATAACGATACTTACAATGTTTTCACAAGATTAACTTTTAAGAATTTGTTGCTTGAGATGTTTGTATATATTTAATTTAAATTTGTTGTTAATAGCATTATTATATTGATTGTAAAATACAGAAGAATAATTAGATATAAGAGAGGCAGCACAATATGTGTGTCTGTGTATATGTAAGGCAGCACTATTTGTGTGTGATGCATTGCACTGTGTATGTGTATGTAATGCAGCACTATGAATATGTAAGACAACACAATGTATGTATAATGCAATGCAATGTGTATGTATGAAGCAGCACAATATGTGTTTATACATGTGTAATGCAGCATTGTGTGTGTGTAAAACAGCATAGTATAAATGTACGAGAAGCAGCAATGTGTGTGTGTAAGGTAGTGCAGTGTGTATGTAAAGAAATGCAATATGTGTATGTTTGAGGCAGTGCAGTTAATGTGTGTATGTTTATAAGGCAACACTATATGTGTGTAGAAAAGCGCAATGTGTATGTGTGTCTGTGTATGTATAAGGCAGCACTATGTGTGTGTGAAACATGGCAGTGTGTATGTCTATGTAATGCAGCACTGTGTGTATGTAAGACAGCATACTGTATGTATAAAGCAATGCCATATGTATGTATGGAGCAGCACAGTGTATGTATGTACATGTGTACAGTAGCATTGTGTATAAGACAGCACAATATAGTGTATGCGAGGCAGCACTGTGTATTTGTAAGGCAGTGCAGTGTATATGTAAGGCAATACAATATGTATATGTATGAGGAAGTGTACTATGTGTGTGTATGTTTATAAGGCAACAGTATGTGTATGTATAACAATGCAATGTGTATGTAAGGCAGCCAATGTATATAAGGTAGTGCAGTGTATGTATAGCAGTGCAGTATATGTGTGAAGCAGCACAGTGTGTGTATGTAAAGCAGTGCAGTATGTATAAGAGGCAACACAGTGTATATGACAGCATTGTATATGTGTCAAGCAGCGCAGTGTGTGTATAAACAAGCATAGTGTGTGTGTGTTGAGACAGCAGAGTATATGTATGTTAAACAGCACAATGTATATATGAAATAGCACAGTGTGTGTATAAAGCACTGCAGTGTATGTATATGTAAGTTAGCACAGTATATGTTTCTAAAGTAATACAGTATTTATGTATAAAGCAGCACCATGTGTATTAGACAGTGCAGTGTGTGTAAGGCAGTGCAGTGTCTACGTGTGTGACACAGCAATGTGTGTGTGTAATGCAGCACATTATGTGTGTAATGCAATGCAGTGTATTTATATGTGAGGCAGCACAATATTTGTGTGTACATGAATAAAGTAGTATTATGTTGTGTAAGGAAACGCAGTACATATCAAGCAATGTAGTGTATGTAAGGCTATGCAGTGTATGTGTAGCAGTGCAGTGTATATGTGTGAGGCAGTGCAGTGTATATGTGTAAGACAATACAGTGTGTGTGTAAAATAGCATAGTGTGTATTTAACACACTGCTGTATATTTGTAAGGCAGCGTATTGTTTATGTAAAGCAGTGCAGCATGTATGTATGTGAGGCAGCACAGTGTGTATGTATGTGTATATGTAAGACAGCACTGTGTGTGTGTAAAGTAATGCAGAGTGTGTGTGTGTAATGTAGCACTGTGTGTGTGTAAAGCAGTGCAACATATGTGTGAGCCAATGCAACATGCATATATAAGGCAGGTTAGTATGTGTGTACGTATGTGTGTAAAGCAACATTGTAGGTGTGTAAATCAGGACAGTGTTGGTGTGTGTGAAGCAGCACTGTATGTGTCTAACGCAATGCAGTGTACATAAAAAGAAATCTGTGTGTGTATGTGTGAAGCAGCATAGTGTGTATGTGTGTTAAGGAGCATTGTATGTAAATCTTTGCAGTATATGTGTGAAATAGCACAGTATGTCTAAGGTAGTACAGTATGTGTATAGCAGTGCAGTATATGTGTGAAACACTGCAATACGTGTGTGAAGCAATATAATATATATGGAAAGCAGGACAAGATGTATATGAGTGAGGCAGCACTGTGTATGTATAACGCCCTGCAGTGTATGTGTAAATAAGTGCAGTGTGTGTGTAATGCAGCACAGTGTTTATTGTGTAAAACAATGCAATGTATGTGTAAAATACCATACTGTGTATGTAAGGCACTGCTATATATGTGTCTTGCAGTACAGTGTATGTGTAACAAAGTGCAGAATGTATGTGTGTAAGACAACACAATGTATGTGTGTGTGTATGTGTAATGCAGCACTATGTGTGTATGAGACAGTACAGTATGTGTGTGTGAGAGAGGCAGTATTGTTTGTATGTGAGACAGCACATTGTGTGTGTAAAGCAGCACAGTGTATATATATAGCAATGCTATATGTATGTATGAAAGAGCACAGTGTGTGTGTGTACGTGTGTAAAGCAGCATTGTGTGTGAGACAGCACATTATGAGTGTATGCAAGGCAGCACTGTGTATTTGTAAGGCAGTGGAGTGTGTATGTAATGCAATGCAATATGTATATATGTGAGGCAGTGTAATACATGTGTGTATCTTTATAAGGCAACACTATATGTTTGTAGAACAGCGCAATGTGTATGTGAGCTAGCTAATGTGTATAAGGTAGTGCAGCGTATGTATAGCAGTGCAATATATGTGTAAAGCAAGACAATGTGTGCATGTAAAGCCATGCAGTATGTATGGGAGGCAGGAAGTGTATGTGAGGCAGCATTGTATATATGTCAAGCAGCACAGTGTGTGTGTAAAGCAGTACAGTGTGTGTATGTCAGACAGCATAGTATATGTATGTTAAACAGCACAATGTATATATGAAATAGCACAGTGTGTGTATGAAGCACTGCAGTGTATGTCTATGTAAGTCAACACAATATATGTTTCTAATGCACTGCAGTTTTTGTGTATAAAGCAGCACAGTGTGTATTACACAGTGTAGTGTATGTAAGGCAATGCAATGTCTATGTGTGTAATGCAACGATGTCATTGTGTAAGGCAGCACAGTATATATGTAATGCAATGCAGTGTATGTATGTATAAGGCAGCACAATATTTGTGTGTATGAAGTAGCACTATATGTGTGTAAAAACCGCAGTATGTATGAAGCAATGTAGTGTATGTAAGGCTATGCAGTGTATGTGTAGCAGTGCAGTATATATGTGTGAGGCTGTGCAATGCATATGTGTAAAACAATACAGTGTGTGTATAAAATAGCATACTATATATGTAACACACTGCTGTATATCTATAAGGCAGCATAGTGTTTGTGTAAAAGAGTACAGCATGTATGTGTGTGAGGCAACAGAGTGTGTATGTATGTGTATATGTAAGACAGCTGTGTGTGTGTGTAAAGTAATGCAGAGTGTGTGTGTGTGTAAGGTAGCACTGTGTGTATGTAAAGCAGTGCAATATATGTGTAAGACAATGCAACATGCATATATAAGGCAGCATAGTGTGTGTATGTATGTGTGTAAAGCAACTGTGTATGTATATAGCAGCACAGTGTCTAAATGTGTGTAAGGCAGCACTGTATGTGTGCAAGGCAATGCAATGTATATAAAAAGAAATGCAGTGGGTGTATGTGTGAGTCATAAAGTGTATGTGTGTAAAGCAGCATTGTATGTAAGTAAAGATTTGCAGTGTATCTCTGAAACATCACAGTATGTATAAGGCAGTACAGTGTGTGTATAGCACTGCAGTATATGTGTGAGGCAGTGCAATATGTATGTATAAGGCAATGCAGTATGTGTGAGAAGCATCATAATATGTATATGAGTGAGGCAGCACTGTGTATGTATAACACTCTGCAGTGTATCTGTAAAGGAGTGCAGTGTGTTTGTAATGCAGCGCAGTTTTTATTGTGTAAAACAATGCAGTATATGTGTAATGTACCATAATATGTACATAAGGCACTGCTATATATGTGTGTTGCTAGCAGTATATGTGTGACAAACTGCAGTATGTATGTGTGTAATGCAACACAGTGTATGTGTGTGTATGTATATGTAATGCAGCACTATGTCTGTATGAGAGAATGCACTTTGTGTGTGTGTGATAGGAAGCACTGTGTGTATGTGAGACAGCACAGTGTGTGTGTAAAGCAGCATAATGTATGTATAAAGCAATGCAATGTGTATGTATGAAGCAGCAGAGTGTGTGTGTGTATGCATGTAAAGCAGCATTGTGTGTAAGACAACACAGTATGAGTGTATGCAAGGCAGTACTGTGTATTTGTAAGGCAGTGCAGTGTGTATGTAAGGCAATGCAATATGTATATGTGTAAAGCAGCGTAAAATGTGTGTGTATGTTTATAAGGCACTACTATGTGTGAGTATAACAATGCAATGTATATGTGAGGCAGCCAATGTCTATAAGGTAGTGCAGTGTATGTATAGCAATGCAGTATATCTGTGAAGCAGCACAGTGCATGTATATAAAGCAATGCAGTAAGTATAGGAGGCAGCACCATGTGTGTTAAGCAGCACCATATATGTTAAAGCAGCACACTGTGTGTGTAAAGCAGCATATTATTTATGTGTGTGTGAAGCACCACTAAATGTATGTAAAGGAATGCAGTGTATATAAAAAGAAATGCAATGTGTGTATGTATAAGGCAGCATAGTGTATGTGTGTATGTGTAAAAAATAGCATTGTATGTTTATAAAGCTTTGCCATGTATGTGTAAAACAGCACAGTATGTATAAAGCAATGCAATGTGCATATGGCCGTGCAGTATATGTGTGAGTCAGTACAATATGTGTGTATAAGGCAATGTAGTATGTGTGGAAAGCAGTACAATATGTGTATGAATGAGACAGCACTGTGTATGTATAATGCCCTGCAATGTATGTGTAAAGAAGTGCAGTGTGTGTGTGCTGCAACTTATACATTATGTGAAAAAATGCTGTGTGTGTGTAAAGTAGCATAATGTATATGTAAGGCACGGCTATATATGTGTGTTGCATCACAATGTATGTATAACAAAGTGCAGTATGTATGTATTTTAAGCAGCACTGTGTGTGTGTGTATGTATATGTAAGGCAGCTTTATGTGTGTATAAAACGTTGCAGTGTGTGTATATGTAGGTGGCAGCACTGTATGTATGTGAGACAGCATAGTATGTGTGTAAAACAAGGCAATGTTTATGTATGAAGCAACACAATATGTCTGTATACATGTATAAGCAGCATTAATTGTGTGTAACACAGCACAGTGTGTATGTGTATGAGATTGCTAGCTGTATGTAAAGCATGCAGTATGTATGTAACACAATACAATGTGTGTATGTGTGAGGCAGCATAATATGTATGTATATGTTAGAAAGCAGCACTATGTGTATGTAAAGCAATGCAGTGTGTGTGTATGAAACGACCAATGTGTGTAAGGCGCTGTAGTGTATATGTAACAGTGCATTATATATGTAAAGCAGTGCAATGTGTGTGCATAAAGCAGTGCAATATGTGTAAGAGGCAGCACAGTGTGTGTGTGTGTGCGAGGCAGCACTATGTATGTATAAGGCATCATAATATGTATATCAAGCAGTGCACTATGTGTATATGATAATGTAGTATATGTGTATGTAAGGCAGTGCTGTATGTGTTTAAAACAGCACAATATGAGTATGCTGCAGCAAAATATGTATAAAGCAATGCAATGTATATGTATGTCAATGCATTCTGTATGAAGCATAATATTATGTATGTGCAAAAAAACGCTATGTGTGTATTAAACAGCATGATATGTACGTATGTATAACAAGCTGCATAATGTATATGTAAGGCAACATAATGTCTGTTTGTAAAGCAGCACAAAGTGTGTGTGTAAAGCAAAGCAGTATATATGCTTATTTAAAGTACAGCACTGTACATGTGTGTAAAGCAGCACAACATGTATGTATATAAAGCAGCAATGTGTTTGTGTAACACAATGCAATGTGTATATGTAAGGCAACACACATTACCCTCACTATATAGCTGTAACTTTACTTTAAGAGACGTGTAGCAGCAGCCAAGGGAACTGACTCCAGAATCTGAGGATCACAGTTCGATCCCCAGGGCAGCGCAGATTAGCCCAGCACCATGTGACTCTGGGCAATAGCTTGCTTAATATTCTTGACAGCCCCCAGCGCCTAGACACCCTTACGGGTGATTGTGCGCTTTACAAATGTAAATTATTATTAAATTGTTCGAACTTTAATTATCACTATCACTAAATCTGTCTACCATTCGCATGCAATATGCCATTATCACTATATTTATGAACACATATATCTCTAGCTATACTTTTAACTATTACTACGTTACTGCTTAAATACAAAACGCATACCTTTATATTCTATAAAACTACTCAATGGAAATCTTTCATAATTATGACAGTATTCGTATACACACCCTTATATCACTTTCATATACTAAGCCACAAAGTATTCGCATTAGGGGTTATTAGCAAATGTTTAGCATCAAACAAAATGCATCTTTAGTAGAGGCCACATACAACATATATTTCTTTACATTATCACTATAGTTTTATTAAAATAGTATATAAAAACAATTGACATTCATATTTGTACATTCTTATTTTTATCTCATTTATTTGTATTACTCTCACTATATATATCAATGTACCATATTAACTATATATCTATTTATATATCTATCTGTCTATCTATTTATTTATCAATGGCTCTCACTCTATCTATATATTGCTTTATTAAAATTGCTCTATCTATTGTCCACACTTTATAAATCTATCACCTTTGCATAACATAATTTCAATACATCCTCCTAATTTAATGTATGCACCAGTGCACTCACTATGCTGCCATCACTTTATATATCAATCATTTTTATTCACTACTACAGTTTTCTCTTAGCTCTTACATATTATTTATTACTATCGTTTTATACATCTATTTATATAAATATGTATTAATCACTTTCACTGTGCAAATCTATTGTTGTTATGAACAGTAAATATTTAAAAAAGTCATACGTCAAATTACATTGTCAAAATGCATTATATATATTACTGTTTACTTTACAGCTATTATACAAATAAATAATTAAACTAAAAAAAATTAATGCATTCTTTGTTTTTTATTACAGGTTATAAAAAAGAAGAAGCTAACAGCAAGGTAATTAATTTTTATGAAAATACATAAATGTAACGTGCAAATCATTGTATATATATATATATTGTTATCTTGCTTACTATTGCATGTTACTTATAGTTTATTACAAACACCTTTAGTTAAATATTACTATTTACTAAAAAGTACTACATAACATTCTATAATGTTTACATAACTATACAATTAATAACGTTATAAATAATAACTTACTTTTTTTTTCAAAAATTACAACGTAACATTAATATATTTTATACATAACTATACCATTTATAACATATGTAAAATATAAAAAATACACTTACTTACGACAATTACTTAATAATTTCTTAATACACGGTCACATATAAATATATACAAATGCATAACATCATACAAGCTCAATATAATCAAGCACATGACAAATTTTCACAAAATTCCAGAGGCAAACAATGCTTACCAAATAGTTTATTTGCTATTATTCACAACTACAGTAAACTAGCATATATATGGGATGCAGAAGATTTGCCTTATATAATGGACCTTGGAGATGCATTGTATATAAAAATGCATTCTATTAACAAACAAAATTTTATGCATCCTGATGATCTGCCAAAATATATTACACATGGGACTGATATATATTCAATTAGACTTAGACAACCATACTATGGTAATATATTTGAACGGTTTGATTTATCATATCCAGACATAGAAGAAGCCTTAAATCTAGCAATAGCACATTCTGGAGTCTTACTTTGTATGGATGTTTATGTCATTTCTATATTTAAAATTGAAGATAAGTACTTTATATGTGATTCACATAGTCGCGATAAAACTGGCATGCCACATCCGAATGGCACATGTATAGTAATGCAAAAAAAGACTTTTCAAGATGTGCTACATTATATTTCTAACTTAGCAAATTACATAAAACCGTTTAATGCAGTAGATGTACAATTTGAATTAACACCAATAGATATTACCAAAATACAAACAGATACATTTCAACAAGCTTATCGAAAAGAACAAAATACTAAACATAAAAGTACATTTTTTGTACATAACACAAATATTTTAACACACACAGATAACCAAAGTAGCATAGATGAACAAGCAACAACATATGAGTTACAAGTAAAACAGACTAACATTACTACATACACAGAAGAAGCAAGATCAATATTAAATACACTACCTCAAACCATTACACGAAAAAAACAGATAACAAAAGACATAACACAAATAAAATGAATTATAAAGTTCCTAAAACAACAAAAACTAACACACTGTTAGAACAAGATGTTACAAGTCAGCAAACAACAAATATAGACAAAGAAACATATGCAAGTATACTCAAGAAAAACTTAGCATATACTGATAAAAAGCATATTAATACAATATGCAATCAAAAAGTACCTATGGAAAAAAATAAAAACAAAAAAATAAATATTCAGGAGTTAGTAACAACAACTATACAAACAGATATTAACAGTCAACAAGCAACAAAAGTTATTAACCAAAAAAAAGATAGTCATGCAATAAAACAATCTGCAGTATACAAATTATTTAAGACTGAAACTAATATTCTTAATGGTAAAGATAAAAATATTGACTCAGTAATAGAAGTTAATTTTAACAATAATGTAATTCATACACAATTAGATGTAAATGAAACAGAAAATATATGTATTTGCAATCTTGTATTTGCTATTATTTATAATAAAAAAATCTAAGAAATGGACTACAGAAGATATGCATAATATAATGCAACTTAGCAAAAAATTATATATAGATATGATAACTTTTTATAAAAAAAAACGTAAACATTGAAAATGTACCTAACTATATTGAATACAATAATGAAATATTTTCAATCCAAATGCAAAAAGAAAAGTTGCATCAAATGTTAGAAAATGATGCATTAGAAATAAACATAAAATTAACTATAGAAAATGCATTAATTATACATGACTCTATAATAATAGTTATACATTTATTTTTAATTGTTATTATTAGAGAAAATGCAAACTATTGCATTTATTATTCAGACGGAGAACAAATTAAGCAAAACATTAGTACTAATATCATACCAATAGATAAAAACATAAAAAGTTATACAAATTTTATGCAATATATTTCTATACTAACACATAAAATAGTGTCATATAATAAAGATTTAATAGTACTCAAAATAATACCTTTTGCTGTATCTACAATTCTTAGATCATCATTTAAAAAAACACAAAAAAGATTTAATTTAAAAAATGAAACAAAATGCATTGAAAAAATGCTTATACATTACAGTGAACAATCAACATGTTCACTTATAGCTATTGAGCATGCAAATATAACAAATGTTTTCCCAAACATACAACATGATATCAATATAGAAATAAGTAACAATATTGAAAGTGACATAATACCAACTATAATAATTAATACCTGTTATGTTATGTTATGTTATGTTATGTTATGTTATGTTATATGATATTTATTAAGCGCACTGTCACCGTGAGTTTCCTGGTGCTCCAAGGATCCTAAAACTATAACAGAGGAATTTAATGACAATGGGAAAAGAGCAGGGTTTTTAAAGATTTCCTAAAGGCAAAAAGGGAACCAGAGGTCTTGAGGGGGAGAGGAAGAGAGTTCCATAGCTTAGGGGCCAAATAAGAAAAAGTGCGGCCACCGGATCTGGTGAGTTTGACGCGGGGGACAACTAAGAGGTGAAGATTAGTGGACCTGAGGGCACGGGAGGGACAATAAGGAGTGATCAGGGACGTGAGGAAAGCAGGAGATGGACCAGTAAGTGCTTTAAAGACCAGGCATTGGACCTTGAAAGCTATTCTTTCACTGACTGGGAGCCAGTGAAGTTGATACAGTAAAGGTCGGGCCGACTGCCATCTGGAGAGATTGAGCGCGAGTCTGGCAGCCTGGTTCTGGATGAGTTGTAACCTAGATAACAAGGAGTTGGGGAGGCCGTGATAGATCGAGTTTGAAAAGTCTAGGCGGGACATCACCAAGGCTATGATGACTTGTAGCAGTGCTTCAGGGGTTAGGAAGTGGGCGACCTTCCGAATCCTGTATAGCTGGAACATACAGGAAGATATTACTGCACTCACCTGGGCCTTAAGAGTGAGGCCGGAGTCAATAATGACCCCAAGGCTCTTCACACGGTCAGCGGGAGAGGGAGGAGTACCAAGCTCACTGGGCCAGAACTGAGGGCCCCAATAGGTGGCACTACTTCCGGGAAGGAGGAGCTCAGTCTTGCCCGGATTGAGCTTTAGTTGGTTTTGGCACATCCAGTGCTGAATGTGTGTCATAGCCGATTGGAAGTTGGACACAGCGTCAGGGGAGGTGAGGGGAAAGATAATCTGCAGGTCGTCCGCATAATTGAACACGGTAGCGTCCCACCTGCTTAGAGAGTGAAGGAGGGGTAGAAGATATAAATTGAAGAGGAGGGGGGACAGGGAGGAGCCCTGGGGGACCCCGCAAGATGACGCAGCACTGGTGGCACTGAACGGGCCCAGCCTGACTGCCTGAGATCTCCCCTCTAAGAAGGACTTAACCCAGGACAAAGCAGGCCCACGGACTCCGGCGGACTCGACACGGTGGAGTAAGATGTTATGGTCCACCGTGTCGAATGCCGCCGATAAGTCAAGAAGGACTAATGCTTGGGGTAGTCCTCTATCCGCCTTACTTCTAAGGTTGTCCAATACGGCGAGGATCACAGCCTCGGTGGAATGGGCTGGTCGGAAGCCGGCCTGGTTGAAAGCCAGGAAGTTGGACTCCTCGATGAAGTGTGATAGGCAAGTAGTAACATGTGCCTCCAAAACCTTCGACAGAAAAGGCAAAAGGGAGATGGGCCGATAGTTTACAAATACCGCTGGGTCCGCGCCAGGTTTCTTTAGCAGGGGCACCAATACGGCCTCCTTGAATAACCTGGGGACTATGCCAGTACTGAGGGAAGAATTAAGTAGGGGGAGGATACAATGGGGAAGGGAGTGACAGATGTCACGAAGCACGGACGGGGGACAGCAGTCCTTCGGGGAGCCAGATTTTACTCGCGAGGACAGCTTGGCCAGGGAATCAGAATCGAGTACAGGAAATCGATCCAGAATAAATGGATTGATAGGGGGAGGTGTTGCTGTAGTTAACGGGGGGGAATGGGATATGGAATTTTTAATTGTGGTGATCTTTTCAATGAAAAAAGAGTTTAGCGCATTGCATGACTCAGCGGAGGGAGGCAGGTTGGGAAGTGTCCTGGCGTCGGTTGTTAGTTCGCCAAGGACTTTGAAAATCTCCTTAGATTTGTTGGGAGCTGTTAGGATTCTCTCAGAGATGAAAGCAGACTTGGTGGATATGATGGTTTGTTTGTAGATTTTCCGTGCGACCACGTACGCTTCCCTATCGGCACTAAGGTAGTTGCGCCTCCATCTACGTTCCAATTGGCGTAGCTCTAGATGTTGTTTTAAGGTCGAGTTATACCAGTTGTGAGACTTATTGGGGCGTGTTCGGGGGAAGCAAGACAGAGGTGCAAATAAATCACTGGCCGTCATGAGCCAATGAGAGATGTTAGCATCAAGAGTGTTAACGTCTGAGATGTCAGTGGTTGATGGCTGAGTATCAGCGAGAGAGGAAAGGAAGGCAGGTGAATCAAGGAGCTTCCATTTCCGGGCAGTTCCTCCTGCTAAGGGAGGAGATCTGACTGATCCTTTTACGACGATGGAGGACTCGATCAGTAGGTGGTCAGACCAGACACAGGGGGAGACGATCGGACAGGAGAGCGTCACCCCCTGAGTCCAGATATGATCGAGAATATGGCCTCCGATGTGGGTAGGGGAGGTGATATGCTGAGTCAGGTTTAGACTGAGGAGTGTCTCAAACAGTTCAGTGGAATGGGGGCCCGCGTTAACATCGTTGTACCAGTAATTAAAATCTCCGAACATAACGATGCGGCCTGAGGAAGTCATCAGAGCAGAGAGTTGTTCACAGAGGGCAGCGGAGAACAAGGGCATAGGGGTAGGGGGGCGGTACAGAATGATAAGGGACAAAGCGCCGACCACAGTTGCAAGGCTGATGACGAGATTCTCGGCCTCAGGAAGGCATAGAGAGGAGGACGTAATAACAGGCAGGTCTTTACGTATGACTGCCGCCACCCCACCGCCGCGCCTGCCGTTGGGCCGGTTGGCGTTCAGCATGTAGTAATTGGGGGGTAGGGCAGCCAGAATATCAGGGAGGCAAGAGTCAGATAGCCAGGTCTCCGTGAGCAGCAGGATATCTGGGCTCTCTGCTGTTAGTAAGAGAAAAATGTCGGCATGGTGCTGTGGGAGGGACCGCGTATTAAGATACAGGATGCGAATACAGGACTCAGGCAGAATAGGGGCCGGCGCTGGCGCCTGGATAAGTGTAGGAAAGGGCAGGTCGGCCGAGATACCAAGAGAGACCAAACGGTCCCAAATCGTCGATGGAAGAGCGCACGAGGGACACTGGAGGCTTCTGAGTGAGGCAGGGGTGTAGGTGATCAGGGGGGCAGCATCTCTGGGCCCTGGTCCCGGCCCGTCGCGGACGGGCGCAGACGGGCTTGCCTTAAGCGCGCCTTCGGCGCGCAAACGGCGCGCCCGCTGCGCCCGTCCGCTGCGCGTACGAGGAGCGCACATGATTTATGGGGCATTCATGGCGTGGCCAGTTGTGAGTGGGCGTGGCTCGTGTGGGCGGGACGCCGATGACGGCGAACAGCAGAGCCTCGACCCGCTGCAGCGACTACCTCGGCTGCGCGGAGAGGACTAGGCAGGCAAGGTGCTTGCGAGCTGAAAGAGGTAGGTCTTGTGGTTAAAAGGCAACACAAATTAAGCAAAAAAGGTTTTTAAAATCAGAGCGCTACAACTAGGGCTCCCGCGGAAGGCAGGGGAGGATCCAGGGACGAGCTAGCAGTCAGCTCCTACTTTATGCCCGGAAGGGGCGTGGCCAGTTGTGAGTGGGCGTGGCTCGTGTGGGCGGGACGCCGATGACGGCGAACAGCAGAGCCTCGACCCGCTGCAGCGACTACCTCGGCTGCGCGGAGAGGACTAGGCAGGCAAAGTGCTTGCGAGCTGAAAGAGGTAGGTCTTGTGGTTAAAAGGCAACACAAATTAAGCAAAAAAGGTTTTTAAAATCAGAGCGCTACAACTAGGGCTCCCGCTGAAGGCAGGGGAGGATCCAGGGACGAGCTAGCAGTCAGCTCCTACTTTATGCCCGGAAGGGGCGTGGCCAGTTGTGAGTGGGCGTGGCTCGTGTGGGCGGGACGCCGATGACGGCGAACAGCAGAGCCTCGACCCGCTGCAGCGACTACCTCGGCTGCGCAGAGAGGACTAGGCAGGCAAAGTGCTTGCGAGCTGAAAGAGGTAGGTCTTGTGGTTAAAAGGCAACACAAATTAAGCAAAAAAGGTTTTTAAAATCAGAGCGCTACAACTAGGGCTCCCGCGGAAGGCAGGGGAGGATCCAGGGACGAGCTAGCAGTCAGCTCCTACTTTATGCCCGGAAGGGGCGTGGCCAGTTGTGAGTGGGCGTGGCTCGTGTGGGCAGGACGCCGATGACGGCGAACAGCAGAGCCTCGACCCGCTGCAGCGACTACCTCGGCTGCGCGGAGAGGACTAGGCAGGCAAAGTGCTTGCGAGCTGACTAACTAAAGCATAACTAAAGCTAACTAAAGCATCTATTGAAAGCAATGTAAACCAAAAAGTAAATACAATTGACAATATTAATACAAGTAAAATACAAAATATTAATCCAGACTTGTTACAAACATTATCTTTAATAGATAACTTTCATAATGAAATACAATATGGGCCTGAATATGTATGTACTATTTGTAACCAAATGTGGCATAAACAAACAGTTAAAGATATAAAAAATATTACTAATCACAAAACTTTCTTGTTGTGTAACATAAGTGATTATCAAACAAATTATATATGTAATACATGCTATCAATACATAATAAAAAAAATACCACCATGTTCAGTCTACAATGGAATGAGTTTTCCAAAAATACCATCTGAACTCTATTTGCATAATTTAGAAGAAAGATTAATATCTCCAAGAATACCTTTTTTACAAATTAAAACATTACCACGTGGATTTCAAAAAGCATTAACAGGTGCTGTTGTTAATGTACCAGCTGATATTATGACAACTATTACAATAATACCAAGACAAATAAGTGATAATATGACAATACCTATTAAATTAAAGAGAAAGTTACGTTATAAATCATACACACATTATGAAAATGTAAGACCTAATAAAGTTAAAAAAGCTGCTATATATTTAGCTTTCAATAGTGATTTGTTTAAAGAATATGGAATAACCATAAATCCAGATTGGAAATATACGCCACATGAAGAAAATACTGATAAAGATACATCTGATGCAAATATGACTTCAAGTAGTTCAGATAACATACCTGTAGGTAATTTAGATACATTATTAACAAATGAAACAATTTCAACAGATAATATTAATGTACTAAATTTAGCTCCAGCTGAACATAACACACCACGTGGACTATATGAAGATAAAGATTCAGAATATTTAGCATTTCCAACAATTTTTTGTGGAAAACGTAGAACAGATAATAAAGATATACATATAACTGTACATTATAGTGATATATGTAAATGGGAATTGAGATGTTATGACAAAAGAGTTGCCAATTGTATAACTAATCTGTTCTTTAAATTAAAAAAATTACAAATTAAACAAATACAAGACAAAATTTTTATATCACTTAGGAAGTATTTTACAAATGGCAAAATTATTACAGTAAAAGATATAAAAGACAACTTACAAAGCATATTACAATATAATGAAGGCTACAAAATATTAAAAACAATAAGAAGTTCTCCTCCTTACTGGGAAAATTGCAAAAAAGATTTGTTTGCAATGATAAGACAATTAGGTATTCCAACTTTTTTCCTCACTCTGTCAGCAGCAGAAACAAAATGGTACCATTTAATTAATATATTGTTACGTATAAAGAATGCAAAAGAATGTACCAGAGAAGAATTTAAGAATATGTCATGGGAAACAAAATGCGCTTTAATACAGCAAGACCCAATAACATGTGCACGCCACTTTGATTATCAAGTAAGAAAATTATTTAATTGCATTTTATTACACAAAAAAAATCCAATAGGTAAAGTAACAGATTACTTTTACAGAGTTGAATTTCAACAAAGAAGATCACCACACATACATGCATTGTTATGGATTAATAATGCGCCACAATATAGCATAGACAAAGATGACAAAGTAATTAATTTTATTGACAAACACATAACATGTACAAAAACAGAAGACACATCTATAAACTCTTTACTGCTATTACAAAAACATGGACATACAACAAATTGCCGTATCAAGCATCAAAGAACATGCAAATATCAATTCCCAAGATATCCTATGGCTTGTACAATGATATTAAAGCCATTACAATTAGAAGAAACACATATTATATTAAAAGAACACATAGATGTTATTCATTCAACAATGAATACAGAGCAATTTGCAAATTACACATATGAAGACTTTTTACAACAAGTGCAATTGACTGAAGAACAATATATAACATGCATACAATCACAAATAAAAAAAACAACCATTGTTTTGAAAAGAACGCCAGCTGAATGTTATATTAATAATTACAATAAAATAATTTTACAAGCATGGCAAGCTAACATAGATATACAGTATGTTTTAGATGCATATGCTTGTGCTGTATATATTGTATCATATATTAGTAAATCTCAACGTGGACTAAGTAAAATAATAGCACAAGCTGCAAAAGAAGTTACTCATAATGTAAACGTTAAAGAACAATTAAAGTACATTGGCAATACATTTTTAAATTGTACTGAAATTAGTGCACAAGAAGCCGCTTACCTTATATTGCAAATACCATTAAGGAAAAGTTCACGATCATTTGTATTTATCAATACAAGTATGCCAGAAAAATGAACATACTTAATGAAAGACATCAATACAATTAATATAATGCCAGAAACATCAACAGAGGTACAGTTTGACAATGTAGTTAACAAGTATAGTAAACGCCCAATTACATTAGAACAATGTACTTTAGCTGATTATGCATCGAAATTCAATACTAAACAAAAAACAAACAACAAAAAAGTGCAAAGTACTTATGATGACTTACTTTTAGAAACTAATTTTTATAGCTCAGATGATGAAGAACTTGAAATAAATACATTATCTAATATCTTAGACAATAAAATATACAAGGAACGTACAAAAAACAAAATTATACATTATTGTACATTTAATAAGATTAACGATACAGAAAATTATTACAGAGAATTACTAATGCTTTACTACCCATGGAGAATAGAAACTAATATAATTTCGCAAAAAAGTACATACTATGAAAGATACTTAGAAGTACAAACAGAAGTAGACACAAACTATTACTTATATAATAAGCCAAGTATAATAATTAATGATGAAGAAACATATAATGATAATGATATGCTACTACCACCACCATCACCTACAACACTAATATCAAAAAGATGCAACATATGACTTATCACTAGATTTAGGAATTAGAACTACTACAGAAGAAGAATTATTAGTACAAAATATTCTACCACAAGAAGAATATGATAGTATTATGCAAAATTTAACAACTGAACAACTAAATTTTTTATATCATCATTTAAATTGGCTAAAAACAAAAACAACATCTTTCTTCACTTTTTGTACTGGTGGTGCAGGAGTAGGCAAAAGTTTCCTAATAACTGCACTTCACCAAACATTACTACGATACTACAATACTAAAGCAGGAGAAAATCCAGACAACATTCACATATTACTAACAGCACCAACAGGAAAAGCAGCACATAATATACAAGGACAAACATTACATAGTACATTTAAAATTCCAGTCTCTCAAACATTAACATATAAGCAATTAACACATGAAAACAGAGCTGCATTACAAAGTAAATTAATGCATTTAAAAGTATTAATAATAGATGAAATATCAATGGTAGGAACAAATATGTTCACTTTCATACACAATAGAATGCAAGAAATAAAATCATCTACTGAACCGTTTGGAGGAATATCTATAATAGCAATTGGAGACTTTTACCAATTGAAACCAGTGTTTGATACATATATATTTGAAAACTCAAAGCATATGTATGGACCATTAAGTACAAACTTATGGCAAACACATTTTAAATTATATGAACTCACCAAAATTATGAGACAAATTAATGATTTACCATTCGCACAAATGCTTAATAGACTAAGAATAGGTGAGCAAACAAGCAATGATGTGCAAACCTTAAAATCTCGCGAAATAGAACTAGACTCAACATTAATACAATCTATACCATACATAATGGCTACTAACAACGAAGTAAATGAAATAAATAACAATGTTTTGATGCAACACATAAAAAACTACCCAATGTATACTACAGAGTTATAGATACAGTAGCAGGAGACTTAACTGCAGAAGTAAAACAAACAATATTACAAAAACAATGGGCTTGCCCAAAATATTAAATATTGCCATTAAATTACGTTACGATCTAACTTCTAATATTAATGTAAATGACGGTTTAACTAATGGTGCAACAGGTATAGTTGAATATGTAGATACTACAAATAACATTCCAATTATTGTTTGGGTACAATTTGACAATGACAAAATAGGCAAACAAACAAGACAACAAAACAAACACCTGTACAATGCAAGTATTTCTCATACTTGGATACCTATACTACCAATCTCTCGACATTTCCAATACAGTAAGAAGTTCATAACATAATAACATAACAATAATACGAAAACAATTTCCATTACGACAATCATCTGCACGCACTATACACAGAACGCAAGGTGAAACAATAGAACCATTGTATATACATTTTAATAACAGCAAAACACATCATTTACATTATGTAGCAATCAGCAGAGCAAAGTCTTTAAAAAACATATACATTAAAAACTTTAATGAAAGCAAAATTTTAACACACTTTAAAGTCCACGAAGAAATGTTTCGCTTAAGAGCATATATGTTATTACAAATATCTATACCACAAATACATCAATATGACAAAAATTTCACACTTATAGTACATAACATAAGATCACTGCAAAAACATTTTAAAGCAATGCAAGCTGATACTAATATATTAAATGCTGACACATTATGTCTAACTGAAATCAACATTACATACAAAGCACCTTCTGAAACATACAATATTGATCATTATAATTGTATAATATTTGACAAATTTTATAACAAACATACAAAACATGGAATAGCTATA
Source organism: Lissotriton helveticus (assembly GCF_964261635.1). Taxonomy (NCBI): domain Eukaryota; kingdom Metazoa; phylum Chordata; class Amphibia; order Caudata; family Salamandridae; genus Lissotriton; species Lissotriton helveticus. The sequence continues at coordinate 259,435,861 of NC_136061.1, forward strand.
TATTACAAGAAACATCATGTAGTACATCCGATATTCACAACTGAACAACAAATTGAAATTTTACAATTCATACAAAAAATCAACAACATACAATACCTAATAGTAATTATATACAAGCCACCTAAAGTTGCAATACAAACATTGTTAACAATTTTAAGTACAACATTGAATGCATATCCACATCATAAATATATCATCATGGGTGATTTTAATACTGATCTACAGCAAGCAACACACAATAGCAAATTGCTAATAAATTACATGCAAACGCATTTTAATTGCGAACAAAAAATTAACACACCTACAACAGATTACAACTCTTTACTAGACCACATTTTTACAAATGCACATGCTACAAATTACGGCACATTAGAATCATATTACAGTGATCACAAACCAATATGGATAGCTATTTAAAAAAATGCATTAAAGTTTTGTAATACAAATTAATCATCTTGCCATTATTGATTACAATATCCTTAATAACTGCATTATGTTTTACAGATGATTTCCATTGAAGAATTGAAAAACAGCAAACAAGCCGATACAAAGCCATATCAAAAAGCACTACGTGTCAACATCATTAGATGTTCAACAAAGACTTATTATCGCAATGCAAAGCAAGAAAATAGAGTTTTGTACCACATGGCTTTAGCAGATGAAACTGGCCCTATAAAAGCAACATGTTATGATGAAGAGTACTATATGCAAACAAAAGAACAAAATGGAATGATAATACGTAATTATTTGTATAAGAATGGTATATTGTTGATAACAAAGCAAACAAAAATTGCAAGAATGCCACCACTTACAATTTACGCAGGTATAATACAGGAGGCTGAACAAATTCTACAGCCACTGGCACCACCTGTATCTCCCATAAAGACTGTCCGTGGAGCTGCTGTAAAGACAGTTATGAGTGTCTCGGGGACAATAACAAAGGTAAGCTGCATTCTATCACTTTTTAATGTAATACCAATTAACTACTTTTATGTGCTGCTCAATTTTACAACTGTATAACTATAACAAATTGTGTCCATTGAAATGTACTTACAAATAATTGTAATCACATGTAAAGACATAACTTACAATATACTAGTAATGATATTCAAGGGACTATTTTAAAATGTTAAATAAACATTCAAAGAGAAAATTAGTTTAAATATAAACTCAACAGCCTACAACATAAAGAAAGCAGCCATTATTTACCAATACAACGTAAGTAAAAAGCTTTCTATATATTACTATTAACAAAAGCTTCATACAATAATAGTCACTAACATAAAGCATTCACTTGTTTCAAACAAGTACTTGTACAACAAAATAAAATTGTACAATGTTAATTGCAACAAGTAAATGCTACGCAATTACAGAAACCAGCTATTAATTACCAATACAACGTAAGTAAAAAGCTTTCTATATTTTACTATTAACAAAAAGCTTCATACAATAATAGTCACTAACGTAAAGCATTCACTTGTTTCAAACAAGTACTTGTACAACAAAACAAAATTGTACAATGTTAATTGAAACAAGTAAATGTTACGCAATTACAAAAAGCAGCCATTAACTACCAATACAACGTAAGTAAAAAGCTTTCTATATTTTAATATTAACAAAAAGCTTCATACAATAATAGTCACTAACGTAAAGCATTCACTTGTTTCAAACAAGTACTTGTACAACATAACACAATTGTACAATGTTAATTGAAACAAGTAAATGTTACGCAATTACAAAAGGCAGCCATTAATTACCAATACAACGTAAGTAAAAAGCTTTCTATATTTTACTATTAACAAAAAGCTTCATATAATAATACTCACTAACAAAAAGCATTCACTTGTTTCAAACAAGTACTTGTACAACAAAATAAAAATTGTACAATGTTAATTGCAAAAAGTAAATATTACGCAATTACAAAAGGCAGCCATTAATTACCAATACAACGTAAGTAAAAAGCTTTCTATATTTTACTATTAACAAAAAGCTTCATACAATAATAGTCACTAATGTAAAGCATTCACTTGTTTCAACAAGTACTTGTACAACAAAACAAAATTTTACAATGTTAATTGCAACAAGTAAATGTTAAACAATTGATATTCACACAACCTGCATGTCTAACAAAAGCTGTACAATGAACTACTGCTCCACCATGGCATCCACCATAATCCCCAGTATTTAGTGGGACACCCAGGTGATTGTATCCCAATGCAACCACATGGCACTTTTTGCAACAGGAAAGGAGTTACTCAAAAGCTCATTTTTAGCCTTCCCCAGCCGCACCGACAGTCAGCATGTCACTACCCTTCTCAAGCCTTAACAGCTTGTCAGCATTTCACTACCTTCTCCAGCCCCACAATCTTGTCAGCATGTCAATGCCTTTCTCCACCCCACAATCCTGTCAGCATGTCACTGCCTTCTCCAGTCCAACCAGGCTACCAGCATGTCACTGCTCTTCTCCAGCCCCACACTCCTGTCAGCATGTCACTGCCTTCTCCAGGCCCACCACCTATCAGCATGTCACTGCCCTTTTTCACCCTCAAAAGCCTGTCAGCATCTCACTACACTACTCCAGCCCCACCAGCCTGTCTGCATATCACTGCCTCCTCCAGCCCCACCAGCCTGTCACTGTCAACATGTCATTGCCCCTTCTCCAGTCCCACCAGCCTGTCAACATATCACTACCCTTCTCCAGCCCCATCAGCCTCTCAGCATGTCACTGCCTTCTTCAGTCCCACCAGCATGTCAGCATGTCACTGCCTTCTCCAGCCCACAGTATTCTCAGCATGTCACTGCCTTCTCCAGCCCCGAAAACCTCTCAGCATATCACTGCCCTTCTCCAACTTCACAATCCTATCAGCATGTCACTGTCCTTCTCCAGACCCACAGTCCTGTCAGCATGTCACTGCCCTTCTCCAGCTTCACAGTCCTGTCACCCTATTACTGCCTTCTCCAGTCCCGCCTGCCTGTTAACATGTCACTGCGTTCTCCAGCCCCATAAGCCTGTCAGCAGCATGTCACTACGCTAACATTTACTTGTTTCAAACAGCTACTTGTACAAAAAAACACATTGTACTAAGTCACTACTTGCTTACACAACAATATAAACACACTCTTCTGTACATATTACTACACAGACATAAAAACAGTAGCCTCAAGACACAGCTGCTCTTACTTTACAATCATACTAACAGCCCATCCCAACATTGTCCACAAGGAAGATAGACGCAGCTCCACTGCAGGAGACACTTAGCAAAGTAACCAGCAGCAGGAGCAGCAGGAGCGTAGAATCTGTGTCTGTATTTCTTAAAGAACGCTTTACATGACGTCGTAAAGCTGTAACGTTTGTAATAGCAATAAGCAGACTATGTGTAGCAATCTTACTTAACGCATATTGTTCATAAAAGCCGCGCCATTGATGGAAGACACGCCCCTTATAAGGCGTACTTACAAAACTGATGCACCGTGTCTGTCTGCCTGCAGTAAATACACATCAACTTCTACATTCATAACATATGTGATTTTTTTTCCAATTTAATTACACATGACGACGTCCCTCAAACCCCGCCCACACTGTTTATGTCACCTCTCTCAGTAAGTTACACCTGCCCACACCCACTCTCTTAATGTGCTCACCATCACTATCGCTTACTTCTATAGATGCTTCAAAGTTGCAGCGAGTTACTGTCTTCATGCAGCAAGTTTCTGTGTTACTAAACTCACAATGTTTTGTGTGTGCCTGCTGTGCTCTGTGTGCCTGAAGCTCACAGCCCCTGAAAGCAAGTTACTTTGTATGGGTCATGCCCCTCTGCCAATGTTGTCGCCCACAGGTTTAGTTTGACACAGCCATGCTACTCCCTAACAGCAGAAGAACGCCCACAAAGAACTACTTTACCCCAAATATTGTTTTCACTTTGTAATGTATATGTTGGCCAAATATATAGCCAATGTCCATCTCCTGGATGTCCCCTTTCCAACGTTGTATTAAATGTTGTGATTAGTGGTGTACTTTTGGAGTTAACATTACTCAAAATACACATGTCTCTCTTTATACTAGTAGTATAGATACGCCTATCTCCATAAAAAATGCTTACTCCTTAGCAATCTCCCTTAACTATCCTCTATACCTACAAGTGTCACAAGACACATCTGTCATACCTACTTACTTTTCATACACTATACCACAGCCCACTTCAAATATAAGCTTATACAATTCCTCCAATAAGCTTGCTTTACAAAGCAGCACATCACAATACAGTGTATTGTTCTTTTCCTACTTAACGCCCTATAAAAAAAATTCCCTCACTTTTGTTAATTTGCCTCCACTATGCCTCTAACTCTGCATTCCATAGTACTTGACACAACAACAAATAGGAGTACTCATTAAAATACACATTAATAACTGACTACAAGATAATGTCAGTCCCTGCCACACCACTACACTTACTTCACCATCTCATTTTTTTACTACTGCTACTCTACCAACAAAATACTTTTACAAGACAAACTTGCAACATTACTTTACTCACATTCGAACAATTAAGCAACAATAACAAGTAAGTAAAAATTTTCTATATGTTATGTTATGTTATGTTACAGTTGCTTATATAGCGCAACGGCTGCCCCAGCGAAGGGGCGTCCCGGCGCTGGACCAGACAGGAGAGAGCGCAACATACCACAAGCTTTAGGGTCAGCTAGCAGAACAAGTGGGTCTTAATTGCCTTTCTAAAGGATAAAAGGTCATTTATGCTTCGAATCCACAGTGGTAGTGCGTTCCATAGTTTAGCAGCCATATATTGGAAGGAGCGTCCACCCATGCGGGCGAGTCTGACACGAGGAATCGTGGCCAAGTTTTGTCCTGATCTGAGGGGTCTATTGGGAGTGTAATATGTTATAAGATGACATAACATGGGGGGTGAAGATTTTTTTAGGATCTTAAAGACCAAGCACAGGGCCTTGAAATTGATTCTTTTTTCCACCGGTAGCCAGTGCAATTTTACCAGAGTGTTGGTTACGGACTGAAACCGGGGAAGCCCTGTTAGGGCCCGTGCTGCCGCGTTTTGGACATGCTGCAGACGTTTTTTTTCCGCTTGATTGGCTCCCAAGAGTAAGGAATTGGCATAATCTATGCGAGAGAGGATTGTGGCTTGAATAATCAACTGACGTGTGGAGGGGTCAAAATTTTTTAGTATAGGTCGCAGGTTACGCAGGATACCAAAACTAGTGGCAGCAATTTTTTTGGTGTGGCCGACAAAGCTCAAGGCTGAGTCGAACCACACCCCCAAGTTCTTTACCTCTGTTTTGGGGTCAGGGGGAGGGGCAAGAATCTCCGGCCACCATTCCTTTCCCCAGGCTTTGGTATCTTTTCCTACTAGTAGCACCTCCGTTTTGTCTGCATTAAGTTGTAAATAATTGGCCGTCAACCATTCAGTTACTGCAGCGAGGCCATGTTTAAAATTCAGCGCTCCTACACTATTTGGACAAAAAAAAGAAAAACAATAACAAACACATGTAAACTGCATTTATTTATTTAAACAACCACTTCTTTGAAGCAAAATGTTATGTATTTTAAGTCATCTTATATTTATTTTTTTCATTATTGTATACTTTAAATAATATGTGAATAAATGATTCTAATTTATTTTCTATACTTCCTAACAACATAGAAACTATAAATATTAAGCCAAATGCAGTAAACATATTAATATTGCCTTAATATAAATATATAAAACAATGCAACAAATTATTATTTTATATACTGCAGGTAGAAGATACAAAAACTTTCTTTGTCAATGGACAAGACACAAAGATTAAAAGTATTACAATTAATGATGCTACAGACTCTGTCAAAATTAGTCTCTGGAGAGAAGCGACTGACTTTACTACGGACATTGGAAAATACGTACAGTTAACACACTTGTCTGTACACGAGTTCTGTGGGGAAAAGATATTGAACACAACTAGACATACTACAATACAAGTAAGTAAAAATTCTTTTAACAGCTATCATACTGCAAAAAAAAAACTCAGTATTAAAACACTCTCTCTACAGGAAAAACAACCACCAAACGAAGACATTAACGTCACATTATTTGGAGTTGAAAAAACACATCAGGAAAAAAGCACAATGGCAGTGCAAATAGAAGGAAGTGACCACATCCAATCAATAGACATAAACAATACAAGTTTAATGGACTTTTTAGGTATTGAAACAGATACCGAAAACTTGCAATGGATGCATTACAGATATAATCAAGCAACTGTAACGGCATTAAAAAAATTGTTTTACTGCGCTAAAAACTGTGTTTACAAAAACAAAAGAACAATAATTCTATTACATTTTCAGATACTGTTTTGCATCTTTACGTTTTATATCAGAATGTTTATGCACAATTGTTTATGTTTTACTATACATTACTTTGTTTTACTTGTCTACTTTTATAGAAGTATTTCAGTTACAATTTATTCAAATTTTAAACATGCCTGACAAAAAGTATATTACCCAAAAAATTTGACATGTTTTATTTCAGAATAAAGCTTTATTGCCTTATATGCTATAGATTTCTTAACCATCATTTGTTACTACAAATTATATCTTACTTACCATGTTCATCCTACTTACCAACAAATGTTTAAAAACTACACATTGGTAAATACCAAAACTGTTTTAACATTGTTTGTAACTTTGTAAATTGCACAATAATGCCAATTGAACAGAACTATATATATATATATATTTGCTTACTTCATTTAAATGTATAATATTGTTACAGGAATAATTCCAATGCTTATATTATACAAATGTAAGATATGCTCAACAAAATATATTCTATTATTGTACATATACTTACAAATAAAAATGTTGTTAAACTATCATTAATTTTTTCTTATATTTACAACAAAACATAAGCCTTGTTCCTTTCTTTCTCTATTATAAAAATACTTGCTAACTTTAATTAACTTTCATCCGTGTACAGCATTGTCCTTCTTATCAACCATAACAAGTTTAAAAGATGTTTTACTATTCTACTTTCGCTATACATAATTAATTCACACTTCTTTCACATACATTTTAATGTCGTGTTTTTCATAAATACTAATAATTGCCACACCACCTTTGCAAAAATTCACAAACTCGGCAACAACTTTAATATGCGTATTTTATTTTAAAAAGTTACAAGCCTTTCTTATTCATAATATCACAACAACTAATTCACAGACAGACAACACATATTGCAATACAAATAATACAGATCTCACATTTGCAAAGTTAGAACAAGTGGCATTGTAAATAACACACCTATTACTTTAATTATTTTAAAACCAACAACATAAATAAAAGATTCGTCATTTACAAAGCCAATAGCTCAAACTTTCCTAATGCGAGACCTATTGCATTGCAAATGCTTGTTAAATTTCTCAAACCGGTGCCGTGGCACTGAACACCAGAACACTGCTCTAGCCCTGCCCTGTCCCCAGCAGTGCCAGACGATCTGGGTGAGGTGTCCACATTGTTAACTCAAGCACACTGACTTTTCCCAAGTCATGACACATAGGGCTGCCTTCAAGTTCACACGGACCCTTCCTGGTGTGTAGTCGTGTTACTTTCAAGTTCCATGACAAAAGCAACCACCGTAACAGTAACACTCTGTGCAGAGGAGCTATCAAAATCAATGACGCATCATTGCGTGTAGACCCGGCCCTGATAATTAAGTGCTGGTGCTAAGCACCGGAAAGCACCGGCACAAGTTAAGCACTGGTTTAAACCCTCTGACATTTGTCCTCTTTTCAGCTCGCTACTCGCAGTATGCATGTCACATACGCCGAGAGAAGCCCTGGCATACTGTGCATAGCAAGCCACACTGCCTCGCAAGCGGAGAGCCCGCACTGCCAGATAACCCCGCAGTACACAGCAAACGCTTCCCTAGGCCCACAGGGGCAAGTGTAATTGTGTATTCAGGCAATGCCTGAGGGGCCTGTATCAAGTTCTGTTATCTCCTAGCGGTCTGATTCTTCTGTGTGCCATTGTTATGGTTGACCCCCCTTTCTTGCTGCTGGTATTTGCACTTTACCTCTTTATTGCACCTGTATGAAATTTCTGTCCAAACATGTCAGTCAGGGCGCTAGTTTTTTGATGAGGACTACCAGCCTGACATGCAGGATGAATTACCTCTCTTTGAGGAGAACATGGTTGAGGCCTCTGTGGCACATTCAATCGGGCCCTAGCGACTGCCCTCTAGCCCTTCACTAGCCAATTTCTGCGCTATGCATTCAGTACTGTGCCCCCTCATAGCCTGACCCAAACAGATACTCATGCGCCATCCACCAACTGGCCCTACATTGCGATTATGATGTGCATTTCCCGCTCTTTTTCCTCCGATCACGCCTACTCTGGAAGTGACAGGTCTCCTGAGACTGTTTTTCCTCCTCCTTCCAGTTCTTATGATCCAGATCCTGACCCTCCCTCTTCCCCCCCAGGCGCGGCCTGTGCAGGTACTAGTGGTGAAACGGGGAATTGACCAACGACGACGAGGGAAACTTACATTTGAAAGAACAAAACCCACTTACCTTGTGCTTGCTGCATCTGCTTGCTGCAATGCGGCGAGCACAAGGTAAGTGTTTTTTGTTTTTTAAAATTGTTTCCCTCCTCGTCGTCAACTTCACTCCTCACTCCGCCCAACCACTCTGTCCTGCATGGGCCGCACCTGTTCTCCACCGACTCCTCCCCCTGAGAAACATTTGAGGGCCCAACGCGACTCTTCCCGCCCCTCCACCTCTTCTCACCCCCGGTTCCACCTCCGTTGAATTCTTTTGACTCCAATGATATTATCCACCCTCAGTCTCCAGCCTGGGTTCCTCTCCCTCCTGTCACAGAATACGCCCATAAGTGCGTTAGTAAGGGATTTGAGAAGGAGTTGTGCAATAAATTGCATTCCGAGTGGCCCCGACCTGGCATTGATGACAAAGTGACTGACACACCAGAGATGGATCCAAATTTAGCAACCTTTCTCAAATGCTCTTCTAAGGATCCCAAGAGAGGGATCGATTGACAGGTCATGGAAGGCCTGTCAGGATAAAGTCCTTGACTTGACTGGACAATTGTGCAAAATTTTGGCGATAGCAGTCTCCGCGAAAGATACAGGCATCCCCATTAATCTTGACACCTTGGCTGGATGGACCCAGTGAGTGCCATGCATGTTGGGGAATGCCAACTACTCCTTATTAGCAGAAAGCAGAATGGCCATAGTCATCCGCATAGACCCTAAATTATGAGAATTGGCCAACACAGAACCATGCACAAAGGCGAATTGACTCCTCTTTGGAGTCAGATTCATGAAGGACTTTGGAAAATTGGTACAGACCTTCACGGCTCATAATAAAGCGCCTTCATCCCTGCATAAGGTTTTTTGTAACCAGCACATTTTTGGAAGAACCAGTCAATACAGAGGTCATTCAACCAGCCGCCCTTGCACAACAAGCTCTTCCAGAACCTACCAGGGTAGAACCCTTAAGTAAGATCCTGAGGCACGCCCCAACATCTATCCTGTCAGAGCACGAGAGGGTTGATACCGCTATCACAAAGGTACCTCTTGAGATCAATGAAATTTCAACGTCTCCTCAGATGCCTCAGGTAAACCTTATTTCCCCTTCTTTCGTTCAACTGGGGTGGGGAGAACACAACACTTCCTCCACAACTGGGAATCCCTCTAACAAAACCCGTGGGTACTTGAGACGGTCTAGAGTTTCAGAATAGAGTTTTTCCAACCTCCCTATCAACCCATCCTCCCACATCCTCTCTCTTTTTTCCTATAAAATCAAACTTTCATTCAAAAGAAATTGGCTCAACTTCTGCAAAAAGGGGCAATCGCTCTTTGCCACTTCGATTCAGCTGAGTTTTGCAGCAATATTGTTGTGGTCCCCAAAAAAGTGAAGGGTGCCTGTCTGGTTATCAACTTGAAAGAGTGACATTCCTGGACTCTGTATCGCCACTTCTAAATGGATGGGATTCACCTCCTCAAAGATCTCCTTCAGGACAGAGATTGGATGGCCCGCCTCGACCTGAAGGATGCATATCTTTTGATTCCCATTTTTCCTTCTCATCGTAAGTTCCTCCAATTTCGGTGGGAGGGTCAATGATTTCATTTCAAGGTTCTTCCTTTTGGTCTGTCCTCGGCACAGTGGTGCTTTATCAAAGGGATGCATTTGGTAGTGGAACAAATATGCTCCAGAGGTGTCATTTACCTCGATGACAACCTTTTAATGGCGCAGGATAGATTTCTCTTCCTAACCCATCTGTCATGAACCATTCAGTTACTCCAAGATTTGGGTTTTCTGATCAAACAAAAGAAGTTCAATCTTTCTGCTTTCCAGAACAAGGAGTTTCTCAGCTTCCAAATAAATTCAGTGGAGGCTCTTCTTCCCTTTCTCGCCCGAAGCTGAATCTGATACTAAAAGAAATTCAAACAGCCCTTTCTTTTTTTTTCTTTTTTTTTCCTTTATTGTTCAGTTCATAACATACAAAACAAAAGCAGGAAAAGAAAAATCCATGTTGAAGGAAACAAGCATAGGGATAAATATATAACATACGCACCAGACTTAAATAACTAAATATATCATTAAGACATAGCAATTTTGTTATTATTGCAACGAGTCTAGATGTTGCAGCATAGGCTGCCATACTTTCAACCCTAAATGTTTCTTTTTCAGTGACTTGAGACGATACAAATTATATTAAAAATAAAACACATTATAAAATGTAGCTCGCCACATTTCATAAGCTGGTGCCTCTGGTTTCAGCCACATTGTGGCTATACACAATCTAACTACCGCCATTGCCAATAAAATAAAATAACGATTGGAGTGGTTATTCTGTGTAGATTCTGCCCCATTACAAACCCCAAAAAGTAACATTTCCCAATTTATTACGCAAGGCACCTTAGTTGTTTCTAACAAAAATCGTTCAATACATAAAAAAGCTGGTTTAGTGCATTGCAATCAAAGAATATATGAACTATATCAGCTTCCTCCATTTGACACCTAAAACATTTGCCATCATAAATAGCGCCCCACTTCATCATTTTAACTGGTGTATGGAATAAATTGAAAAGGGTTTTATAATGCTGTGTACGCAAATTTGCAGACAGAATTACTTCACTTACCACATCGATCGAAGTTTGTATTGAAAAAACAGAGTTACCTAATCGAGCCTGCCATTTTGAATCTTGAATATCTAAATCGTCCCGTTGCTTAGAAAGTAATATTTCATATAACGTCCCTATCTTTGCCCCTTTATACATAGCTTCAATAAAGTCATTACACAAAATTGCCTGTGACCGAGCATGTTTATGCAAAAAATCACATAGCTGTAGATATTTAAAGAAATCATTCTTGGTTATTGTATATGTTGCCGTTAAATCCGAAAAGGCCATCAATACACCATCCTTATACATATCACCCAAACGGCATATCCCCTTATTTCTCCAAGCTTTCATCTTTGTGTCCCAAAATATCCCCGGGAATATTTCTGTATATTCTAAGGGTGTATATGAATTTATCCGTCTTATGGCCAAAATTTTGCATATCATTTTCCAACCCTTATATGCTGCGATCATAATTTTACATCTAGTACGTTTAAAATAACTTGGCTTATAGAATTTCAACAAAGCTGCACGGGCCAGATGCCCTAATATCATCTGATAAATATTAGGAAATTCAAATTGTCGTGTCGCCCCCCCCCTATAATCATTAAGCATTGGCGTAAAATCCGTTCCGCTCGCGGATTTTTCGGATTTTCTGCAAATTCGCAATCCGCGAACTCTCGCGAATTAGTCGAAAATCCGTGAATTCGCCCGCGGCGGATTTTTTGCTTGTTGATACAATATTGCGGCGCGCGGCGTGGTGCACGGCGTTCACTTTCCGTCATTAAGCGTTTGCCGAGTTGTTTTTCTCGATCATATTTTGCGAGTGCTGCGCCATTTTGGATCTTGCTGCGGGATCCCGCGGGAGTTTGGCGCCCGCGAATAGGTAATCGCGGCTTGCCACCTTGCAGAGCACGCCTCGCAAGAGCTCGCAATTGCGAACACGTAGTTGCGGCGGACAGGAACAATCTCGCACTCGCGAAATAGAGATTTTGCAATTCAGCACAAGAAATCCACCAGCAAACAGGATAAACCTTCAGAAAATGATGATTTTTATCAGAATCACTCCTCAGGTTGACATTTGCATGGCTTTTATTTTTGCAAGGAGTCCATTTTTTTGGGGGGGGGGGGAAGTGCCCCACAGTCTCCAACTTCCTGTTCCTGTCCAGCAGGCTCCTCCCAGTGCTTTCTTCATGTGCTGGTCACTTTCATTTGGACCTTGAACTGGAAGGATTACTTTTTGTGGGTGCTGCTGGATATTTGGATTTGAGGCCTTTTTGACTTTCTTTGGATCACTTTTGGATTAGAAATCAACTTTCACAAGTAAGTTTGTTTGGGGCATTACAGTTGCTGCAACTACAATTTTGGAACTTTTTCAGAACATTAAATAAAATATATTGTGGGTAGCCACAGTATCCAGTAGGACCAGGGTTGGTTATGGGTGCATGATACAACTGTTTTGTTGAATTTAAACACCATTGAGGCCATGGATGGGCTGGGATTGTGCTGATTTTTGTTGTTTTTGTCGTTTTTTTGGGGCTGCTGGTGGGGCCCTTTGCCCAGGGGTGGTGAGTGTTGCATGGGCCTAGTCTTTCTGTGGGGTGTCTTCTTGAATTTAAACATCATTGAGGCCATGGATGGGCTGGGATTGTGCTGATTTTTGTGTTTTTGGTCGTTTTTTTGGGGCTGCTGGTGTGGCCTTTTGCCCAGGGGTAGTGGTGCATGGACTGAGTGTGCCTGTGGTGTGGTCTCACTCTCTTTAATGTAAACATCCTGGATGGCATTGTATTGTGGTGATTTTTGGGTGTTTTTCTGTTTTTTTGGGGTGTACTGTTGATGTGGACCGGCCATGTGGGTGGTGGTGGTGGTGGCCATCTTGAGTGCTGGCTGGTACAGGCAACATGTGCTTGGGGTGCAAGGGGCCATTTTGAAGAGAGGCAGTGTCTGAGGCCTGCACTTATTTTGCCTACTTTTCATCCATTATGCCCAGGGGTAGTGAGTGTTGCATGGGCCTAGTCTTTCTGTGGGGTGTCTTTCTTGAATTTAAACATCATTGAGGCCATGGATGGGCTGGGATTGTGCTGATTTTTGTGTTTTTTGACGTTTTTTTTGGGGCTGCAGGTGTGGCCTTTTGCCCAGGGGTAGTGGTGCATGGACTGAGTGTGCCTGTGGTGTGGTCTCACTCTCTTTAATGTAAACATCCTGGATGGCATTGGATTGTGGTGATTTTTGGGTGTTTTTCTGTTTTTTTGGGGTGTACTGTTGATGTGGACTGGCCATGTGGGTGGTGGTGGTGGTGGTGGCCATCTTGAGTGCTGGCTGGTACAGGCAACATGTGCTTGGGGTGCAAGGGGCCATTTTGAAGAGAGGCAGTGTCTGAGGCCTGCACTTATTTTGCCTACTTTTCATCCATTATGCCCAGTGGTAGTGAGTGTTGCATGGGCCTAGTCTTTCTCTGGGGTGTCTTCTTGAATTTAAACACCATTGAGGCCATGGATGGGCTGGGATTGTGCTGAATTTTGTGGTTTTTGTCGTTTTTTGGGGCTGCTGGTGGGGCCCTTTGCCCAGGGGTGGTGAGTGTTGCATGGGCCTAGTCTTTCTGTGGGGTGTCCTCTTGAATTTAAACACCATTGAGGCCATGGATGGGCTGGGATTGTGCTGTTTTTTGTGTTTTTGTCGTTTTTTTGGGGCTGCTGGTGTGGCCTTTTGCCCAGGGGTAGTGGTGCATGGACTGAGTGTGCCTGTGGTGTGTCTCACTCTCTTTAATTTAAACATCCTGGATGGCATTGGATTGTGGTGATTTTTGGGTATTTTTCTGTTTTTTTGGGTGTACTGTTGATGTGGACTGGCCATGTGGGTGGTGGTGGTGGTGGCCATCTTGAGTGCTGGCTGGTACAGGCAACATGTGCTTGGGGTGCAAGGGGCCATTTTGAAGAGAGGCAGTGTCTGAGGCCTGCACTTATTTTGCCTACTTTTCATCCATTATCCCCAGGGGTAGTGAGTGTTGCATGGGCCTAGTCTTTCTGTGGGGTGTCTTCTTGAATTTAAACACCATTGAGGCCATGGATGGGCTGGGATTGTGCTGAATTTTGTTGTTTTTGTTGTTTTTTGGGGCTGCTGGTGGGGCCCTTTGCCCAGGGGTGGTGAGTGTTGCATGGGCCTAGTCTTTCTGTGGGGTGTCCTCTTGAATTTAAACACCATTGAGGCCATGGATGGGCTGGAATTGTGTTGTTTTTTGTGTTTTTTGTCGTTTTTTTGGGGCTGCTGGTGTGGCCTTTTGCCCCCCAGGGGTAGTGGTGCATGGACTGAGTGTGCCTGTGGGGTCTCACTCTCTTTAATGTAAACATCCTGGATGGCATTGGATTGTGGTGATTTTTGGGTGTTTTTCTGTTTTTTTGGGGTGTACTGTTGATGTGGACTGGCCATGTGGGTGGTGGTGGCCATCTTGAGTGCTGGCTGGTACAGGCAACATGTGCTTGGGGTGCAAGGGGCCATTTTGAAGAGAGGCAGTGTCTGAGGCCTGCACTTATTTTTCCTACTTTTCATCCATTATGCCCAGGGGTAGTGAGTGTTGCATGGGCCTAGTCTTTCTGTGGGGTGTCTTGAATGTAAACATCATGGATGGCATGGGATTGTGCTGATTTTTCTGTGTTTTTCGATTTTTGGGGTGTATAACTGAACTGATGTTCCTCTGTCTTCCATTGCTTTTAGGTGCACAAGACTCAAGAGAACCACCAGTGCCAGGAAGAAGTCCTGCAGCGGTGTGTGTGTGCAGCATAACGTCACGCGACGTCACGTCTGGACACAGACAACTCTGCAACTCGTGCAACTGCTGCCTGCTGTTCTGACCTGCTCTGAAGAAGATGGCCCCAAAAAAAGTTACCCGTAGCTCCTCTAGCAAGAAAGTTGCCAGTAAGGAGCAGAAGAAGCAAGTTACCAAGGAGACTGGTGTGCCGGCCGCCCCTTTTTTTGGGAGTAAAAAAAAAAGTATGCCTGCAGCAGCAGCGGGATCTGCTGGGCACCAAGCTGGGAGCAGCACCCCCGCTCCATTGGACTCAGTGCCACCACCACCACCACGCCAACTTAAGTCCAAGCCCTTCACTGCTGCAGAGGCACTTAGTCTAGTTGTTCAATCACCATCGACCAGTGATGTTGGCTCATCGCAAGAAAGTAGCAGCAATGTCCCTCAATCAACACAGGTTGTTGTAACTCATCTGACGAGTGTTGAACAACCACAGCCGCAACAAAAACCACATGTGCAAGTACAAGCCCAAGTACATGTGGAAGGAGAGGCAGCGCAAGGAGATGCGCAAGCAGAGGTGCATGGAGGGTCACAAGTGCCCACAATAGTTGTTCCTCCCGAAGTAGGGGCACATCAGGAAATCGACAATCAAGGCGAGGTATCATTTGAGGAAGACACTCCTCCTGATGATCATTCATTGTCTTCCACACCCCTAGCAAGGAAGAGATCAAGGGTGGTGTCTACATCTTCTTCAAGCACACCTCCTACTGATGATACGGATCAAAATTGGGAACCAGCACCACTGCCGTCTGAGAGTGAGGCACATGATCTGACAAAGGTAGTTAAGCGTAAAAGGAAGCTCGTCCAAAGTCTCAGAGTTATGGAGTGTGATGATGAGGCTCAACAAGAAGTGGCGGATACTGCTGCTGATGAAGACTCTGACAACGACGACCCAGTCATCATAAAGGTCACTGCAGCCCCAGCGGGCATGCAGCAAACAGACATTTTGACCCTAGCCCGAAAAGCTGCTGAGCGTGATGGTGATGATGTTGTCGACGAGGAGGCAGTGGAAACACCACAATCATTGGAGTTAAGTAGTACACCAACTCGTCCCGCTTCCATATTTCTTTCTCACAAGAAGGGACCTCCATCCACCTCGACCTTAATTAGTGGCGGTGAAAGTGCACAACGTACAAAAGTTGGGCAATCAGATCCTCCACTTCATCTGGCATTAGCAGCATGACCACCACCACCAGTATCGCCGCCTCCTCCGGCCCCCACAGACACTTCAAGTCCCCAGTTTGGGACTTCTTTACTGTTTGCCAAAAAAGGGAAAAGTTCGCCATTTGTACCATTTGTAAGGTTGCAGTTAGTCGTGGTAAGCTTGGTACCAACTATGGTACCGGAGGCCAGAGAGGTCATCTTAGGAGACAGCACACTGTCCAATGGTTTACGCACCTAAAGGCGATCAAGGAAGCCCAAATTGGAAGTCAAGAAAACGTTGATGTTTCATCTGATGATGACGAGGAGGAAGAAGACGTGTCAAACACTTCACTTACACCCAGTACCCCTGTCAGCAGCACACCCCATGTGAGGCACACTAATAGTGTTGGAGCGAGTGAGACACCAACGTGAAAAAGTTCACCAGCGAGCATAATTGGGTCAAAGAAGTCATTATCATCCCGTAAATGCTTGGTCCAGGGCAACATTAGAACCATGTTTTGTTCAGACGCGCCATATGAACGCAACCACCCACTGACGCCATATGAACGCAACCACCCACTATAACACTAAGCTGGCTAAAATTCTAGCTGTGGACCTTCTCCCTTTTTCTTTTGTAGAAGCGGTAGGTTTTCTAGAATTAGTGGCAGCGCTCTGCCCTAAATGGAAGGTTCCTAGCCGGTTCTATTTTGCCAGAGTTGCGGTTCCAGCACTACATGAAGATGTGCTGGAGGTGATTGGGGCAGCTTTGCAGAAGAGTGCTGTTCACACTATACATCTGACAACAGACATGTGGACCAGTGGCGCAGGCGCTGATTACATGTGCATCACTGCACACTGGGTCTCTTTTTCAGGGGTTAAAGCAAAGCTAAACGCAGGTGTTGACCCGGACCAAGTTTTTAAAGCTGCTCGGAAACATGCAACACTAGCCATGTTTGGCTTGGAGAAAAGTCACACAGCACGAAACATTTTGGACGAGTTTAACAAAAAGGTCTTTCACTGGCTGTCCCCAAAAAAACGCCAGATTGGTTATGTTTCCACGGATAATGGCGCCAATGTAGTTAAGGCCATGGCGCTGGGTGACAATTTCAGAGTGCCGTGTTTGGCGCACTGTATCAACCTGGTAGTTCAAAAATTCTTGAGTGATAAAGACAGTCCAGCGTGCGAGGTAATGGCCACCTGCCGAAAAATGTGCAACCATTTCAGCCATTCTTTTAAGGCCCGGAAGCATCTGAGGAGCCTGCTACATGAACGTCGAATGCCAGTGAAAGCACTCATCCAGGAGGTGGCAACACGTTGGAACTCAACCTTCTACATGCTTGAGCGTCTGTATGAGCAGCATACGGTACTCGATCACTATTTCTTAACACTGGGTACAGCTCAGAAGGACCTGAGGATGGATGCGGCGCACTGGGAAATAGTTAAAAGCCTGACAGAAATGCTTCGTCCTTTTGAGGTCTTCACGCGTGCAGTCTGCAAGGAGGACTGTAATTTGGAAAAAGCTATCCCATTGTTGTGCATACTGGAGCACCAACTGAAGGCAATGTCTTCTGAGTTAGAAAAAGATGAAAAAAACAAAGACCCTTTTGTTTTGTCGGAGAAATTATTAGGGCGCCTACGTGGTGATGAACGTCTTAAAATGATCAACTCAGAAAAGCATTACATTTGTGCTACTATTCTGGATCCATGCTACAAAAAGGCGCTGGCAGGCCAAGCATTCTTTCCTTTTGCTGATGAAGATGTTAAAAAGTACAAACGTTGGCTAGCCTGGTCAGCCAAGAGGTTTGAAAAAGAACGGCAGGATATTGAAGGAGAAGGCAGTACATCAGCATCAGCATCAGCAGGCCATCCCCAGTCAAAAGAATCCACTTCTGCACCTGTGGCTGTGGCACAAGTGACCTCTCAGCCATTAAAGACACCGGCAACAGGATCATCTGCACCACACACAAGAGTAACATTGGCTGCTGAAGAGGATTGGCTATCTTGGCTTGGGTATGGTTCTCGAAAAAAGGTCACAGGCACAGCAAAAAGTAAGCAAAGTGGAGGAACCGTTGAGGACCTTGAGTCGATGGTGCAGGACTATCTGAATGACTCAACAGAGGTCTTTCTTAATGATGAGCCATTTGAGTATTGGCATGGGAAAAAACAATTGTGGCCACAGCTCTCCAACCTGGCTATAAACTACTTGTCTTGCCCACTCGCAAGTGTGTCTTCTGAACGTGTTTTCAGTGCTGCTGGTGGCATTGTAACTCCCAAACGGAGCCGCCTCTCGCCCAAAAATGTGGAGAGGCTAACAATGATCAAGATGAATCAGCACCTAATACCACCAGATTACAAAGTACGAGAAAGCACGCCGCATGAAGACGAGGAGGACAGCAACGTAGATGAGGGAATTTGTTCTCTGTTCGGTGACGCTGACCTCATCCTGCCTGAATTCGCAGAGTATGATGACGAACTCTTATTCTTATTCCCTGACACCGAGCCCTGAAAATGAGACAATGAATCAATAACTTTCTTTTTCGTCCTTATTCACTTTTATTCCTGTGTGTTTGTCTTTCTTTGTTTTGCACAGTTAATTTAATTCAAACTTTAATCACCTAATCACAAAAACAAGCCCATCAGCAGAACTGTCTTCACTTGTTTGCTTATTGATTTGAAGGTGCCGCAGTCTACATTCCTCAGGTTCACAAGTTCAGAAGAACATGCTCCTCTATCCTCCTCTTCCAGACTCCTATTTCCCTCAAAGCAGAGGGCTGGATTACGCCCAATGAAGAAAGACTCAGCACTTGTGGAGGTGTTCTACTTCTTTGCGGGTGAGTTGACGGCTCTGGGCCCATTGCTGTGAAGCTCTAATAACGGATAAAAGTGTTTTGGACCAAATATGAGGCGGAAATTTCTTGCCGTTTTTGCTGACTTGCTTGCCTTTGAGGTGCTCTTTGGCGGGGTTCTGGGTGTTTGTGGGTGACTTTTGGGGTCTGGGAGCACTGCTGCAACAGTCTAATCTTGATTGCATTTGCTTTTCAGGAAATCCGTGGTGGAAAACAGGAGTTATGATGATTGATGACCTAGCTGCACAGCGCGTTTGGACCAAAGGCCGAGAGATATTGTAAGTATGGGATTTTGCTTTTTGGCTGTTTGGGGGTGTTGTTGCGTGCTTTTTTGCGGGTGGGTTGGCGGGTCTTGGGGCATTCCTGGGAAGGTCGAATACCGGATAGAAGTGGTTTGGACTAAATCCATGCAGAATTTTTTTTTGCTATTTCTTCTGACATCTTGCTCAATGTAGCGTTTTCGGGGGCCTGTTTGGGGGGCTTCCTGGTGTTTGTGGGTGGGTTTTGGTGTCTCTGTCGGAGCACTGCTGCGACAGTCTAATCTTGATTGCATTTGCTTTTCAGGAAATCCGTGGTGGAAAACAGGAGTTATGATGATGACCTAGCTGCACAGCGCGTTTGGACCGAAGGCCGAGAGATATTGTAAGTATGAGATTTTGCTTTTTGGCTGTTTGGGGGTGTTGTTGCGTGCTTTTTTGCGGGTGGGTTGGCGGGTCTGGGGCATTCCTGGGAAGGTCTAATACCGGATAGAAGTGGTTTGGACCAAATCCATAAGGAAAAGCCTTTTGGCACTTTTTGTAACTTATGGTTCGTTAGGGTTAGCCCTAGCAGCAGGATTGCATGTGTTTCGGGGTGTTCTAGATTTTTGCAACTGGCTATGGATAATTTTGCTTGCTTGCAAGTGGTTTGAATACAATCCACGGTGGGTAAGGGGGTATTTGGGCCTACTTTTACTTTCAAAGTACCTTTTGTCACCATTTTTCTGCTAGGCCTCGTTTTTTGAGATCTGATTGGGGGTCTTCTACATTTTTGCGACTGGCTTTAGTAAGGGTCTTGGTGGGAGCATTGCTGGGAAGGTCTAATTTTGTTCTAAAACACAGTTTACAGTACACCTAGCTTGAGGGGAAAGATCAGCTAAATTAATTTGGCCATACTTATTTATCCTTCAAAAGGTGACTCAGACAGAGTACGCAATTTCAAAAATATTGTACTGTCTATTAGGAAAATCAAAGTGTGACTTTTTGCACCACACAGCGTACATACCTTATATTTATTTATCAGTGGTATTGTAATAGCACTTCCTGTTTTCCGTTCAATAATTACAGGCCGGGTTTCAGTCAACATCCGCCAGGCAGGCAGTGGACAGGGTGCCTTCTGTCAGTGGTCACCAACATTGATGGACGAAGCGTCAGCTGGAATGGAGGAGTGCCGCTAATAAGAGGAATTGTTTGCTGCATGCAACTTACTTACCAAATTCAACAGGACAACTCCAACAACATACAGATGCAGTATCCATTGTTTTCTTCTATGAGTCTGACTGCATTTCTTGGATCTCTCTCTGCTTCTAAATTGATCCCTACAGCCATTTCTTTATCTTCAATTATTGTTTGTCCATGCTGTGCTTTTTTTTTCTTCTCTCAACAAAACCTACCCAAAAAGAAACCCCCATTCCCATCCATTTTCCAAACCCTAACCCTCTTCCCCCGGGCTGTGTGGTTTTGCTTGATGTGTGACTAAATGACATCAATAATTCCACACACTTGCTGGGGAGGATAAGGTCATAGCAACAGGCTGGTGAAGGAATCCGAGGATATATTCTAGACTTACTCAGCTTCAGTACTATTTCTTGTAGTAATAGGAGCCAATGTCAAATAAATTCAACGCAAGTACTAGTTATACTTGCAATACTTTACCATTGTTAGGCTACATTGTGGCACTGTTCTAGTGTACTGTCACCTGCTATATTCTCAATCGTACCGTAACCGTTGTAATGCTACAGTAAGGACAAACCAGGTTTCGTTTTCTTTTTTTCCATAGGCATGCAACTGCCACTGTGTCACACCACTAGTACCACCGCAATGAGGACAGCTGGTGTCTTTGCTGCTTGGCGGTGGCGGTTGGCTTTGGTAGCCCGGCTCTGTACCGCTGGAGCACTGCGCTGGCTGGCAGCCCGTGGGGGCACGGAGGAGGATGCAGCTGTCCCAGTGGAGGATGTTGTGGTTCCACCGGTTGACTGCGTGTCCTCCTCCTCCAGGGCCACCAGCCGCCGATATTTGGCGACAGTGGCATCCAGCCTCCGTTGCCGGGCCATTCGAGCCTGCTCCCTCCGTGATGTCGATTTGGAAGGAGCAACTATATGAAGAAAGAAAGACATAGTCTGTAACCAATGCTCCTTAACATTAATAACACAAAGTGATTGAGCCGAAAGTTGTGTCACAGTACAAGTAGCAAATTGAAAGCACAGTACATTACTATTGAGGACAGTATCTATCTAACCTCCCACTTCTGCATCCTTGCTCTAACATTAGTGGGAGTATAATGAACAAATTCTACAACCACTATGGTCTTCCATTACAGTCGACTATGACAGTACACCAGTCTTATTCTTCTTCTTCTCTCTTGTTTAGGAAAATTGGTACGTTATCTTATGCAAGCCGGCAGAATGCCAGCGCAGTGAACTTGCACCCGAGAAAAACAGACGCACACCATGATGAGTGAGACAGACTTGCGTTACTGTACCGGTCCAGTACATGCAGGTGGTGAAGCTATTACTTTTCTATTACGGGTGGCACTGAGAATACTCTGTTACAAGGGCTACTGCTTAATTAATTTACCTTTCACCCTACAGTGCAAATGAGTACTAGAAAAGGAAAATGAAGAAGCTAAATAATTTGATTATCTATCACTTCACATGGGATGTATTTGATGACATATGGGATGACTTTAGGTGCTTTGCTTATTATTGAGTGAACAGTGATACACCCACACATGAATGACGTACTACTACTAAACTAAAGTTATTAAGAGAGGTACGGAGTGTCCACCGTAATAACCGGATAAATGCTGTGCTTGCAGTTGCAATACAAACTACTGCTACTATTCATGGTAGTATTGGACAAATTTACAATTTATTTTCCTTGCCAGTTGCCTTCCCTATGCCTTCCCTACACTGGAACGGACGTGCGGGTGCGGTGTTACATGCTCTTCAAGGTAACACTTAGTTCATCCAGTGACCATCTACTCTCTCTAGATACACATATGCTATCTAAGAGTCAGATAATACCATGCTCCAGGCATCCATCCATTCAAAGTATATGCACACATACAGTTTCTGTTTCACCCACCCAGGCTGTTCTCCTTCCACCCATCCTTGCTTCATCATTGACCCAGCCATGCATCATACCATATTCTTTCCTTCCCAGCCACCTCGGGGACCAAGCAAACACATATCATTCTTCTTTGCCAGCCGTCATAAAATTTCTCGTCCTTCCTCACTTACTTACACCCTTCTTTCGCTTTTCGTTCATCCCATCCATCAAGTTCATCTAAGATCTTATTGGGATTCTTCTCACCAAAAACTTCACAGCTAAGTCGAAGTACATTTAGAGGAGGCTACTACCTGGTTGATTTATTATACACCCGTGCAGAAAGCACACTATGCAGTCTTCAATCTCAATAAGTAAGGAATATATAGCTTACCTCTTCCCGCCACCACCGTGTGAACCCTCACAGGAACGTCCGGCACTTGCACCGCATCCTCCCCAGAGTCCTCGCTCTGGCCCCGCCACCAGATGTTACACCTACAAAGTACATTTAAGAATGTTAGAAATACACCACTCACTACTATATAATATTTGGTCTAGGAGGAATAAAGAAATGTTAAAAAAACGAAATACAATGTAATAATTTGTAACTGTATACTCTAAAGTAAAAATGTCCCTTTTTCCAGGGAAGGATGTTGTCTTGCTGCACTTTTTGGCACAACTGATGAATGCTTGCTTTTTATTTTTAACACACGCCACTTTTTCTCCTAACAGAAGCTTGACTTCTAAGAACACGATCAGGGTCAAGCTCAAGTTCAAACCAGGTGAGAGCTCAGCTCGACCACAAGAAATGTGTCCAATTAATCGTTAGCACTAAGCACTTTTCCATTTTCTTTTTTTTTTCTTTTTTTTTTTTTTTTTTTAAACCTATATTAGCGTCAAAAGGATATACAAGTCTAGGCCTACAACCAAATCGGCCGGCCTCAATACGTAAAGCAATCAGAAGTTCCAAGGCAAACATTACAGAGTCAATCAGCAAGAAGCAGAGGCAATACAATCGTAAAAAGGGGGAATATACCTAGGAACCAGAGGGCCAAGACACAGGAGCAAAAAAGGTTAATTTTATAATATGGGGATAAGGCGTACGACAGGCTCATTTTCAATATAGAGAGGTCCGAAGTCCCAGAACCAGCCTCAGTGACAATAAGGGGGTATGGGGCCGCAATACAGGAGAGGCAACACAATTCACACAGGAAGATCGGGATAATATAGACATAATCGACACTTGAACATTATCATCGTTACATGCCCACCACCCAAACCACAGCTAAGCCAGAACAGAGGGATCGGAGAAACCTTACATCAAAACTAACCCGTCATAGTGACCTCTAGGAAAAAGGAGGGAGGGGGACGGGGGCGAGGAAAAGAGGGGGAAGAGGGGGGAAAGAGGGGGAGGGGAGGAGGACAAGACGGAACAATGAGAAAAAGAAATGAAATACAAAAACGAAAGAAAGAAGACACGCCAACACAGGCGTCCCGTGGCGGGAGTACAGGAGAAAACAGGAGTATCAGCACCAGTGAGGGTACAGCAATCGAGAAGAAAAGCAACCGAACCATGAAAGGAGGGTTAACGACGCCACACACCCCACCCCGAACACCCCACGGGAGGCAGGGACAGACGCGGCATTACTATAAAGAGATACAAAAGGGCCATAGAACCATAAAACAAACAACAAATAGAACCCAACCCACCCATCCCACCCTGCACCCCTGTAGAAGGCTATGGCCTACCCTTCAGACAGCGTGCCTGTCGCCCTAAACCAGAACCCGAAATATAGCAAGAAAGAAAGAGAGAAGAACGAGACAAAAAGAAACAAAAACAGAAATAAAGAAAACAGGAGGGAGGAGCATAAGAACAGAAATCAATACGGTCGGCCGCTGCCCTCCGCCCAACCAGACAATCGCAGCAAAAACAGACCAGGACGACACCCCATCAAGCGCCATAAAACTTACAGAGGAGGGGACCACCCACCGCTCTATGGGTACAAACAACTACGCCACTAAGTCGTATACCCATAATCAACCAGGAGTCGTGCATATCACCCCCATCCCTTCCGAACCACAAATCCCACCCACCACATGACAGTGTAAAATGAGATACTCAATACAAGACCAGCACACAGTCGAAAAAAATGTTGACTACCACGTAGACATGGGGGGTAAATCGGTCCGCAAGTGAGCAAAAGTCCGAGCAGAGAGTTTAAATGCATCAGCAATCGCAGCACGGGTGATGAAGAACAGGAGTTCAGTTTCGCCGCTTGGGAAGGCGAGGGGGTCTCTGTAGTAGACAAAGGCAAAGCCATCTAAGCAGGTGCAGGCGGCAGTCCACCAATATTTCCAGGCATCCGAGCCGAACAGGGCAGCAGCAAAATGTCCAAGTCCCCGGGGTCAGAACCTCGAAAAACAGGGAGCTCCAAAGTCACCGGCACACAAAATGATCTTCGATCAGCGGCAGCAACACTTGCAGCAATCGAGGGGGGCGAGGCAATGGAGTCACTGAAACAAGAGGGTGGCAAGAAGAAACGGCTGCTCAAAATGGCGGCAGATCGTGGCGGACTCACAGGGACATCGGGGGCCAGGGATGCGCGCAGGGATCTCAGAGCTTCCAGGATATCTCTGACCGTAAGCTCACGCTCACCAGACCGGACCCCCGCGCAATTAGGCAACCCACGCCCGCCGCAACAAGGCGCTTCATGTTTCAGAGGGTCGGCCGCCATTTCGCGAAGTCAGCCCAGTCGCCGCCCTCCGCGACCCCCAAAAAACAGTTCAAAAATGTAGGACTTCACAGAGCTCCGGGGGGTTCCCAGCAATGGCAGCCTTGGTGCCGAAAGGATGTCCGCCCAATGCGGGTCTCCGCCTACACCAGCACCGGTGCCCCCAACAAGCAGAGTCCGGGCGCAGAGGTCCAGGGCCGCCGGTCAAAGCAGCGGCGGGGGGAGGACCCCTTCACAGAATCAGTCCCCGGTGCATCTCACCCACATCAGCCGCGCGGTCACCAGGGCAGGCCCGGATCAGGATCGCCGGGATTTTCGCACAACGGCTCTCATCATTGGTTCACTCTCTCGACCGGGGCCGACAGTCGTCGGACCCCACAGGCTAGGTCCCGGTCTAGGTTCCACGGAGGCCCCGGTCTTGCGGAGGGCACAACTTCGGAGCCGCTGCACGTCGAAACCTCCGGGCCAAATGGTGAGTACAAGCGAGGTGTTCCGTTTCCGATTCTCCGATAATGCGTCGTCTCCGGACAGGATATTATACAGGATACATGATCAGGCCGGAGGGCTGCGGGAGCCGAGCTAAAAGGCGACCATTACGCTCGCGAGCTTGGCTCCTCCCACTTTTCCATTTTCAGTTAAACTTTTACTTTTATGACAAAGTGTATTTTAATAAATGTGTTTAGTTTTAATAAAGCTTTTAAACTTAAATAGACTCTGTGGTTTTTGGTCCTCCAGACTAGAGTGGATGAGCTAAAGGTTTTGGAATTTTTGCAAGCATGAGTGCCTCTGACACCTCTTGACTGACTCCGTACTCTTGTCCTGCGTTGGATAATCTAATCATCATTGGGGATCAATCATCGGTGACTTTGGGAGCTAAATGACTCTGCCACACTATCTAGTCAGTAAGGAGATTGGGGGTTCTTCAAAGTCTGATATCACTGAGGTATGTGGAAAGAAAGTCTACCTGCGCCTATTATAATTGATAAACAATGCACTATTTAGTGTTCATAGTTCGGTTTGTGCAGATTTGTCCCTGCAACAGTAGTAGAATGGATTGTCCTCCTATCCAAACCAAAAGTAAAGTAGTATCTTATTCTTTCTTGGTGGTCATTCACCTTTTTATTGTTGGCAATTGTCAAAGCATAAACATTTAGAAGACTTGAAAAGACATTATGGACAATCCCAGAGGACTGCACTCAGTGCATAGAGCTATTGCTGACTAGAATGGGAGTCCAATGGAATTGCCAAATGTGCAATCTTAGTTAGCTACACAGACAGACTAATAAGAATAATCTAGTAATACCACAGGGAGTCATAGTCGATGCAGGATAAGAATTTAGATCCAGTCTACAAGAAGATCAAAGACGATTTAGAAAAAATCGAATGATGAACGCTAGGAAAAAATAGGTACTCTATATTAAAATTAAAACTTACTGGGGCCAGCAAAGGAGCCCTCGCCTGCCCGATCCTGGCCTGCATCCTCCTGAACAGCACCCTCCTCCTCCTCCTGTGTCCTCTTGCCCTTGGGGGGAGCTGATGTACAACATGAAAGAAAGAAAGACCAGAAAACATGGATGAGATTTGTCAACCAAATCAAACATTTCAAAAGAACAATAACAATATATTTTGGAGACATAGCAAATAGATTCCACTATTCCACAGGATATATTGACCAATCTCATATGGTATACTACGTTATTCGTATTGCCTGATTTGCGGACCGTTGACTTTGAAAGTTCCTATGTAACTCACTAAACAGACTACTAAAAAGGTTTGCCTAGGCCTGGCAGGCAGCAGTCCGCAGCACGCGAAGTGACAGACAAAGTCCATCGTGCTTGCAGATCAGTGAATACTCAAACTATCAATCCACCGACCACCACCACTATTTCTTCTTATAGCCATGTGTCTAAAGGAAGTACTGGACTTCAGTCTGTTGGGGCTGATTTAGAAGTCCCTTGCGGCTCATTTTACTCCATTGTTGTGTGACTTTTGGGACGCAGCGGCAGAACAAAAGAGGCACCATGGTGCGGCGTATCTAAAAAAAAAAATGACGCATATGGGAGATGCATCACGTTGTAAAGCCCTGCGCCATCAGGGGGCGTTCCGGCGCAAGGGAGGGCGTTCCTGCGCAGGAACGAATCCTAAAAGTGGCTGAGGGAAATCTACAAGATGTCAATCAGTCACTTTTAAGACAATGATGCGTGACTGAAACACTGCGCCTGCTTGAAGCCGACGTACGGCTTGATGCAGCATTGGGGAGATAGGGCACCCCAGAGCATTGCTGGAGCTGCGCCATCGTTGGCACGCAACTCCAGCAATGCGCCGCCTTTACGGCACAGATGCGTAAGGCTTCTGTGACATTTTGGGCCCATGGGTGGTGGTGGTGGCATGGCGCACAATTACTGCCGCATCCCTGCTACTTTGCAGGGATGCGCCGGTAATTGAAAATATGACCCTTAGTGTCTAGCATTACGCAGTTCTTTACACTACACTCATACATAATTTCTCAGGCCAATGAAATGAACACAAAATACAAAACAAATAAGCATAGTAGCAAGCAAGGCTACTGAGAAGGAGAGCAGTGCACCTGAAATGCATAGAAGATTTTGAAATATAATTTACCTACAATGTAATCGGCAGCATTATTGCTCTTGGTAAAGAACAAAGATTTGCAAATAACAGAGCCGGATAAAGCAGAGTAGTGATGAAATAGTTAGAAATAGCTACTACTACTCACCAAGCCCGGGGACCTCTACGCCGAGCGCGTCCAGCAAGTCGCGTTCCCGGTCCATGACATCCGTCCAGCGGTGGGTGGCCTGGTTATAGGTGCGCCGGACCCCAGAGAGCTTAAACATGGCCCGGTACACCTTCTCCCACCGCTTCCGGCGCTCCCGGATGCCATAGCCGGTTGCGATCTTGCCGCCTCCCAGGATGGTCTTGGGGAGGCGGCGCTAGACGTGGAATATTAGTGCGGCCACCTCCTCCGCGCTAAAGATCTCCCGTGGCATCACTAGCTCCCCCCTCAAACGCCCGCACGGGAGCCGGGCACGGGGTGCGGGACCCTTCCCCTTCTCAGGGTGCTTCCCGGCTCCCTTTACCATGGTCTGGGCAGAAATGAATGTAAATAATAAAGAAGAAATAGAATAGGGAAGAAGAAAAGGAAAGAGTTTAGAAAAGTAGTTTAAAATTAACAAAAAGTAGCAGAAAACACAAAAATATAGAGCTAGAAAAATAGAGGGATAGATAATAAGTAAAATAGATCAAAAAAACTTCAAACAAGCAAAGGATGGAAGAGATTCAGAGAGGATACAGAAAGCATGCCCAGAACCATAGCAATGAATGAGAAACAAGATGGCCGCGCCCGTTCACGACCGCATGGGTAAGTTCGCGCGAGATTTTCCTCGCGATCACGCGCGAAATTGTGCTAGCGAGCAGCACACTTTGCGAGATTACACATAGCGGATGGAAACAGAATTACGTCACGCAAACAAGATGGCCGCGCCCGTGTACGACCGTTAGGGTAACTTCGCAAACGTATCGCTACAAGCGCCTTGCGAACATGCACAAAATCACGCGAACATACACGCCGCAAAAAAAAAATAGTGTATTCGCACGCATTCGCGGCTTCCGAAATCGATCTCGCACGGATTTGCTCCACCCCGAAAATGGCGCGAAATTGCAGAAAAACGATTTTTGCTAAACTGAAAGCAATCAGCAGGTGCAAAAGTTCAAACTTAACATTAGTAACCATTCACTCTAGTGCTTCCTGAGGGGCCCCTCCAGAGTTCAGTTGCCTATTTGCAACTATTCTATGACCCTGCTATGACCCAAACAGCAGGCTCATAGAATAGCTACAAGTAGACCATAAAGGTCCTGTGAAAAAAAAAAATTCACTGCAACAGAAAGGAAATTACAGATAAGGAAGGAAGCAGGTGCCAGCAAGACTGGAAGTTTCAAAATTACTGACACATTAATGACCCCCAAATTAATTCATGGCAGTTGAAGAAGGGCAGGTGTGCTTGCTTTCACTGCAACAGAAAGCAAATTACAGATAAGGAAGGAAGCAGGTGCCAGCCAGACTGGAAGTTTCAAAATCACTGACACATTAATCAACCCCAAATTAATTCATGGCAGTTGAAGCAGGGCAGGTGTGCTTGCTTTTTTTCACCCCCATAATCTACAGTGATAAACAAACCTAATGGGTGGCAGTGAGGATGTACCAGAGGGTGGCATGGGTGTACCAGAGGGTGGCAGTGGTGAAACAGAGGGTGCTGTGAACCTGTGATGATAAACCAGACGTAGAAACAACATAGTCGCGGCGTTGCGAGCCGAAAAGTAAGTTCGCAATTGCGAAATGGTCCACAAATCCTCGCGAACGCTCGCCAACACAAAAACCACAAAAATCCGCAAATCCGCGAGAGTTCGTGGATTTTGCGGATTGCGAATCCGTAAATACGCAAATTCGCGTACGCGAGATCCACTAGATCCGCCCATACTTAATAATCATATATTTTGAGTTTTGTATAAGACACACTAAATAATATAAAAGAAAATTTGGAACCCCCCCACCCTCCACGTGTTAATGGAAGCATCATATATTTTGATGCCCGACGGGCTTTCTTCCACCCCCAAATAAACCTGTCAGTAACTGACTGAAGCTGCATTAGTTGTATCCGCGTCAGCTCTAAAGGAACTGTCTGGAAATAATAGAGTACTTTAGGGAGAATGCACATTTTTAATACATTCCGGCGCCCGACCATTGACAGATGTAGGCATTCTACCTTTTCTAGTTGTTTTTTAACAGAGCCTACAATGTCAGACCAATTTACTTCTATTATTTCCTGGATAGACATCCTGATTTTAATCCCCAAGTACTTAGCCTCAGGCATTACTCGAGATTCGCCTGGGCATAGCCCAGCCGTACAAACGACTTGGGTTTTAGAGATGTTTAACTTATACCCGGCAACCTGTCCAAACATTTGCGTTAAGTTTTCTACCTCTCTTAAAGCAGATGCAGGATCCGATGTCACAACGGCAATATCGTCCGCATATGCTAAAACACGCATGTTGAACTCGCCAACTGACATCGATTGAATAAAATTCGGAGAACTCCAATAGCTGTAATAATGGTTCTATATATATAGCAAACAACAAAGGAGAACACGGACATCCCTGCCGTGTTCCCCTAGTTATATGTACAACTGGAGATTCATGTCCCATAGTGCATATTTTTGCACAAGGACACTTATACATAGTACGTATTGCCTGCATAAAGTCCGGTCCGAACCCCATCCTGTGCATTATAGCCCATAAAAAAGCCCATGTAACACGATCAAATGCTTTTTCAGCATCTAGAAAGATAATTCCAATATTCTTTTTCAACGTAGTTGCAAAGTCTATTGCTGATATAACCCTATGGAGGTGGTTGACCGTGCTTCTGCCAGGGAGAAACCTGTGTTGATGCCGAGATACAAGGGAAGGGACAACTTGCAGCAGGCGAGTTGCCAGTATTTTAGAATAAATTTTAGCATCTGCATTAATTAATTAATTAACTCTTGGCTTACCGGGGGCACTCAGACTATGTGTGCTGCTCCTGAAGACTGTACTTTATTAATGATATAGCTCACCTGAGGCAGAAAGCCGGGTGATAGTTTGCTTGCTGCTTTTATAATTATTGTTTTAATTATATTTTCATTTGCCCGTGTTATGCTGTTTTATAAAATCACAAACCTTGTGTAACTCACACTCCCATTGCCCGCACTGTCCTCTCCGTTTTCCGCAGACGATTTGGGTACTGTGGCCGGAGACGTCTCTTGTCTCTTGTGTTACACGGCGGCCTTATTTCCTAAAGAACTACAAGTCCCAGCGCTCTTGCACTGTACACGGGACTACAAAGGGAGATGGCCACTTCTCCGCGCAGCGGACGCGTGCAGCGGGCGCGCCGCTGTCGCGCCGAAGTCGAGCCTAAGTCCTGCCCGTCTGCGCCCGTCCGCGCCAGGCTGGGCCCTGGGGCCATCAATTCTACTCAAGAAGGCCTTACCTCTGGTCACCAAGGTACTGCTATTAAATACACTGTGGGGGAATTAAATTCCTTAAGACATGTGCCATATATATACTGCTCAACCTGCACATTTCCTATTCATGGTTTTAACTGTAACAATTGTGGATTTTCTTTGGGCAGGATGAGCAGGTGTAAACAGTGGAAACGTCCACATAAGTATGGCAAATCGAATGTTACTAAACCCTCTTCTATTACTCCCAAACTTCAGTTTTGGAGCATAAACTGTAGGTCTCTTCCAAAGCACAAAAATCGCATTTATGATTTTATAGTCGATGAAAACCCTGATGCCATGTTCCTGACGGAAACTTGGCTTCATGCGAGCTCTGGACCTGACATTGCTTTTGCAATTCCTCCTGGCTATGTCATGGTCAAGAGAGACAGAGATACTGGCAAGGGAGGTGGTATTGCTATAATTTTTTTTATCTAGTTACAGCTGTAAGTTTGAAGCCTTTACCCTCCAGGGTTGTGAGGCCGCCCAATTCAAACTAGCAATTAGTGCTCAGATGTCTTTATCTGGACTATTGATATATCGTCCTCCCGGTAATTCCAATGTATGGGCGACATTCTTCTCTGAAACTATTGCTCCACTGATCCTGAAGGCTGACAATTTCACCATCTTGGGGGATCTGAACTTACATTTCGAAGACCCTCAATGCACTATTAGCAAAACCTTTTTAACTGATTTAGAAGTTCTTAATATTCTATTGTGCAATTCAGGATCTACGCATTCCGCAGGGCATTTGTTGGATCCTGTCTTCTCGAACCTTCCGTATGACTGTGAACCTGCCGCTCGTCCTTTGGAATGGTCGGATCATTTGGCAGTTAAATTTTCTCTCTCGTGTACTAAGATCACAGCATCTGATGATGCTGATACAGGAGAAAGTTTTACGTTGTTGGGGTAAGCGTAATATCACTGATTTTAACTCGCATCTGTCTGATACCTCACCAAATGTTAACTCATCCCTTTTGGTGTTGGAGGCGGCTGTCTCCAAATGGTTGACTACTGCTGTTGACAAATTTGTTCCTCTTGCATCCATGCATTCTCTGCCCCACCGTCACCCTGCGGCATGGTTTTCGGAGAATTTAAAAACCATGACATCTCAATGTAAGGCACTTGAGAGGCAATGGAGGCGTTCCTACTCTCCCTCTCGCAAGGTGGCATATAGGGTGGCTATTAGAGATTACCATAAACAATGTAAAATAGCTAGAGCTACCTATATCGCCAATACTGTAACACAGGCTCAGAATTGTCCTCGCACACTTTTTTATGTAGTAAGGAAACTGATTGGCGCAGACTCTACTCCTGCCCCTCCTGTTCTGAATGAGGCACAATGTAACTCTATCACTGAGTTTTTTATCACCAAGGTGGAACTTATTTATGACTCTTTGAGTCTTCTACCTTCGAGCGAAGAATTATCATCTATGTTTGTGCCTGTTCAAAACAGTCAGTCTCCCTTGACAATCAAACTTACCAATTGGCCGCTTTTTGATGACGTTTCTTTTGCTCGCTGCCTCGAGAGCATCAAATCCGGTTCTCCCCGCGACCCTTTACCGGCTAAAATCTTTAAACAACTTGATTTGAACCCTCGTCGTGTGGTGATGAAGCTCCTCAATTCTTCGCTGATAGAATCCCATGTTCCACAGGAGTGGAAACATGCGATGGTTATCCCTCAGCTAAAAAAGGTTGGTGCGGATGTCTCCAATTTATCCAACTTTAGGCCTATCGCGTTGCTGCCTATTTTTTCTAAAATCTTAGAAAGGCACATCAATTCACAGCTGACACTCTTGGTAGAGAGTTCGGGCTTTTTGCATCCATCGCAATCCGGCTTCAGAGCACACCATTCCACAAAGACCACACTTTTGGCAGTTACTGAGAATTTACGGCACAGTATCGATCGCGGGGATACATCTGCACTTATCCTTTTGGATTTAAGTGCGGCGTTCGATACCGTGTCCCATTCCATCCTTCTCACAACTCTCCAATCTCTGGGAGTTGGGGGCTCAGCTCTGGCTTGGATAGCCTCTTTTTTAAGTGGTCGTACCTTTCAGGTTTTTTCAGCCAAAGCATCCTCGAAAATATGTGCATCGGCGTACGGCGTTCCCCAGGGGTCTATTCTCAGTCCACTACTATTTAACATCTATGTTAGACCCCTGGCCACTATTGTGGAGGAAGCCGGTTTGACTTTATTTTCTTACGCCGATGATAGACAAATCATCTTCTCCCTCTCCAACAGGGAAGGTAATAACATGTCGGCTCTTAAGCAGGGTTTGACTCGAGTGGCAGAGTGGATGCAGGATAATTTCCTCAAGTTAAATGGGGATAAGACCGAGGTTGTGATCCTGGGCAAGGGTAAAGATCTATGGGGTCCTCAACATTGGCCCGAGAGCATGGGTCCTACCCCTCAACCCGTTGCTCAGGTTCGCAATCTCGGATTCCTCATTGACGAAAAGCTCACAATGCGGCAACAGGCCGTCAGGATGGCTTCCATCTGTTTTGCCACCTTAAGATGGCTTCAAAAAATCTTGTGGATGCTTCCCGCCTCTACACAGAGGACTGTGGTCCAGGCTTTGGTAATATCTTGCCTGGACTACGGGAATGTCCTCTATCTTAGTGCCGATTTAACAACAGTGAGTAAACTTCAGGTCGTCCAAAATGCGGCCGCACGGCTGTTACGCAATGTTCCACGGAGAACATCTGCCTCTCAAGCCCTTTGCGATCTGCATTGGCTGAGAATAACGAATAGAATTAAATTCAAGGCCTTATGTTATATCTTTAAGATAAAACAGGGCTCTGCCCCGAGGTACCTACAGAACCTCATTCATGCTTATAAGCCCAGTCGTAGTTTGAGATCCTCAGGAAAAGGAGATTTTATTGTCCCTAGATTTAGGTTGGTGAAGATGGGCGGCCGCTCCTTTTCTCATCTAGGCACTAAATCCTGGAATGCCCTGCCTGTGACCCTGAAGTTGGAGACAGATCTTCTTACGCTTCCGTAGGGGTTTAAAAACTTGGCTTTTTCAGCAGTAATTTGAGCAGTCTTCTTTAGTAGCTTCATTGACATAGGCTTGGTAGTTCATTCTTCTTCAGTCTATCCCTTGGCGCCGGGAAACCCACTGCGGGTAGCTGTGCACCTTATAAGTTTAAATAAATAAATAAATAAATAGGCCTGTATGACCCAGGAGAACAGGGGGGCTTATCCTTTTTTTTTTTAAACGACTATGTTAGTGTCATCCCAGGAGACAGGAGGGTTTCCACCTTGAGCTGTTACAAAAGTAATAAGCATATCCTCTTTAATCATTTCAAATAATATACGATAGACCTCCAATTGGAGTTTATCTGGCCCAGATGCTTTCCCAAGTGCCAATGCATCTAATGCTGACTGTAATTCCAATATAGAAATTGGAGCCTCCAGTCTCTCCCTCTCAAAAGGCCCGAGTTTGCAAAAATCAAAATCCTGAAGATAAGACTCAATACATTCCTCAGCAACAGGATCTTGAGTGTAAAGTTCTTGATAATACTTACAAAAAACTTCCATAATTTCCTCCATAGTTTCAACCATGTCCCCACTAGCATTTTCAAGTACCTCGATGCGTTGCGCCGCCTGTCTGCCACCCATTCTTTGAGCCAAGCATCTGCCCGTTGCCTCCCCGTATTCATATCTTTCAGTTTTATTAGCCTGATATTGGGCAGCAATATCCTGACTCCATATCCCATTAATCCTGGCTTTACAGCTGGCAACCTTTGTTTGTGCTATACAAGAGTCGATGTTGGAACAGATTATGGCAGTGAGCTCACATTCTGCCATTCTAAGTTCCGCGATCAATCCGGTTATCAAAGCTTTTTGTTTTTTTTGTTTGGCGCATCCATAGCTGCATGTTTCCCCCCGAAGTCCCACTTTAAACGAGTCCCAAACCATAGGTTGAGAAGCAGTGCCACGGTTAAGATCTAAAAACTGCTTAGCCCATGCCTTAATATGATTTATAAATTGCTCGTCGCAGACTAATTTTTTATTGAAGGTAAATGCACGTACTTCCCGCTTCATTTTGCAGCATGTCAAATCTATAACCACTGGACTATGATCAGAGGTAATTCGGGCATAACTTGCATATTCGCACCAACGGTTAGAAATCGGGGAAGAAAAATATATTCTAATCTTACTAATTTAGAGTGGGGAGAAGAAAAAAAGTATACCCCGGATTCCCAGGTTGCAACGTTGCCCACCCATCAACCAATCCATGTTGCAATATCAGCTGCCTTAATGCCCTAAATACCTTCGGCTTGCGACCTTTATAGTTCTTAACAGAAGGATTCCAGGTTTGGGTATCACCATGTACATTAAAATCCCCAAGTATTATCATGGGGGTTGCCCACTGTGCCAATTCTAGATTTAAATACTCAAAAATTTCTGGCTTATCAGAATTAGAGCCGCTTATTGTGCATATTGTAATCTTAGTAGTCTCTATTATACACTCAGTAATCGCCCACCGCCCGAAGTTGTCCACCCGCGTCATACCAGTTCCTACAACCCCCCCACCCCCCACCCCCCAGTATGACCCTATCCCTTAACTAAGGCAATAGGGTAGTACACCCTTGTGATGTTCGGTGAGTGGCTCCCCTTACGACTTGGCTCAAATCAATAAACATTTTCTTAGCAAACGATATGCACATCGATCATATAATAATAATCATAATTAAATCATAAAGTATCTGAGTACTGTACCAATCAGTCAAACCAAAGTAAGTAAATAGTCTTTTGCTTCAGCCTCAGATGTAAAGAAAACGGGTCTGGCCCATATGAACAGTTTTTAATGTTGCTGGCTGGAGTAGGAAAACTTGTAGGCCCTTAGCTTGAAATGAAGCAATTAATTGACGAAGCTTCCAGCGTTTCTCAACAGTCGAATGACAAAAATCTGGCCGCACAAATAACTGTATGCCCTTACCAGTTCTCTTCCAGTCGGGTCTAGCCTTGTCATAAAGTACCTGTCTTGCCAAAACATTATTTAAAGAAATCAAGATTGCTCATGGTTGCTGGGGCCCTACTTGCATACTTCTTGCTGGTCGCAGCCGAAAAGGGAATTTATGGGCCCTTTGAATCTCATGCGTCCAATTCCAATCTGTCACCTCGGGAAATGCTTCCTCAAGAAGTTCTACCACAAATTTCCGTGTGTCCTGCCCCTCTAGGCCTTCCGGAACCCCTAGTATTCGTAAATGATTGCGGCTGAGGCGATTTTCCAACTCATCAAACTTGTCGTGGACGTCATCTTTATGTGCCTTTATTTCTGCTACATCCGCCTTTTGATACACCATCTGGTCTTCCAAAGATGATATCCTGGCCTCCGCGTCTACCATACGGTCAGTAAAATCATTGCATGTCTTTACGAGGCGCCGAACAGTGTTTTGTAGCTTCTTACATGCTGTATGAGTTTTGAGATGTTCAGCTCGGGCCTCCAACCTATGGTCGTTAATAGACCTGTAGATTTCTTCCAATGATACTGAGCCAGGTACTAGGCTAGATACCAGAATTACCGCACCTCCATTGGCTTGATCAGAAAGATCTAACCTCTCCAATAACTGTGTTCCAACAGATACCTCCCAGTCGGTCACTTCGGTAGTAGTAGCTGATCCAACACTGCCTCCTCTATCCTTCTTCTTACGTATAGTAGAGGCCTGAGCAGAAGTACCTGCAGAAGAAGTATTCTGGTATTGACTACAATCGATGTTAGGGGAATTTGAAATACTATCTCCACCTTCGACCTCCGGAAGTGAAGGCTCATCCTCCAAATCCGACCCTTCTGACTGCTCTGACAGAGAATAGAATTCCCCATCCTTACTACTTAGCGGTTCATGGGCTTCTCCCTCGCTTACAACACCTTCTCCGTCCTCCTTGGCATTCAAATCATCACCGCCTTCATCAATCTCAACCAAAGTATGAGGTATCACCGGCGGTATCACAGGAGGTAACACTGCCTGAGATGGAAGACATTGTTCCGCATTTACGCCATTACAGGTAATCGCTTTCTCTACATTAAGATTAGAATTAGGATTAAAGTAATAGTTAGAACTAGGAGCAGCAATACCAGCTTTTTTCCCTCCAGAGGCAGACTGGAACATTTGTGGTATTTGTGGTATTTTTGGATTGCCCAAATTAATATCTTTACTTGGCCCGGTATGTCCAGAATCATGGGCGCTCTGCATTTCTTTAGCCTTTGGAAGTGTTGCACGTGTACCAACTATTGCTTCGCCAACAGATTGAGTTTTTCCACCCCTAGCCGCTTTAGGTGGCATAGTAAAGTTAAACTCAACCTAACATGCCAAAATTAAGAAATTATTCCAGCTCCTCAGATAGTTACACACACTTATATACAACAAAACTACCAATGTTGTTTTTTTTTGTTTTTTTATTTCCTTGAAATTTTATCCAGAGATAGCAACAGTTGCAGCTGCTAGGCGTGATACTAGCAACAGTTCTATTTTTTCAAAAATACAATGTATCAGCCGGAATAGTTGGCTTCAGGGTACAATCCAATTATGATCACACTCCCATGTGTTAACCACAATAAATGCTCATGCAGCTTCACCCAGTCGAAATCGAAAATTGAAAAGCAGCTCCCTTGCTACTGCCCTGAACGGTAGAGATGCAGTCACAGAAAAACTTCTTCAATCTTCACTCCCTCAGGTTTTTGAAAAGCAGTCACTCACACGCGTCCGCTGCGTTGTATGACTCCCCTAGTACCTGCAGTACCCGCAGCATGTAGCCTGCTTCCGTCACGGAAAGCAGCCAGCAACCGGCAGCCGCGGTCTCGCTTTCCCTAACCAGTTGCAGCGTGTCTCCGTCTCCGTCTCTATGCTCCAACGGATTGGGCGCTCCGGTCTCGATCTCCGGCACCAGTCTGCCGCACACACCACTCGGGCCGCCCCCAGGCTCTAAAACAGAGAAACCGTTGCAGTCACGGTCAGTCCAACGGTCCTCCGACGCCAAAGCGCCTGCACCACGGCAGCAACTCGGTGAACAATCTCAGAGTTCCCGCGGTTTTTTTCCCCCAATGCCGCCGCTACACTTCTGCCCCACCACACCAGAGCACAGCAGTCGGCCAAACCAGCCAGCAAAGCGGCAAAGTCAGGTGAGCCAAGTCGAGGGTCAGAGAGCTCCTCACACACACGCCAGCGCAGCGGACGCCATCTTGCCCAAACAGCCCTTTCTAAAGACAGGATTTCTCTAAGAGTCCTATCCAGAATAGTGGGGCCATTGTTCTATTTCCATTCAGGTGATCTTTGCAGTCCCATTGCATTATCGGACCTTTCAGACTCTAACGGTGAGGCATCTTCAACGGGGTCATTCTTATTACGAGATGATCCATCCCATTCCAGACACCAGAGCAGAGCTGAAATGGTGGCTTGACAGCATGACCAACTGGAATGACAGGGCTATATTTGGCTCCCGCCTGGACGTGGTGATCCAATCAGTCATCCGACAGTGGGATTGGGTGCAGGAAAGTCTCCACAGGGTGGCAATGGAATCCAATCGAATCATAACTCAATAGCAATTGCTTGGAGCTTTTAGCGTACTCTTTCATCATCAAAACACAAGCCCCTCCACTCTTCCAGATGTTGTGTTTTTACTGAGGATGGACAACGTCTCCACCATCCAGTACATCAACAGACTGGGCGGGACCAAGTCACAGGTGTTAATGGAGATTTCCAAATAATTTTTGGCACTACTGTCTTCAACATCACATAACGGTGATCGCAGATTATCTCCCAGACAGAGACAATGTAGTTGCAGACTGGAATTTTCAATATCTCCAAGACACCAGCGAATGGACATTGCACCCATTTGCCTCACATCTTTCCAACCAACTTCCAAAATTATTTTCTTGGCACCTGGATCTGATGACCACAGATGACTTCCTTCAGGATTGTCACAGCCCTCTCTGCTATACCTTCCCCTCTTCCTCCCGATTCCGGGGGTATCTACTCAAACCCGCAGTCAGCAAGCACAACTCATCCAGATTACTCCACTATGGAAATCCCAATCTTGGTTCACCCGTTCTAATACAGATGTCTTGCGTGTGTCCGTCTCTGATTGCTCAATTCCTGGATCTTCTTCTGGATCCCTCAGGAACTTGACATCACCTACTGATGCAGGGCCATCTACATCTCATGGCGTGGTGCCTTTCAGGGACCGCTGGCTCCTACCTGGCCTTTTGGGCCAATCTGAAAAATTCCTTCTCTGTTCCTAGTCCGACACCACACACAAGCGCCATGCATCTGCTTGGCGATGATGGCTGGGTTGGTGCGACCAAAGGAGGTTGTATCCCCTGGGGGCCCCCATTGTCTTTGTAATAATCTTTCTAGCAGGACTAGTGTCTTCTGGATTGACTTATTCTTCTGTCAACAACGATCGCTCTGCCATTTCAGCAAGTCATGCATTAAGGACTCGAGGGCAGGGAATGTTCTACACATTTCTTCTTCAGCATTATAACAGGGTTTGGTTGATGTTTATAACCCACCCAGATTCTGGATTTATATGTCTTTTGAAAACCTTTACAATGTTAAATTAAGGGTATTGGCTTAATAGTATGTGGATGTTGCTCCAGTATCTTTGGAAATCACACGTTCTTCCTTTTTCCATGTTCTGAGCAGAAAACAGAATAAGCGGATGTCAGCAGGATAAATTCAATTCTTGTTTTGCTTCAGATGTTTCGGCAAGTTCTTCGGTCCAGTTAGGCAGTCGTGTGGCCAGTTGGGTTCACCCAGTTCGTTCTGTTATCAGCATTTTAAAGTTTCAGACTGTTCGACGTCACTGGCGAAGAAATAGGATGTAATATGGCG
Organism: Lissotriton helveticus; assembly: GCF_964261635.1. Taxonomy (NCBI): domain Eukaryota; kingdom Metazoa; phylum Chordata; class Amphibia; order Caudata; family Salamandridae; genus Lissotriton; species Lissotriton helveticus. The sequence goes on from NC_136061.1 coordinate 259,475,724, forward strand.
TCTTAGCATTATATCGGAGTAGGCATGTCCAGATTGGGTGGCTGAGGATGACGTCATGAGTGGCTTATTGGGAAATATAGCTTTTCTTTTCAAACGTTAAATTCAATTAGCTGCTGTAAAAAAAATTTAATAAACAGCGATGAAAGAGAAAGTAGAATCCTCGCCTTGAAGTCCTTAATAGAATTGAAAATTATAGACGCGTTAGTGAAGAAATTTTTATCCCCAGCTGACTTCCTCAAACAAATGAACATTCTAGAATTTCCATTGTAGAGAAGGATGAGTAGGCAGAGAAAGAACTTGGTCACCCACCTGAATTGAAACAGCCATTGGCAAGGCCAATTGATCTCGCCCATGAGAGCTATTGGCTTTGTCAATGTTTTAGAGCAATGCTGTACAGCAGCATGGATGCTTTGTAGTGTGGCTAAATCCAATTTGTAGATCTCGCCTACGCAGCGCGCAAGCACTGCTTAGGAAGGACCTCTTGGAATCGCTCAGGACTTTTGTTTAAACTCGTGCATATTTTGCACTGTTCTCTATTGGCACTTGTGCACGTTTTGCGTTTCCCTTGCGGGAGCGAGCAGCGGCGCCATCTGTTAGCAATTATCTTGCTCCCGCTATCAAAACAGATGGCGCTGCTGCTCGCTCCCGCAACGGAAACGCTGTGCGTGTCTGATCCCTGTTTGAAACATTATCTGTGTGCTTTGGTTACCATCACGCTAATCGCCTAGCAAGGCCAGATATGTTACTATATGTTATGTTACTATATTTTTGTATAGCGCAAATCACCACTGGTCTATAAGTGCTTTCAAAGAAAAAGGTACACAACACACTGCTACCGGTAGACCGCCCGCAACCATACAGACGGTTTAAGGTATTGATGTTATCTTTTTAAACAAGTGGGTGTCCGAAAGCCCAGCTGTTCCTCCCTGTGGGCCTATGGAGGGTGTTGGTGTCCCTTAGATCCCTCCCATAGAGGCAGCCATAAGCTAGGTTGTTGCTATAACACACTTTATTATAGGTAAAGGTTACAGGGGAAACACAGTTCTCCGGAATTAGGAACGTTACACAAATGTCCCACTTCGTCCAGGCTTGTCCTCTCTGGGGTCTTTATGGTGTTCGCTTTCCCGGTGGGGTGTTGAGGTGTCAGGGGAGGAGTCGAAATAATGAGCAGGAAGGGAAAACACAAGAAAATAAAGATTAGGCCACTGGCCTGTAATGTTTTTAGAAAAAAAAGGGGTAAGGGTTTGTGCAGCCATCACCCGTAACCTAAGTAAGGGGTGCCTAGGTGAGGGAATAAAGTGACTTTTTCGGTGTCGCTTTTAATCCTGTCCACCAGCCCTTAAAAGAAAAAGAATGTGCTAAAGGCACTTGCCTGTAACCACGACTCTCTGTGGTTGTGGTGAAGGGAGATCCAGCCTCCTCACTTGCCTCTGGAGTACTGGTCCCAAGCGTAGTGCTCTGGGAGCGTTCCTCCTGGTTATTGGTCATTTCCAAAATCAAAAACGGGGGGAGGCAGAGGGAAAAGCTAGATCCACATTCCTGATGCAATAGTAGGCCTACAAAATCCGAGATGTCGGATAGGTACGTAGCAGAAAAGGAAGGATTTCCGTTCAAGCTGAGTTAGAAAAACTGTTAGAACGGAGAAAATTCTAACTAGTGGGTGACATAACTTTATTTCGAGCTACCCCAATGCTCGAAACATGTTGACGTTTACTCGGGCTCCCTAACTCATTATAGCTATGCCCCCTAGAAACTCACCCAGTTTTTAACATACCAACTAGGAGCCAGAATAAAGTTATGTCGCCCACTAGTTAAGTATTTTCAACTCACTCCACTCCACAACACCACTGCACTACACATAGCTCCTCACTATATAATGCTCCTACGTAACGTCGCAAGTCGTAGCACACCTCCGTGGGGAAACCCTAGTAAGTGAGGGGACTCAAGAAAGGTAATGTCTCCTTTCTAACAGTTTTTCCAACTCTGATTGAGTGGAAATCCTTCCTTTTCTGCTATGTCCCTATCCAACATCTCGGATTTTGTAGGGCTACTATTGGTCGTTTCCTCCTTCTCCCGCTCTTCTGGGGCCGGTTGCTCCCCAGCGCTGCTGTTCTCTGCCTTGCTGCTTCTTCCGTCGATGTCCTGGCTCACTTTCTCCCACCGTGATTCTCCTCCGTCTCCCAACTCCGCTAGCTGAATTTCTCCAACTAGCATGTTGCCCCTATTTCCGGTATGGTCGAGGGTCGCCGCCATGTTGGAAGTCCCGGGACTGGCGGTGAATTCCTCATACTCCCAATCTCTCATTGAAGATGGATTGTCAGGGCATGTGATGGAATGCTATTCAACAGAGATGCCCGGGAACTTCGCTGATGTGCCTTTGAAAGGTAGCATTGTGCGTCACCTGCCAGAGCAAATGCTGGACTTACAAAATGAGAAATACTAAATACTTCACTGTAGCAGCCAACCGCAGACATCACTTCACGAGACTGTTGGGAGTGTAATGGATATGTGGTGGCGTCCCGTCGATCCACACCATTAAAGATGGCTGCAAGAGCACACCATCAGCTTCTATTTAAGGAAACACCACGGCGTTGCTGAAAGGCATCAGTGAAATCTAGAAATTAACAACTCGGACGGTCTTAAAGATGAATGCGCCTGATTGTACATGGCGGGAAGAGTCTGAAATCGAATTTACGGGGCTGCCATCTTAGATATTGACATGACTCAGCTCTTCTGCTTGTAATTGCTGCAGCTAAAAGTGTAAATTCCTCACTAAGAGTATACATATCGACAAGTGCAGCCTTTGACTCAACACTATGAATGACATACACAGGGTTGTACTGTTATTCATCGACAACAATCACTGCACCGGCCTTGATGTCCCTTATTGTGGGATTTCTGCCGTTCATAGTGGGCAGAAGAGTGGTCTAGTGTCTGCCTACCTATTTGACTATTGGTTCTGAAAACCGATTTCTAATCCCAGGCTCGCACATAATTGAAGTTGTGTTTCTAGGCAAATCACATCTCCTGCCTGTGAAACGAAAAGCAGAGAAAGAGGGAAAACTGGGCTTTCTGAAACAGACCAACGTTAACAATAACATTAAACACTACATAAAAACAAGCATTGGCATAGCCAATAGGTCTCACTTTTTGAACCTTATAAGTATTTAGTTATGCAGCACAATATCCTTGGATCAACTGTTGCATGGCTAAACACTTATAAGGTTCCAAAGGTGAGACCTATTAGCTATGCCAATGGTTGTTAAAAGAGCTATGATGCAGCTGCGGCTAATGCATTTTAAAAAAAAAAGTGCATTAGTGCTGAATGCATACTAATACTTTTTTATTATTATTTTTAGCCATGCTGATATACAGCATGGCTACAAATCATTGCCAAGGGCGGCAATGCCCATGCTGTACAGCACGAACAAAAGGCAGAGATAATAGTCTCAAAGGCGAGACCTTTTGGGTTTGCCAATGCTTGTTAGGTCTCGGCACGATACCTCTGTGATTCTGAGTGAATCTGTTAAACTCCCGTGTATGAAAAAGAAAAACAATATGGCATTTGCCAATAAAATCCTATCACAGAAGGAAAAAATAGAAGTAGTGCCTCAATCACAGCGCAATCAGTGGAAGGACAGCTATAAAGCTGAAGCAATCAGTACTTGATTTATGCTTCAGCCAAAAGAAAAGGAGGTGAAGGCAGGATGTGCTGGCCAATTGAAGGCAGCAAATACGAGTGACAATAAAACCAGCAAATGTTAAACAATGGGCGGGCTGCAAGCTCTTTGTTGTATACAATGAGGCACATGCATCAAGCATGTTTTCCTTCGCAAGCAGGCCGATTCACAGAATCGGCCCGTTTGTGAATGCAAAAAATGCTTCTCAGCTGTAGCAAACTCTATTTTGTGATTCAGTAACCTGTTACCGAATCGCAAAATGGGTTTGAGAATCACTTAGGAAGGGGCGTGTTTAGGGCAACCCTTCCTAATACTGAATCGCATCGGTATGTAGGAATGTTTTGTGACCGAAATGCAGTCGAAAAACATTCACATTTTACCACATACTTTAAGTAGCATTTTTTAAGAGCAGGCAGTGGTACACGGACCACTGCCTGCTCTTAAAAAATGAAAGGAAAACTTGAATTTGTTTGTGTAAAGTTTCCTGTTTTCCATTAGGGAAAACGGGATGCTTCACACAAAAAAATTTTTGCTTTATTTGAAAGTAATCACAGACATGGTGGTCTGCTGACCCCAGCAGGCCAACCTCCCTGTGGTTTTTGCAACTTCTAGGGGGGTCGCAAATTGCAACCTACCTCCTTCATATTCATGAGATAGGTCAATTGTGTTCTCCTAGCAATCGCAGAAAGTGTTCAGAACACTTTCATGCATGCCGTTTTGCGATTTCCTAATTGCGAATCGCAAGGATTTGCAATTAGGAAATCGCAAAACAGGGCCTTCATACATCTGGCCCGATATCTCTTGGAAGCATGTGCATGCGCTGTCGCAGGTAAGAACTAAAAAGGGAAATTCTGAAAATCTCTAGGCATAATCTGAATTTAAGTATAAAAATTACACAGTTCTGGAAGAATACAGTTTGGAAAGAAAGCTGAAATGGATGTGTTGGGGTGCTTTTTGTTTTTATTTTTCAAACATAAAATTATAGAAACTATTGTCACTATTGCCAACTATTAACCCTCAGTTGACTGCCTTATCTTAAAACTTGAATTCTCCCTGCCCCCTCTCATCTGTGTCCTCGTCTACCGTCCTCCAGAACACATGCCTTATTTCCCTTCACTGTTCGGCGATATGTTATCCCAATTAATAATCAATAACTCAGAAATATTGATCATTGCCGATTTTACTTATTGGCCCACAGATGTAATGGAGAGCCCCAGCTCCTTTGACTTCACTGACCTTCTATCCGGCATGAACTGCATCCAACACATACAGTCCGCTACGCATGTCAAGGGACATGTCCTAGATCAAGTTTGGACGTCCAACCTGGATATTACTCAACCCCTTATCTGCCCGTGCCCATGGTCTGATCATTATATCATCACGTTTTTCCTGGCCTGTGTTCCCCACACCAAACAGGTCCTGATTGGGAATCACATGGCTAGAAACTGGAGCAGGGCCAACCATAATGTGTTATGCACCTTAGTCAGTGCCTCTTCCCCCGTCGAACTAGATTCCTTAGACAGCCAAGACATCAAACTAGATTCCTTAGACAGCCAAGCCATTAGTATTAAACACTGGCTTGAATCAGCCAGTTACATTGTCAGCCCATTTAGGCGAATCAAACTTAAACACCCCCATGACACCCAGAGATGGTTCTCGGATGAATTAAAAATTAAGAAACTCACACTTAGGCAAGCCGAACGTTGCTGGAGGCGAGACTACGCCCCTGGTAAAAAAAAAACTATTTATGGCACTGCTCAAAGATTATAAACAAACAATTCTCCAGGCTAAAACTTCATATTTTTCCCTAAAGATTACTTACTCTGCAACTAAGACTAAAGACATATTCTCCATAGTGGAGGAGCTTTCGCTTCCAGACAGAGTCACTATTAAGCCCCTTCCCTCTCAAACTCTATGTGATTCCCTCAACTTATACTTTATGGACAAGAACGCTAAAATCAAAAGTAGCATCCCCTCCCTCACACCACCCACTATCTCGGCACCTACTATCAGAAATTCCCATGTAGTCGACCAAATACCCTTGATATCCGAGGATGAGTTCTTATCCCTTTTTAAAAAAAAGTAGGCTCAGGCTCCCCTGCAGATTGTTGTCCTCCTCACATTTTACAAACAGTTTTCGCCATCTGTCCCAAACCCCCTCTGGCACTCCTCAATAAATCTCTCAGATTAGGTTTAGTCCCCGACTCCTTTAAGATAGCTGAAGTCGTTCCCATTCTGAAGAAGCCCAATGCTGACCCCTCCTTAATGTGCAACTTTCGCCCCATCTTGTTGCTCCCTTACCTCAGTAAGGTGCTTGAGGCCCATGTCACTAACTTCCTTAGTTCATTCATTGAACGTTCCCAGTTCTTTGACCTGCAACAAGCAGGCTTCAGGCCAGCTCATTCTACTGAATTAGTCATCCTCTCAGTTATGGATGAACTTAGGAGGGGAGCGGACCTTAAGACCAGCCAGGCATTAGTGCTCCTGGATTTGTCAGGTGCCTTCGACACGGTCGACCACAACACCTAATCGACCGTGTCGGCGACGCCGGCGTCCAGGGGCCGGCCCTCAGGTGGATTTCCTCTTTCCTTAGCAACCGACACCAGGCTGTCCGCCTCTCCAACTTCTCTGCGAAGAAAGTTAAGCTGACCTGTGGTGTCCCCCAGGAATCATCCCTTTCTCCCCTTCTTTTTAACTTGTACTTGACTCCCCTCATTCGGTCCCTACGCGGAAACAAGGTCACTGTTTTTAACTATGCAGATGACATTCAGCTGGTCTTCGATATTGACTCCTCAGATCACTCAATTTATAATTTCCAGTACACCTTGTGCCTCATCAGTAATTGGATGGAGGCCAATCACCTAAAACTCAATCCCGATAAGACTGAGCTTATTTTGATCAGAGGCACCTCTAATCCGTGGAATTCTAACTTCTGGCCCCCTCGCCTTGGCGCCCCTCCCTGCCCTGTTGACTCTGCAAAAAGCCTGGGAGTCATAATTTGTAAAGATCTTTCCATGAAGTCCCAGATTAGCACAGTGGTATCTTCCTGCTTTTTCCACCTCAGAAGAATTCGTAAGATCTCCCGATTTTTAACCACGGAGGCCCTAGCACTGGCTCTCCTGGCCCTGGTTATCTCCCGTATTGATTACGCCAACTCACTTTACGTTGGCATCCCCGCCTACCAGCTCCGTCGTCTGCAGCTGGTACAAAATCAGGCTGCTAGACTCATTTTTCATCAACCTAGACACCATCATGTTCGCCCCCTGCTTAAAAGCCCTCATTGGCTCCCAGTGGTCAAACATTGTGAATTTAAACTAGGCTGCATCACTTTTAAAGTACTGGCCGGCCTCGGTCCAGCCTTTACTTCTTCCTTGCTTCACTGCTATCTTCCCTCTCGTAATCTTCATTCCTCCCACCTGGCTCTACTTACAACTCCCACATTCATTCGCAAGAAACACGGAGGTCTCAGATTCTCTTTTCTTGCCCCCTCCTGTTGGAATTAACTTCCTCTGGAACTTAGATCCACTACTTCCTACATCCATTTCAGATCCCGCCTGAAAACTCTTCTGTTCTGCCAGGCCTATGAGTAACGCACTATCTGTCCATTAACCTTCACTGCTGGTGTCTGCCCCCCTCCGCCCCCCCGCTCATAGCGCCATGAAACTGTCTGGTGTAAGTGCGCTCTAAAAATAACTTTAACATAACTATTAATAACAAGGAAGCAAAGCAGATAACGGTGGTACATTCACGGACATTTCTTCTGAAATAATTGCAAGACATAAAATAGTCACTAAATATAAACACGTAATTCAAATGATCACTTAAGGTTTATTCTTCGGGCTAGGCGATAGGAATCAATGCATTGCTAGATTGGCTGATTGTGTGTTTGTCTCTGTTTTTGTGACCTCGCTGTTATTGTAATTCTAGTACATCAGGACCAGAGGGTTGATTGATCATGCTTAACTTTCTTTACTCACAACAGCAACAAGTAGAAAACTACAACTCCCATGAATAACAATATGTTGTCAACATCACGTTACTACAATAACCAATCATAATGTTCATCGCAGTATAACAGTCCATGTCATCCTCCCTTACTTCTATTTCATTGTTCACAGCAGCCTCAGATAAGTGCTCTTCATTTTTCTTTCATGCGTACAGACAAATTGTGGTATGGTGTGAATATTGGCATGTTTTTGACACCTGACAATGTTTATTTATCAGAGAAATAGTGAATTATGTACTTTATTGGTATTTATAATTATTCATCACTTCACACAGTCTCTAAAAATACGCCGCCCGCTGACTTGAGGGGCTGCTTCTTTGGCACTCACGGGTTTCGGCCTTACCGGCAATAGCGCTGCCAAGACATCTAAGGGTTCTTCTGCGAATCTGCCATAGACGCATCGTTCCGATTGAATTGAAGGAAGTGACCCAACTAGGGTCACCCGGGTCACTCTCGACCTCCACTAGCCTTCCAAGAAAATGAAGAGGTGATGATGCAGTAGAGAATGCAATCTAACTGGTTTATTCACAAAGTACACTGCAGTGGAGTCCAGTCAGACCAGCCTCCTATGATGCCTGCAAGGGACTGACTATAACAAGTATGCAGTTACATTATCTATGTTGCAGAGCCCACAAAGACCCACCTATCATGGAAAAACACTAGTAGATGTCGTAATACAATGGCGGTACAGAGCGTAAGCTTTTATTCCGCAGCCTGGCACAAGCTATCTACTGCCCAAGATCGTCTGGCTTATCCTCCCTACCAGGCAGGTGGGAGAGGGCCTCTACGCAGAGAGAAAGGTCCGCGTTAATGAGCAAGATTCAACATCTTGGAAACAAAACTCACCAAGGACCATTTCTCGTAAATGATACAGCAACAGTTTTTATTATAATACAAGATGGCGTCTACTAGAGCTAAAATGGTGGCACAGATGTCAACCTAACTTACATGACATCTGCCCTTGTTAACTGTGTATGCATCCAATAAGAATATATTATAAGATAGCTAAATAAATGCTAATATAATCATGTAAAATGCAAGGAATATGACAGTAATATGTTTCGATTCTAACAGACCCTCCTTTTAGAATTATTTAGCTAACGCAAATGCCATTATTCTTGCTATCAGGTAAGGGTCTTTACAATTCTACAGGTGGAGACAATATAGAAATACAGACAATAACTTGTCAAGTACGGAAATATATATGAATATGTATGCATAGCAAACATTGGAAGAAATAATACTAGACATTAGTTGCACAAGTCACATCAGGAACAGAACCTGCAAGAGAAGTAGTTGAACCAAAAACACCTTCATCTATTTGAATAATAGTACCAAGTTCCTTTTGAAGCAATATGGTTGCATTAGTATCATGAACGGAAATCCCTTTGGGAGAGAGGCAAGTAACACAGTACAAGCAGCATAAAGGAAGGTACTGAATCAGAAAATAGCAACAAATTAGGAGTACAATGAAATATATAACTTTTTCGAAAATCCACCCCATCCACCAAACAAAGACTAACTCAGGTTACCGCTCTCCACTCCTCAAACCTTTTCCAGGATGTCTGAACTATGTAATATTCCTTTCCATATTTCTGATACCAACCACACACTGATCTCCTATTATTGTGCATGCACCACCACTTTTAGCTAAAATAAAATCGACTGCATATCTCGTTTGCTCAGAGTAATGCGCATAATTTCCAACTGAGTGTTGATGTCACGTAAAGCTGCCACTGTAGAGTTAGACAGGATTTGTAGTTTACACCCAAAATATTCTCTACCCTATTCACCCCTGGACATAGTGGTACCACCAAAACGTGATAATAGAGGAAAGTATATATATCCAAAAGTGATACCATTACTGTAATTATTGACTTCCAAATCAGTAACGCCCTCACAAAATTCCTTGGTCAATGTTCTTTTTACCCATCTCGTACTTGCTTTACTATACTTGCAAGGTACCCCAAGAGGTAACACCATTCCCAAAGCCATGTCTTCTGTGCCATTTTATGTATTGGAGTATGCACCATTTGATAGAAAATAAAAACCTGAATGTGCATAAAGCGGACCTTGGTAATCTACCGGAGCATATCTAGTGTTCCTTCCCTTCATGCTGGGATCATCCCTTTTTCCTAAACGCATTATATTCTTGTGAAATATTAATCCAGAACAATTGAGATATAGGTAAGCGTCTGCCCTATTTATTATTGGGCAGCATGCTGGATAATAACCTGCCTCTTGTGTAACTGTCAGATTGTGATAATGACAACCTGTTGGAGTGACGTTTAGTTTTTCCATTACAGATTATCACAATACATATCAGGAATGCAACCTGGGTACCCTGTCCCTCTGGGTTTTCTATAATACAAGCAGGGGCCAGGATATTGCATGCCAAATTCACCCTTTACCGCTACGGAAGTGGTGAGGATGAACCTATGTATAGTTCACCAGCGATAATGGATAAGCAATCCATAAACGTGTAACAGTCAGTGGGATAAAAAGCCATGCTGTCTCTAAAATATTTCCTTGCGTGTCTAAGAAAATATTATAGCTCTTTTACTACGATCTGAAGAGACAATCTGATATAAAACACATGATGGATATCACCAAAATACTCCAATATCCAGAACATCCCCCTTCCAATTGATAGGAACGGCAATGTAAAAAGAGCACAGAGCACCTTCTTCCTGAACAACCATTCAAAACTGATCTGCCATGGTCACAGGGCAATAAATGGCTGTTTATCTTCTGCAATGGGACGACCAAACAGATACATTATTGCTATGAAATTACAAATAGAATCACCAGAGAACGACATGTCATGTGATGGAGCCAACAATGGACAGGACACAAAAAAGGAGGAAGAAAAAAGAAAACGTCAAAAGAATCAGGGTCCGTCACAAGCCTCCCTGACAGGCTTCTATTGTCCAATCCTCGGTGGTGCTATTGAGCACTTTCACAGTGGAGCCAAACTGTTGCAGCCCATCTGCAAATGTTCACTGTTCTCAAGATAGGGCACTCTCCCTCCTTAGGAAAATACACTCAGTTTATCGAGTCCTGCGTCACAGGCAGTGCACCACTCTTCTGACCCCTAGTCTAATAGAACAAAGCAGATAAAAGGGGCATTTAGACTAGTCTTATTCATGAAGTCATCCCTGCTACACTCACTTCTCTTTTGGTGCACTATCCTTCTGTCTCAGATGCAAATTGTACCTTGCTACCCCAGGCACTGTCTCATCACGAAGAAGAATCTGAAATTCAGGAGATGTCGGGGGCTGAGACTCAGGCTCATGTGGATCAGATGAAGAGCTCTGGGCAGCCCTAATTTATGGGGGAACTGCTGCATTCAAAACTGCATCATTCTCCTCTATCTGCGCCCAAATCAGTAGGGTGTCAGAAAAAGGGACAAAACCTTCTCCGTCTCGTGATCCCCTCTTCCATCACAAATCCAACTATCATAGGGGAGAGGGAGCGGAGACAAGTGTATCCAGTTCTTCCGACCGTCCACTCTTGCTGCCGTCCTTGTCGTGATGAGCACCAAGTAGTCCTTTCCATCTTGGTTCCAAACTATCTTGTCTCTGGTAATTCTTAATTTGAATGTACTCACCAGGTTGTATGGTGTGCCCGGGGCCCTCAGGTGCTGGAGGCAAAGCTTCATGCATCTGTTGATGAATAGAACATAAGCTTTTAGTGAGATCATGTAAATAATCGACAAGCAGAGGATAATCAATTTCAGAAAACGTTTTCAGTCTAGGGACGCCTCACACATTTGCAGGACGACCAAAGACCACTCATTAAACGATAATCCTGCTCTAGAATGGGCTGTCATTCTGGTAGACAATAGAGCAAGGGGTAATGCATCTGACCATTGCAAACCAGTACTTTCCTTAATTTTTGCCAATTTTAGCTTGAGAGTACTATTGTGCTTCTCAACTAAACCTGCTGACTGAGGATGATTTGCTGCATGAAATTTTTGTTTGATGTGCAGACTATCGCACACCACTGGATCACTTTTGCATTGAAGTGGCTTCCGTTGTCACTCCACATCAAACGGGGCAAGTCATAGCACAGAAAAACTCCTTATTAAGAACCTTTGCCGTTGCCATGTCTGTGTTTTCCTTCGTTGGGTAAGCCTCAATCCATTTACTAAATGCACAAACAACCACTAGCACATATTTCAAATTATTAACTCGTTGCATTTTAATATAATCCACTTGGAGAACCTCGAAAGGGAAGGAAGGTTTCGCAAAATTACCAGAAGGTGTCGGGGTACCTTTCCAGGATTATGCTTCAAACAAATCATACAATGTTTCACCAAATGGGCAGCAACCTTTGAGATATTGTAATTTTGCCACACAGGGTCCAGTAATTTACAGATTCCCTTTGCACTAATATGAGCAGGACCATGTGCCATTGTAACCACAGGAAATACATATGCGTCGGGTAACATCCACCTTTGTTTTTTGGACTTGTCAGTCCAGCACCCTTCGTCATCTAAACGCCCTGTACTCTCCTGCCACACTGCCAACTCCTCAACTGTTGCCTCACTCTGTATTTTTCTAACACTTTCCAATGAATTTTCAAACATAGTAACATCTGGTACCCATCTGCGCTTTTTAGCAGCAGGGCCGTTTCTACCATTAGGCAAGACTAAGCGGCCATCTAGGGCGGCAAAAGGGGGAGGGCTGCAAAAAACGTGTGTGTGAAGGTCGGGGTCCCTTGGTAGGCCCCGACACGCTTTGGTAGAGTCCTGTCCGAGGACGCAGCATGCACAGCACTGTGCCCTCATCTTGAACACAGTGGAGGGCACCTTGAGTCCCTGAGGAGCAGCAGAGGAGCTAGACGGGCGGGTGGGTGCATCATCAAGCAGAGTCCGAGGCACTGCTCGGAAGGACGTTAATTAGAAGGTACCAAGACCTGCCAAAAAACGTGTGTGTGAAGGTCGGGGTCCCTTGGTAGGCCCCGACACGCTTTGGTAGAGTCCTGTCCGAGGACGCAGCATGCACAGCACTGTGCCCTCATCTTGAACACAGTGGAGGGCACCTTGAGTCCCTGAGGAGCAGCAGAGGAGCTAGACGGGCGGGTGGGTGCATCATCAAGCAGAGTCCGAGGCACTGCTCGGAAGGACGTTAATTAGAAGGTACCAAGACCTGCCAAAAAACGTGTGTGTGAAGGTCGGGGTCCCTTGGTAGGCCCCGACACGCTTTGGTAGAGTCCTGTCCGAGGACGCAGCATGCACAGCACTGTGCCCTCATCTTGAACACAGTGGAGGGCACCTTGAGTCCCTGAGGAGCAGCAGAGGAGCTAGACGGGCGGGTGGGTGCATCATCAAGCAGAGTCCGAGGCACTGCTCGGAAGGACGTTAATTAGAAGGTACCAAGACCTGCCCGCCCGCAGCCCCGACCTTTAGCAGTGCCTCCCTCCCAGTGCCCGCCTCTAGGAGCTTGGACAGCCTCAGGTCGCCAGCTGTGGCCAATGCACAAATATTTCTATTTACGTCCATGCCGAACTGCAGTTGAAGACGAAACTCTGAACTTTGAAGTGCCTAATCCAATTTTTGTCATATTGTTTCTTTTTAAACATAAAATACTCACACAAAATACTTTCCCATTTTCTGAACTGTTAATGGAGGTTTGCACTGCCTGTGTTTATAACACACACTATGTGGAGTTAAGCCAGCCCTTTCATGGCGATCGTTAGCAGGACAGATAGCGGTTATTTCAGCGTTACTAGGAGCTTGATTCTTCCTTCAGAAAACACCTGCCGCTCCCACCCGACACGTGGATGCAGATGTGAGGCAGGCAGGCCCAGGAAGCCCTGGCCAGGTCCACAGAGCCTTTCATTAGCTCCGCATTTCATCCGTTCCACATAGCTGGATGGGGTCAATCTCCCATTAAGAAAGGATCTTTGTCTTTGATTGCACCCAGCTGGCACTCAGAAAAGGCCTCCTTATGGGTCGCTTCCGCAGAGGCTTGAAGATATTGGATTGGCAAGAAGGGATGTCTGTCCAAGCCAGAACTAGACATCCTCCCACAGCCACCGCCAGCTCGACGCTGTCACCCCCACAGGGCCCTTCAAGTAAGTATTAACGGTGCAACGCTGCAGAAGACAGATGTGCCCGGTCCTGAGAAAGCACTAGAGACAAGCTTAATTTCTTAGCGCCGCCTAGGGATTCTGTGGTAAACAATATGAAGTTTATTTCAACCCAAAAAATTATTTTTAATGGGGTTGTCGTGAAAATGTGCTTCTGATCAGTTGTTTTATTTTTGGATCAACGTCTCCCCCTTTTTAGCCCTGCTCCTGGTGCCAAGGAGAGAGGATGAGGGATAAGGGCCGAAGATGCCAACATAGGAGCTGGGGAACCAGGTTCGAGCCTCCGCGTCGGCTGAATATCCTGTGATTCTGGGCAAATCACTTAACCTCCCAATGCCTACCAAAAATGAATGTGTCCTTGTGTAGCATATGGGGGGCTCATGTAAAGTGCTCCAATACCTTTGGGTCGAGTTTGCCTATATAAAACTGCAAAAAGCAAATGTGCATTGGGTACAAATCTGGCCTCGCTTTAGGCCCTTCCACGTGACTCTGAAGATGTTCGGGAAATTACAGTAGGGCTCACACCCACCCTGGCACAGGCAGCTCAAAGCTGTGATCCTCATGGGCGCTATTTTGGAGTGGGGGCTAGCTGAAGTGGACAGATCTACAAAATGCACCAGCCTGATTCCGAGGAAGCGGGATGCCTAATCTGATGGCACACCTCAGCTAGAACTTCTGGATGAAACAATTTGGAGTTAATGTAAGTTACATAAAGTTTATATTTGATGGTCCTTCATTTGTGTTTCTGAGCATTTGGTGCAGATTTAGGTCAACTTCACCCCCTCCTCTCACCGCCCCTCCAAGCCATAAAGTGTTTCTTAGCCCTGGGGCTCCACTTGGTAAACACATGTCTTGGGTTCAAATTGCAACTGTTTTGTACAGGAATCCCTGACCCCAGCAGAGCGCAAGAAAAGCGGAAATAGGATGTACCCAGGGAGGCAAATCCTATGACTTTTCCCAGACTTGTCGCAATACTGTTCTGTGCTTTTTGCTATAACTTTAAAAGCAAACGGGAGGGGATGGCATTTTTCAATTGCCACCTAGAGTAGCAAAACACCTAGAAACGGCCCTGTTTAGCAGGAGACACAGTAAGTAGGCTGTCACTGCTCGAGTCTTGGTATATTTACCATATTGCGATCTAATGCTCAGAAAGCTATTTTTCTTCTCCTTTGCTCGCTACAGCTTTGGTCTCTCATCCCGCAGTACTCGCCGGTGAGACCCACCTTTCCTAACGCAGGAGTACACTTCTCTTTAACTTTGCCTTGTCACAATTTGTACTTTGCTTTTTCGAGTTCTGCATTGCGTATTTTTCCTTCACGCACTTTGGGATCATACATTGAAATTTAAGTGTGTGCGAAGGCGTTAGATGGCATGCTTGTTGTGAGCACTTGCATTGAGCAGACCAACGCTTAGTCACTGAGGTTTATTATACACCTGATTGAAGCTGTGGGTCACCGCTACCTCTCAATACTGCCTATACTCACCAACATGTTTTGCGGCAGTTATTTGTCTGATATTCTCGTATTTACTTGTTAATGTTCACTGACGACAAAACAAGATGAGCCAGTGAGCATTATAAGTAACGGGTGGCTAAGCAGCACGAACACTGTTTGTGCCACTATAAAGCGATACTACCTATCGCTCAGCCACGGCTCGTGCTGGAAGTTACACCGGGCGGTGACATCAGGCAGAGGAGGGGCAGGGTGGAGGGGTTGTAAAATGCGGGATATGGACGATGTCAGGTAAGTACCGAAAAAAAAAATGTGTTTCCCGCGCTGCATCACATTTGGCGATGCAGCGCGGGTAACGAAATTCGTTTTTGGTTTTTTTTCGGTACTTACCTGACATCGTCCATATCCCGCATTTTACAACCCCTCCACCCTGCCCCTCCTCTGCCTGATGTCACCACCCGGTGTAACTTCCAGCACGAGCCGTGGCTGAGGGGAGGGGGGTGCTGCTACTGCTCGAAGAGGCAGGTCTTGAGGAGTCTTCTGAAGGTGAGTAGGTCTTGGGTCTGCCGTATGTGGGTAGGGAGGGTGTTCCAGGTCTTGGCGGTGAGGTAGGAGAAGGATCTGCCGCCGGAGGTCGTTCATTGGATGCGGGGGACAGTGGCGAGGGCGAGGCTGGTGGCGTGGAGCTGGCGGGTGGGGGTGTGGAAGCTGAGTCTACTGTTTAGGTAGACTGGTCCGGCGTTGTGGAGTGCTTTGTGTGCGTGGGTGAGGAGCTTGAAGGTGATCCTCTTGTCGACGGGGAGCCAGTGTAGGTCTCTCAGGTGGGGGGTGATGTGGCTGCGCAGGGGACGTTGATGATCAGTCGGGCAGAGGTGTTTTGGATGCGTTGCAGTCGTTGTAGGTGTTTGGCTGGGATTCCTGCGTAGAGTGCGTTGCCATAGTCCAGTCTGCTGCTGACGAGGACCTGTGTCACCGTTCTTCTTGTTTCGGTCCGGATCCACTTGTAGATCCTGCAGAGGGTGTTGTAGCAGGAGGAGAAGACAGCATTGACCTGCTTAGACATGGAGAGGGAGGAGTCGAGGATGAATCCTAGATTGCGTGCATGGTTGGTGGGTATTGGTGCTGTTCCCAGTGTGGTCGGCCACCAGGAGTAGTCCCAGGCTGAGGGGGTGGATCCGAGAATGAGGACCTCCATCTTGTCCGAGTTCAGCTTCAGACGGCTGCTCCTCTTCCAGTCGGCGACGGCCTTCATTCCCTCATGGAGGTTGGTTTTGGCGATGTGTAGGTCCTTGGTGAGGGAGAGGATGAGCTGTATGTCGTCGGCATAGGAGATGATGTTGAGGTCATGATGGTGGGCCACTAGTGGAAGGGGGGCCATGTAGACGTTGAACAGCGTCGGGCTGAGGGATGAGCCCAGGGGGACGCCACAGATGATGTCGGTGGCTTCGGATCGGAAGGGTGGGAGGCGGACGCTCTGGGTTCTGCTGGTGAGGAAGGACGTGGTCCAGTCAAGGGCCTTCTCTTGGATTCCGGTTTCTAGGAGGCGTGTCTTTAGAGTGCGATGGCAGACCGTGTCGAAGGCGGCTGACAGGTCCAGGAGGATGAGGGATGATGTTTCGCCGTTGTCTGGTTGGCGCCTGATGTCGTCTGTGGCGGCGATGAGGGCTGTCTCAGTGCTGTGGTTTCGTCTGAATCCAGACTGGGACGGGTCCAAGATGTTGCTGTCTTCCAGGTGGCGGGCCAGTTGCATGTTGACAATTTTCTCAATGACCTTTGCCGGGAACGGGAGCAGGGAGATGGGCCGGAAGTTCTTGAGTTCCTTTGGATCTGCTTTGGGCTTCTTGAGGAGGGCGTTAATTTCGGCATGCTTCCAGCTTTCCAGGAATGTCGCTGTTTCAAAGGAGATGTTGATGACCTTCCGTCTGCTTTGTTAAATATGTTGTGTGGGCACGGGTCAGACGGAGATCCTGAGTGGCGCTGGTGGTGTTCACAGGGGAAGTTGAGTCTGGCATAGTCGGGGCGGTCGTGGTGTTGAAGCTGTCGTGGATGTCAGCGATCTAGCGGTGGAAGAAGATGGCTAGTGAGTCGCACAGTTCTTGTGAGGGCGGGATGTCATTGGCAT
This sequence comes from Lissotriton helveticus, assembly GCF_964261635.1. NCBI lineage: Eukaryota > Metazoa > Chordata > Amphibia > Caudata > Salamandridae > Lissotriton > Lissotriton helveticus. Next base: position 259,493,079 of record NC_136061.1, read on the forward strand.
TGGCGCTGGGGTTGGAGAGTTCCTTTACGATGCTGAAGAGCTCTTTGCTGTTGTGCGCGTTGTTGTCCAAATGGTCTTTGAAGGAGGATCTCTTGGCTAGTCTGATGAGGTGGTGGTGTCTGCGGGTGGCGTCCTTGTGGGCTGCGTGGTTGTTCGGTGTGCGTTCGTGTAGCCATGTCTTCTCCAGTTTTCGGCATGCGCTTTTGGAGGCCTGGAGCTCGTTGGTGAACCATGTGGCTCTCTTGTTGGTGTGGTTGTTGGAGGGTTTCTTGAGCGGGGCGAGGGTGTTGGCGCAGTCGTCGATCCACGGTCTGAGGTTGCAGGCTGCGGCGTCAGAGTTGGTGGGGTCGGTGGGTGGGTTCTTGGTGAGGGAGGTGAGCAGCTGGTCTTCGGTGACTTTGCTCCAGCAGCGGTGGGGCAGCTGTTGGGTGAGATGGTGCGTGGTTGGTTTCTTGAAGGTGAAGTGGATGCAGCGGTGGTCGGGACAGTGGAGTTCGGTGGTGTGATCGAAGGCGATGTGGGAGCCTGTGGAGAAGATGGGGTCAAGTGTGCGGCCGGAGGCGTGGGTGGGTGTGGTGACAAGTTGTCTGAGGCCGAGGTTGGCAAGGTTGTCGATCAGATCCCAGAGCTCGACAGCGTGTTTGCGTGCGAAGCGGGTGTTGAGGAGTATGCAGCGGAGGTGGTTGGGTCCAGTCCTTGGAGGTTTGGTGTTTCTGTCGCAGGTGAAGCTGCAGGTGCAGCAGGAGAAGGGTCTGTGGGTCCGTTTTGGGGCGGCCTGGAAGCAGGTGTGACTTCGGCCAGCGTTGAGTGCGTGGATAGTGCTGGCGTCGTAGTGGTACTGGTGTTGTGGCGTTCGCAGGGCCCAGGGGTTCTGGCGCTGGGCACGGTTCAGGCGCGGACTGGCACAGACGGGCTTGCCTTTGGCGTGCCTTCGGCGCGCCAGTGGTGAGCCCGCTGCGCGGCCGCTTCTCGGCCTGCATATGAGGAGGCTTGGGAGGGAGGAGCAACTGGGAGGCGGGAGCGGGGAGGCCAATGGGTGTGCTGGGGGTGGGGTCGCAGGAAGGCAGCAGTGGGAAGGCCTGGTTGGGAGCAGTGGGGGCGGGGGAAAACTGGCACGCAGGGCGAAGAAAAGAGCCCAGGAACCAGGAGGCAGGCAGCAAGGGGCAGGAACCAGGCAACTGTTCATTTACATAACGGCTAATCTAATAGAATTTGCTGGTCAAATTTGTTTTGGTAGAGAGGCTTCACAAAGACTTACTTATCCCTGGGTGTACTAGAATATTGAATACTGACAGTTGTTTTGTACTATGTTATCTTTTCTCTTTCTTTTTGTCTCTCCACTAGGTTGGGTTCTCCAGAATATGAATAACATGTATTTGTGAGCGCTAAGACGTATGTTGGCCTTAATAGAGGTATGGTGGTAGTACAGGGTGTCTTCCCCTGACTACCAAAGGTTCACCAAAAATTTCTACAATTTTTATTTTTTATTTTCACGGTATTGACGAAGAGCACAGATGGTGCATTAGGGACCCATTATACAAGCAAAACATGTTGACCTCACTTCACATGACTTTCACGGACTGAGAGCAGTGGGAGCATACTTATTGCCTCTATATACTTCTTAGGATTAGCTCTGGTCCTTTATATTTTAATTTGCTTTCCAGACCCTAGAATAAACCTGTTGTGGTTTCGGTAGGACAATATTAGCATCACACCCACTCACCTTCACGAAGCCCCTACACCCGCATGCACAACTGCAGCACCTCCTAAAAAAGATCTCCGATAAAGAGCCCTCTCACAGGGCTTGTGGGGGACTGCAGTGCCAACCCCACGAGGAGCAAGGCCCGATGATGAGGCACGACACCTGCAAGGGTGTGTGAGGGCACCAAATTCAAAAGGAGGAATTCCCCAATCCCAATTTTGATCCCACCGATACATCTCCCTGGAGAAACCACTTTTCAACCCCATTAGGCTGTAGAGTTTTCTTCTCTTCCTCTAGGAACAGGTGCCTTCCATTGGGTTCAGAGTTATTCTTGGGAGCATAGGTCCTAGACCTTGTCCTTTTCTTCATAATTGCTCCCCGTCCCTTCCTCTTGATTTTGTATAACCCATCTAGCAGGACCTGCCACAAACCTTTTTGTCACTTTCGACGTGGCTGTCTCTTTTGCTATCTAATCTGCGAACTCATTTCCCCTCCCCGCATCATCAGTAATTGCTTTATGGGCACTACACTTCACTATTACCAATCGTTTGGCAAGGGTCAAGGCTGTTAAAAGCCTTTCTATCAACGGGCCATGTTGGATCTTAGAGCCATGTGAAGTCAAGAATACTCTCTCTGCCCAGAGGCGCCCAAAATGATGAACCACCCCGAAGGCATACTGGCTGTCAGTGTAAATGTTGACAGTCAGTCCTTCACTCAAGTCACATGCTCGCAAAAGGGCAATCAGCTCCGCAGCCTGTGCTGATTGGTAAGGAACACGTAATGTCTCAACTATAGTGCGCAGCGTGGTAATAACATACGCCGCTGTAGTGGTGCCATCTGACAATTTGAAACAAGAACCATCGACATACAGTTCCCCATGCGGGTCAGATAAGGGAACATAAGCCAAGTCTACCCGTCCCTTCGTCTTTTCTTCAGTATGAAACAATCATGGACATCTGTGTTCTCATCTTCTGAAGGGAGGGGTAGTAACGTGACTGGATTCAGAATGGCACATCTTTTGTTAGTAATATAAGGTGCGAATAAAATTCAATTCATAACCAGTCAGATGAGCACACTGGTGAGGTGCTGCGACTTTGTCTTGATTAAGGATGAGCCCTGCCGATTGTCGAATAGAGATCTCTGCAGTAGCTCTTAAACAACTCGGGAGGGCTCTGGCGGCAGAATCAAGCGTAGCAGAAAAATAAGCACATGGCCTCTGCTTACCTCCAAAGGCTTGTGTTAACACAGAATGTGAACCTCTTTGTGTACGTACAGCACAAAAGGTTTCTTATAATCAGGTGTACCAAGCACAGGTGCAGAGCAAAGCACAACTTTTAATTGTTCAAAAGCATGCTGACATTCATGCGTCCAAGCACATGTTTAGTTGGTAAGTGAAACAGGGGCTGTATTAATAAAGAATACGCGGGCATCAGTGTCAACAATATGAGGTGATGCCTATGAAAGCATGCACATCCCTCTGTGTCACAGGGACAGGCAGCTTAACAATGGCATCAACTCGTTCAGGTGTTAGCCTCTGACCCTCCTTCAACAGCAGGTGACCTAAATAGGTGACCTGCTGTTGACAATATTGTAACTTGGAAAGAGACACTTTATGTCCTTTATTCGCCAAATGCTTCAACAATTTTACCATAGCGTCCTGACAACCTTCTTTGGTATCGGAGGCTATCAAAATGTAATCTAAGTACTGCAATAATACATTACCTCCGGGAAGAGAGAGAGTCCAATTGACTTTTCAAAGCCTGGCTATATATACTGGGACTTTCAGGGTACCCCTGAGGAGTTCGACAGAATTGGAAGCTCCTACCAGCCAGAGCAAATCCAAAATGAAACCTGCTGTCTGGATGAATAGGAATACTAAAGAAAGCCTTTTTCAAGTCAATTACAGAAAAGAATTTGGCTGTGGAAGGAATCATTTTCAAAAGAACAGTAATGTCTGGAACTACCGGAAACTGGGATACTACGACTTTATTAACTTCCCGCAGATCAGTCACAAAGCGATAGACATCAGGATGTGCATCAGGGGAATCAAAAGGTGCCTTCTTAAGAACAGGAAGAATAGGGCTATTGCATACATTTGCTACTGTCTCCTCAACCACCCCTGATTTGATCAAGTCCTGTATGACCTGCATCAAAGCCTGTTCCCCAGCCTGTGATATTTTGTACTGGGAAACACGAGGGAGCACAGCATTATCCTTGACCTGTATTGAAATGGGTGGTATCTGAAAAAGCCCCACATCTGTATCCCCTGTGGCCCATAATAAGAAAGGCACATCCTGAAATTCAACAGGAAGCGGCGCTTCCTTTGCCAAACTCTGCTTTGATCTAACCACATTAGGTCCATGAATTCATCCTGTTAAACACCACTGGCGCTGAGGAAGGCTAAAGAAGATGCCGAAATGCATTCGCCGAGTAGTTGGTGATTTCTAATAAAGAGACCTCCACTGTCTCCCCTGCTGGGCCTCTTCTGTTTCTTGTGAGGAGTTTGCTTGTACATTTCCAGCGCGAGTGCCAGAGTCGCGCTTTAAGAGGCCCCCGCATTGCAAGTTGGCCCGGGTCACACTGGCTTCTGCTTTGTTGCAGTTTGTGTGGTTTCCAGGTGACTGGGAGGACCAGGGCCCACCTGCGGGCCTGGAGGAGGTACGGCAGTGTTGGAATCATTCGACTCCACGCCGGGCGAGATGGACTTCCAGACTTGCCCCTGCTGATGTAATTTCCAGGACTCGTGGGGTTGATGCGGTTTGGGGAGCTGAGGAGGCATCAGCGTTGGAGAAATAAGGTGTCACATTTTCCGCATATTATTTCGAACTACCCCGCAATTTACCACAAAGTACTCTGGGACATGTAGTCATGACTCACCAGGCGTCCTACATTTTTGAGCATGCAGTAGTACGAACTTTCGTCAGGGGGGCGGAGTTACTGGACACCTATCAGGATGGGCAGGGCAGGATATTTAAATCCATTATGGCGCCTTCATCCTGTTAAATACCACTGGCACTGAGGAAGGCTAAAAAAGATGCCGAAATGCATTCGCCGAGTAGTTGGTGATTTCTAATAAAGAGGCCTCCACTGTCTCCCCTGCTGGGCCTCTTCTCTTTCTTGTGAGGTGTTTGCTTGTATATATATATATATATATATATATATATATATATATATATATATATATATATATATATATATATATATATATATATATATATATATATATATATATATATATATATATATATATATATATATATATATATATATATATATATATATATATATATATATATATATATATATATATATATATATATATATATATATATATATATATATATATATATATATATATATATATATATATATATATATATATATATATATATATATATATATATATATATATATATATATATATATATATATATATATATATATATATATATATATATATATATATATATATATATATATATATATATATATATATATATATATATATATATATATATATATATATATATATATATATATATATATATAGCAACGCTCCCAAGAGTGCCACAAACCGCAGCACCCTCTCAGAGAAGAACGGACACCAAGTCAGGTAGCGAGTGCAGCAGTGTCTTTTTTTTATTATTTTCTCATTTGTAGCAGGAGTGCCACGATCCTGGACGCGTTTCGGCGACCCTGTCGCCTTGCTCACCAAATTATAGAATGTTTGCCATCACAAACAAAATTTTATAAAAAACGGCAAACCACCAATCAAAACACTGATTCCCATACCATGTGACCGCAGCTTGTGCCTCATAGAAATAGATGACAGACTTCATCTAAGTGAGTCGTCTACCAGATTTGGCGAGTTTACATCCAAAATATTGTCTGTACAAATACATCCTGACCATTTTGTATAAATAAATATATATACACACACACACACACACAGCCTATATATATATATATATATATATATATATACGAAGTATCCTCTCCAACAACAGCAAGAAGATATATATATACCAGGGAACAGTAAGTAGTAGCATGTAGCGTCTTCAACAAATCCAATACTAATAAATTTTCCCGACAATTTGCCGTCAACAGAAATGGGGAGTCCACAGTAAAAGGACCAACAGTCAAATCAAGAGGTCGAGAAATGGGGCTCACAACCGGTACGCCGGAAAAACCTACCGAAATATTATTGCGGCCAGACAGGGCTGCCCCGGGGACCAGCGAACGAGAAACAGAGCTATTCATTGCACCTAAATCCACAAAACATTTCTGTGCCGAACCATGCAAATCTGCTGTGATATAAGGACGACGCTGATCTACAGGAATTTGGACTGGTCCCCTTCCCTGTCCCTGGCTGTCCTAGCGATAGGACATCTCTGCAGCTTCATCCATGTTATAATCATCATGATAGTACTGCCTTCACCGGGGATCATCAAAATAGGTCTGGTCAGAAGGACCCCACGAGGATGTACCAGCTTGAGCCTCATCCCAACCAATCTCCCCATGGCCCCTTCCACTCAAACCCTGCCCTCTAGGTGCTGCAATTTTTTGTAACAAATCTGGACACTCGCTTCACCACTATCCCTCCTTTTTGCAATGTGCACGCTTATTCAGGCCTAGGGGTGCTCCGCCCCTACCGGCAACCTCGACCTCTGAGCCAGACCAGTGCCCCGTCCTCTGCCGGACTCCCTTGCAACCTGCTGCATTAACACCCTCGTCTTCAAATCCTTACTCTTCTTCTTTAACTTGTCCTTCTCCTCATTTTCTCAATGCTCATAGTACTGAGCCATACTCAAATATCCCCAAAGGGGAGGAGGTAGTGCAAGTACTTTCAGAAGCTTGCATTCGAGCTGCAATCTCTGGAAGCAAATTTGTAACAAACTTGTTAACAAACAAACAAACTCTACCTTCGACTGACAAATCCTTCCCACTGAAATCCAAAAACACCCCTTCAAACCAAGTAAAAAAATCAGGCACACTGTCCTCTTTCTTTTGACGACATGTCATCTGGGTGGAATAAGAGAATGCATATAGGTGATAATACGACTTGGGAAAGCCAGAATCTCAGCTTTAGATTTTTCACCCGCCTACCTCTCCTTATCTCATGCCCTTATCTCATTCTAAGTGCCACCCAACTCCACTACATGGTCCTGTCACCAGCCGCCTGGCACCAGACGCCAAATATCAACAGGCACCAAGAGCCCAAAAAACATCTCAATATCTGTTAAAGTCATAACTGACAAGTAGGCGGCCTCTGTTAACTCTTTATAATACGCCGTAGGGTTCTTCCTAGGATCCGGTAACTGAGTCTTAAGAGCTAGCACCTCACTTCTTTTCCACGGGGTACAGACCCACTGTTCCTGAAAGTGGGCCTCTTCCCGCTGTTGGACCACATCATGTCTCTGTTTATGCTGCTCTGGAATCTCAGGATGAAAAATATAATGCACCTCCCTCATCAGAAATTGAGACACACCAGGTGAAGTACGATGATGTAATCTTTCTCGGTAACCGAGAAGTGTCCCAACATTACTGAGAACTCCTGCAGGGGCCATACCAGTGGAATATACACGATCTCGAATGTCATAAATAGTTTGAGAAGCTGTGCCACCAATACACTGTTCCCACAAGCCAATCAATGTAGTCGACATATGTTGAAGGGCATGTTGCTGCACAAATCTCTCATCACACTCCATATATCCTCCACACTATGAAACAGACTCCGAGCCCATTGCACTGCCTGATTGGCAATCATCTTTTTCTCCTCTTCACCAACATCAGATCGAATCAATACCCGCTCCAGTTGCTCCCGTGCTGTCACCCAATTCCCTCCATCCGACCCACGCACCGGTGTCCCGATACTACACAACACTGAAGATGAAATAGCTAGGGAAGACACAAGAGATGAATACGCAGGTGACAAGGTTAGCAGTGACTGGGTTGTAGGTATAAGAGAAGGAGGAGAAACATGAGCAGAAATAGCAGGTACTGCGGGGGTGCCTGCTGTCACCACACTCGAAGCTTGTGAAACCACAGGGGAGGCAAGCAGGGCTGGAGCTGAGGCAGTCAAGTCCGCAGAAAGACCAGAGGAAGGCAAAGAAGCAACAGGGGACTGAGACGTCGGAAAAACAGGATATATTTTCTGCGGGGCATAGGGAGGCGGGGGACGAATGTCCAACAGATCCTCCACAAAGGGATCCTCATTCTCTTGAACAACATAGGACTTATTACATTGTAATCGAAACTACCTATCTGCACGCTGTCTGCATTGCCTTTTTCCTAGACTCCTTCTCGGCCCGTATACGCCTCTGCTTGGCTTCCTTCTGCCATACCTGTAAAGTATCAAACATTGACTGCCTACTTCTTGTAGAGAACAAATTGTCCTGTAAATAATTCAATTATTGTTCATCAAAGGTACCATCCAGTGGCCACTGAAGTTCAGCATTGTTCCTCGTATACTTGTGCCATAATGTACGAAACATAATAGGGCCAATACCGTGCTTCACATACATCTCAAAACTCGGAGTGCCTTCTGGAGGCGCAGGCTGCCTTTCCTCCAGCCGATGCTCAGCAGAACAACAGCGGCACCCCAAGCACCATACTTTACTCCAACACGACATCCTAGCATTAGACACATTCACTTATTCACTCAAACAACACGCACACACACGCAATGAACACACATACAAACGAAGAGCTCTCAAAACAGTCCTCAGACTGCGCCAAGACAAGTCAGTCCTCAGACTGCACCGAGACGAGATAGGCACTAGCCCCAGGCCTTTTCTAGAATACTGCAAATTCAACACGTGGCCTGACACAACGTTAAAAAACGCTCCGTATCACAAGGGTCTGCAGACCCACCAAGTTAATCAAGACAGCACCGCATATACTAAGAATCAAGATCAACTCACCTGGTGCACATTGGTCATAAAGGAGTATTCTACACTGCCGAATCTTCAGACCAAACGGTCAGATGCAAGGGTATTGCCTTTTTAGTACCTCAGCCGAGGTGACCACTATACGAGGAGCCGCCCGATCAGACAGGCAGGGCAACCGCGAGAACCAAGCTCTATCATATGGGGATTCTCGATCCATCTATCCGTCCGGACGCAACCCCGACCCCACAGTCCAGCTACGGGCGGGATGGGTCACCTGGTGGAATGCCTGTTCGGGCGCCAACTGAAGGAAGTGCCCCATCTAGAATCACCTGGGTCACTCTCGACTTCCATGAAAATGAAGAATCGATGACGCAGTAGAGAATGCAATCTAACTGGGTTATTTACAAAGTACAATGCAGTGGAGTCCAGTTGGACCAGCCTCCTATGATGGCTGACGAGGGACTGACTATACCGAACATACTGTTGCATTATGTATGTACCGAAGCCCACAAAGACACGCCTATCATGGAAAAACACTAGTAGATGTTGTAATATAATGGGGGTACAGAGCATAAGCTTTGATTCTGCAGCCTGGCAGAAGCTATCTACTGCCCAAGGTCGTCTGGCTTATCCTCCCTACTAAGCAGGTTGGAGAGGGCCTCTACACAGAGAGAAAGGCATGCCTTAATGAGCAAGATTCAACATCTGGGAAACAAAACTCACCAAGGACCATTTCTCGTAAATGATACAGCAACAGTTTCGATTATAATACAAGATGGCATCTACTAGAGCTAAAATGGTGGCACAGATGTCAACCTAACTTACATGACATCTGCCCTTGTTAAGTGCATATGCATCCAGCAAGAATTTATTATAAGATAGCTAAATAAATGCTAATATAATCATGTAAAATACGAGTAATATGACAGTAATACATTTCAATTCTAACAAGACGCATTGGGGTACTGGGCTTTACAAAGTCCAAATAATTGGTATTATCATTTGGGAAACTGCATCCTTGTATACAAACTTCGAAGGTGGCTCTCTTACAGGAAGGAGTGGAACTTAACAGCCTGACTCTGTGAGATTCAAGCCCAATCTGAGACCCGTGCTCAGACCAGGATCTCAAAGAAACTGATTCTTCCTCCTCTGATGATGAATATGACAATGGCTCTAGGAGATCCAGGTGGGCCCAAAAAGAAACTGAAGGCCGAACCGGCTGGAGCCTAAAAAGACCAGGATAGTCCTTTGGATTTATTCAGTCCTAATCACATCAGTCATTCTGATTCTCAGAGTGGAATCCTTTAGAGAAGGTGGCGTATTATGTAAAACAAAGGCTACAGCAACCATTAGAATAAGAAGTATGCAACAAGCTCCATGCAGAATGTCCAAGACCCCTCATTGGGGGAAAGGTTGCAGCCACACTATTATTTGACACCATGATGATGACATTTATAGGCCAACTGATTAAGGACCCCAAGAGGGGTATTGACAGATCTTAGAGATCATGCCAAGATAAACTGTTGGATGTTACAGGGCCCCTTACAAAGATCATGGACATGGCAGAATAGGCCAAATTTTCTGGTGCCACCATCGACCCAGTAGTCCTATTAGGATATACCCATATGCGAATGTGGCAATGCAATTTGGGTCCTTTCCACAGAGCACAGATGCTCCCTGCTTGTCCGGCTCCGCCCTAAGTTAGGACAATTGGCCTCCACCAAAGCTGGTACTGGGGCGAAAGACAATGTCTTTGGGGAGGCCGTCATAAAGGTCCTGTTGAAGTTTGTTCAAGCATTTACAGCTTTGGACAAACTTTAAGCCCAGGAGTCTTTTCAAACGTTTTCAGCCCCCGTATTTTTGGTTGGGCCAGGCATGGTAGGGGCAGCTCATTAAGCCGTTTCCCCTTTAAGTGGGGAGAACTTTCCAAGGCCCCCGGATGTACAGCTTGGTCAGAACAGAAGGCCCCTCCCTCTTTTTCCCCCTCCAAGAACAAGTTTCTCCTTCAAACCGAACAAAGGTTTCAAATAGAGTTTTGTGTTCCCCCACCCAAAAGGGAAGACTGAAGCCACTCATGTTCTCGGAGGATATATGTGGCATGACAGATTGAGTAGTGCTGGTGTTGGAAAGCAAGATTCCCTTTGAAAGATCTTTTCTGCACTCAAAAGGATTCCTAAGCAATATTTTTATTGTAAAAAACGACAAAGGGCTACGTCCTTTAATAATTCTGAGGGAGTTCAGCGGCTGGTTGGTGTACAGACATTTCAAGGTGGAAGGAATCCATCCTGTAAGAGATCTCCAACAGTCAGACTGGATGATCAGATTAGACTTGAAGGACGCTGTAACCGTATAGGTGTACAAGGAGAGAAGGAGCCACTACTAAGGTATCGAACAATATGTTTTATTAAGTTGTTCTTCACAAGGCAGTTCAAAACAAGGTTCCAGCTTTCTTTAAAGGGGACTTGGTTGACTTCCTGCTTTGTCTTCAGCTTTCTTCACAGCCCGGTCTCACCGTCTCGCCCGGTAGGAAGAGGAGAAAGGAAACGTGGCAGTTAGTTCACTGCTTGATTATAACAAACTGAAAATGGGGGCAGGGAATGAGGGTAACATTTGTGAGGAGGAGTTAGACCGAACAACCGTCACCAACAGCGTCCTCGAGAGAACAGTAGCCTGAAGTGTGATGTGAAAAAGTGCTCAAAGTAACTGGTGGCTTGGAACGACGGTCCCTCCCACTCCCTCCGTTACCCGGTCCCCCCCTTGTTAAAACGAAGTAGGTCTCTAAAGCGCCCCGTACCTGGCTGAGCCACGCGTCTTCCTGCGCGTGGCTGGGCGATGCGTGGGGACGGTGGGCTCCTGGCTTCTCCCTCGGCGGTTTTTCCGGGTCTCCCTCTCGCTCCGACGTTCCGTTGTCGGCTTGCTCCATCACGGGTTTGCTGGATCTTCCCACCGACTCGGCGTCCTCCGTCCCTTGCTCCTCACGTCGGCTTCTTCTCCTCGGCTCGACGTCTTCTCTGCACACCAGCAACTCCGCGTCTTCCGGGTCCTCCTTTTCTTCGGTTGCGGCCAATGAGGACAGGCCGTCGTCGTCTGACGTCAGGGGGTTGGGTTCAGTCTGGGAAGTCCAGGCTTCCCTTAAAGGGCCCGGACCATTCCTGTAGGGGAGACGGAGAGTCAGTCACAGGGAACAAGATAGGTGACTCCCCGACCCCGTGACAGACGCCTATAAGTTGATTCCAGTTTTCCCTTTATACAGACACTTCCTCTGGAGAGATCAAGTTTGGGCGTTTGAGTTACTTCCGCTCAATCTTTAGTAAGCCCCTTGGTGCTTCATGAAATTCTTGAAGCCAGTGGTGGTGTGGTTGCAATTGTGAGGGCATCGGGTGATCTTTTACCTAGACAACATGATAATCAAGGCGCATGGCAAGACTGCGCTGATGAGCCATGCACAGAGGATGAATTCCCTTCTGGATGATCTGGGGTTCATTATCAACCAAAGCAAATCAGATCTGATTCCTAAATTCAGCATAGAATTTCTCAACTTTACCATTGACTCTATCAAAGCAGGTATACAGCTACCCACCAACAAAATATCCATGATAGGAGTTGAAAAGTCTGATAACGGCAGAACATATTACCTTGCAGAAGCTGACACAAGTGGTAGGCTTGTTTCGTCTTCAGTTCAGACAATCTTCCCAGGACCTTTTCATTACAGAGGCTGAAAATCAAACATTCACAGAGAGGTCTATCATACAAGGAAGAGAGTGCCCTGACAGAGGTTGCCAGAACGGAGATGGAGTCACAGCTGGCCCATATGGAGGCGTGGAACGGCCTAGCCATTTTCAGGTCCCTCCCAGAGATTGTTATAGCGTCAGATGCCAGGCGTTGGGGCGGGGGAGCCAGATTTGGGGACACATCCACCGGAGGGAAATGGTCAAAAGAGGAGTTGAATCCCCACATAAACTGCCTCGAGTTACTGGCAGGATTATACTCAATCTCTAGCCTGAAGAAGGACAAAATGGAAAGCTGCATTCTGTTAAAGATGAACAATGTCTTAGCTGTGCACTATGCCAGCAAGTTTAGAGGAATGAGAGCCAAGGCATCGACAGAGATCACCAAGGACTTCTGGCATTTCTGCCTGGAAAAGAAGACTTCGGTGTCAGTGGTACATTTACCAGGCAGCTCCAACACCATTGCAGATTGGACTTCATGATTTCTGAGGGATTCCGGCGTTTGGAGACTGAACCCTCGAGTGTTCAATTTATTGTGCCAGATATTGGGAACATCACCTACAGATTTATTTGCGTCAAGACTGAATGCTTTGGTACCACAATTTTACAGTTGGAGGCTAGATCAGAAGGCCGCAAGAGCCAATGCCTTCCCTCAGGACTGGGGCATGGATCTGATTTATACCTTTACCACATTTGTCATGATTGCCAGAGTGGCAGGTGAAGCATTGGCATTTGTTAAGAATTGCTTCTGGTGGCTCCAGTCTGTTGATTGCAACCATGGTTCCCACCACTTCTGGAGATGTCATGTGATTGCTGTTTGCTTTTACAAATATTTCCAGAACTACTCCAGGCTCTGGGGGGAGAACCACATCAGATGATTAGAGAGAACACTCTGTATCTTATGTCCTGGCCCAGGGGAGGGGACTAGGAATTTATCAAGAAGACTCTTCTTTTAGGGAGCAGGCACCCATATTAGATACAAGTCTGCCTGCTCAGCTTGGCACAGTTGGTGCATGGAGAGTAACGTGTATCCTGTGGGGGCTAAAGATGTTTTACCTATCACAACTAGCTGAGATAGGTAGAACATTCTCTACTATTAACTCCTTTTGATCAACATTCTCAGCAGGTAACTTACTGGTAGCAGCAACCCGATGGGGTCTCATTCATTGATATGTAGAGTAATGAAGGATATCAAGGTCACCGAAACCTAGGCATACTCACACACTTGGGGAGAGGATGTGGCCTAACAGCTAGAGTGGTCGACCTCGAAGCTGGAAAACAGGGTTAAAGACTCAATAGGAACGCTCAACATTCTGTGATTCTGGGCAAATCACTTAATCTCCCCGTGCCTAACAAAAAAAATGTATGTGTCCGTCTGTAACGCAACTGGTGCTCATGTAAATTGCTCCAATCCCTTTGGGTCAAGTTTGGCTGAAGAATTTTTTTTAAAGCTTGGCACATTGACACAGTGCTATTCCTTCTTGCTGGGTGGCAGGTACAAGGCCAGCTTTCTCAAAAACATTTTTTTACTAAACTCACTATACTGCTTTGTCTCATTTCTTATGAAAGGGTGTCCGATTTTAGAGCTTTGGACTCACCTGGTCGATCATACTCCCCGGATTGGGTAATGTTTAACATCTCCCAATGAACGAAATTGAACATAACTGTTTTCTACCCAGCCTTCTCCAGACAACTCCAGATTGTGTGTGATACGCTGTTTGGTAGAATATAAACGTGTGTCATGAGAGCTCTGGCCTAGTGGTGTTAACGAGTTATTTATCTCTGTTACTGTCTTAACAAGGCAGCATTTACACCCACTATGGCTAGATGGGTTAGATGGGTGATGTAGGAAGCTGGTATTGATGTGTCTGTTTTCGGGGCTCATTCAACCAGGGGTACCATGTCGTCCAAGGCCTTCATTTTGGGGGCTAAATTGTCAGATAGTTTACAGACTACGTACTAGTCATCAGATTCCATTTTTAAGAGAATCTGTTTCAAACCAATGAATCAGTTAGCCTCTTAGGTGGTGAGTAAGTTTTAAACGAGCATAATGAAGCCTCTGGTCCTAAAATGTCTATTCTATTTAGGACACAGAAGTGAAGATTAATTACTAATCTTGTTTTTTTGTTATGGATGACAAACAGTAAATTCCATTCTGGAGTGAAGGAAAAGCATGAGAGCCCACCATTCACACAAAGAAAGAGGACTAAGGGAGGATGACATGGTTATACTGTGATTGTAATTATGATTGGTAGTGTAGCCACGTGATGTTGACGACATATTGTTACTCACGGGAGTTGTTGTTTTTTACTTGCAGTTGTTAGTTGAAATTGTCCTTTGTGTGTGCTAGCAAACTTTTCCTACTCTATAAAAAACGCATTTTCAACAAATTTGCTGGGAATCGGAAAACAACAAAACTGTGTAAAAACATCTGTCATGTTAGCCCCTGTGGCAGGTGGAGTAGCAGGCCCATAACAATGGAAATAAGCCAAGATGGCACGTTCATCAAAGAGATGGAAGAAAGACTTCACCTGAGTGCCATGGAAGAAATACTTCACCTGTGTGTGGTCCAAGGATTACTAAACATGCACATTTCATGTTACCAGCACGTGGGGTGTGTAGTTAAAAAACTGAACAAATCCTGAAATAACGTACTAGGTAATCGGGAACAGCTGTGACTTGCCTGCTATCTTGCACTTGTCGCTCGTTTTTTATCCAAATACCTGTGTAGTCTCTGAGTAGAGGCGACAGGAAGAACGGATTACATACATGGGTGCAAAGGGGAAATGGAGGGATGACACGAGCGGGCATTAATCAGATCTGTTGTTGAACATATTAGTATCATTGTTGCTAGTAATATTATAATATTAAGTAATATTATAATTATTGGCGTTATCAATGCCATTATCGATAAGGCTATGGTTATTAGCATTATTCTCATTCACGGTGTTATTATTTATATTATTAATATGATCATCATCGTTTTAATTATTACGTTCATGATTCTAATTATAAGTGTATTGTTATCTGAAAATGTGCACATCGGTAGCTTCTTTTTGTTGTCATTGCAATTATTGCTGACCGTGGTTTCATTTTTTTGTTTTTAAAAGGCGCTGTCATCGGGGTGTTATTGTAGTTAGAGTGTTATTTTTTGTATTATTAGTAGTATGATTATACGGATAGAAGTGGTTGTGATTGTTACCATTACTCTTGTTATTATCATGGTCGTTTTTATTGTTCTTTGAATTCTCTTTTTATTGTTAATATGTGTGTTACCCTGTGTGTAATATTGTGGATGTTGTTGTCGTTAGCTCTATCCTTGTCATTGTTTGTTGTTAACATTTTGTTGTTCTTACTGCGCTGTTTTTCTAGTCATATGTGGCAGTAATGGACTGAATTGCTATAGGACCAAGTGCAGGACTTGGCTGCTCCTGGTAGCTCACTGAGCAGGAGTAAAGAGCAATAAACGTAAATTGAAGATAATATAAATAAAATGTAGATCCTGTATTGTCTCCAAAAGGTGCGAAGGTGCAGTTTAAAGGGCAATGCAGGAGTGCGCATCATATTGTCGTTTCGGTGATTTATGTAGCGCTGTAGTCACCATAAAGTCTCCCGAAGGCGCTAGGGGCGGATATCGAGGGAAGTGGAAACATCGACGGAGAGAAAGGGGATGAGACAGAGGTAGGGCGGCCAGGATTCCCAGATTTGCAAGGACGGTCCCGGTCTTTCATCGGATGTCCCGGTAAATTTCTTGAAATTTAGCTCATGTCCCAGTTTTTAGAGAGGGTAGACTGAAAACTGTGGGAGGTGCCTTTTTATGTTTTCCAAAGCAGGGATAGTTTGCAACTGTTATTAAGAAAGCAATTCTATAGGCCGAAATAAAATATTTTAAATTGAATTTAAGAAAACAATTTAATTAACATGCATGCTACTGCCTTTAAAAATTGCTTGATATTTATGTTCTTACTGCCTCTTCTGTAACTCTCTGCAGAGGAGCGCTGTCATTCCTGGTGCTCGATTGAAGCAAAACTGTAGTCCTTCGTATATTTTTGTGAAACGTCCCGATTTTTAGCTATAAATTCTGGTCACCTCAGACAGTGGGGGGAAAGTGGGAGCTCCTATCGAACGCTATCGTCGCACCGGACAGGGCCACGGTGATCCTGGCTGCACAACATGAAATAGCATATTATAATAACATAACGTAATTTAATATTTAACATCACCGCATAAGGGTCAATATAAAACTGAGTAAAGCCTACCTAAACCGTACAGGTCCCAGCGGGTTCTGCAGGTGTCAACAGTAAAAGTAAACTATATGTCACAACTTGAAGCAAGGCGCGTTATTCTCTGTTTTAAACAGCGCTTAATTAGCACTAACCATGCGTCCTAGCGCTTTAAGAAAAGAGGCTGGGTGTGCCCATCGGTTTTGGGACCTTTGACCCGCATGTCTCACACTAATCGCTGCAGTCGGTGTTGCAACCTAGATAGCTATCTTCTCCGTAAAATATGTGTGATCTTATGCTAGAGGGTAGATAGAGAGGGCCTTGTTATTTGCCTTTTCCGGCATCAGCGTGTGGCAAACGACTGTGGCTCAAAAGTAAAAAAAATAAAAATAATTATAAACATTGTAAACATGATTTTATCATTGTCCTTAGATTGTGGTGCTGCTAACTTTCCCCATCCAGGTCTTTGCACAATGACATGTCTCCAGGCATCAGACATCAGAGGAGATGGGGTTGGGGAAGGCAGCATTGTGTTCAGAAACCTTTTGAACTTGTACCCGCTGGGGAGGCGGTGCAGGGGGAAAACTCGATTACCTCAGAAGTGATCAGAGCTTTTAGAGGCGCGAGCTGTGGATTGGGGCAGCAATGACAAAGGCTCCCAGGCTGTGATCTCTCAAAGGTGTGCAAGTCTCACCCCCTGCTTCCCTCTGCTACAGAAGGAGCACATCCTCTGAGCCAGGCTTCCCCTGCCTCCCTTTGCTGCAGAAAGGGCACATCCTCTGCGCCAGGCTCCCCCTGCTTCCCTCTGCTGCAGAAGGGACATATCTTCTGAGCCACGCTCAACCCTGCTTCCCTCTGCTGCAGAAGGGCCGTGTCCTCTGAGCCAGCCTCCCCTGCTTCCATTTGCTGCAGAAATGGCACATCTTCTGAGCCTGGTTCAACCCTGCTTCCTTCTGCTGCAGAAGGGTCCATCTTCTGAGCCAGGCTCACCCCCTGCTTCCCACTGCTGCAGAAGGAGAGCATCTTCTGACCCAGGCTCACCCCCTGCTTCCCACTGCTGCAGAAGGGGCGCGTCTTCGGAGCTAGTCTCGCCCCTGCCTCACACTGCAGCAGAAGGAGCACATCTTCTGAGCCCACGCTCCCCCTGCTTCCCTCTGCTGCAGAAGCGGTACATCCTCTGAGTCATGCTCAACCCCTGCTTCCCACTGCTGCAGAGGGAGAGCATCTTCTGAGCCAGGCTCACCCTCTGCAACCCTGTGCAGCAGAAGGGGCACATCTTCTGAACCATGCTTATCCCCTGCTTCCCACTGCTGCAGAATGAGTACATCTTCAGAGCCAGGCTCGCCCCTGCTTGCCTCTGCTGCAGAAGGGGCACGACTTCTGAGCCATGGTCACCCCGGCTGCAGAAAGGGCACATCTTTGGATCCAGTCTCACCTCTGCTTCCTACTGCAGCAGAAGGAGTATATCTTCTGAGCCCACGCTCCCCTTTACTTCCCTCTGCTGCAGATGGGGTGCATTACCTGAGTCATACTCACCCCCTGCATCCCACTGCAGCAGAAGGGGCGCATCTTCTTTGCCAGGCTCAACCCTACTTCCCACTGCTGTAGAAGGGACTCGTCTTCTGAGCCAGGCTCACCCCTGCTTCCCACTGCTGTAGAAGGGGCACGTCTTCTGAGCTAGGCTCACCTCCTGCTTCCCTGTGCAGCAGAAGAGGCACATCTTCTGAGCCCACGCCCCCCCCCCCTGCTTCCCTCTGTTGCAGAAGGGGCACATCTTCTGACCCAGGCTCAACCCAACTGCTTTCCTCTGCTGCAGAAGGGGCTCGTCTTCTGAGCCAGGTACACCCCCTGCTTCCCTCTGCTTACCGGATTTTGTAAAGTGAACTAGGTGAGAATCTTGGTGGGATTCAGAGATTGTGAAATGAAAGGCTGTAGGATGTCCATTTGTTTCTAATACAACAAAATGTGAATACCTGTAAATGAATTGTAGAAATATTTCAAACTATATCAGCAGTTAGGAAAGGATACATGGAGTTCGTATTTTTGTAATACTGAACTGTGCTGGAAACAGATTTTAATAGGATGAAAGAAAAATTAAGACACTTTCTTGATGTGCAAATAAACACACATTATCTTTGTGTGCTATATTGTTTTATTAGTGAAACTGAACATCTGTGCAAATTCAATCAATCAATCAGTGACACTTATAGAGCGCGCTACATACCCGTAGGGTCTCAAGGCGCTGGGGGGGGGGGGGGTGCCGCTACTGCTCGAACAGCCAGGTCTTCAGCTTCTTCCTGAAGGAGAGGTGGTCTTGGGTCAGGCGCAGGTCGGTCGGGAGGGAGTTCCAGGTCTTGGCGGCCAGGTAGGAGAAGGACCTTCCTCCTGTAGTCGCTCTTCGGATGCGGGGGACGGCGGCGAGGGCGTGGTTGGCTGATCGGAGGTGGCGTTTGGGAGCGTAGAAGTTGATCCGGCTGTTGAGGTAGCTCGGGCCTTGGTCGTGTAGGGCTTTGTGTGCGTGGGTGAGGAGGCGGAAGGTGATTCTTTTGTTGACGGGGAGCCAGTGAAGGTCTCTCAGGTGTCCGGTGATGTGGCTGGTTCGTGGGATGTCGAGGATGAGTCTGGCTGAGGCGTTCTGGATCCGCTGGAGTCTCTTCTGGGTCTTGGCGGTGGTACCGGCGTAGAGGGCGTTGCCGTAGTCCAGTCGGCTGGTGACGAGGGCCTGGGTGACGGTCTTCCTGGTCTCGGTGGGGATCCACCAGAAGATCTTCCGTAGCATGCGTAGGATGTTGAAGCACGCCGAGGAGACGTTGTTGACTTGCCTGGTCATGGAGAGGGAGGAGTCCAGGATGAAGCCCAGGTTGCGTGCATGGTCTGTCGGTTTGGGTGCGGTGCCCAGGGCGGGAGGCCACCAGGAGTCGTCCCAGGCGGAGGGTGAAGAGCCCAGGATGAGGACCTCCGTCTTGTCAGAGTTCAGTTTCAGGCGGCTGGTCGTCATCCACTCGGCTACCTCTTTCATCCCTTCGTGCAGGTTGGCTCTGGCGGAGGCGGGGTCGTTGGTCAGGGAGAGGATCAGCTGGGTGTCGTCGGCGTAGGAGATTATGCTGAGGTTGTGTTTGCGTACGATGGCCGCGAGGGGGCTCATGTAGACGTTGAAGAGGGTGGGGCTCAGCGATGATCCTTGAGGGACGCCGCAGATGACTTCGGAGGCCTCTGACTTGTACGGTGGTAGGCGGACTCTCTGTGTTCTTCCGTCGAGGAAGGAGATGATCCATTCCAGCGCCTTGTCCTGGATTCCGATGTTGCTGAGGCGCTGTACTAGGGTGCGGTGGCAGACCGTGTCGAATGCAGCGGAGAGGTCTAGGAGGATGAGGGCCGCTGTATCTCCGTTGTCCATCAGGGACACATTTAGCAGCCATTCCAATGGTAAATGTGCTATTGGGAAAAATGAGAAAGCGCAACCACACCATGGTACACGTACAGCACTATATTTGTGTCACTGCGATCTAAATTGCACCACTCTCTACATACCATAGCCTTACACTCTCCTTCTGAATAGTGGCTCATGTGTTACCCTTGCTCTTCGTGGCACTTGAATTGTTCACGATCACTTTGACTTCAGTGATGTCACTTTGATGGCAGCACCCCGGCTCCGAAGGTTGTCCCTCGCCACTCTGCCATTACAAACAACACACGAAGTACCGGCCTTTGTGCCAGGTATTCTGGGAGTTGTGAAATATTCACAACATTGATACACACATAGGCAGAGGCGGACGGAGGCACAGAGACGCACACCCACTGTTTACAACCTGTTTGATAGGTGTGTGCACACACTCCTCGCGCACCTGCGCCACGCACGCACAGTACGTGCGTGGCGCAGGTGCGCGAGGAGTGCGCACAGACGCCAACGTCACTGTCATGGCTGTTGTGGCTGGAGATTCGATACTCAGGACCGGGCAGTGGAGGATAAATCTAGAAATGAGTGTACTTTGTAGCATTCTCGTCTTGGAAGGGAGAGATTATCAACACAGAGTTTCACTTTCCCCCGGAGATATAAACGTGCGGCCCTCGGTGTTTAACAAATCACCGGCCGCGTCACGGGGCCACGGTGTCCCCGCCAGGAGAGCAGGCGTGACGTCTAGATCTAAGGTCGAGACCCTTCAATCACATCCGGCTCGGGGTCCGCCGGGCGGTGTCTCCGGCGGGGACTCTTCAGGGCCCTTTCGTTCATCTCGTTTGTTTGTGACAAACATTTACCCCACAGACCCCTAAGCTGCCCTTCCTTGGGTTGAGCGGCGCCTCTGCAGTGCCCTCCACAACCCCATCACCCTCTCTCTGCCCCCACAGCTCATGAGCACGCGCGGTCCCGAATGTGCAGCTGAACACGGCACTGCACACGCACTGCACTCCACCGTCACAGCGACACACTGCAGCCTGACCCGCGCATGCAAACAACACAATCTGATCTGATCAATAATAAACAGAAATATGAAAAAACTAGAGAAATAATCAATACATGTATTGAGAATATAAAGGGATACAATATATGTTCATCACAAAATAAATTCTAATGCTGCGCGTAAAATGTAGAAATAATACTATAAATGTTAATCGTACGGATAATAATAAAAGATATACCATACATTAACACAATGATGGTAAAACATAATTTGAAATAAGGATAGGACTGATAATAATAGCATATAATAATGTATCTTTAATAATATGTTTGTAATAATAATAATAATTATGTATTAGACAGTCCCATACAGTACAATAATAGCAATGGTAAAAGTAAGAGCAGGAATGAGACTATTAACAATAACAACAAAAATATTAATGTCAAGAAAAATAGTAATAACAAAACAGATATTGTCGTTATTATTATTATTATTTTTGTGTGTGTTTTTATTATCATCGGTAATATTATTGTTCTTGTTGTTAATATTAATATCGTTGTTATTATCATTATTATTAGGAGTATCATCTTTCAGAAATACAATCCCCGCATAATCGAATGAAAGCCCTCAGAGTGTAGAACGCTCACTCTAATGTCACACTCTTGGCAGCGCGAGCCGTGCTCCGTGGCTCAGACTCTGACAAGGATACACTTCTGCGAGTCAAACCCATGTCCCGATGGCCTTTTCCCGCAGTTTGGCGCCTGGCACGGGGCACTGCAGCGTCCGATCCGTGGTTGACTCTACCAGGGCTCTAAGTGAAAGTACCAAATGCCACCTGGAAATGATGTTTCCCCAGCCGCCCGGGAGCTTTGGGTCCGCTGTGCCCACCGCCTGCCACCACTTGCGTCCCCGGTGTCATGGCCATGCTGCTGCCCTGTCAGAATCTGGACAGGTGGCACACCGCTGTGCCCGAGGGTACCCTGGCATCCATGGTTTCCTGTGGACACAGCAGCTGTCCCTGGGAACATCTGTCCGGTGGTGGACAGGTGATACACCGCGGTGCCGGAGGGTACCCTGGCATCCCTGGTTTCCTGTGGACACAGCTATCCCTGGCAAAATCTGTCCGGTGGTGAACAGGTGGTACACAGCGGTGCCCGATGGGTACCCTGGCATCCTTGGTTTCACAGAGATACATCTGCCCCTGGCGGAATCCGTCCTCCAGAGGTGGACAGACAGGCGGTGCAATGGTGGCACGGCGGCGGTGCCCCGGCCTGTGCACAGACTCACCTGTCTGTCCCTCGCCGGCTGCAGCCTGCAGGGCCGGCAGCCACCGCGCGGTGTTTTTTGCACTTGGCTGCGCAAGTCTAAAGTTCACCTAAAGTTTGGCTGATAAACAGCGCCAATGGGGCGAGTTTGAGGAGCCGGCGCGCACACAATGGACTCCGGAGGGCAGCCTCCCCCTCCATTTGCATCCTGTAGGAATGTCCCCTGCCCTCCCCGCCCATTTGCATAAGTTATATGGGCTCCTGAGGGATGGAGGGCCGCTAGAAGTGTCAGGCGCTGGGAGGCCGGAGAGGAGCAGGTGGGATCTCCGGACTCAGGAGGACTGTGGTGGTGTCTGTGGTGGACTGTCGCTGCCCCTTCCCCGGCTCGCCATGGTGTCCAAGCTCAGCTCCCTGCAGCAGGAGCTGCTGCACGCCCTACTTGCCTCGGGGGTGACCAAGGAGGCGCTGCTGCAGGCCATCGAGGAGCTACTTCCCGCGCCCCCCTTCGGGGTCAAGCTGGAGAACCTGCACATGTCCCCCGGGGAGCCGGACCCCGACACCAAGCCCGTCTTCCACACGCTGACCAACGGCCACGGGAAGGGCCGCCTCTCGGCCGACGAGGGCTCAGAGGACGGCGACGACTTCGACACCCCTCCCATCCTGCGGGAGCTGCAGTCCCTCAACACGGAGGAGGCGGCGGAGCAGAGGGCAGAGGTGGACAGGATGCTGAGGTGAGGGCCGCGGGAGGTGGGGGCTCTGGTGACCCTCTCTATATAGGACAGGTGTGCTGTGCTGTGCTGTGCTGGCAGCTCCTCACACCTGCGGGGCTTTGAAGACCCCGGGCCCCCCTGGCACAGCGGGGAGGGCCCCGGCTTCACAGCGCTCCCTGGCTGCAGCCGGGGCCGGAAGAGGTCCCGCGATCTCTGGGCCCCAGCCCCACAGCGGCCCGCACGGGGCTCACTTATCCAGTCACTTCTTCATGGGCCCTTAGCGGGGGCTTTTACTTGCAGCAAGCCAGGGCCCCTCCAGAAAGGCCCCTTACTTTAATGTCATCCTTTCCGTTCCACTCGGACGCATAATTGCTGTTCATATCGCATATTTGTTTCCTAATGGATGCCTAGTGTATGGTGTGTGTTGTGTGTGGGAAAGTACGGTTACACACACACATAAACCGAAAGACACAGACTCAGATATATTCATAGATACATCCATATACAATGCTCACACACACGGGAATATATATATATATATACATATATATATATATATATATATATATGTGTGTGTGTGTGTGTGTGTGTGTGTGTGTTTACGCGCATGTATATTATATATGTGCATATGTATATATATATATATATATATATATATATATATATATATATATATTTATATATATATATATATATATATATATATTGCAGATTAGGGCTAGTTATGGCTCAATGGCATTACACATTGGGTCCAGAAAAAAATCTTAATTATATATATATAGAGAGAGAGGTAGGCACTCAGTTTACATAATTGTTTTACATGTTAGCGTTCGTTTTCAAGCCTAGCTTGTGATGGCCGAAGTTACATTCTCTCTATGGACTCTGTCCGAAATGCCATCGGACTCTGAGGGTCGAGGGGTTTAAAACGCCGAGGACAGAGCAGGTCAAATGTTACAATGTCCTCTGAAGTTAGGGACGTCCCTGTAAAGTGAGGCCAGACTCGGCCCACGTCGTAAACGAAAAAACAGAGCGCGTGAGGTCCGGGAGGGCCGGATTGGATTTTACTCCCCACGAGACAACTTTCGGGTTACAAATTAGAGGAAATATTGTGTCTAAAACGGGGTACAGTGACTGGGGAAGTAAGGATGAAAAGAAAGGACACACCCCGCCCCCAAACCGGCCAGAGCTCCCGAGTGAAAGTGACAACGACTCTAGCGTCATGACACTGGCTTTTTAAACCGCTCTTTAGTTTTTAAAACGAAACAACCTGCCCCGTATCCATTAATATTGGAAGTCTGACGTTTAGCCTTCTGACAGTCACCTAGCAAAACTAAAACTGCAGGAAAGCCCTTCCTGAATGACTGCTCTAAGCACAAGCACAAATTCCTGTTCACTTCAAGGGCTTTTTATAACTCGCTTACCCCACCTTGTCCCGCGACCAAGGGCACAGTCTGAAAAGTGGGGTGAGGGGACATAAATTACCCCGGCACTCGCACCCCTGGGGATAGAACAACACTTTTAAAAAGTTAAAGTGCCCGCCTTATCCCCAGCTCCCAGGAGCCGATTACTAATTATCTAAGCTGGTGGTTATTTCTCGTCTTAATCACAATATTTGCCAGATCTGCGCATTGTGTCTTATTAACCCTAAAAGATGAATGCTGCGGGCTGCGTCTGCGGGTCCGGCTCGGCTTCACACAGCCCAGATACGTTTTAAAATGTTTTTTGTTTTTGTGTATAAAGCGGTTTTTGGCTCTCGCGTTGTTAAACCGAGTTATCAGCCGCAGAACCCAGTATGGCCCCGAAAACAGCGCAGACAAAGCCGCAGAGTGTCAAAATTTGACAGTCGAAATGTCAAATGCACTTCTGGGCGGATCTTCCAAAAGAGGCAGTGGTCTTTCCACACCCGCTAAATAGGAAATGTGGTTTACAGATCCAAGTATGGAGGAAGTATGCTAAAAGCGCTATATCAATTAAATATTATTAGAATATTTTAAACAGTAGAGTGTAAATAATAGAAACGCTCGTGACAGGTATTTTTACGGAACGGTGTGTTGCCTTTCCACAGTTCTCTCGTCATTGTTGTTTCGATATTTATGTATGAACATATTTTTACTTAACCGCTGAAGGTTCACCTGGTTGGGACACGTACTGCTATACCTAATTCGTGTTACATACATTTAAATAGTTCGTGTTACATTCATTTAAATAATGTATTCTCTGTTTTACTATCACTGTCAACCAATGACCGTACGGCGCCGGATACACAATTGGCCCAAAAGTAAAATACAAGATATAGAATTACACGGACACAACCACCAAACACACAATCCTCCCCCCTCCCCCATTCTTATATTTGTCTCTCATCATAAAAAAAAATACACCGGGGACTTGTTTCCCTTTTAGACCGAAACTTTTCATTTATTTTAACTTAAAAATGTCTTTCTCAAATATCTTCTCTTTAAATGGAATTCATTAGATTTTCGGCGCACATAGTAATAATATAATACCTTCATACTTTTCACCACGATCTTAATTAAATGGGATTAGACTAGTAAATAATACTAAAGATTAATATATAATATTTTATTGTTACTTATGATTCCAAATCTCTCTCTCTCTCTCTCTCTATATATATATATATATATATATATATACATACACACACACACACACATATATATATATATATATATATATATATATATATATATATATATATATACTAATTGTGAATCCAAATATATAATATAAATATATACTGTAGATATATGTTTACGTATATGTGTGTGTGTATAAGTGTGTATATATATATATACACCCATCCTCAGGCCTCGCAGCGACTGTAATGAGCATTAATATTTAATATCTCTGATTTTCACATCTCTCCTGCCTGCTCGGAGTATTGCTTTTGTTGTTTCTTCACACATTTTGAGAGGTGGTGGGACACTTTCGAGAGCAGGGACTTGAGCACTGGCTGAGTGGTTTAATGAGGGATGATTTGCATTTCAGGCATGATAGGGAGGTGTAGGGAGAAGAAAGGGGGGTGGGCCCTTGAGGTCCGTCTCGCGTGTGACCTGGGCCGTCTTGCACTTTTCTGGCTCTTAAATGTCTCTGCTCAGACAGGCTGTCTCCGCACAGGGTCTGGTAGCTCAGCGGGTTTTGAGGGGTTGATAGTAACTTTTCACGTGCAAACCTGTGAACATTTTATTTCATTGGGAACATATCAAAATAATAATAATTGTCCCCCGAAAACAGGGACGGGAGATCCTGTCACTTTCACGAACCGAAAGTCGGTGTTTTTTTTTTACCAGTGGGTGAAAAGGGCTCAGACACCAAAACAAAGCGTACCCGGAAGCACGTGTAGTCGGCGTTATTAATTTATTTCTATAAATCATCAACGGAAGACACACAAAGAGCCCGAAGAGGGTGAATGGGAGGCGGGTTACTCATTGCCGAAGTTGTAAAAACCCCAGGCTGCCGGGAGTGGACACGGGGAGGCCGCTCTCGGCTTCCACCAAAGTGACAGTCTGCGGGGCAAGGAGAGCACCGCACCGAGCGGGGCGCCAGGATCCGGGGTGTGCGGGGACCGGAGTCCACTCCGGGGGATGTGTGAGGCACAGGGGCACGGACACCGACGAGGGCTATTGGTCCGTTGCCAGGTCCTTCTGAGGCCCGGCCAGTCTGTAGGTATTAATGGACTATAAAGGCTTCTCTGTCTGAGGGTATTAATGGAGAAGAGAGGCCCGCTTTCCAGGCCAGTGCAGAGGACTGATAGTTTGATTGACCCAGGTGGCTAGCTGTCCTCCGAAAGCCCCGAGATTGGGAATTGGCGCCGGTAGTGCGAACGTTCAGATAGAAACTTCAGGAATAAAACAGCTCTGTCTCACGTTGCTTCGGCGAGGTGACCCCAGAGTTGAATCGGCCAGCCGGTAGGCCCTGTCGGGGGACTTTTTACAGGGGGCGTACAGCGGCATCGAAGCGAACAGTAAGACCTGCTTAAGATTGTCTACAAACATTACAAGGTGAAATGATATTCAAGTTACAAAGTACTAACATTTCGGTTCTTATCTTGAAAAAACGTACCTGTAAAACTATTATAATTTACGAGTTTAGCTGCTATTTATGCTAATCACTTTTTCTGCCCCCCAAAAAATTCAACATCACTGAAATACACCAGTGCAACTGATGTTCTTAATAATAATTAAGAACAATAAACTGTCAAACTCACTGAAATCCAATTGAAGGCGGTTTTCGTATTATTCAGATAGATAAGAAGGATACACCCTAAAAAACATTGAAGCTTAAAAAAACAGCATTGTGCCCCCTAAAGTCCGAGACATTAGGAAGGCGGGGGAGGATGTGGTGTTCGGAGCTGGGGAACCAGGTTCGAGGCTCGCCAGCAGCCAAATCACTTCATCTCCTCGTGCCTACAAAAACCCTATATGACCTTGTGTAATGTGACTGGTGATCATGTAAAGCGATCCAATATAGCTCCTTCGAGCTACAGAAAACCGCAAAAAAAAAATGTCACCACATTCTGGGGATATGGACACCTGCTATCGCGTGTGGCTGCTATAGATTGTTGCTGTATTTAATAAATATGGGCTATTTGTGATGTACAGTCTTTTAAAACACTAGACCTTCCTTTTAACCGGGATTTTAGAGTTATGCTGCAGCACACACACACACGGTTTGTTTTTTTAAATCTTTGAAGTCTGGTACTTTTAGGACTTTTTGCTTGGACGTACCCGTAAACCTAGGTGATGGCGAATTCGAATTTTCGAAAACACTGGGAAATCTGAAATAAAATATCATTTGTGGCCACAAGCGTTTACAATCCTATTGCTCTGACGATGGTTTCTGATTAGTAAAATTGCGGACTGCATGGTAGCCAAGGACTTCTCCTGCTGTTTTTTGGGGCGGGGCGAGTGTTGGGGCCACAGACACTAACTCAGATGTCTTATGAAGGCAGTAAATACACCCAGCTGTGAATATTACCCTAGGATGGGGGCGGCTGGTTGAAATTCATGTCGTCAGGGGTGTGATTTATATTTGCATAATCGCATGCTCACATTGTGCATTGGGTTCCTGTGCTGTTTCCCATCCCCAGAAACGTACACACCTGCAGGGTGAAAGCAGTGGAGCGATGCAGGGTGAAAGCAGTGGAGCGATGCAGGGGAAAGCAGTGGAGTGATGCAGGGTGAAAGCAGTGGAGTGATGCAGGGTGAAAGAATGTAATGATGCAGGGTGGAAACAGTGGTGTGATGCAGGGTGAAAGAATGTAGTGATGCAGGGTGGAAGCAGTGGAGCGATGCAGGGTGAAAGCAGTGGAGTGATGCAGGGTGAAAGCAGTGGAGTGATGCAGGGTGAAAGAATGTAATGATGCAGGGTGGAAACAGTGGTGTGATGCAGGGTGAAAGAATGTAGTGATGCAGGGTGGAAGCAGTGGAGCGATGCAGGGTGAAAGCAGTGGAGCGATGCAGGGTGAAAGCAGTGGAGTGATGCAGGGTGAAAGAATGTAATGATGCAGGGTGGAAACAGTGGTGTGATGCAGGGCGAAAGAATGTAGTGATGCAGGGTGGAAGCAGTGGAGCGATGCAGGGTGAAAGCAGTGGAGTGATGCAGGGTGGAAGCAGTGGAGTGATGCAGGGTGAAAGAATGGAGTGATGCAGGGTGGAAACAGTGGAGTGATGCAGGGTGGAAGCAGTGGAGCGATGCAGGGTGGAAGCAGTGAGTGATGCAGGGTGGAAACAGTGGAGTGATGCAGGGTGGAAGCAGTGGAGTGATGCAGGGTGGAAGCAGTGGAGTGATGCAGGGTGAAAGAATGGAGTGATGCAGGGTGGAAACAGTGGAGTGATGCAGGGTGGAAGCAGTGGAGTGATGCAGGGTGGAAGCAGTGGAGTGATGCAGGGTGGAAGCAGTGAGTGATGCAGGGTGAAAGAATGGAGTGATGCAGGGTGGAAACAGTGGAGTGATGCAGGGTGGAAGCAGTGGAGTGATGGTGGGTGGAAGTAGTGGAGTGACGCAGCAGGGTGCCTTGTTCCAACCAAGGCTTCAGGGGTGAATGGGAGGGTGTTCTGGGTGGCCTCAAGTCACACAAGGTGCATGCTTGCCTGAGTAGAGAGGGGTTAATGTCCCGCCCGGGCCTACATTGCTCCGCTGTGCTGAAGGCGCGGGCTCCGAAGTCCAGGGCTCCCATAAACGGGAGTCTGCAGGGCGCAGAGCTGAGGGCGCTCCGGGAGCGGAGGGCCAGGTCAGTAGTGGGCTTCCGTGGGGCTCCCCCATACACCCCTATCCCTCAGTCTGACGGCTTCATTGCTGGCGCGAGGGCACCTTCGGGCCGTGTCCCTGGCACTGCGTGTGGTGAGTGTACACCTGTACATGGACGTCCAGAGTAGAGAAAGGGAGTTCTTTCTACTCAGACCTGCGGCTCTAACAGAACCACCAATAAACACTTGAGTACGTGGCTGGATGTCACCCCGGGCTTTCCGACGCCGTGTGACGTCATTTGCCGGCTCTCCCGTTGAAAGGCGTGTCCCGATTGCTCTTAGGCTATCCTGTCAACACGCATAGCGCCTTGTCTCTCTGGCTAGGTCTGCGCTTTATAAAAGCCCCTCAGAAAGTGTTCCAAGGAATTGACACCAAACAGTAATCGTTTGTAAAAGGCAAAGTGTGGTCCTCCAACTCATCCCAAAAAGATACGCACAGGCACAATAATCATTTTTGGGAAAGTATGAGTAACGTTTGGCAACTTTCAAAGCAACTTTGTTCCTGTTTAAAACGTTAACCTGTCGGGGAACAGAAGATTGAAACAACAGTTGACAAATAATTATTTTCATAAGGAATATATTCTTGCATCTGGCCGAACAATTTGCGGTCCGCATTGCTCCAACCCAGAAGCCACTTCAGTTACTCGATAGCCCAGCGTAGAGGATTGACAGGTCTAACCCACCTGCACGATCATAGCAAAAGATGACTACCTTGTCACTGCGCTCTTTCTGTAGGGGCATCACGGCCGGTGACAAAGGTGTCAGAAGCGTTGCCAGACTCCCTCCCCAGCCAAGCTCACTGGTGGGCCCACAATGGACTGGGAACCAAAAACAGTCCCGGTAAAAATGCTCAACCGGCCACGCCCACTCTTCGTGCACTGTCTCTCCAGCCCGCCGGGGAATGCCAGGTGGAATAGAGGCCTGGCAAGGCCTTCAGGTATAAACTGTGAGTTCCCCAAAACACTCAAAACAAACCTAACAGGAGCCATTCTAACACCCTCTCTCATCCGGCAGCCAGAAGCGGCATTGCCCCCAAACAGTAATGACAGCCTCAACACACACTGGAAAGAATGGCTGCACAGGGCAACGAGCACAAGAGGGCATCTTAGTACTTCTGCGCCACGCCTGCTTGCAACAACGACAGCAACAAACGCCAGACACAGGGCAGAGGAGTGCTCTCACTCCGACAAGCAACTACTCACTGCGAGCACACCTGACGAGCGGGGAACGCGCATCAACTCTGCCCTGACACGACATGCGGGGATGGGGCACCTGATTGATGCCACCAATACAAGGCGAGACTCTTGCGGGCAAAACACAAGACCCATGGTAATGTACCGACCTGTCCCGAGGCGCTACAGCGTGCAAAAAACAGTTAATAGAGGTGCCATCAGCAGGGAAATAGTGCAGGTGCAAGATATGGCTTCGGACTCTGCCTTTCACCATCGTAAAGCCGATAAAATGAGTGCAGCTGAGGTGGGTAAGACCTGGGTAGGATCTGTTGCATCCAGCACTAGGAAGCTTCAAGGCTGGGTAGCAAGCGCTATGTCCATGTTATTCCTTCTAGCTGATGCCCCTTGGTGGTGGCTGAAGGTCGGATGCTCAGGGCTGGACGCACCCTTCTTGCTTTGAACACAAGGTGGGCGTGCTGTCAGCCACCTGCCCGTTTTAGGGCAGACATCTCAAAGGTTTGTGCGGCGTGGGTGTGTGATCGTCGGTGTGTGCGGTGTTGTATGAATGTGAGCCCGCGGGTGTGTGAGACCGTCGGTGCCTCCGGTGGAGTTTGAGCGCGTGCTTGAGTGCGTGTGGCCCCGTGGCTCTCTGCTGGTGTGTGAGTGCATGCGAGCTTGCATGTGTCCGCGCAGGTGTGTCTGTGTGTAAATAACGGTGTCCATGGGTTTGGGACTGTGTGCTAGTGTGCGGTGTGTGCGAGCATCGTCGAGTGTGAGTGCGTCTGAGTGTGTGTATCTGTGTGTGAGTGTGTGCACGTCTCAGTCTGCCGGGCCCACAGCCTGTTCATTCCATTTATTCAAAAACAAAAAGAAAGGAAACCAAAGTCCCATACAAACAGCCCAGGCGGATCTCAGTTTTACTTTGTTCCTGTGTGAAGTTGGCCTTTTGAGGAACGCTTGTGTGTTTCGGTGGTGAAATAGTTCAAACAAGACGGGCACAGACGTGAGGCAGGAGCCTCTGCTGTGTTTGCTCTCCTGGGGCCTTCAGGCTGTCAGAACAAACCGGCATCTTCTGTGCTCCGATTATTAATCATGTTAGCAGCAAAGTGAGCCAGGCCGCGTCACATTTCTATGAAGAGGCGCCTTGTACAAGGGCAGACCCATGGCTATGTCATATCTCCTTAGACAATGTCAACACCCAACCCGAGGGCATTCGTCAAAACTTAAAATTGAGTTCTTTCCGGAAAACAATCACACGAACTCTAGGTTATGGCACCACCGGTCTACCATTCGCTCAGTAGTGACCACTATATGGACTTACTGAATCCATCCATTTATCCATCAATCCACAGATGCACCCAACCACCCCCCACCCATCCATCCATCTATCTATCCACCCATCCATCCACCTACCCACCCAACCTGCTACCCACCCACCAGGCACGGCCTGTGCCGGGCGTTATACTGGGGCGGTGACGTCAGGCAGGGGAGGGTCAGGGTGGGCAGTTGTAAAATGCGGGATATGGACCATTAGAGGTAAGTACCGATAAAAATAAATAAAACAAATTTCGTTGCCCACGCTGCATCGCCAAATGTGATGCAGCGTGGGCAACGAAATTCGTTTTATTTATTTTTATCGGTACTTACCTCTAATGGTCCATATCTCGCATTTTACAACCCCCCACCCTGACCTTCCCCTGCCTGACGTCACCGCCCCAGTATAACGCCCGGCACGGGCCGTGCCTACCACCCACCCATCCCCATCCACCCACCCATCCATACATCCACCCATCCATCTATCCACCCACCCATCCATCCAAATCCATCCATTCACCCACCCATCCGTCCATCCAGCAACCCACCCACCCACCCACCCATCCACCAACCCACCCACCCACCCACCTATCCACCCTGTAGTAACTCCTGCACTATTATTTAGTATTTTGACGAGTAGAGAATGAACATTATGCATTCCCAAGCACTTCATGCAATATAACATTTATCTAAGCATCCTGCAAAGAATGAGAAATTAATGCAATATTACACCACCAACTGATAAATACAGGCTGTATAATTAATCTGCATAACAACCACCCAGAAGTTAACTCAATTATTCCACATTCACAAACCATTCCACACAACCAGCAAAGGTGCATCCGAACCTAACAACCATGAATGGACAGCAGTTCACTTCACCAGATGGCAACACACTTCAAAGACCTTTGGCACACACATCCGCACACATAATGATCCACACAGGTCCCTGACTGGATCTAGATAGTCACCATCCAAGGAAATCCATCAATATACACCACGTTCGTCTGCCTCCTCTAATCAACATGATTCATCTCCAACGACTACAAAACACAACCAAATACAATATCAACGCAACCAACAACCTCAACACCTGTCGACAAGAATCCCAGGGCCCCAAGGAGCTTTGAGATTTCCAGGGCACCATGGAATAATACCAGAGGAATGTGCTCTAAAATGCACATAACCCAACAAAATACACAAAACACTAGTAATAGCAATAGAAAGCACGCATCCCAACAAAATACACAAAACACCAGTAATAGCAATGAAAAAAACATGCACTTCCTTTGTAGTTAAAATGAAACAACAAAATCAGGCAATGAGTTTGTTATTTAATCTGGAAACTGCCGATATCTGTTTTTTTTACTGCTACTTTTTTAAATCAGTCTATTAGGGCACGTAAGAGCATGTTATTTTAAGAATCATGTTTTAACCCTTGATTGTAATCATGTTTTATCCATTTTTTATTTGCTGTTGCGCTTTTATTGTTATCTTGTATGCACCGAATAAAGCTTCATGAATTGAATTGAATTGAATTGAAACAAGAAATGCTGAAGTCCAGGGTACAAAGACTTGCTTCAAGACCTTCTTTCTGCAGAGTTTGTGTGACTAATGATGTGACAGAAGAACTGAAACAAGTCCTGTTGTGGCCACATACTGTCGCGGCCAACAGCGTTGTTTAAGCATGCTCCTAGCATGTTCGTTACATGCATGCACTTTTTATTTCTCTAAAATTAGCAGAACAGAGGACAGGATCAGTCGAAGAAGATTACGTAAAGAGTGGTGTCACTAAAAGGGATTTTCTTCTGGGAGTATGGGGGGACGCAATGGACCACAGCCAGTACTAGTAGGGCCACCTTCAAATGGTAGTACTGAGGAGTGTGTGTGTATATATAGATATATATGTGTGTGTGTGTCTGTGTGTGTACAGGGAAGTAGCCAGAATAAAATACCCCCCACTTTGAACCATTTGGCATGACCATGTGTGAGTGAACGTGGGAAATGGCCATGACCAAATTTACCAAGGGTGGTTGGACGTAGTGGACTTTGTAGAGTATCATTTTTGAAGAATTTAGCAAAAAGCTTCACTTTTTGCGGGCATTTTTCGAGGAGTGCTAAAAAAAACTCAGGGTCTGCTCTCTGAGGTTGGCCTTCCACAGAGTTTTTTTGTGGGTCAAGAACGTAGACCTGCCTATAACTTAGAAACAATTCAAATGGTGCATCTAACCAATTTACCCAGATCGCACACCTAATCTGCTTTCATCCACTCCTGTGTTCGTATTTCGGTTTTCCAAGTTAGAAATGCAGCAACCAGTGCATATGCAATTATTTTTCGTTTGATATCTTTGAGAAAATGGGTAATACCAATTTTTGATGAGAAATATCTTGCATTTTTTCATCATTTAAGACTGAGAGCTGTTGAAGGGGAATTCGGCCATTCAAAAACGAATACTATCAAGTAACAGGCAGGCACAGCACAATTCAACTGGGCATATATTAAAGCTCTTCTCCATTCAACTTCAACTGCAAGATCGGGGAAGAAGAAAAATTACGTTTCCATGTAATTCAGCCATATATGTGAAGGGATACAGGTTTGGTTTGCAGCAGTACATTTATTAATGCCAATAACTTTAGTGTAGTTTTATTCCAAACGAGAGAGGGAAAAACAGTGAACAAAACAGTGGTGCTCACATCCAGTGTCAATGTCGCCCACGTCGAGTGTCAATGTTCAGTGGCATGTGTTGTGGCAAGCGAAAACAAGCCCCTGCTGCACTCCTCAGTCACAAAAGCAATCGTAAGAGGCCCTCTGGAGAAGAACGTTCTGCTTGTGGAGTACAGCTGCTGTAGAGCAGCAATGCGCCAGTTACTGGGAGGTGCGACCCTCACTGGGCTGTCTACACTGATAGAGCTGCTCGATTCTGGCTCAGTAGGAGCTCCGCAGGACCCTGCTTAAGCTGATGGAGCTGGGGCCTTGTGACGCCACTGTGTGTGTAAATATAAATAACATATATATTTACGTGCTTGTGTGTTTTTTAAAGTGTGTATTCATCTATGCAGATATAGGTAAATACACACATACCTACAAAGCCATATTTAAACATTTTAAGCAACAATGTATGCTCGTTTATAGGACCAGGACCCCCCAGGTTGTCCCTGCCCCCACTCCCATAAGCCCCACAAATCAATGATATGCCATCAAGCATTGTGGGTAAAAAGAAGCCATGTTTATTACAAATAATCTTGACCAATAAACATGACAATACATATCTTTGCATATTCAAATCTCCATATGAAGTTGACGATAAAACATTATCAAATGTAATATTTACAAGCAAGTTCGTCATCGAACCAAAAAATGACCAAATCTAATTCTATACAGAAGACATGTTAATTATCACTCCAGCACCAAGGGGCCTTCAAGGCTTGCGCCCCCCCAAAATGAGAACCATGCAGGTGCAACCCACCTGCGTCCTTGAGAGGTGAGCCCCTGCCATCTGCTCCTTGTGGGCAACCCTAGGATCCCACCCCCAACAACACTAGGTTGTCCCAAAGGGGGTGCTTGTAAGGTATAACCAGGGGCAACAGCCCCATGCCCTAGTTTGTATCCTGGTGCCCTCGCCCCCCTAGCCGGTGTACCCATTCTCTCCAGGGTGAGCTTACTGTCTCCCCCCCTCAGTGCTGGCCTAGGGATTATGCAGGAGGTCTCCCCTTAACGATATAAGTCAATTTATGAGGCCTCCTTACCGCCATGCTTTTCTAACCTCTAACTTAAAGGGATGGGCGGGTGGGAGGAATGAAGATGCTCCACAGGTCGCAGGGCCGGCGCTGAAGGAAAGAGGACGTGGGCCTCGGCAGAGTGCCCTAAATAGGCCCCACTCCCCCATCGGCACCGGCGGAAGTGACGTTGGCCTTCCCCTGAAAGGGATCCTTAGCCATGGGCCAAGAGTCATGTAGGCGTGGCCGGGACCTGCGGCATGAGTCCTAATGCCTCACTCCCCGAAAGTCTGCGCTTCGCCATTGCCTCAAACAATAAAGAATCACTGCTTTACTGTGAAAGGTAGTTGGATATATTAATGTATGTGGCACAGAGTGACTGCATTTTCTTTCTGTGCCATCCCCGGGCACGGTTTGACTTTTAACATATGTAGGTGGGGTCTAAGGATGAGTTAGGACAAGTGAAGCTGGGGTCCTATAGGCAGGGCCACTGGAATTAGGCGATGTTGTGACTTTTTGCATAAATATTGATTAGGCACATTTGCCACATAATCCATCACCTACTGCATAATCTGCAGATTTTAACCAAAAAATGTGTTTCTAGCTCAAATGGACAACAAGTCTCTAAAAATGTGGCAAAGTGTTTTTGGTCACAGTGGAAGGCCCTTCGCAAAGGTCAATCGATCATCTTTCAGCTGCTTATTTCTGTATTTGGTTGTTAAAATGGTACTAATGAGCTAACATTTTTGGCCAGACAGTATTATCATGTGTAAAAATGACAAAATGAGAATATACTATCAAAAGATTTACCGCATTATGACGCATAATTTGACTCTTCTAGCAGCATAATTTAGTCAACCCTGCCACATAATTTGGTACTCCATGCCACATAATTCCAGTGGCCCTGCTTATTGGCCTCATTGCCTCCACAGACACCAGAGATGTTAAATCAGAGAAATGTGTTTCATTTGCGCAGTGACCTGGCCTATCTTCATATTCAAGATATAATGAATTCATGATCTTAACTAAGTTTACCAGTTGGCATTCATTGATGGCACCCCAGTCTTGGGAAGTCACTTAACATTGCAGGTTCCATTGCAGTTAAACAAGACTACTCCCAGAATGCATGAGGTTGGTCAATAAAAAGTCCAGCGCTAAAACCATGGTGTGCCTGAAGGGATGGATTCCCCTGCTAGTGCTGACACTATTCACCGCCAGATATTTTGTAAATCCTAATGTTGGCTTTCTCTCCAAACGGGTTTAACCTCATAAATGGAGCCTGCAGGGCCTGAAAGAATTGGCAGCTCTTACCTGTCATTGACTTCCTCCGTTGGCTAATGAGAAAGTTGGAAAGCTTAAAAGGCCTGCACACTCCAACGCATATAATGAAACTTCCATCCTTGAGGCCCAGGGACATTTAATGAGCGGTGCATTATGGGATCTGCATTGAAGGGAGAAGTGTAGCATTGATTGAGGTCATGACTTGTGGAGGAGAACAGGTTCTGGGGCAGGTGCAGATTTCTCTGTACAGGATAGATGGTTTGACAATGGTGCTTGCCGTACTCGCAGACATGGTGAAAGCACAGATTCTGTGCTGATGAGATGATAGCGTCTAGCAAAGAAATTTTAAGGCACGAGTAAAGTGAGCTCTGGCCCAGGGCACCAGGTTTGCAGGGCCCCTTGTGATAGAGCAAGCTGTGTTCTGCAAAGAGTCTTGCCATGATGACCTTGAATACTTCTTAAACAGATTGTTTTAAATACTCTTTCCCTTTAATTTGTTTTTAATGCGGGTGTTGTGTGAGAGTACATTACAGACATTTTGTAAAGAAACATCAGTGGGCTGCTGCTATTACAATATTGAAAGCCCGTCACTATCCCCGAATATTAGATGTAAACACATTTACAGCGTGCCCTGCATGTTAGCGGCCTCGTCAAAGAGGGATGAAAAAGTTAGAAATTGATCATAAAATCATAGCTGGATCGAACAGTCCCCCCCAAAATACATTCGGCCAGGCCACACAAAATACTGTCCGTGGCGCCTAGTTGCACCTGTTGGGAGTCGCTTTGTGAATCTGGCCACGTGGAAAAGGACCAAGCCTGCTCAGGGTGGTGTCTTTTGAAATTCTCCAGGCAAGTAAACATAACTCCGATTCCCCTCACTGGACAGTGTGCACTGCTGTTTATTTACCTGAGAGTTAATGTGCTTCCTTTGTGTACACTTGTTTCTTGAACAAGAGGGCACGTGGGCAAGACTGGCTTTTCCAGCTACGGATGCCACGCAGGACTGCTCCCTTCGGACGTCCGCGAGAGACCAAAACAAAATCAGTCAGCGCATTAATTGGGCACAGGATGAACTCTCGAGACGCCCTTGAGCTCAGACTGGCTTCCTGCTTCCTGAGTCGGTTACAATGCCTGACAGAGCCGAGGGAGCGGTGGCCGATGGGAGAGGAAGTGACTTCATTCTTCAAGCCCATTCCACGTTCCCAGTCAGGCATTGCGCCCCGGGACAGCAGTCATGACGTCATAAATGGTGCCTAGTAACAGCATTCGGCCCTTCCCTAGAGGACGGCCGAAGTTCGTGCTGCCCTTCTTGCCCAGGACCCAAACTGGATCTTATGAGGCCTAAGGTGAGCTCCTCCTGCATGCCTCGATCACTGAGTGCTTAACTTACCCGAGGTCATCCGCCATCTTGCCTCTTGCTCACTGGCCTGATTTTTTTCTTTCTATTTTCTGAAGGTGCTTGTGGTTCCACAGCTCATCTCTAGCAAGGCTTATTGTTTGGCTTTAAGAAAGAACGCAACAAACTTTTTTTATTCACAGCCTCCTCCCCAGCATTCCGAATAAGTGCCGTGCCATGCAGTAATTTCGTTTACAGTGTTGCGGTTCAGATATATTCCATAATATGTTCAGCTGTGTCACCCCGGGAAGCCATCAGTAATGTGGGTGTGTCTAAAAACTAGATGTTGACTGGCCACAGTCCATAAATGGCAACATTTTGGAAAAACATCGCATTTGGTGATGCAGTGCGCGCAACGAAATTCGTTTTATTTATTTATATGTTTACTTACCTGTTAAACTCCGTAATCCATACATTACTACCCCCTCTCTGCCCCTCCCCCTCCCCACGTCACCGCCCTGCAGGAACTCCTACTGCCGACCACGGCTGGTGACAGAGACTTGGTACTATAGTACAGCAGGGTCTTGGTATTATAGTGCAGCAGGTGTGACAGAGTCTTGGTATTATAGTGCAGCAGGTATGAAATTAAATTAAATTAAATTAAAAGGGGTTCTTGTAAAGCGCAGAGCTACCCGGGAGTGTCCCAGCACTGATCAAACCAGAGTGAAAGGAACCAGAGATTAAGGGAAGAGCCAGGTCTTCAGATACCTACGAAAAGTGAGATGGTTGGGTTCTCTACGGAGGTGAAGTGGGAGAGTGTTCCAAAGTTTGGAGGCACTATACGAAAATATCCTGCCCCCACTTCTAGCTCTCTTGATTCTAGTGATTTCAGCTAGGTGGAGTGAATCTGAGCGAAGGTTTCTGGAGGCTTTATACAGACGAATCAGAGCTTTGATGATGGGGGGACCGTTCCCTTCTAGGGACGTATGAGCAACGCATAGGGCCTTAAAGTAGACTCTTTCCAGTGCAGGGAGCGAATTGCGGGCTTTGCAGATCAGCGATGGCTAGTGCCGGTAAGCAATCTTGCCTCCGCATTCTGGACAATCTGAAGTCTCTTAATCACCGCATTAGGCGAACCCAGATAGAGGGCATACCAAAATCTATCCTTGAAAGGATCAGGGCCTGAATCAATGTCTTTCTTGCTGGAAATGGGAGTAAGGGAATTACTTTCCAAATCATTTTCAGCCGACCGTAGCAAGCAGCTTGGTACTATAGTACAGCAGGGTCTTGGTACTATAGTGCAGCAGGTGTGACAGAGTATTGGTGTTGTATAGTTCAGTCAAGTCTAGAGGTGAAGGAGTGAGCTGAAAGTGTGTGTAAGAGTGGGATTAGGAGACCACAATGAGAGTTGGAGTCTGGATGATTGCCACTGAGATGACAAGAGTCTTCCGTCCTTTTTGGGATCCGAAGAAGTCCACTTCAAGTGTCCCATGTTTTGGGAGACCATTTTAGAATAATGAACCTAGTCCAGGAATAGATCTTTCACAAAATTTTTTACATCTGGAGGGGCAAATGGCAGTAGGGTCTGGGAGGTTGACCTCTGCATCAGTGAACATACCTTTGTGTAATGCAAGCCAGCAGGTGTTGGAATGAACCATTCGTGTACGGTGTAATCCACTCTTAAGAGCCCTAGTCATTCACTAGTGGGCACATGCTGCATGCTGTCATATGAGGGAGAAGCCACTTGGGCCCCTGGAGATCTATCCTTTCAAACTCACTGTATGATTCTAAGATAGGTTCCCATTCCTCTCTCCCCTGTATGTTCTCTCTCATTGCAGTTTCCTGTTTTTTAAACTTCTTGGTGG
The DNA here is from genome assembly GCF_964261635.1 of Lissotriton helveticus. Classification (NCBI taxonomy): domain Eukaryota; kingdom Metazoa; phylum Chordata; class Amphibia; order Caudata; family Salamandridae; genus Lissotriton; species Lissotriton helveticus. Next base: position 259,532,951 of record NC_136061.1, read on the forward strand.
TGACTTCACAGTCTGACTTGTCCTTTGTCTGTCTCCACTCCAGTGAGGACCCGTGGCGGGCCGCGAAGATGATCAAAGGTTACATGCAGCAGCATAACATTCCTCAGCGAGAGGTGGTGGACGTCACCGGCCTCAACCAGTCTCACCTGTCCCAGCACCTCAACAAGGGCACACCAATGAAAACCCAGAAACGGGCAGCCTTATACACCTGGTATGTAAGGAAGCAGAGAGAGATCCTCCGACGTAAGTACATCCAAGCGCATTCCTAACAAACTCTGGCGGGCTCGTCAAACCCATCTCACCCTCTTACGGAAACACAATTATGCCTGCCTCGTTGTAACCTATCTTTTGTTCCACAGTAGTTTCCCATATTCATTCTCATACACAGCGACGTTGGGTAGAAGATATGATGCAAAAAGATGAGTGAAGGGAGCAAGTGCTATAGAGGTCAGGTTTAAACACCAACAGCCTAGGCCAATCTTCCCTCAGATAATACTGTGCCAGGGCTTGCTCTACGCAACCCGAGGGTAGCTTTTCCCTTATACCCTATAGCCTCCCTTCTGCCACAAGCCCAGGGAGTGGGGCTTTTGGGCCAGGGAATCCCTGACACAGTGTGACACTAGGTCAAGAACTGATAAAGAACACATGGACTTGGACCCAGACTACAAGTGAAATGGGGGGAAGGGTACAGATGCGTCCATATTACAAGGAGAGCAGGAACAATGAAGCCAATGTAGGCTTTACCCGACTCAAACCCATGTGGGAACACCCCAGACGGGAATTTAAAGGGTCTTGACATCATCCTGTGAAGACCGACGTGCACCTGCATATGACCTCGGATGGGCACAGGGCCCTTCAGCTCTTGCAGCTTCATTTGAGAAATGACAAGCAATCACGGCCACAGCTGACACAGCTTAGGCAGGAAATAGCAAGACCACCCATTCAGAGCACATCTTAAGGATAACCTCTGACACAGTTAACACTCAGGCAGGTTAGGCTGGAAGATCCACCTTCCAAAGACACCGTGCCCACACTTAAACACTGAACAGGAAGGGTGGTGTTACCCCCTCACCTCTCACCGCAACCTGTGGCTGAGCAAACCCACAATCAAAGACAGCCCCCTGACCAAGAGAATAACATATCTAGAGGCTAAGTGCTTGCAAAAACTGTACAACAGATAGCATAAATGACACAATATGGAGTAGATGCGAAGAGGACCATTAGTAATATTACAAATGCAAGGGTGTAACTTGAGGTTATTTTTGGCCAGGGTGTCAAAAACACACAGAAAATGAACAGGCTGATGGACCAAGAGTTATTGAAATTACATTACTTCTAAATGTTACTACATAAAGACACACACATTCAACTGAAAGCAATGCAATGTCAGTAAGAGAGCCTTCTGTGAACCTAAAAACCCTGACATCCACATAGTATCGCAACCACAACACCGTTGGCACAGTACAGAATCCCAGGCTGGAGATACATCACAAAACAAGCTCTAAGTCCAAGATTTCTATAGTGCCAGCAAACAACATAAAGACTGCGGTTAGGAGTCAGAGAGTAGATAGATAGCAAGGGCAAGTACTCTCAAGCACCAATGACGTCTCAACAACAGGTGTAAGAAGTAAGCAATAGGGTAACAGAGACCTGGGGTGCAAACACGTAGTCATAAGCTGAGGATCACAAGACTCAGGCCCACAATGGAGCTGACTACTTTTTGATGGTCCAATTTGCAGGTTACTAGTATGGGAACACTGCTGTGGGTGTACCACTATCAAAAACTCCACAGAAGAAGAGAAGATGGCACTTTGCAACACTCTCGCTCTTTTCCTATAGTTTTGCTGACGCATTACTCTTACGGCGAACACTTCACCGCTAGCAGTCATGGTATTATTATCTGCCATACTCTACTTCTAACAGTAATTTATCCTGAGTGGTGCAGCGCCACGAAATGCTGCCAAAAAAGCAAAAATAGGCATAGTGACTAGCGTTTATCGGTCTTTTACTTTGAGATGGTTACATCCTTAGAAGCCATTTATAACATGTTGACTCCATGCAGTGGCGGCTGCAACCAAACGGGGGTGGTGGAGAGGGGAGAACGGGGGAATGGAAAATACATTTAAAAAATCACTTACCTGGATACGGCCATCCGCCGGCTCTCCTCCGTCCTCTTCTTCTTCCTGTCTCAAATCCTGGCAGCACAGAAGCACACAGGCTCCCTGACTCCCCTAGCGAATCACGACTCTGCTCTCACCAGCAGCGTTGTTATTGGCCTGAGAGCCCTGGTTCAAAGTTCAGACAGGGACTGGGAGCCTGTGCATGTTCTCCACCTACGTTGTACAATATAGCTGGGTAGAGAGCAAGCTAAATGCGCATGGCTGTTTGGCCGACCCAAGACAGCCAACCAAACCGTCATGCACACTTAGAGAGTGCCACCACGCCTCCCCCCTGCTGTGCCTACCCCCGCCCGCATGAAACTGAGTGAGCCGCTGCAGTACAAAAAATTAAAATGATAATAACGTTGCATTATCATTTTATTTTTCCTTTTTGAACTGCTCAGAGAGCAGTAGGGCGACACTCCTCTGCCTTAGCTCCGTCGCTGACTCAATACACAGATTTGATAGTAGTAGAGTGCTAAATCCCTATGTATATATTTAATCAAAAGTAGGCTATCGTGATGCATGTGTTAAACACAGCAGGAAACACTGTCTACTTGCTCTCAAACTTAAGACAGCTGTGTGCATGTATACATTCTTCATAGAACTGCATACTCGGTACATGTATTTATTTTATCTTATCAGACAAACCTTATGCACGTAGAGGATAATCTTAGAAGGATCTACAGTATCTGAACATTTTTTATAAGATGCCTCTATTTACATGTGATGCACAGACAAAATCATACTATAGGTATCTTCATGAAAGATGTGACTCTTCATGCATGTGATAAGCAGAACAATGGGCATAATGTTAATATTTAGCGATCAAATGGTTGGATGGATGTATATGAAAAACATAATTAATTATTTGTGCATATCTCTTTATGGTAGTGAGGTGCCCCCTTGCACATACACAATATACCTGGGGTAAAGCACATAGCATACATATGTGATAATGAAGTGGGTTAACCTCATAGGTGATGTTATTCACCAGAAACGTGTCATAGGAACTTTTTATCGCACCCAATAAAGTCAAACCTCTGTTGGGTACAATAAACGTCCCACCAAACACTGGGCCACGCGAGGGCCAATGAGCCATTCAAAACTCGGCAGTGGTGAGTATAAGCCACTAATATTTAAGCTGCGTATGGTGGCTTAGTGGATTCATGTGCCTATGGTAGGGGCCTGTGTTCGAACTCATGGTCACAGGATCGAATCCTAGTAGATCCACTCAGCCTTTCATCCTTCTGAGGTCGGTAAAATGAGTACCATTGAGCTGGTTAACAATAAACATCTGTTATTCAGCGCCAAGACACCTTCGGGTGGACGTGGAATTTACAAATACACATGTTATGTAAGCTCCAAGCGCTAGTTTCATCTGTTATTATTTTCCCTTTAAATAAGAACGTACCGGCTTACAACAAAGACAGTTTAGCTCCTTGAAAAGCACGCGCTGAAAGACCTTGCCGCCTAAAATGTTGGCCTGATCCCCGAAGACCGCGCGCCTCCCAAGTGCAGCCGAGAGCCTTTTAATGAAGTGCAAAGGCGCATCCGAGGGGTTATCATGGCGGCGGTAAATCACCAGGGCAAGGGGGCTGTCTTGTTCCTAGGCATGCTAGGCGTCGCCATGGTGATTTCCCACGGTCCTGGACGCCCCTCGCGCTCTATCACCATAACATTGACGCAGGTCTTCCCGGTTCCTCTGTGGTATCAGCAGAACGTGGTCCCCGGCTCAGCCCATGCGCAGTGTGTTCCTTTACACGTGCCACAACATCATGCCCACACTGCACAAAATGAGGATAGTCCAGCGTCTGACGTAAATACACAGGCCCCGGGCTGGGTGGAATCCCTTCCTTGAACGGTGACTCCCCCATCCTACCCAGGGCCGGGCTGGAAATCAAAATCTCCCCTGGCAAAAACTCAAAAGGCACCCACCGCTCTGCAGGGGGCAGGGATCCGAATTGGGCCACGGGCTCTTTCACGGTTGGGCCATGGCAGCTCTGACAGCAGCCCCCTAGCCTGCACGGCCCAGAAAATGGCAGCATAGCCAGTTCGACCCAGCCACGCTTAAGACCTCATACTTTAGAGATGGCGTCGCCCCCACCCTCCCCCACCAGCTGGGTGCAGCCTCTGCCCGAGCAAGAATGCCCTGTAATTGTCCACCTTGAACCATTACTTAAGGGCAAGTACATCCCCTGCATTTCCGATGAGACATGTTATAACAGGAAGTCCCGCCTCAACGGAAAGTCGTGCTTGAAGAACAGAGAGTCAAGCAGCTTAGTGATTGGCACTCTCTAAAATGTCTCTTTTGAAAGGACAATTAACTATACAACGGATATCAGAGGTCCAAAAAAGGAAATAAAGAGTGAAAGTTCCTCTTTGCTCTTTGCCACCTAAGGAGGTGTGCTGTCCTCAACGACAGAAGGAATTTCTAGGTTCAGAAAAAGTAGACTCCTCCTTTTAATGCAGTTTTCCTGCTGCCTTTTATTAAACTATTTTGAGGTTGTGGTGCAGTTGGTGGATGTGTCTTCTTTTTGAGGCGCAACATCCTGTCTGATTTTGCAGAGTCCTCATAGGTGATCACCCACGCCGCAGTCTTGTGTTACCACCTCTTCTCTGTCCAGATTAATTCTTCTTATCTCTATTTTTGTCAACAAAACAGGTCAAAGGTTGTGGCAAAGGGGTCAAACAACTGATATTTTTTTTTACATATTACATGTTATTCGTAATTATTGATTTGTGTTGTGTTGAGTTATTTTAATGGCGAGGCTGCCGGAGACTGGGGAATGGGGATCTGGTATGTGACCCTTAAATAATGAAATGGGAACGGAGTAAGTCAAATGTGACCCAGTCCACCGCGACCCATCGGCCTTTCAGACTCTGTCCCATCCCACTGGTCTTTCAAAGTTGCTTGCCGGATTGGAAATCTCCCCATTTCTCAGTAGACTATAACTACAATGTGGCCTTGTCCCTATTGGTCCTCAAATGTCTCTCTATCGGGGTGAAGGGTGCTCAGTGGTTGAAGTAGCTTAGCATGATTTATTTTGGTCCATGTTGCATTTGTCACTCAATATTGTTGTAGCGGACCACATTGCAAATGGAGTTTACATCTGTCCTTGTAATCACAACAGTTTAGTTAATTAGCTGTCTGAAAATGAGCAATCTCTTATTTTCCCTTCGTCCTCTTTTGGTGAAATGGAAGTGTTCAATTAGCCTGGCTGTCCTGCTGTCATTGTGATCTAAGCTGATGATCAGGGGGCTTGTCTCCTGTAATGATTGCTTTGTGATTGTTTGTGGTGATTTGATCTCTAACATAGACGCAATCTCATCACATTTGTTCTTGATGTCTGGGGCTCCTGCAGACCCGGTCCAATCTACCATTTTGTTTTCTTTCAGAGTTCAACCAGACAGTCCAGGGTTGTGGAAATATGACAGACAAAAGCAGTCAGGATCAGGTGCTGTTTCTCTTTCCAGAGTTCAGCCAGCCAAGCCAGTGCCCGGGCCAGCCGGACGAGTCCTGCACCGAGACAGCCAGCAAGAAGATGAGGCGCAATCGCTTCAAGTGGGGGCCCGCCTCCCAGCAGATCTTGTACCATGCCTACGAGCGACAAAAGAACCCGAGCAAGGAGGAGCGCGAGGCCCTGGTGGAGGAGTGTAACCGGTAAGGGCACGCTTGCTCAAGTGGGTGCTTACGTAGCGCTAAACTGTGGACCGAGGGCTACAGATCGCTTATGTCTGGTCTGGGTCGACACACATATGTGGGTCACACAGGATATGTTAATATAAAGACAAGCCTAAGTCAGGACCCTTAGAGATGGTGCAGTGAGATGGTGGTAGACTTCATTGACATGTTCTCAAATAGCCTTCCTGTTATTCTTCTCCAAACAATGAAAGGTTCAGCAAGATCTTGGAGTTACATCTGCTATCCTAGACGTATTCACATATCTGATAGTCCTAGCACCAAGAGGTGTATAATTAATATGTCACTCACTCGCGCAGTCAATCAGGTAGGTGGTATGGGCAGAAGTAGTGAAACCCAGGACAATGAATATTTTAGGTGTGTTGTTGCAATGTTTAATATACCTCATTGTTTTTTTGGTGCTTTTTTTACATATAAAAGACATTGTAAGGATGGCCAAAAGTTCTTTTGATAGTGAATTCCGCAGTAGGAGTCCCCGAACAGCAGTGATGCTGCCTCTCTATTTCACTGGCAGGATCAGCTTGTCTTTGGCTGATACCTTTTTCCAGGTTGGCTATTTGACTTTTCGGGCGCCTGGTGGTGGCTCTGCAGAAGGGGTAGCAACACAGGGCCTTATTTAGAGTTTGGTGGGGGGGACATCCCCTATAGAGTGGCAGTTGTTCCTGTCTGCTGTATTTAACGTGTCATTGATATCAGTGCACTTTTAATATGGCGAACGGGGCATCTGGCACTTTTTGGCACCAAACTCTATACAAACACCTTGGCCAATCTTGTGTACACAGGGATACACTTACACTTAGAGTGGTTGAATCTCAGGCATACCTTTGTTTTCTGGCTTACAGTGCGGGGGTTCAGGCAACTTTTAGCTTTCAATTCTCTCTCATGCCCCTGGAAGAATGAAACTGGCAGGAGAGGGTGTGGTCTCACGGGTAGACTGCCGAGCTGGGAAACCTAGGTTCGAGCCTCGGGGTCGACTTCACATCCTGTGATTCTGGGCAAATCACTTAATTTCCTCGTGCCTACCAACAAAATCAATGTGTCCTTGTGCAATGTAACTGGTGCTGATGTAAAGCGCTCCAGTACCTTCGGGTCGGGTTTGCGCTATATAAATCTGCAAAAAAGATAAGAGCTACTATTAAATTTCATTGTTTCTTATCTCCCTTGGAAGAATATATATATATATATATATATATATAAAGTTTTATATAGCGCGTACAAGATCCCGCAGGATATCAGAGCACCTTACAAAAGGATGGAAGGAAGGTAATAAATGCAATATCGGCATCAAATAAGAATAACAAACAAGAGTAATTACAGGACAAAGGAGTCAGAGGATAATAATACAATAACTGGTACATAGCAGACCGAGAGGAGAGCAAACAATTAGGTAAAGAAGAATACCATCCATTTAAGGTCTAATGGTTGTAGGATCAGTGACTTAGAGCAGATGATCCTAACCCATTTAAGGTAAGAACTTGTTCATTTGGAATCTTTTGGCTTCCAATTTGAAGGCAACCATGGAGGAGATTCTGCGTACTTCTGTGGAGGAGAGTTCCAGATCTTCGGCGCAGCACAGGAGAAGGCTCGGTGCCAGGTTCTCTTTTTGCTAAAAATGTGTCGTTTCAAGAGGAAAATGTTAGTACTTCTTGAGGGTCTACCACCACCCGATAATTCATGCTTTCTTGCTAGGTAACTGGGGTGTTAATGTGCCTGATGCAGAAATGTGCATGTGTGTAGCAGTTATTTTACGTACCCTCTAAAAAGTGCTCCTTTTTCCATCTTTAGAGCGGAGTGCCTTCAGCGAGGAGTTTCCCCCTCAAAAGCACATGGACTGGGCTCTAACTTGGTAACGGAAGTTCGTGTATATAACTGGTTTGCAAACAGGAGGAAAGAGGAGGCTTTCCGACAGAAATTGGCCATGGACGCTTACACTACAGGGCCATCGCACCCTCTTAGCATGAACAATCTCCTTTCGCACAACTCTCCACACCACCCTCAGCCAAATGCATCCTCGCCCAACAAACTGCCAGGTAAGTGCCTCCTTGTATTTCCTATGTCACCACTGGAGAGAGATCTGCCCTCTTTTTAGGGTATGGTTCTTGTCTGGGTGCAGGATGTGGAACAGATAAACTGAAATGAGCAATTCAATAGTCAAAACCAAAGTGGAACAAGCTGCACCATTCCTAGACATTGTGGAGGGTAGATGGTTTGAGTTTGAGCAAAATGTGATGGAGTGGATAGAGCTACTTCAAGAGATGCATTTAATATACAGGATTTTTTCACATGTGGTTTTCTTCTAAGGGTAGCCTTGTTTGTCAATAATCCTGGTGTTGTTGGGTGTTCCAAAGACTCCTTTCCTCTCACTTAAGTCCAAGATCTACTATTGTATGGGCACTACTGGGCATGGGGATATCAACTGGCTTGCGGTTTCTCCCATACAAAGGAAGTTAGGCCTTCTTCACGACATAGGCTGATGTCTGAACGGCTTATATTTCCAGGTTGGCCATTCACCATTTTGTGATCTGTATTGTGGCCAGAATCATGCCCTGCAGCAGTGACTTCAGCATCCGGCTTCTAGGGGTAGTTATGGCATGTGTCTGGCTTCTAGGGGTAGTTATGGCATGTGTCAGACATCTGCCTGCTTACAGAAAGGCAAAGTCGGCTATATACAGACTGTGGCAGGAGTTTGTCCATGAAGAGGGCCATTGAGGTCATACCAAGTCAGCTGCGGCAGAGTGGCGGGGGGATTGAGAGCTGGTGGTGTCTCTCCTTGTGCATACATCCTCTCTCTAGCAGGGTCATTTCAATTTAGGTTGTTAAATGATGACCATGCCAGATTTGCTTCATGCCCTCAGAAGATACATTTACAAACAATGAATCTAGATGGCAATCAATCTCACTGGCAGTGGATTTCCTGAACATTGGGTATGACTTTTGCCCTGATGGACCAGTGTTGGACTGCCCTCATTGAAAAGGATGACTGCAGTAGATGGCAAAACATTATGAGCATTCTGAAACTATTTCTAGAACTGCAGCCTCTTTCAGATGTTAAAAGCGTGTAAGTGTTCATCTGCTGGACTGGTGAAGATCTTAGATGTAGGCGCTGTTTTCATATGTTACTGAATAAGAAATAAACGAAAGTGGGTAAATATGCTCGTGGGTGTGACTTTTGATAAGACAGACATTAATGACAAATCATGCCACATCCAGACATGTCAGACTGGGACACAGAGTGAGGATGGGCGTCTTTTGTGCCACAGGTCTTTATACCGTTTTACCCTATTAAGGTTCTTTTAGTGCGTTGGCACCAACATTATAACAATGTCAGTGCTCTAGCCGAAGGGAGAAAGGGCTATGTTATATGATGGGGACAATGGTACAGCTTGGGTTTTTCGTACTTTGCCGACCCTTCATGACGATTTGTTTCCATCAGTGAGAACAAATCATCCCATGGGTTACTTTTCAGCGTGCTGGGCCACACGTTTCATAGTGTGAACTTGCTTATGGTCAAGGTCACTGAAATTATGCAGCGGGGGGTTTAAATTATTCAGAAGGGTTGATTATATTATGCAGCAACAAAAGGCAAATTGTGAGGCGTAATGCAGCAAATGTTGTGATAGTATCATTTCATTATTTTGTCATTTTTCCCCGTGTTAACACTATCTGGGCATTGGTGCACATCATTAGTACTAGTTTAACACCCAAAGAGAGTAATAAGCAGCAGAAAGGTGACCAGTCAACCTTTGCAAAGGGCCTTCAACTGAGCAGCAATATGTGTTGCTGCGTTTTTAGTACCTTTTGACCATTATGAAATGGAAATTCTACAAATTATACCGCAGTGAATGGATTATGTGGCAAATGTGTCAAGTCTATAACTGAAAAAAAAACGCAGCAGCACAGTTACATAATTCCAGTGGCCCTTGTTATGGTGTTTCGGAAGACATAATGTTCAGTACATACTGATCACATTCCTATTTATACATATATGATGCCACGTTGTGTTACACATTGTTTGCGTAGCTCAGCATTCATCAATTGCTTCATCTCTTCCTACCTTACATTTTTGGTGCATGTTGATGCCTGCGATTGTAAGTTTACCCGACAGCGTTCTTCTGTTGAGGGGGTGATAAGTCAATTGATCTTTTCCACATCTGAGAAAATGTGGGTGAGCACTCTTCCTGCGGCGATGCCCCTAAGAGTGTGGTGGATGTTGTGTGCTCACCTGTGTGAGAGTAAACTATGTCCTGGATTTTGCCTGATGGGTTTCCGCAGGCCCATTAGGCCTGGTCAAACCTTTCCTCCTTCAACCCTACCCATGCCAGCTATAGCAGTGATGTTTATTGTGTTGGATCCCTGATGGCTATCTGTCTAAACAAAGGATCTTGTGCCCTCTGTACAACTTAGTGCCCCTCTGTGACACTCAGTGCTGGTCAGAGTCTCCATGTTGTGGTGTTTTTAGGTCTCGCCTAGGCACAGCATGCGCTGTCTCTCGAGACATCCTGTAGCTACGTATGGGCTTTCAGCACTCCCATCAGTTTCGATTTGTTCCTTCATGTGACTATCGAAATTCCTTGTTTTCATTGGTGAATAGTTTACATTTGTCCCTCCTTTTGCTGTTGTGGTCATGGCCTGGAGACTGGCTCTGTTACATGGATCACTTGACTATCGGCATATAAGTTAGTTTCAGTGCACTACTTTTTCTTTTGCCTGGGCTTGCTTGGCTTTCCGAACGCGTTCAGCCGAGGGATGCAAATCATGTCCTTATCTTGTTTTCCACTGTCTTTGGTTTCACAAGCACTTTTTCAGCCAGATGTTATGTTGTTTTTCATCCATTAAAAATTTTGATTTCATTAGTTCAGGTGTCCAAACATTAAATAATATCAGTGGCAGCCGGTAAGGTACGGGGGTGGTAAAGCGGGGGAGGGAGGTTTGAATACTTAAAGAAAATCACGTACCTGATCTCGCCACATCTCTCCATCGCCAAGTCTCTCCCACGTCAAGTGAGTCTTCCAGGGACCGGGAAGCTCCCAGGCTCCCCAGAGCCAAACACAACTCTGCAATACAGCGTTAGGATTGATAAGCACCCAAGCTCTCCTGAGCCAATCACAATGCTGCAATGCAGCGTGGTGATTGGTCTGAGTGCCAGGGTTCAGCGCTAAGCCAGGGAATGGGGGCCTGGTCATGTTCTCCATGCAGGCTGAAATGCAGCCTGTATGGAGGACATACGAAGTGTGCATAAATGTTTGGCCGGCCCGAGAGGAACGGTCGTACATTCATGTACACTTTACAGAGTGCAAAACCACTCCTCCTACCCGACGTCAGGGAAGGCAAGCCCCGCACTAGCAAGACCATACAAAAAATTAAATGATAATAACTTCAGTTATTATCATTTAATTTTTTCGTTTACACTGCTCCATGAAAAGTGGGCGATGCTCCTCCGCCTTAGCGGAAGAGCCGCCACTGAATAATATATTTACTTAATAGAAGTGTAATTTAAGAAGATGGTCGACAGGGCAATCAACCTATTTACATTATGCCGTTTACAGCGTGATTATTTGGATACGATTAATGAGGTAAACATGCTGATATTGCTTCGTTTTATGAAAATGGAAGCAGCTTTAAGTTGCACGCTTCTTTTAGGTTTCAATCGTTGGTGAAATGAAACCAATATCAAGGGATGCCTCCTCGTGCTCGCCAAACGCTGCATATAGTGTGAGGTTACTTAACATTATATCCTGCAAGTAGACGGTGCAACACCACCTCAGCATTAGCGCAACACCACTTCAGCAGCAGTCACCGTTACTCAGCACCACAACAACAGTACCACCGCAGCAGCACCTGAGCACCACCACAACACCAGCACAGCACCATCTCATCACTCAGCCCAAGCACAGCACCACTTGCGCTTAAGCGCAGCACCACCTTAGCACCAGCGTACCACCTCAGCACCAGCACAGCACCACCTCTGCACCAGTGCAGCACCACCTTGCTAACAGCGCAGCACAACCTCAGCATCAGTGAAGCATCACCACCTCAGCATCAGCACTGCATCGCTTCTGCATCAGTGCACCACCACCAGAGCAGCGCCAACTCGGCACCAGCGCGGCCCCACCACAGCAACAGCCCAGCATCACCTCAGCACCAGTGCAGCACCACCTCAGCAGAAACTCAGCACCAAAGCAGCACCACTTCACATTAGCGTAGCACCACCTGAGCACCGGTGAAGCATCACCTCAGCACCAGCGCAGCACCAACTCAACATCACTCAGCTCCAGCACAGCATCACTGGGCACCACCAAAGCATCACTCAGCACCACCTTAGTTTCACTCAGAACCACCTTAGCACCCCCTCCTCACAAGCACACCACCACCTCAGCACTGCCTCAGTATTACTCAGCACCAGTGCAGCAGCACCTCAACACCAGCACAGCACCCACTCAGCATCAGAACAGCACCACCTGAGCACCACCACAGCACCATCTCAGCATAGCACTACCTCCGCATCAGTGCAGTCCCACATCACTAGCAGTGCAGCCCCCAACTCACCAGCAACTCAACACCAACGCAGCATCAGCGCAGGATCACCTCAGCATCAGCGCAGCAGCACCTCATCACAGCACCAACTCAGCACCACCTGAGCACAAGCTCAGCACCACCACCTCAGCATGACTCCGCTTCACCTCATCATGACTCAGCACCACCACAGCATCACTCAGCACCACCTCAGCATCAGCACAGCAACACCACAGCACCAGCTCAGCATCAGCACAGCACCATCAGCACAGCACCACTTCAGCACCAGCGCAGCCCAACCTCACCATCAACACAGCACCACCTCCACATCAGTGCACCACCTCCAGCGTAGCGCCACCGCAGCACCAGTGTATCCCCACCTCAGCAACAATGCATCCCCACCTCAGCACCTGCACAGCCCCTCCTCAACAGCAACTCAGCACCAATGCAACACCACTTCAGCATCAGCGTAGCTCCACCACAGCATCAGCCCAGCATCACCTTAGCACAGTACCAACTCTGCATGACTCAGCACCGCCTAAGCACCATCTCAGCACCACCTCAGCACCAGTGCACCACCACTTCAGCACCAATGCAGCACCACTTTAACATTAGCACATCACCACCTCACCACCAGCGCAGCACCAACTCAGCATCACTCAGCACCACCTGAGCACAAGCACAGCACCACCTCAGCACAGCATCGCTTCAGCATCACTTAGCACCACCTCAGTATCACTCAGCACCAACTGAGCACCCCCTTGGCACAAACACACCACTACCTCAGTATCACTCAGCACCACCTCAATACAGCACTACCTCATCCCAACCACAGCACCACCACAGCATCAGCACAGCACCATCTAAACACCAGCACAGCAGCACCTCAGCATCAGTGCACCGCCACCAGTGCACCACCAACTCAGAATCAGTGCAGTAGCACCACCTCATCTGTTGATACTCCCCTAGTGTTCATCTGCTGCTCGTGTTGTAATTCAGGTACTATTTCCCAATCTCCACCCTCCCTTTGTTTATCCCCGCCCCATAACAAAAAAGCTAGAAAAAACAAGCATTAGAACAGGCAGGAAGAAGTTGCCAAAATTGCAAGGACAAAAAAACTAGAAGACATTTTTTATGTTCATTCATTTATTTAATAGTGTCGTTCAGTTGTACATAATGTCTTCTTAGTTATATATAAGGTAACATGCTTATACCACTTTTCTATTATAACTTTGTATCATGCTGCACAGCAGCCACACTGCTCTACAACATAGCTTAAATACATTGGCAAAGCTACGTGCTCTGGCTAAACACTTTTAAGTCCCCAACAGCCTGACCTATTGCCTATGCCAATGCTTGTTGACTCCTGTGTCCTTTCCAGCACATTTGGTTTCAGAACTCATTTGTAACAGACTCCAGGTAGCCCTGTCTTTTTGTTTCCATGTCTTCTTGTATTGAGGCAAATGTGTGTTCTTCTTGCCTTGCTTCTCTTAGTCCTGAGAACTGAGGCTCTGTGTACTTGTGTCGGGCAATTCCTGACCCAGCATCACAGCAAGATTCATCTCAACCTGAGTCCAATGATGTCATTGCTTTTCATATGCATAGAAACTGCTACTTCTACATATAAGTCCCTAGTTATAAATGTACATAACTATTCATGCACACAAGAAATTACATCTATATGCAAACTTCTACTTTTACATGTTAGCTGCTTTTCACACACACACACACACACCGCTTTTTTACATAAAAGATGCTATGTCTTCATACGAACTCCTATCCATACATGCATTTGTACATGCAATGTGCTATTGTGGCAAGCAATCTGCTATGTGTACATAAAAGCCACTTTCAGCACATGGAAGATACATTTCATCCATGTCATCCATGAGAGTAAGACGTGCATAAAAACTGCTATTTGTACACAGAATGTTCTTTTTCATTACATTTCATTCATACTGACTGCCATTTGCGAACCCCATGCACTGAGCCCCGGGGGAGTGATCCATGTGCATGTGGCTGCAGTGAGGGCTGTCTGCGGGTCCTGGGAGGAGAGATGTGACTGTGCATGAAGCTGCGAGGAGGGTTCAGAGAAGGAGGCAGGAGAAAGGGGGACAATGAGGCAGTGCCAGATAATCAGTGAAGGGCCTGAGCGAGTGGCCGGGAAGAGGCATTGTGTGATAAGCGGCGCACATTGTCTTTCCACCTGTAATCTGCACACCAAAGTCAGCAAACTGGAGAGGCAAACAAAAGAAAGGCAGACTGAGAAGCACTGGGGTCAAGAGGGGGCCAGCCGAGGGAAGCTGCCTCTGCCTGCAAGGTGAGCCCCCAGAATCCTCCACTTCTTTCAGAGACTCCCTCAGTTGGGAGCTACAGCTAGCGCTGCCCCTCCCCTACAGACCCAGGCTCGTTACAAGGCCACCTCACCTTACAGGCAGTACCCCTCGCTGAGCAGATGTGGTTCAAGTTGCTTATACCATCTGTGCCTGATCTGTAACCAGGTGCCCATAAGTGCCGATTTCCAATCCTCAATTCCTCCCTTGATCACATTGTGTAATCCTCGCCAATCCTATTACCCATTGTTGGGGTTTTTTCTGGATTGCCCTGGCTCCTGAAAGGTTTACTGGGCAGCCCTTGCTGGGTGTAACAATCTTCCAGGGCACCGTCTTACAGTGTTGACTAATATGCAGGGCCACTGGAATTATGGAGCAGGGGAACGTCAAATTATACGGTAAGAAAAGGCAAATTATGCTGCACATTTTGTGATAGTGTTGCTTCATTATTTAGTCATTTTAAACTTGCTAACACTGGGCATTAGTTGTACCTAATCAATACAAATTTAACACTCAAATATACCAATAAGCTTCAGAAATGTGACCCATAAACCTTTGGAAAGGTCCTTGCATTGCCAGGCAACACGAGTCGCTGTGTTTTTACTTACTTTTGAATTGTTTTGAGCTAGAAACACGTTTTTTTGGTTAAAATCTGCAGATTATGCAGCAGATGGTGGATTAAGTGGCAAATGCAGCAAATCATTGCAGCCACACAATCGCATAATTCCAAAGGGTCTGCTAAAATGTTAAGAAAATTCTAGTGCCCTGTGGGATGCGCTTATGGTTGGTGCACTTAGCACGATTTGCTGATCAATAAACTCTTCCCATGAGGCAGGTTTGCCTCTCCTGCTGTATTTGTGTGGTTCAATGAGTGTGTGGATGGTGGTTCCACAAATTTAAGGATGCCAAGCACCGAAAAGGAGGATAATTTATATTTTAAAGAAGACATTGGAAGCAGACATTAGTTTCTGAGTTGAAATTGAGAGTAGCATCTTTCTTTTGATGTAGATGGTTGAGTTAAAAATAGCACCGACGGATTGTAAATCGAGGACAGTGAAGTTTGTGCTTCCACATTGAAACAGGGTTTTGTTTTTGCGGCTGTGCAGCAAAATGCAGCTCATCAACAGAGACATTTCAATTAGTGGACCCCTGGGAACGTCAATTAAAAATAGTTCCTCTGGCCAAAGTACAATGTTTGTGATTGAAGTGTTTTAGAATGGATATTTTACTTAAGATGTGTGGTTTTAAGGTCTTGCCTAAGCTGTGTAGCTGCGAAAAACCTTAAAGTGGGCTTCTAGTGCACCCATTGCTTACCATTGGTTTACTTCATTGCCACTCTACTTGGCTCGCTTCTCATTCAGTGGCTTGCCTTGTCCATCATGTGGTTTTACTGTCCTGAAGCACAGTCTTTTAACCATCGTTTTGCTTCAATGACTTGTATTCTTCAACTGCTCACATTTAGGGAACTACTTTTTCTTTCGATACTTCATGACAGTGCATGTGTTTTCTAGCTCTCTCCTGTTGTTCTCTTACTGACTGACTGTTGTTCTACCTTGTATACTGATTTCTCATGTACTTCTCCCCTTCCTCATACTCCATGATGTACCCTTCCTTGCTTTTCCCCTTCTTCCCTCACACCGGCTTTCATTTTATTTTATATCCCCCACTATGTTGCTTCCCAACACTCGCTCCTCCGTTGCTTCCCATCCCGCAAGGGCACTTAACCTTTTTTCCCACTTTTAGAGGGCCTGGTAGCTACCAGTTGCTGCTGGAGCTCTGCTACAACAAAAAAGCACTTTCACTGACTTAACGTTGATTTTTCAGTATTTACCAATCAAAGTTTGGGTAACCATCTAAGTTTGGTCAATAAAGAAAAGAAAATAGTGCCCACATCATTCTGTAGGTGACACATGCACGCGCTTACAGAATGACATTACCAGCAACAGCGGGTGCATCATCGAGCCTTCATTTTTTTTTTTGTGCCATTGCTGCAGTATTTCCATTTCAAGAAGCGTTGGCACCATCCCTTTAATACATTGTCTCCATCCTTTAAGCGCCAGTGCTGTTTCTTTAACTCCTTGCATGCTCGTGACAGAACCATTCCGTCACGAGCCACGGTGGTGCTGTGCTGGTGACGGAATGGTTCCGTCATGGCCCGGCCGCCGCGCCTGCGCTGAGGGTTCTATTAGGCAGGCGGGGCCGTAACGGAACCATTCCGTCACAAGCACAGCGCCACCGCGGCTCGTGACGGAGTGGTTCTGTCACGAGCATGGCGGCGTCGCGCGGCCCCCCTCCCTCCTAGCGCCGAGGCTGAATTACCGCCGCGGCCAAGGGGTTAAAACACTGTGGCCATTTTGTGGATTGTTAGAGGTGTTCTTTAAAGTATGGTGTGCTACTCTCCCTTAACCTATTGCGTCTCTCTTGTCAAGTCGCTTTATAAGTATATTAAACTTATTAACAGAGCTTTAAATGGGCCGGTACTGTCCAGTACAGAGTACCGGCACTTTTTTTTTGCGAGGGATAGTACCTGCACTTTTCAAGTGTAACGTAATACTTTTAATTGGCGAGTACTGGCACTTCTTAGAAACAGGCAGGCACTCTGGTACAGAATACCTGCACTTCCATGTTTCCATTTCAAGCACTGCGGCTCTACAGGTTACAGTACACCTTAACCACTAGACCGCACTACATCCTGCACGTTGCACGTCCCCAGTCCGGCGCCATGACAGTTTACTAGTACTGATGTGTGAACCCAGCCAGTTCATAATATCGCCATAATCTCGGGGGCAGCCTGCTCTGCAAATACAGCAATTACATGATGACCAGCGAGTGACCCTGGGCTAGGAATGTCCTGGGCGGTGGGGGGCCGCAGAGCAGAAGCTGGCCTCCCAGCCATGGCCTGATTGCTTACAAGGTGTCCTACGAGCATATTGTCCGCAGCATCAGCTGTTTGCAGTGCTGCGCCCGGGCTCTGCAATAATACACCAGCGTGTCGCCTGCCGTTGTCATGGCATGCCCTTCCATATGCATGCTTAATTGACAATTACGCCCGGGCTTGGAGAGGGTCTTGTCGCCTTTGATGTGCCCCCATCCTCGCAGGCCGCACTCAGTCACCCCAAGACACCCTTTGTTTTCTTGTATTAGGGGGCTGCAATTACTGTAACCGTGTTCATTTATCTTGGCTGGCAGGCCCCCAGATACCAACGCCTTTATTTCCCCCCAGCTCTAGACTCGGCCAGCAGGGGTGTCCGGGCTATAGGCCGGGGTGACAGCCCTTTCTGAGCCCCCTTTCAGCGGGCTGGAGTGATGGTGGCCGCCTGGCTAGGAGTGACCACAATTGGGGAAGCCGCTCTGGAGAGGTCAGAGGGGTCGGCCGGGAATCGATTGTGTGGGCCGGAGACTGGTGCGGCTATTGATCGGCTCCTGAAACAAGGAGGAAATTGGCACAGTTTATGAGCTAGTCTGGCCTTGGGAAGCGGCCCTATTGGCGGGTCTGTTTTATGGTGTCTGTTGACTGTGCTGGAAGTGCCGGGAGAGGGTCTGGGACCTATAAACAAGTATCTGTCAACTGCGTCGCCAGGCAAAGGTTTACACTCCGCCTCCTGGTTCCAACAACGCCACGAGTGTTTGTTTATTTGTATGCACTGACATATTTATTGCGAAATTACACATTTTGCACTATACCTAATACACGCAGAGCATGTGTTCCGATACACATAATTTACTGGAATGACGTTTTATATATATATATATATATATATATATATATATATATATATATATATATATATATTTCCTCTCAAATGCCCTGAGCTTTACATGTGACCTCTGTAAAGCTCAGGGCATTTGGGAGGAAATATATATATATATATATATATATATATATATATATATATATATATATATATATATATATATATATATATATATATATATATATATATATATATATATATATATATATATATATATATATATATATATATATATATATATATATATATATATATATACAGGGCTCGAGTCGGGGTACCACGCGAGTGGACGGCGTCTCCCCACTTATTTTACCGGGTGGACGCCATCCCCCCTGCCAAACAGCTGGACTTCACTCTTTGGCCTCTCTGGGACGAGATCGGAGCTCACAGCACGCTGCTCATGCACTGACTTCTCAGATGCAATCGCATCTAAGGGGTGAGCAAGGGGAGGCAATGAGCCCGATGGTGCAAGCCACCTTTCGTGACGTCACTTCCTGTCATGACGTCACTTCCGGTGACAGCGTCCCCCGACTTCTTTTTTTAGGACTTTTGCCCTGTATATATATATATATATATATATATATATATATATGTGGTATGTGACGCCAACAGCCAATATCTGTAAAAGACGAGACGAGACCCAACGGTTGGTGTTTCCTCAAAGATTTATTTTGCCCAACACCAGTTTGCCACGACGCGTTTCGGCTCTCGTGGAGCCTTGATCACATGACGCAGTACACAGGCCAAATCACCATTTTTAAAGTGCACGAGTGCATAATAAACATAGAAAACATACTGTATGCGTGAATGCACAACTGATATTAACACAATTCAAGCATTTAGCAGCACTGTGACAAGAAAATAAATATAATAAATTCAATTCAATTCAGTACTCCTGTTGTTAAAAAGTAGTTAACTTTGCAATTACTGTATGAATACATAGCATAAAACACATTTCTTGCTATAGAGGAACCATTGGTGAAGTTGCTGGACACTAGAAAACGACTGGTCTGCATGTAGGGGGTCGCCATATACACAACCATGCTAATACCCCAGTTTTTGTTCATGCACCTATATCAATGACCAACTTAAACTCATTTTGCATAGAAGGGTATAACTTTTGCCAACTGTGGGCATACCTCACATTATTATCAACCGTTTGTTTAATATAAAACAACAATAAGATAATTTTAAAACACGTATAAAAATATATATATATATATTCAATATGCTGTATATAAATAAGTTGGTTCAATATTTAAAAACAATATATAAATATATGGTTTTGGTTAATAATGCCCATGTGGGCAAGACCGTCCTCTGTGCAAAGTAGCTAATGGTTTCAGTGCAAATTGGTTGATTGTGCATCTACACGCATTAAAGTGCAAATAACATAGATTAGCAAAAACAGTTGTGCCAAAGAAAAAAAGTGATTAAAAAATGTGATCATAATGATCTACCTGATGGAAAATGTGGAAGATAAGGGAATTAAGTTAATCTAATGGAAAAATAGATGGTAAGTATTTGTTCAGTATAGGCCTTAGAGACAGGAACCCCATAAAGTGACACGGTTAGAGGTATGTGTGGCAGTCTTCACTCTTGTTGAGCCCATTAGGCATCTTACTGTCCAGTAAGATGATGTAGCGGGTCTCAAGTTTACGAAGCAGGCCTTCCCTATCGCCTCCCCTGCGTTGTGGTGGCACCCAATCAATAACAAAATAAGTAAGGCCCTGTGGATTCTTATCGTGGACCAATTCGAAATGTCTTGCCACAGGATATGTGGGATCAGCATTGATGATGGCCCTCAGATGTTGCAATATTCTTTTGTGAACCTGGGGCCTGGTGCTGCCCACATACCTGAGCCCGCATGGACATTGCAAGACATAGACAGCAAATTCTGTTTTGCAGTTGAGCTTCTCTCTGATCTTAAGTGGGACTGGGGAGAAAGGTATTGTGTACTCAGATCTGCTGCTGCCATTTTTACAGGCCTTGCAAGTTGCACATTTTAAAAACCCTTTGCTTCCTGCAAGCCATGTGCCAGTGGGTACCTCGGGGCTGCTGGAGACCAAACTCGTCTCCATGGACCTAGCTTTTCTATAAGTAATGTTAGGCCTGACTGTCACCAAATTACCAATTACAGGGTCACTTCTGATGAGAAACCAATTGTTTTTTACTATATTGCGAATGGTTTTATGCTGGTTACTGAAAGTCATTATCAGTCTTGTTTCATTATTAGCCTCAGCGTGACTGATTTTGCCTTTGGCTTCCGTTGTAGGCAGCAAAAGCTCTCTCTCAACAGAGTTGGCCCTCTTTTGAGCAGAGTTGATGGTAAGCAGATCATAGCCTCTGGCCAGAAATCTAGATCTGCACTCATCTTGTGCTTTGAGACAGTCAAATTCATTGCTACATATCCGTCTGATGCGGAGCATCTCCCCATAGGGGATGCTCTTTATCAGGTGGAGAGGGTGGTGACTGTGGGCATGTAATAAGGTATTACCTGCTGTAGGCTTCCTATGTAATCTGGTGTGCATTTTGTCATGATCAATATAGACCTCCACATCCAGGAATACAATCAATTTTGAACTTATTGTACTAGTGAAATGCAAATTCAAGTTGTTTACATTCAACTGTTCAATAAATGCCTCAGCATCTGCTTCAGAACCATCCCAGATCATAAACAGATCATCAATGTAACGCCACCAACCTTTGACCTTGAGTTCCATGGTGGCTGAGAAATCCACCATGAGGACCTGCTCCTCCCAATAGCCCATATGCAAGCAGGCATAGCTCGGAGAGAAGCAGGCCCCCATTGCCACACCTCTAGTTTGTAAAAAATGTTGATTGGAAAACAAGAACACATTATTTTCTAAACACGATGAAATCATTTCTATCAACATATTGGAGTGTTCTGTACAATTACTCATTCTCTTAGCAAGGTAGTGTTTGACTGCTCTAATTCCATCCCTATGATGAATACTGGTATAGAGGGATGTGACGTCTAATGAGATGAGGAGGTAATTAGGTTGCCATACAAAGTTGGAAAGTTTGTTTATCAGGTCCCCTGTATCGAGAATGAAAGATGGAAGTGACTTAACATACTCTTGTAGAAAGAAGTCAATGTATTTGCTGGTATTCTCCAGGAGACTTCTCTTAGCCGAAATAATCGGCCTCCCTGGAGGTTGCTGTTGATTCTTGTGAATCTTGGGAATGAAATAGATCACAGGTGTGACAGGATGTTCATTTTTAAGGAATTTAAATTCATCCCAAGAGAGGAGACCCTTGCTCCTCCAGGCCATCAATTTAGTGTAGTAGTCATTCCTTGCTGCCTGTATTTCCTGTGCATTAGTTCTCCTGTAGCACTCCCTATCATTCAATTGTTTTAAAGCCTCTTCCATGTACATTGTTCTGGGCCAACTCCACATCATTCGTGAAGAAGACAAAACAGCACTCAAAAAGGAATTTGCCAATCACGCTGATTTTATTTCGCGGAAGGGGCTCACACAGACGCGTTTCGGCGTGCTGCCTTCGTCAGTGTGTGTTACACAAAATGCATTACCGACTTGTTAATAAAGCTTCCAAGTAATCATGGGCATAGACATTGACAAGGGACTCTCATCACATTGGTCAAGGTGCGCGCCATCTTGAAATGACATATAATGTGTCTCATGTCTCAGCTAGTCGATGAATATATATATATTATCTCCAAAAAACAAAGGTTAAAGTAATGTTATAGTTAGGTGCAATTACAGTGACATTAACTTTTTTAACAAAAACCTCCCTAGAAATTCACCAGTTCTAGTTAGCAGAGCTAACTATAACTTGCACCCCTTCATGCTCTGCTTTTTAACACACATATTACATCCCTCATAAAATCTTGTATGACATAATTTATAGCATCACTAATGACATCACTACTAAAATTAAAGGGGGGTTAATGCGGCCCCCGCCTGAGCCTTGTTAGGCCCTGGGGACCGTGTATTTTTTTTAGGGGAAGAGGTCCATGTTCCCCCCCCCCCCCTAAGCTGCTATTGGCCTCAGAAACCCCATCCCCCATGGCCCCCATTTTATAAAGGTGGGTGCCTTGGTGTCCACCCAGGGCACCCACCATATTCTTAATAGGGGCTGTGGGAGGAGCCCCAAGGCCCCAGCCAGCTCCCCGCTTGCAGCGCGAGGTGGCATTGCTCCCATCCAAAGGTATCCTTTCAGAACTAATACTTTCATTCTCAGGTACCTCTAGGAAGTTCACTCTTCATTGTAAATTAGTATTTTTTCCTGTACATTCCTCACCCCTGCTTGCTGTGTTGGATTTTGTGTTTGTGTACCCTTCATTTTAAGTCTCCTGTTTATCTTTGTAATGTTCTATTATGTATCACTTTTCTCTTGTAACGTAACTGGCTCTATTGTACAGCGCTCTGACATCTTCGGGTAATGTTCGCTCTTTATAAAAATGCACTAAATAAATAAAAATAGCAGCTACTGATATTCCTTCCTCCAGGCGGGAGCAACATTTCAATCTGTTTCCCTGCCCGCTTCAATGAAGATCAAAATTCTGCTCCCAGCAGGCAGGAGCATTTTCAAAGCTCCAGCCTGCTGGAAGCAGAGTTTTTGTTTGCTACTGCTTGGCGGGAGATTTGAAAATATTCTACCACACTAAACTAAACGCACATTCCCTGCCTGTGCCGGTGCAGGCAGGGAAACCACTATGTCCCAGAGGTGGGCTCCCCAGGACATATCTAGTGAGCCGGCCCGGGGGATGGGATCCCCAGAGGATTATTGGCCGAGAGGGGGGGGATGCAGCCCCCTCTTAAAGTAATCAGCCTCTGGGGTTGGCTCCCAGGGCCTTTAATGGCTTGGGTAGGGGGCTGTGAGGGGGTGAACTCCCCGGGCTCAGTAAGGGGGTAGCATGGCCCCCATCCTCATATGAACTCATGTTGGCCATGGGGGTAGGCTCCCTGAGGCCTCGGAAGGCTCAGGGAGAGGGGCAGTGCAGGTCCCCCCCAATTTTTAAATTTCAGCCCCAAGAGTGGCCTTTCCGGGGCCTTTTATGGCTCAGGAGTGGGGGTCACGCGGCCCCTCCCCATTTTGTAAAACTTCAGTCAGGGGAGCATTTTGAAGCTTTTGAGACTCAGAGAGGGGGTTTGTGCGTCCCTCCTCCCCATTTTGTTACATTTCAACCTCAGGAGTGGGCTCCACTGGGCCTTTAGAGGCTTGGGGAGGGGGGCCTCATGGCCCTGTCCCCATATAAACTAATTACGCACATGGGGTGTGCTTGAGGAACAAGCCTGCGTAGTCAACCCCCATATAAAGTTATTTCGGCCCCAGGGATGGGATCCACGGGGCCTCTGGAGGCTCAGCCCTAAAGTATAAACAAAGTAAATGCGACCAAGTGCTGTTTTTTTCGTTTTGTTGCCATTTTCAATCACACTGGAGTCTTGCAGGATTGCGGTATTTGTTGCTGATTTCTTTCTTTTATGGCCCCTGGCGGGCGGGGGGGCGGTTCTCAAGTCCCCTTATGGGGCTTAGGATATCCCTACCCTACCCTGCCCCCTTATACTATTTTTCTTTTTTAATTTCATGACAGGAGACTAAGTCTCAGAGGCCAGTAATGGCTGCCAGCAACACTTTTCTCATGTTGCTGGCAGCCAATGAGAGCACTCACCCCTATGGGAGTCAGACTCAAGAAGGCCCAAGGGAAACAAAGCTCCCTGGGCCGATCAGAATGCTCCATATTTAAAGGGGCGCTCCCACAAGAGTCTCAAGAGATTCTAGCGGACCCAACAGTCCAGACATACAATTATTTTTAACCTTAATTTCTCAAAAAGTACTGAATGAATTTACACCAAATCACAAAAAGCACAATCTGTGGACCAAGTTCTATCTTCCTTACACATTTAGTGTAATTCAGTTCAGCAGTTTTTGCTGTAGCTTTGTGTAAAAAAGTTTATGGAAAATGCATGGGGAATTTGCGTTTTGGGGACCCTCTCTTCTCTTGACCCCCTTAAACGGATCACCCCAAACCTTTCCATGCACAAACTAGTCAACAAGTAGCACATTTTCGAAAGTTTTGTTGAGATTCGTCAAAAGGTGCCAAAGTTATTAGCAACGCAAAAAACTTTTTTCCTACAAATGGTGCACTGTGAGTTACCAGTCTTAAATGTCTACCTGTGAAGTAGGAAAGAAGGAAGCAAGAGCAGAAAAGGACGATTGACAGGAGGCAAAAGGAGAGGAAAAAGGTTGACATTAGTAGCATGGGTAACAGTGAGAAGAATCATGGCCTAGCAAAGTATTAGACATCATGGTACGCTATTTGAGAGGTCACAGGGCTGGCCAGAGAGATTTCCCCGAAAGTCAGAATACTTGCTCCTATTTCTCCATGATGTTTTTATAGCTCTCATGCGTGGCTCTTCTGGCAGATTTCATGTACTTGTAGGACTGCAAAGATGTCAACGTACTTGACGTTTGGGTAGGCAGTGACATCTGGACCAGAGACTAGCTGTCTGCAGAGTGCAGGAACTCACTCAAGTTTGAGTGGTCTACACAGCTTCTCAGGCCATCACCCTCATTTTATGTTGCCTAAGTGGTTTGTCAAGTGAGGACAATTATATCTGTGGCAGTGTGAGGATCGGAGCACATGTTTGGGGTATGACCTGAATGCGTAGATGGGCTCAGGGGGAAATCCTGCCACTTTTGCTCTGCGATTTCTGGGTCAATAGCAAGAGGACGAATTTCCAGGCATTGGGACGGTCTGTACAACAGTTGGAGTGGAGAACAAGTGTTTGAAAAATGAGACAATACAGTGAAAAAGGCTCTATTAGCATGTCTTTCCAGACTTCAAAAGGTGGGCTGGGCGGGAACTTGGACTGAGCTGCGGTTTTTCCTCACATTTGTAAAATCAGATATGGTACCTGAATATTATGATCTAAAAATCATCAAGCATAAATATTGTGTCATAAATATTGTTTATTTACATGGAGTTATTAATAGAACATCTACTCCCAATAGAGCAATGTTTTTAGGTCTTGCCTAGGTAACACTTGCACTCTCTCCTCAAGAAATGCCTTATTCAGGTATGGAATTGAAGCTTCGCCCATTTTCCTTAAATCTTTTCAATTGGCTCCTCTTACTGCCCTTTGTAAATGGTAGCTTTTGATTTGTGAATAGGCTTAGTAGTCCCTCCTTAGTACTGCCTTTTCCCATTTTGTAACATCCAATAAGGACTGCCCCTGTAACATGTGTTGTTACTCTGTATGTTTTATTTACATTCTATGAGCACTATTTTATTAATGACTTTCTCCTAGCTGCTGTTGCAGGCACGACAAGCTCTCCCACTTACACCTGTACACGACCTAAATTTAAACCACTATGCATGCCTTCATCTTTAACAATGGCCGCCACACCTTTCTTTTCTTCAGAATTGCTCGCCAAACTCTACTTTTTCAACATTATATGCTTTTAGTAAGCAGCGCGGCACAGGAGGCATGCTGTGCTGCTTACAAAAAACGTACAATATTGAAAAAATAAAAGTTTGGGGAGCCGTGCCTTTCTTCTCTTTGGCGCTGCTCATCAAACTCTATTTTTTCAATATTGTAATTTTATCTTAAGCAGCGCAGCATGTAGCCTTCAACTTTAACAATGGTGGCCTCGCCTTTCTTTTCTTTGACGCCGCTTGCAATACACCATTTTTTAAATATTATATGCTTTCAGTTAGCAGCGCGGCATGCCACTGTCCTGTCCACTGTCAGCCGCTTAAAGATAAAGGCAGCATGCTGCGTTGCTTACTAAAAACATACAATATTGAAAAAACAGAGTTTGGTGAGCCACGCCTTTCTTTTCTTCAGCGTCACTCGCCAAACTCTATTTTTCAATATTGTAATTTTTTCGTAAGCATCCCAGCATGCCACCTTTATTTTCTTCTGCGTGGCTCGCCCAACGACCATCTCTCCCTTTCTCAAGCCGGGCAACTGTGGTAACCAGCATTTGCAATTAATTGGGTCTCGCATTACTGAAAGTTTGAGCTATTGGCGTTGCAAACAATAATGCAATGCCAATAGCTCAAACTTTCAGTAATGCGAGGCCTATTGCATTGCAAATGCTTGTTATAAATTATATTTAAGCTCTATTATTTTTATTTCACAATATATTTTTATTGATCTTCTAACATAACAAATGCTCACATACACATCATTGTCCATTTTTTTATGTTGTTAAGCATGAGCAAACGTTTTTTGCTAATGTTTCTACCATCAGCAAAAAACATTGGCAAAGCCATGAGGTATGCATTGGTAAATCCAAAAGGTGATACCTGTTGACTTTGCTTTTTTACTTTTATGATTTTGCAAAGGAAATTCCCAGCAGAACAGGATTTTGTTGTATGTTGGTTCATCCCAGTGCCATAATCTCACTTTTATCTCCATAGAAGGGGATTTCGCTTTCATCCAATTATAAATGTGATCTAAGCATTTGGTGATGAGTTTCCGGTTCTCCAGTCCAATTTCCAATCCAACATAATATTGTCTATACATTTGATAGTGAACCTGGCAGTGTTTACATACCTGTACTAGTAGGCTCATGCAGATATTAAATGACAGGGGTGAGAAAAGTACCCCTAAAGTTCTCAACAATGCACCCCCCAGTGTGTCCATTTCTACCAGAGCAAACACAAGCAGATGATGGACGGAGCGCTGAAACTTTTCAGACACTCACCCCCAATCATCATCGTTCTTTAGCTCACTTCGCCACCCCAGTTCAGATAAAGCTATATGCAAATCAGCCCTGTGGCGTAAGGAACCTTGAGGGGGCCCCCCTGCAGGGTACGTGAAGGGGCCCCCTCCGGACTCAATCTAGAGCTCCCCAGCAGAAGTGCGGTGCTGACGGGGCCCCCTGGAGGGTGAGGGCCCCCCACACCGCGGGGGCTGCAGGGGCCTGTGTTACGCCCCTGAATCAGTCTTGACCCTGTGCCTCATGGTAACTGTCCAGCCCGAACTGCCAAGCCATGTCTTCCCTGGACCGGAAACAAGCATCCTGGGACCGGTTTCGAGCTAACAGCCCTCATCAGCCAGGCTAGCTTGAAACCAGTGGCAAAGTGAGCAAGGGACCCACATCTGGGAATACCCTGCCAATTTAGGGCGAACAAAGCAAACACAAGGAGATGATGGATGAAGCGCTGAAACTTTTCAGACACTCACCCCCAGTCACAGCCCTGTTCATCCTTGCTGAATTTGTTGGGTGGGGAAATATACTGACTCAAAGGCCTTTCAAGGCAACTTTGTCGGTTTTCTTTTCATATTTTTAGGCATGTAATTGCCACTGGTGGTTGGAGTGTACCAGGGTGATTTCTGTTTGATATAGTGCACACCACAAAGCAAATTGTCTCTGTGAATTTAAAGTCTGAGTAGTATTATCTTCTAAATAAAGCTTACTTTAGTCACATGTCTAATTTAATTTAATGAACTGTGTTAGCTCTACAATGGATTAGAATTAAAAAAAACTAGATGTATCGCCATAATCTAACCTTTGATGTATTCCAATATCACCGGGTATTACCCTGTTGTATATTCCGATCTCAGACTGTACTGACTGGTTGAAATGGTGTGTCACAATGCGACATTCTTGAATGTCCTGGTATCTGCTGTCTTTGTTTACTCGGTTTTAAAAATGCAATAAAAAGAGTCTTAATAAAAATAAAAAAATGTTTTGGAATTATGCAACAGGGCTTGACATCCTTTGTCTGGTGGAATAAGGGGAGCTCCTGCTAGCCTGGTGCCTTTGAGAGGTTGGTCAGATCCAGTTTTACACAGGTACTGGTCTAACAGGAATTCACCTGATTACCAAGAGGCCTCTGCGTTTGGTTATTGCATGAGCACGTATTCATTGAGGTAGAGCTCGGCTGTGCTGCGCAGTGTCAAGCACAGTCCAATTGAGCAAAAACAATTATATAAAAATCAGCCTTCCATGCAGCAGTGGATGACTGGGTCAGCTGCTAAGGTCAGTTCTCCAGAGATTCCAAACTTGTATTCTTCTGGGTAGATGACAGGTCTGTGTTTCTATATTCTTTGGGCTTCCTCCCACACCCTCAAGAATACCTCCATCCCCACATTGTCCTAATTACTCAAGTCAGTTCCATAAAATGGTTTTCCATAAAATGAATTTATGATTTGGCCTCTTCCACGGTGCTGGATAAAATGTGTGTTTGTCTTTTCGCTCATCTTCCATGGAGGGGTTTTGAGAACAAGGAAGGAATGTGTGCTAATTGTATTGAGTGGAATGCTGTGAATAATAACAATAATATTGATTCTTCTCACATCTGCTCTTATTATTATTACCCAACTCAGTCGAACTTATTTTCGGGTTGCAGTAAAACAAATAGAACTAAAAGGGCAGAGTAATAAAAAGGTAAAGATAAAAAGTAATACATCAGACTACAAAAAATAGAATACACAAAAAACAGAAAAAGATATAGTGAAAAAAGTTGGGGAATGGGGTGCAAGAATATGATGGCTTGGGAGATAGGATGCTGTTTCACGCCATGAAATGGCAAAGACCCCAAAATATAAGTGAAAAAGGTTAGGATTTGAGAGGAAGTAACAGTTAGGGGTCAGTAAAAAAGATTAATTTATATCTATGTACAGTTCTCAAATGCAGCAGTAAAAATTCAAACTGTTTACCTAAAGATGTTTGTACTTTCCATCAACATACGTTAGCCACAAACTATTATACCCCTATTTTTTACCTGTGTGTTTTTTTATATCATCGTATTTTCATTGGCCTTGTGTGGTTTAAAGGGATTTCTACATGACCAAAGTGACTGTGGCCAGCTATTATAACGTTATAATGGATCTGCTCAGGAAAGTGTTGAGCAATATATGCTACTGGGTAAAGGAATACCCTCTGTGTGGTCTTTAAGGTGCGTGTTATGGTACCAGTGAGTGTGTCACAAGAGTGAACTGTTGCCCGTTGCCCGCCCAGTTGAGTTGGCTCTGTAGTTGGGAGGCCTTCCATTGCCATAGATATGCTTCCGGGGTCTCCATGCAAAAATGGCAGAAGTTCTAACTGATGATGGGAGGGAAGTGATGGATTAAAGATTGTTGTACAGGGAGTTCTTGTGCAAGGGCCCAAGCAGGCAGCGGGGCATCAAGCAGGGGAGCCAGTGGTATCAGCGCTACTTTTGATTTGCCCTTTCGTACCCCGGGTCTCAGGATTGGGCTTCAGAACCTTGCTTACGTGGTACTGCCTTGCCTTCCACTAGCCCATCACCAGCAAAAGGGAGAGTCTTGAAAGACTAAATGTGGGGCAGGGGATCAGACTGTGATATCATTGGCGACCAAAGGCTGTGATGTCACTTCCACCGCCTCTAGAACTCTGGTGAATTAGCGTCTATGGTAGGCTTAAGGACATGATCTGGATGAAGCACGAGGCAGATTAGTGGTCTGAAGAAGGTAATGCAGGTGGACACATCACTTCTGGTGCAAAGGCAGTACTGGAACTAGTACACTCGAATATCTTTTTTAAAATAGTTGGTTTACTGCGAGTTCTGCAATAAGCGGGTGCGTCAGAGTTAGCGGCTACATGGCCAGCAGACAGGCCAGGTTGTTGAAGATCTAGTCTAGGCTATGCAAGTGGCCTCAGGCCCGCATATCATGTATGCCGCCATCAGCCCGCGCAGCACATTGCCTGGTGTGACCTGAGAATCACTACTTAACACTGTTAAAAGTGGAATTGAAAGCTCCCAAAATTCAATGTGCTGTTTGGTGAAAAAGCAAGGACTGGCTGAAGGTGTCACTGTCATCCCTCACTTCTTAAAGTCATTTGAGACTCCAAGTCAGCAAACCGCGACCCTGAGGAAATGCCATTACATTTCTCAGTTTCATTTAGCTCCCTCGTCTGCTAAAAGTTAGAGATCTGGAGGTTAGACCTACACACATACAACAGGCGCTCAACTCACCGAGCTACCTTTCTGCATACAAAATTACATCCCAAGATAGAGCACGGTTTTCATTAGTGCCTCAGCTGAAAAAGGCAAAAGATAAAAACATGTTATTGATTATTCCGCCCAGGTCTGGCTCTGACGTATGGTTTTGGAAGCCTTGAAACTGCCAGATTAGTTCTGCAGACAGAGCGGCCCTGCTTTGAAAGGGCTCGGCTGCCACTCTGTTGCTGTGCCAGTGCAAGAGGCCGCCCACTTTTATTGCGGCTGCAGTTTTACAACGCTGGTAACGTGGGAAGGGCCCGTCCTCAATAAACACATTTATAATGGACATAAACTCGGCTGCAGCCCTGCCCAGCCCTTGCACTGCCACAGAGAGCGGGAGGCGCGCCAGAGACGTCCAGCAGGCCCCCGTGAAGGGGGAACGGGTAAGTCCGCTGTCGCTTTTTAGCGCACATCCCTCTGCATTCTGGTAGTTGTAGTCTACCAATGTCCTTCATACATGTATTGCTTGAAATGGACAAACAGAAGTGCATGTACCTGAAACCAGAATGCCTACTTGCTTCTGAGAAGCACCCTCCCTGCACATCAGACGCTCCCCCACCCTGCACACGTTCAGGAAGGACCGCAAGACCTGGCTCTTCGACTGACCCTGAGCCCCCCCCCCCCCCCCCCCCCCCCCCCAGCGCCTTGAGACCCTCACGGGTGAGTAGCGTGCTATATCGCTATATAAACCCCCTGATTGATTGATTGAAGTGCCCGTACTCTCCAACTGTGCTGAGAAGTGCAGGTGCTCTCCCTCTCAGAATAAAGTGCCGGTATTCAGTACCTGGCACTACAAAATAGTGTAGGACTGCCCCTCTAGCTCTTTCCGCACCCGGCTGCTCCTACACCTCATTCAGGCATTTTGATCGCTCTATATGCATGAAGTAGCGGTTGAGCCATCATATATCCTTTGACCCCAGTGACGTCACAGGATCGACCCTTTACCCCGCTCTTACGCCACCAGCAGACCCCACCTTGCTGCTGAGGGGTCAGGGAGGAGGACAAGGAGTGTGTCAGCAGAAAGTATAGAAGGCACAGAGCCCTGACCCTTTCATTTCATGCTATTGCCTCCATGACTCTTAAGACCAGGGGTAGCAAGAACAGTGCTGAGGGTAGCAAGGGGTAGCAGCTGCCGCGCTCGTTAATCCTTGCCCTGACTCCACCGGGGCATTTACAATCTGACTTTGAAGGACATTTCACCTCCATGGGACCCCAAGCACTGCAACTTTAAGCGAAAGCTGCCTCTTTCCTATTCATTTTAGCAGCTATTCTTTTCAACAGTAAATAATGGTCCCCTCTTAAATGCAGATTGTTTTTGATTCATTCATTGAATCAAATAATTCACTATTTAAGATGCTGGCTTTCTTTAAAAGCATTCCTGATTTGAACACATCTATTGAGTATCTCCGCTCTGCCTTTTCCCTCGCCCTCTATACTGCCCCCTGTAAAGTTCCCGTATCATACAACACAATGGACTCTGAGATCAGCATAGGTTATGCCAATTCTTGGCCATGGCTTCACCAAGCTTGCCAGGGATATTGAGAAAGGTGGATTTTACAACAGATCTTGAGAATGGCGTGGAACGCATCAATCCTTGGCTGTGACTTTACCAGATGGTGGATAACCCATAGGATCTTAAGAAAGGCATGCAGTGCACCTGTACTTGCCCATTACTTTACCAAGATGGTGACTATCTCAAGGGACTTTATCGTTAGGTACATGCTATGGATATGAAAGTCAATTGCATTGTTTTCCCTACATTCATAGTGTGCGGTCACTTCCTTTTTGCTTTGTAGGTCCTCTCCCTCTAGAAGGATTTAAATCATAGAGAAAAAAACAAATTAGAGCATTCTACCAGAACACTGTGGTTTAAATACTTAACTATACAAATGTACCTTCCCAGAGTGGTGGTAGTCAATTTTCTGGCTAAGTTATTGTTATAAGACAAAACTTAAAGCAGATTATTGTAGCATACATTCCAAATAAGTATCCCTAACTTTGAAATACCACGAAGGCGCTTGCTAGATCACAACATATTCAGGGAATAACCTGCAACACAAGGTCCAAAATGAAAGAACTTATTAGGAAGGGAATTTCCAAGGGAGTTTCTCAGCACTGCAACACTTGGTGAAAAAAAGAATACAGAACAGTCCTTGCAGGTTTTGTATGAAGAACATGGAAGCTTGGCGGGTAGTACATTGTTGACAAACAGTTTTTCATGAATGCTCTGCATGCCCAAAGACACATAGTACAAGAAGTATTAAAACAGCTACATGGGGGTCCGTCCCTCTTCTGAACATACAAGTTTGTAAAAAATCATCAATGTTGAGGCATACTGCATCCAGGATATAAATAAAAGAATGGTCTCCGTTGTGGCCAGTATTTTAGAATTTCCCTATCAAATAATGGGATTCCATAATCTACAATTAGGTGGCTTGGGATCTGATGGACTGTTCTATTATTGTCTTTCAAAAAAAGCCTTTCCGCTTGCAGCGGTACAAATGATCTATTTTGATCAGATCTGAAGCAATTAACTTTCCAAAAATAAAATGAGGTAATTAAACCTGATTGATACCATTCAAAACATACACTGGCTTGCAAAGTAAAAGAGTATTAGTTTCTACACTTGAAAAGAAGGATGTAATTGCAAAAATGTATAGGGACCTAAAGTGAAAGCACTGGGGCTGGGGAAGATGCAGAATATGTTGATAATAGAAGGACCTTTTGCATGAAGCTATATTCTGCCATTAATAATATTTGACCTGCCTTCATCAAAATGGTAGATATCACAATGGAATCTGAGCTAAGCATGGGTTGTACTAATGCTTCGCCATGGCTTCACTAAGATTGCCAGGGATTTTGAGAATGGCTCGAGGTGCCCCACTGTTCTGCAGTGGTGGATTTCAAAGTAGAGTTTCAGAATGGAATGAAATGCTTAAATCCTGGGCCGTGACTTTAGCAGAAGGTGAATAACATATAGGATCTTAAGAAATGTTCTTGGCTATTATTTTACCAAAATGATGAATAACCCAAGAGACTTATGAAATGCTTGGGCTGCGCCTGTGTTAGCCTTACAAAGATGGTAGATCACATGTAGCAATTTGAGAAGAGTGTGGGAGACACCAATAACCAAACTTGGCTTTACCAAGATGGTTGATATCACAGGGGGATTTGAGAAACACGTGTTATCTACCAGTGTTTAGCCATGACTTCATCAAGATGGTGGATACACACAGGTGAATATTACATTTTTTTCAGAGAGCGTGTTTTTAGTTTGCATCAATAATATTCAATTGAAAGAATCTGTTGAGGTGCCCACAGATAGTACAGAAATGTCACCTCGGGTACAAACTACCTTTAAATAGCCATGGAAGATTGTGAATTGTTTGACAATGTCACAAAATTACAGTAGACACTGGTAAAAATAAAATATTGGTGTTGGTTAGTTTTAGCCCTCGAGCTTGTAATTGACAACACTGAGAAGTTCTTAACATAAAGAAACGTTTCGGAGATTGTTGAATATCTTTGACAGAAGTCTGTCTTTTGCTGACATAAACAAGGTTAAAGAGACAATATTCTACTGTCAAAATACTCTGTTTGGAGTCATTCCAGTTAAAAATTAGCATTCTTCTTACAAAATGCATGTACTTACGTTACAAGTTGTGCATTTGTTTGGCTGTCAAATAATAATCTCTCGAAATGTCAACATAGTTATGCAGATGATCTTAGGAACATTTTACTTTGTCCTAAAAAAACACTGGATGATTGGTTTTAGTGTGTTTGTTTGTAATTGCACAGACATTCTAGAGTATATCTACAGGGTGTACGTTAAAGGTCTTTTGAAAAATAATGTAATCAATATCTGCTGAAAGTATTTAATTGTCAATGAGCCCAAATATAATGATTTGCGTGGCTTGCTCCACAGTCTCATAACACCCTTTCGATTCCCCAATTTCTATTTTTGAAGTACATCGTTGAAGAACATTATGCAGATTACTTCTGTAGACCCTAGTTCTGGAGATCGTACTAGGATCGTTCTATGACTGAACCATAGAGAAGACTAGAAGTTATCTGATCCATTCTGTATAAAAGCTGGTTTTCATTAGCCAATATATTTCAGTCCCACTGCTCTAATTTAAAAAATCAGTACGAGTAGGTATGATTTACCAAAGCTGAGAACAGCACTCAAATTACAAAAGTGCAAACACTGATAGGAGTATTTTTGTACTCACTGTACGCTAACTAAAGAATTGTCAAAATTTCTTCCAATATTAGTTTTCTTTGTGGAAACATTGTTGGGGTTGAGATTGACAGCTAAAGTGTATCCGGAGAATATCGGGTATTATAGCTACAAAAAATCTCTTGTTTTCGGTTTAATGGCCAGAAATCTCCCACAAAAAAGTCTTAAAGAACAATGTTACATTTCTATACTGTTAATTGAAGGATATATGTGTGAAAGGCCAGACAGCGGAAGGCAGGTTGAAATGTAATTGATAGCGGTTTTTACTGTGAATATAAATTTACATATCAAAAAAGTTGTTTTTTTTAGATTGGATTAGAAAGTAGGTGGTTAATGTATTGGCTGTGAAACCAAGAGAAAGGGACTTCAATCCTGCCTCCCTGCCTAATTTCTGTAAAAAAATAATTACAAAGGGGTCATGCAGTTGCTTTGTTAACTAAAAGAGGGGTCTGATTTCCACAATCACAACAAAATTGAGAGGGTTTAGAAATGTGATTGTTGCCTGTGTTACACTGTACGCGACAAATAAAACCAGACATTTGCAAGTGTAAATCTGAGGGAGAAGAATTCCTATTTTATTTTTTTGGGTCTAAATATTTCTTTAAAATTGGTCTGTGATCTCAAGAGTGGACGTGCAGTTGTTCACTGGACATGAATGTGATGCACGTATAATATGTTTGCATACAAATATTTTATTTTATGCAGACTGGTTATGGTGTGTGGGTGGTCAAAATGTTATAATTCTTACTTGTGGTCATGAATGAGGCTGTGCAAACTACACTGGCTGTCTGATATATCCTTTCTGTGTTGACTGGGACATGTCACGGGGGCTGGTTACTATACTTTGTGACCTGGGCAAGGCTAGAGCGCAGAAATGCTGGGGCGGCAAGACTGCGGGAGGTTGCGCTGGCTGGGAGGGTGGCTGGACACCTGACGCGCACAGCGATATTAGGGGCGAAACTCACCGCCTCGCCACATCACACCTTGCCAATTGTACTGAACACGTATCAAGATGTTCTAAGGGCCCCAGATAGGGGGATCAATGGGAGTATTTGATACTTGTCACCTTCGGGCCACTGGCGGCACACCCACCTGGGCAACCATCAAGCTGACCTCACACCTCTACTGAGGGTGGATCCTGTTAAAGTTTGGACGTATGCCCCTTCGGGGATTCGCCCTTTTAGTTACAAGGTTATTTTTCATTGTTTGTTTAACATGCGGCACACTGACTTCCCCGCTAGACGCTGCCCGCAGCCCCCCCCCCCGGGGTCCCTCTCAAAGCATGGTGTGGATAAGTTTCACGCAGCTACATGACACGCACTAACATCTTGGCATGGAACATCCGGGGTATGCACACACCGGCACGGCGCTACTCAGTTTTCTCCTACTTGCAGAGGCACGGGGTGGGGATTGCTCTCCTTCAGGAGACACACATGACACAGACTGAGCAAGGAAAATTGCGTAGGCGCTGGCGGGGGCAAATACACGGCACTACCTTTTCAGCATATGCGCGGGGCACATTGAAATGGGTGAGAGCAGGTGTCCCCTTCAAGAGTCAAGATGTGCATGTAAACCCTGAGGGTAGATACTGTCTGGTGCGGGGAAGGTTAAATGGTCAGGAACTCTTGCTGGGCTCCCTATACGCCCCTAACACGAATCAGCCCTCCTTTTTAGAATCCCTAAACCAGGTCCTCCACCCGTATGCTAGCATCCCTTGGCTGATAGGTGGGGATTTCAACATGGTGTTAGACGTAGGACTGGACCGCTCTTTCCCCCTGCTCCGCACTACGACCGCGATGTCCACTGCGCAGGCGTTCAGAGGCTGGCTCGAGCACTGGGGGATACAGGACCTGTGGCGGACACAACATCCCGGAGACAAGGTATACTCGTACTACTCCCCTGTACACGACCTCCATGTCAGACTAGACCGGATAGTTGGCTCACAGTCACTGCTCCCCTTGCTTGCTGAGTCGGAATATCTCGGGAGGACACACTCTGACCACAACCCCCTACGGCTCCAACTTACGTGGGAGGCGGACCGACCACCTGTGCCTACTTAGAGGCTCCAGCCGGCTGCGCTGGAGGACCCTGAGTTTCGCTCATCGTTAGGTGCAGCGGTCTTGAACTACTTTGACACTAATGAGGGGACTGCAAGCAGTGAGGCGGTGGAATGGGACGCACACAAATCGGTCATAAGGGGGCACTGTATGGGGGCCTCATGGAATATTCGCAAGCGGCTGTCCACTTCCCTCACACGCTTGGAAAACGAGCTACTGCAGCAGGAACGGGAGGGCGAGGGGAGCGGGCCGAGTTCGCACACCCTTGGTGACCTGCGAGTTACGCACGCAACCCTTATGGAACAGCTGAGGTGCCACAATTACGCGGCGCACACAGCTAGAACGCATGCCAAGGCAGATAGAGCCGGACGACTGCTAGCCTGGTTGATTCAAAAAGAGGGCCGGGGAACCCCAATCGGAGCTTTGCGCACGCTGGAGGGGCGGATGGTCTACACGCAGCGCGAGATACACCACACCCTGGTTGGGCACTACACGCAGCTGTACCGGGCTCGGGGCACTGGTCCTGTAGGTGCGCTGGGAGGTTTTCTGGACCTGGTCACCTTACCGTTGGTTCCCGAGGACCAACACGACGCTCTAGACGCACCCCTCGCGCTGGAGGAGGTGGGTGATGTGATCCAGTCCCTAGCAACAGGGAAGACTCCGGGACCATACGGCCTGCCGGCCGAATGCTATAAAGCCTACAGGGACACCCTAGCTCCCTTACTCTTGCGCACATATAATGCGGCGATAGATGAGAGCTCACTCCCCGCTTCCATGCGAGAGGCGTTCCTGGTCTCCCTGCCCAAACCTGACAGAGATCCAGTGAACCTGGGCTCGTACAGGCCGCTGGCAATGCTTAATGTGGATTACAAGATCTTAGCAAAGCTGCTAGCCGAGCGGCTGGCGCCAGTGGTCCCGCATCTGGTGCACGCTGACCAGAATGGATTTGTACCGGCGCGGTCCACGTCTCTGAACCTCAGACGGTTCTTCAGAGTGGCTGCTGAGGCGGTGGGGCAGTGGCCGAGGGCAGGTTGCCTCATGATCGACCTGGAGAAGGCTTTTGATAGCCTGGAGTGGGGATACTTAGCTGAGGTGCTGGTGCGCTTCGGGTTTGGTGTGGACTTCCTGCAGATGGTTGATCTCCTCTACAAAAGACCGGTGGTGCGCGTGAGACTGGGCCCATACATCTCGGAGGAGGTGGTGGTGGGCAGGGGCACCAGGCAGGGCTGCCCCCTGTCACCCCTACTGTTCGCGCTGGCCATAGAGCCACTGGCGGCGGCACTGCGGCAGACCCTTAATGCGGGCATTACCCTGGGAGATGCTGTGCACTAGGTCTCGTTATATGCTGATGACCTGCTGGTGTTCATTAGGGACGTGCACAATATACCGGAGCAACTGGCCCTACTCCTGGACAGGTTTGCTGAAGTCTCTGGGCTTCGGGTAAACGTAGCTAAGTCCTGTTTGTATGCGTTCAACGGTGCGGTGGAAGACCCAGATTTCCGCCTAGGAGACACAAGGGTCCAATGGAGAGCTGACTCCTTCAAATATCTGGGGATTCAGATCTACCGCCAACCAGCTGACCTTTTTGATGGGAACCTGGGGCGAGCGGTGGCAACGCTCAAGTCCCAGATGAGCTTTTGGTCCACACTCCAGCTGACAATCTCGGGTAGAGTGGCGCTGACCAAAATGGTCATGCTTCCCCGGCTCCTCTACTACTTTGTTAACTTGCCTTTATCCGTCCCGGCCTCCTTCTTTTATAAACTTAACAGGGTCCTTTGTGACTTCATCTGGGGCACGTCTAGGCATCGGTTGGGTCTGCCGAAGCTGTTCTTACCGACAGACAGAGGAGGATTAGCTGTCCCTTGCTTTGAGCACTATTACCTGGCTGCGCAGCTACAATGGATTGCCCGCTGGCTGGCAGACAGGGGTAGGGAGGACACTGCCTCGACCGAACCACCATACTCTTTAAGCCGCGTAATTGCTCTCTTTCACCCACTGGCACCGCCCACGAAACCCAAACCGCTGTTGCTAGCGGTAGCCTACAAATGCTTCCGCAGAACCCTATTCCTTACGCAAAAGGTGGCCCCATATGCACCTGCTATACCCTTAGAAGGTTCCCCTGGGAGCGGGGGGGGGGGCAAACACACACCCTTTGCTGGAACAGTGGGGAGCGGCCGATGTTCAGACGCTGGGGGACCTGTACAGAGATGGAAAGCTGGTGCCATACGACACGTTGATAGCTGAAGACGGATTGCCACCTGGGGGATTTCTGATGCACCGCTCGCTGGTGGCAAAGATGGAGGCCCGTTGGGGGGATATGGCAGCGGAGCCTGCACAGCATCTTACAATGCAATACCTACACGTTATGGGAAGGGGTAGACACTTGGTCCGCTGGTTCGCTGCATCGCTGCGAGCACACACAGAGGTTAGCCTGGCACCGCTCAGAGGCAAGTGGGAGCGAGACATGGGCAGGGCCCTTACCGATAAAGAGTGTGAGTGGCTCCTTAGAAGCCCGGTACGTACCCCCCGAAACATGCGCATGCGTCAGATACAACTTTTCATTGTCCATAGAGCCTACCTTACACCTGAGTTAATTAATTGGTACTTTCACCGCTCTGACGGGGCCTGCCCTAGATGCGATGAGCTAGATGCGGGGCTGGTTCACTTTCTGTGGAGCTGCCCCAGACTGGTCATCTACTGGCGTGAGATAGGCGAAGCGCTCGGGACGTGCACAGGCCGCGTCATTCCCCTCAACTGGCCTGAGTACCTTCTGCACCAATTCAGGAGGAGGCAGCAAGATAAGGCTTCGTCCCGTTTCCTAGACCTGGGTTTAGTGGTGGCTAAGCGCCTGCTAACAAGGCGATGGAAGGCGCGCGAGCCGCCTGCAGTGCAGGCGTGGGTAGCCTCCCTTAAGGCATGGGCACGGGCGGAATGGATAGCCATACGGCGGGAGGAGACAACCGGGCTTCGGAAAGAACCCATGGCAGAAAGGTGGGAGCGCATGCTTAGCGCCCTGCGGCCGCCGGAACAGGCAGACGCACAGGATGCTGGAGTGGCATAACCCGCTGCCCAGGATAGTCGCATATGCCGTGAGATCCTCTGCTGTCAGGGCGTGTTGCTGCACTGGGCCTGCCCGCATCCGGGCGCACACAACAGAGAGGCGTACATGCTCACACACATTGACACCCATGGGGTGGGACATCGGGGGATGGGGGGGACGGGGGCGGAGGGGACTGATTACCATGATGTAGTTGTGCCGCAATAGTTTGAAAGTTTGAATGTTTGCATTAACGGTTTGCTTACTGTCATCTCTATGTGTAAACACGCAGTAGTGGGATTCACCTCATGCTTAAGTGATTATGTTATTGTGCACAACTGGACTGGCAGGAAGCCGTGCAGCACTCCAGAGGACTCCGGGGCACAATCCTACATATATGTACCGGGGGAAAAGCGCACGCACTGCCCGAATGTGTTAATGTAAACAGGACCTCAGGACTGTACAACTAGCTGATCTGTGAATTGTTAACAAAGCACTGATGTGCCTGGATTGTCCTGTTATCCTATCTGAATATTACACTGTCTTGTGACTAACATAAAATGCTAATAAAATAGATTTGACAAAAAAATGAATGAGGCTGTGCAAACTTCTGTGCCAAAACGAGGAATTGGCAGAATACTACATATTTCTGCTGGTATTATTCCAGAAAATACTGTGCAAGATTTCTGGCATATCCAGAAATAATCTGCTGAATGATTCAGCATTACTGCTTAGACCTAGTCTTAGTGATATCAAAACTTGGAATCTGAGGCAGGGCAACTGGAGATGCAAACTTTTTCTGAACCATTTGCCCATAAGCTATCCTCCACCCTCGTGTCAACGACAGCTCTTGGACCCAAATTGAAAGAAATAATTAAATTTAATTAAACGAGGAAGCTTTCTGCTGGTCGTCCATTTTGGATTGGTGAACTCTAAGTTTACAGACCCAAAATCTCTAAATCTGCTGGCTGCAAGAGAAACATTTTCCTGTGGCTTCCATTACAGTCTGTTCGGACTCAATGTGCTGAAAAATTATCAAAGGTAACATAAAGGGGAATGGTCACTCAGGCCTCATTCGGGGAGAACCCCTAAAAGGGCGAGCCCATAGGTCAAACAGTAAAAAAGAAAAAAGAAAACAGTCTACAACCCCTGAGAGGGATTTGACCCCTGAGTCCAGTTGATGGTCCCAGTACACCTATAAAAAAAACAGCAAAAAAATACCAAAGTACAACATCCTCCAGAAAAAAACGAAAACCCAAAACCAAACAATAAGGTTTCTTTTGAGAACCACCAATAACAAAAAATAAAGAAAGAGCCTGTCTCTATTAGCTCTTGTGCCCTATACAGATGCCCCTAACAGGATGCTAGAAGGCTAGGTCCTGTAACCAGTTCCTTCTGCACACAGCCAAAAGCTGTGTGCAGTGAGGGTTGACTGGCTGCAGTGAGATGGGCAGATGCCAGGCCACGAGACCAA
This sequence comes from Lissotriton helveticus, assembly GCF_964261635.1. Lineage (NCBI taxonomy): Eukaryota > Metazoa > Chordata > Amphibia > Caudata > Salamandridae > Lissotriton > Lissotriton helveticus. Next base: position 259,574,190 of record NC_136061.1, read on the forward strand.
CACCCACTGTACTTAGATATAGGTTTAAGCAGTGAGGGTTGGCTGCAAGTAACTAGAGGCCTGGGATGTGTTTTTACTTTTTAAATTGTGTATTCATATTTATATCTATATGTGTTGTGTTTGTGTACTTTTACGATAACCCGAATAAGATATTCTGATTATGATGAACTCGTAAAGCACAGGCCTGGGGGGGGCATATCCACGGGTAGCAAGAAGGGAACTAAGTTCAAAGAAGCTGGGTGTAGAATATTATAAGATCACTGAAAAAAATATTAACATGAAGTGATGGTTTGGATTGGTTATGAGACCTTAATGCATTTTTTATAACTTTGAAATTCAGTTAATTACCACAGATAAAGTGAAGTTATGGTTACAAAACCCAAAATACACTGAAATAAACAGTTGGGTTTAGTTCCACAATCCATAACTTACACAACAGACATGTAAACTATAACGCGCATACCAGGTATAATGCTTATGACCGCACAATAGTTATAACAATAATTCACAACTCCTACAAGCACTACGTCATACAATAACAACACAAACTCAAACCATTACTTTCATAGCCATCTCGTTTATAATGATAATGTTATATGTATCCTCAGCTGCACATAAGATGTGAGATGATTTATGACATTTGAATTTGAATCTGTCACATCAAGGGTGACGTCATGAAGATTGCATTGGGGGTGCGAGTTCTGGTTTGCCTGGCGGTTGCGAGAGTTATGATTTGCGGACCTAACCATAACTGGTGAATTTCAATAGTTCAAAAACTAGTAGCCTGTGGTTTCTAACTCTGTGAAATTGTGAATTGTATGGAGATTTAAAACAAAGCCATCAAAGTCTGGCACAATCTATTATTCAAGGTTACCCTGTATTTTGGAGGGAGTGCAATCATGAGTTTATTTTTGTTTAACAAATCTAATGTATTTCAGTACTACTTTTTGTGTTCCAGTGTGCCCCCGTGTAACTTGTTAGTTTTTTCACACACATGCACACAGATTCCTAGCATCATATATGCATAGGTCTAGTGGACTTTCACCCCTTGGAACATGAGACTGAAAACAGATGTTTATTGTGACGCAACTCGATCACACGCACAGACATGCGCACGGACACAAAACGCGCACACAAAATATACCCGGCCATCAGAGGCATGTGTGACCCTTTCAAGCCATTAGAGGGGAAGAAAGCCGGTTGTGACTGACACCCCGCTGCTGGGGCAAACACTGTGGCAGCGCCCCCTGCCGGCATGCGCGCCGCCGAACAAGGGGATTAGCCCGAGAGGACAAACTGGAGGCCATTCCTCTGATCATGTCCCTGGAGCTGAGGGGAAAAAACAACATCCTGAAAGGGTCCGCGGCCCTGTGATATGTAAAGGGCCCGCGCCCCCTGCTCGCCGCGGCGGCTGCCCTCATGGGAGTCGGCCTCTGATATTACACGGGTCCCGTGCGGTTTGTGGAGGAGCCGGGGCCGCCAGGGGGCACAGGGCGGGGCTGTGGGGGGCTTGCGACCTCACTCCTCCCTTTGTGGTGTGTATTTGGTGTCAATGTTTGAAGTGTTCTCTCGGGCCCAGCTCTCCCGCGCCGTTTATATAGCGCACACCGCCAACTACAAAGTCTCTCGGCGCTAAAGCGGAGTTGTTTTTCTTACTAACGCGGCGCTCCTTATTTAATTACTTAATTAGTTTAAACACTGAGAAAACACACATTAAAAGGGACTCTAGGCGCGAGACCAAAAGGCCCAGCGGACTTTGCAGACTTGAACCTGTGACCTGCAGGCGCTCCAGCCTCCAAAGTGCCCTACCTTTGAAACTAGGCCTCTAGGCTTAGATACTCAACAATTGGTCAAGTTCAATCAGGTTTCAGAATATCTTTTATGAATATGCTCGAGATAAATTTCCACGTATTGAATTTAAATGGCGATTATTTACACATTTCTTGGACATTTATAAACCAAGCTGGAGTTTACGACTTGGTGTGTGGACAGGTCCAGCCCTACTTGCTTGTCCAGAGGGCACCCGGTCACTATCTGCGCCATGGAAGCAGGCACAGGACGTGGCCTCGCGTGCACCACACTGCCATGGACCTGGCATTGCAAGAGAATGGTGCCATGCCTGGCAGCACGACCGCGCATGGGCATGGTCGTTGTGGAGTAAACACAATCTGTGTGTACAGCACCGCAGCTGTCAAAATACCTTTTAATTTCCTGGAACTTACTATTCCAAAGTGTACTGCTAAAAATTAAAATATAATTGAGGTATTTTCGTAAATAGTGCGAAGTTGGGTCTGGCCGTATCTGGTGGAAGTCCTATGCTGGCTTCAAATAAAGGTGTTCTCTGTTCTTTTAACTGAACTTATTAACAGGAAGTAGTTCTCAGAACCCAAACCTTAACAGAGATTCTTATTCTCCATTTAATGCCCTGCCCAAATCCAGAGGGTGTGGGCTAATACATAGATTACCCACTGGCGGCTCTGGGATGTCATATAATAAAATAATACATAGTGGGAGGGGCCACCATCTTGGGATTCTCCAGTTGTGCAACCATGGTTCCAGATTAACAACGGTTCTTAACAGAGACCCAAGGACTGGAAGTCATTTGTCTTGGTGACGTGGAAACATGGAGCCATCTGGTTGCCTATCTCAGGCAAGTCCCACGGGTCAGACCATCATTGTCGCTGAACACGTTTTGGGAATAACGGTAACTTTTAACAGCACCTGCACAACTGAAGGCATCATTTTTCGAGGTCTGTGAGTTCAAGCCTGGACTATGGCAACATTCTATATCTGGGTGCGACGGTTAAAAGTTTGAACCGGCTCCAGGTGATGCAAAATGCTGCTGCACGGTCTGTGCTAAGACGGCAGAGGCGGACTGACTCTAAAAGAGCATTGGACACTCTTCACTGGCTTCCTGTCAGGAAGAGAATCATGTTCAAAGCGCTCTGTTTATGCCACCGCATTGTCCAAGGCAGGGGCCCCAGAGATCTTCTAAGTCTCATCACCCTACACAAGCCCGTACGGTCCCTTAGATCTAGTGGAGCGGGTCTGGTACTCGTTCCAAGAGTGGAGAGGGATCGGATGCTCTTTTTGGCTTCTGGCGGCCAGGAGGTGGAATGAACTTCCCGCTGAGCTCCGGCTGGAGCCATCGGAGGGCAGTTTTAGATCAGTGCTTAAAACATACCTGTTTCGAAAATAGGGGACCACGCTGACATTGCAGGGTAGGGGGGTTCACTCGGCTACTCACTACAGCGCGGGGACACGCCTTCCGGCGTAACCAGGCTCCCTTATTATTATTATTATTAAGCTGAAAGAACTATGAGTTTGGTGCACTTGTACGCATCTTTTGTATTATCAAGAATGTTCTCACGATAAGATCTATGACTACTGAAGAGGCGAATAGATGTGTAACTTCTCCCTTTCTTTCTTCTTTCCTTTCCTTTCCTTTAATTTCTCTACCTTTCCTTTCTTTCTTTTTTTCTTTCGGTCTCTTGCAGTTTTTTGAAAGATAAATATGTGATATTTTGCAAAATCCAATTCCCATGCCTTAAAATTAGAAAAGAAAATAGAGATTGGAGAGGGACAGGCAAGTGGCAGAACATAATCAAATGACCAGCTTTTTGTACTTTTTCTTTTAAACTTCGGGATTTCCATCAATATAAATAAAACTAGTTCTTCTTGAATGTACTGGGTACACTGTTTTGAAAGTACTGCCTTTTCCTGTTGCCTTTTTCACAACTTGGGCCTCATTTAAGAGCAAAGAGTTTCCCTCTTTTGCATTGTATTTGGTAATCAGTGGCGTGTACAGACGGGGACCATTCAGGGCCTGAAATAGGGTGGTAGGGTACTGTTGAGTTATTGGAAATGTCGTCGCCTCAATGGGCGTCCTTCAGAAGCAGTTTTACTAGAGCTGCAGCCGAGGTATAAAAGCAGTTTATTAGGCCCGGTGTATTGTTTGGATAACAAACTGCACAGCCCATGAAAGCTTTTTATTGGCTCGCTCATGTTTTCTGGACAAACTAGCCTGGCCTCATCATCATCATTTGCTCATTGACTGGCAACTCCATCCCGGCAGCGCATGTCCATGTGGTGTGGCGCAAAGGACATTAGTCCTTTAAGAGCCCTGGCGTAGGCGCTACCATGACAGATGAGCTATCAGCTCAGCAAGCCGGAAGAAACACGCAATGAAAGAAGGGCAGAATGGTGGCGGGCGGCGAGTGGTGCCCCAAGCCTTCATCTTGAGTACCGGGTCTACCAAAGGTCAATGGTCAGGGCAGTCGCCATTGTCGGACCAGTCCCTGATCTGTCACCAGTAGAAATATCGTCCTCATCAGGGTTTGAGTTGGAAGTGCTGGTCAGAATCATTTGAATAATCGATGCATGTACCTCCTGACCCTGAGGGAGTCTAGGAGCGTGGGAGGGAGTGGTACCCAACTCATCCGCTCGTGAAACCATGCGCTGATAATCTGGTGTGTTATGTCCCTCCCCTAATTTAAGTGAAGTGTTTACTATTTATGTAATCCTTTTACTAAGCACCACGTGTTGTCTTAATATCTCTAAAGAGATGCCACAGAAGTCTGTTTGAAGGCAGGTAATAGAGGAGTTAGGAGCAGCCGCGGTCCTCGCAGGTAACAGCGGGTGGGGCCGGATAAGGGGCCATTTCGAGGGACGATGCAGAGGGAAAATTAAATAAATTAAATTAAATAAATAATTAATTTTCTCTCAACATCGTCCCTCGAAATCCCCCCTTACCTGGCCCCACCGCTGTTACCTGCACGGACCGCACCTGGTTAGGAGTCCTATTGGGTGAAGGTAGGTACCACTGTCGGATTTTCTTAAGTCGTGTGTAGGTCATTCAAAGGCAAATGTAAGTAGTTCCGTTTTTGATGATCTACATGCTAGGCCATGAACGCCCAAAGATCTGCCTCCGCGTGTCAACAGAGTGAAAGCTCGTGGGGTGGTCAAGTGTGCATTCACTGGTCATAGATTACTGTACTGAGTATCGAGGACTGCAGGTTTATGGTGGTAGCTCAGTCCGTCACCTCAGAAGACCTTGAAGTTGATCCTTGCATCCACTGGAAGTCAGTGGCGGCTGTCAGGACTTGTCAAGTGTGGTCATGCTTTGGAAGGGTCAGGTGTTCATGGCCTCCTGGTTCTGTAGTCTCTGCGACCTGTTGATGACATTCTTTGAGGGCCCCTAGTAAATGGTCTTGCAATGTTCTAAGGAGTCATTAGTATTTAGCTATTATAGCTAATACTAAAATAACTAAAAATCATGAGTTGAAAAACTTTAGTTAAAAAATAATTGTTAACTACCTTGCTTGGATTGTTTTACTTAATCAAAAATACATAACTTAAATGTGTACTATTGAGTTACATTAAATGTTTACTAATCCATAACATAATATGAAGCTGTATCTCCATGGAGACCGCTTGGGTCCATAGGGTGCAGCCTATCTTCGTAGTCATGTCCCACTGCATGGCCTATCGGCGGTCCCAGGAATGCCCCGACAGACAGTCATTGGTGCTTGTGAGGGGTGCTTTTGGAAGGAGGTCTTTACTAATGTGCCATACTATTTGAATTCCCACGGAACGGGAAAGACACCTGCACCTGCACCGGCGGGGCGTTCTTATTGTTTCACCCGCCCCTGGTCCCCTGAACTCCTGGGAGCCTCTGGCCGCGCTGCAGCTTTGATCTCGGTTCCCGTTATGTAGTTCTCCCACAACCTGCTTTGTTTTCTTGCGCTTTTGGAAATAAAAGCTGGCAGGCCTTCTCCCGGCCACGCTGCCTGCCTCCAGCGCCTTACTCCCCCACCTGAGGTCGCACACCTCCGCCACGGCCCTCTCTCCGGCTGCGTGTGGGGCGCGGGGTGACCCCGGGGCGGTGCCGGGCAGCCGTGGTCTCGTGAGAAACAGCGGAGCCGAGGGAGGCCCCGTAGGAGGGCAGGATGCAGACAGGTTGAAGTAATAACGTGATGGTCATGTAGCGCTTGATGCCAGGCTTGCTGCTTCGTAGAACTGTAAATTACAGGAGTTATGGTTACCCAGCTTAATAATTCTCATTGCATCTGCATCAAAAACGATAAAAGGAGGAGTCAGCCTCTCCTTTGATCATCCTTTTGATTTGCCGGTCGCAAGCAGGTGTGTGCAACAGGCGCTTAACCCACTGAGGGTGTTTGATCGTACAAGGCATTCCGTAAAAGTGGTCCTATTTTACACACCGACTTTTACTAAATGCATTGGTTTTTTTCTCGAACCAACATATGTTCAAACATGTTGATTGCAAATTTCGAATCATAGGGGGTCGCAGTGTGACTTACCTCATTAATATGCATGAAGTAGGTCATAAATTGTGACGAATCACTACCATCAAAGGGATGGTGGCCTGTTGGGGTCAGTAGTCCACAATGTCTGTGACTGCTTTTAAATAAAGCAACCTTTGTTTATGTAGCCTGCTAAAGGAAGACGGGATGCGTTGAGAAAGAAAAAGACGTTTCAAAAACTTTTTTTTACGAGTAAGCAGTGGTCTCAGAGATCACTGCCCACTCCTACATTTATATTTTTTACAACATTGACAAGGGGGGACCCCTTCCCATTTGCAAGTGGGTTACCACCTCCTTTGAGGTGTTGGTAACCTATCAATGATTTGTGACCACAATTCCAGTCACAAACCATAGATATATACCATAATAAAATCATAAATTGGAAGGGACCCCTAAACACGTCTTTTCAATTTGTGATTCAGTATGTAGTCACAAACCCATTTTGCGGTACAGTACAAGTTAACGAACCCTTAGATCTGCAGGTAAGGGAGACTTTGTCGTTCCTAGATTTAGGCTGGTGAAGATGGGTGGCCGCTCCTTTTCGCATCTGGCCACTAAGACGTGGAATACCTTGCCTGTGAGTCTAAAGTTGGAAACTAACTTTGTTAAGTTCCGCAAGGGACTAAAACTTGGCTTTTTCAGCAATAGGTTCTTAAGTAAGCACTGTTTTCTTTGAACAGCCGTCCCTCCTTTAAGTCTTGTAGTTTTCTTCTTCAGTCTTTCCCTTGGCGCCGGGAAACCCATTGCGGGTAGCTGCGCGCCTTACAAGTTTAAATAAATAAAAATTGTAATTTGGGTTTTGAACATCCCCAAAAGCTATTTTGCAGTCGCAGAGGCTCCGATTTTGGGAGTCAGAGCCTTTGTGACCGCAAAATTGCTTTGAACATTAGACCCTGAGTTGTTTGCTTGTGTTTAGGTGATTTTTAGATACATTTAAGATTCTGCTGCAATATTCTTGTATAGATGTGGAACAAATTTAGTCATGACCAATAACACTTCCCTCTTACCTATCAACATTGATCAGTAGAATTAATCCAATATGGAGAGACCCAAGAAAGATGATTTCATTCATATTTTTATTTTACAGTATTCCTGTTGATGCAGATACAGTACTTAAAATTCATATAATAATTTTATAAACAGCACTACACAATATATAAAGACAAATCCACACAAAACTTTACATTGGAATGTGAGAATCTCCCCACTCGCCAATGACTCACTCCTACATCACTACTATGCACTCCATACATATAACTCCTTTACACTCCCATAGTATGTCTTTAACAGTCCACCAAGGAAACCACTCTTTCTTGGACTTCCATTGATGTGTCCTGATCTGGGTAATTCCAAAAAACTGGTCAACACACGTTTCGTTGGTACATACGTTCTTATAACCACCTTCTTCAGGACCTATAAATCTTTGACTTCTTAATCAATTCAATCCAACAAATGGGGAATCTCAAAAGAGGTAAAAACGGGCATATGTATGGGTTCCATTCTCAATTTAAAATTAGCATAGCTTCAAATACTTTTTCCAGACATAGTTGCTCTTGACCATATCCCATCATTTTGCCAGAAGACTCCAGTTGTGTGAAAAATGTACAAAATTAGAAGTAACTCACAAAAAATATATTTTTTTTAAATGTGAATGAAATCATTTCTCTTGGGTCTCTCTGTATTGAACTAATTCTATCGATCAATGTTGATAGGTTAGAGGAAAATGTTATTGTTTATTGTTGTTGTTCTCCCCTTCCCCGAACCTGGAATTGTATGATTTTTGGGTGTACTCTGGTTTTATATAATCAAACGGATTCAGTCATGTCTTTGAAATTTGCAAAGGATTGCAGTGAAGGAACCTTCAAATGAGAAATATATTGTGAGAACCAGGCCTTCAAATGTGAAAAGGAATGCTGGGCATTGACTTTTAAATGCACAGTTGAATGGAAGACATGAATATTGAAATATGCAGTTCTTTGTCAGACACAAATGAGGAACTGGGTGGTAATCATAACGTTTAACATGTGCGATGGACTATTAGGCCTTGAAGATGTAGTAAATTGTAGTACTTTGGCCTTTATGTATGTACAAGGGAGCGTCAGGCAATCAGGAAATTAGTTTCGCTTGGCCAATAAAATGTCAGATCCGGCACTTCACATATGCAAAGGAATATCAGGAAATTGTGAAATGGAATGTCAGGAATGAACCGTCAAATGCGCAATGGAAAATGGAACATTTGTGCAAGGAATGTGACACACAACCTCAAATGTGCAATGGTATACAAGGCAAGTGTGCAATTAATTTCCAGGCATGAAAATCCAAATGTGCAATGAAACGCCAGGCTATTGATGATTGATTTTATAATGGGCAATAACATGCGAAATGTGGACCTTCACAAAGGAAGACCAGACGTGGGAAACGCCAAAAATTCAAATGTGCAGTGGAGCACCGGGCAATAGGAGATTCCCTGTAAAATGAGCAATCAATTGCTAAGATGGACCTTCAGAAGAGAGAAGAAATGCCAGCCATTCGTATAATGGAATAACAGTTGTGAACCTTCAAATGTGCAAAGGAACGCCAGGCACGATGAATACCAGGCCTGTGTGAAATGCCAGGCATGAAAATTCAAATGTGCAATGGAACGCCAGACAATCGAAGATTTACTTTCAAATCGGCTGCGAGGTTCCAGATATGGACCTTCACGAGTGCAAAGTAAGGTCAGTCATTTGTGTAATGGAAAACCAGATGTGGATCTTTAAAAGTGCACTCAAATACTAGGAGTGAGTGCGATAAAGAGCTAGCAGTGAATCTTCAGTCGTGCGGCCGAGTGTAAGCCATGCTGGAAGGAACATGGGTGGTAAATTTACTATGGAATTCAAGACGGAAATTGAACATGTCCAATGAAGAGGGACTTGGACTCAAAATGTTCAGTGGAAAGCCATGGAACCAAATCCACTTAGTAAGGTCATGGTCACACAACTTTTCCTGACTTGTGCCTCAGTTCCTTTAGCTGCCAACACTTTGAGACCTGCGATACAACCAATACCGTAATCTCCATGAGTAAAGTGAATATTTGCAGCTACCACTCTCCTCCTCTTCTGCGTCTATCCCCTGCTCTTCAGTAACTAACTAATGCATTCATTCATCTCAGTCGCTAAATATATATGTATTTAGTAAACAACACAGTGCGTAACGTAATTGCTTCTAGACGCTTGTGGCAATATGCTTTAGAAGTAGCCAGGGAAGGAGGTGGGATTAGAATTTTCTGGAAGCAGGGAGGTTGTTGGAACTGCGGGTAAGGGGGACCATGAGGGTGTTCCACAGGCAAGCGGCAGCCACTGAGAACCCTGTACTCTTGCGGTTTATTTTTGGGGCCACAAGGAGGTTCAGGCCATTGGAGCAGCGGCTTCTAGGATACGGGTACATCTTGATGTGGCTGTAGTAATCTGCTGGTCTAGGGCCTTCAATGCATCTAAAGGTGATGCAGAGTGTTTTCGAGGTGATTCTGTCTTTCACTGTTTCCTAGTGGTGCTTGTGTGCTGTGCTGGGTGATTTTGGTTTTTGCAGAGACTACTGAAGAGTGATACTGCTGTGTTTTGTGCTTTTGAAGGCTGTTGACCTGGTAAGACTGTACATCATTTTAAAAGGTGTTTCTGTAGTCGAGGTGGAACCTAACAAGTGAATTGACTACCAAGGAGTGATGCTCACGAGGATAAATAACAGTATTTTTTTTATAGACTTCAATTTGCGGAATGATGATTTAACCACTGCTTTCTGGAGTTTAGACACAGGTCAGTGTCCTCGATTTTACCTAATTTCCCCCCACGCCCCAGCTACATGTTACTCACAGCACCGCCAAGCATTTAATTTTGTCCCAGGCACTATCCAATCAATCGTTGTGAATGTATGTTTCTTTACTTTTGTGTAGTGCACATTCAGTCGGAGGCTTCTTGGCGCTCGTGAGTCACACTATCACCAGGCTCAGGAATCATAGTTCACCCATACAACTCTCTTACTTCGCGCCATGCATTAGACCACCCCTACTTCCTACTTCGTCTACATACTAGCCCACAGCTCGTGCCCCTCGGGCGCTCAGTCTTCACGCCACCTGCAGGAGTTTCGCTAGGGATCTTCCCACGTGCAACACCGGGGCAGATTTTGACATGAAGGCCAGTCACTGGATATTGTGATATCATCATGCCGATAAAACAGTGCGTTGAATGCAACATCCACTACAAAGGCATGCTCATTGCAGGCCCGATTCCAGGCCTAGCCAGCTCACCTTTCACCTTTCTTATGTTCACAAAATGTGTCATTGGGCTGCTATTACTGATACTCTGTGTTCGAACCTCATGACACAATTCAGTTTATAGTGTTCTATAAGTGTATAATATCACCTTCTCATGCCTCTTCCAAGCACTATATTTCACCAGTAAATGGCTGTTCCTGGACACAGACCTGGCCCTGATCATCTGCATGGCAAACATCTGCTCAGCATTTAACTATACAGAGCCTGAATGTCACCAGCAGAATTGGGTTCTGAGAGTTAGATATAGCATCATTTTAATATTTAGAATAATAACAGCGTCATTCCTTCTGCAGGATAGTGAGAGAGTTGTGTTTCTAAGCACTAGCATGCCACACATGCTGCACCATGAGATACGACAGGGCATGTTTCTGGTGTGTGAGAAGCAATGCAACACAAAGCTGGTGGGTGTATGTGGCACCTTTGTGTTGCATTGCTTCTGTTTAAACCAGCCACATAGCATTTCAAAACTTTTAATATTATTAATAAAAATGTTTTTATTATTATTTGTAGGTTTTATATAACGCCTGAATCACCCCCTACTGGATATCTCTGTGCTTTGGACTGTGCTGCTAAACAGGCTGACAAGCATTATTAAAATAGAGCGGTCTTAAGAAGAGGTCCTGAAGTGCAGATAGTCGGGGTATTATCTCAGGTGAATGGGGAGCTGGTTCCAGTAGAGGGGAGCGAGGTAGGAAAAGGATTTCCCACCTAGCTGTGTTTTCCTGACCCGGGGGACTGAGAGAAGCGATTTGCTTCCTGATCTGAGGGTCCTGGTAGGGGTGTAAGGCTTGAATAAATGTTGGCCCTGGTACATTTTCATCACCTTGGAATTTCTGTCCCACTCCTAACAGAGAGGAATTCCAAGATCACAGAAGCCTTACATTTATTATGTCTGGTTTTGCCTCTGCCTTACTCTCTTTAGAGTGGAAACATCGTCACACTCCCTGGCCTTATATGCCCCCAACACGCAGTGCTTAATTCGTGACAACAACAACAAAAATCAGGCGTTTCTTGGAGAGCATCATCACATGCAAAGGCTGCCGAAACCCGAGTCTGCCTAGTCTTGTCTCACCTCATATCTCTTTCCAAATTTTCTGTCTCTTATACTCTTTCTTTCAGGGTCTTAGTCGTCCCAGATTTCTTCCTTCGGCGGTGTTTTCCTATCTTTCTTTAACTTCTTCTTTCTCCATTTTCTTCCTCTAGCTCAAAATAATAGAAAAAAAGAGTACCGCTCCCCAAAAATAATTCCTGTGTCCCCCACCCTAAACCACAGGCACAAATTAAGCAGTGCCAACCCCTCAATCACACCTAACTCGCTAGAACCAGAGACAAATCCAAAGGATGTCTCGGGTAGTGCTTAATTTGAGCCGAAGGTTTCCGGGGCTCAGTACTTAACTGTCAACACTGGCGCTTGTGACAGTCTGCCACAAGGTGGTGCTTTCTGGCTAATTTAGACATGACCACAACAACAGTTAATTATTAATTCAATATAAATTTCCTGCCGTCCAAGCCATTCTAATAGCTTTGGGGGGCTTAAAGACTCCGAATTGTCACACTTGTAGGCGCGTGATGGTTAGTAGTTGTGCTGTTACTATCATTGGCTGCATGGCAGGGCAATGTGTGGTGCAAGCTGCAGTGGCCTCCTGACCAGAGCCCTGACACTTATTTTATTTTTTTCAAACTGAGCACTGGTCACTCGTTCTTTTAACATGCCCTACTTCAGATGAGATTTTGACTTTAAAATGCCCCCACTGTCATCTTAGTTTCATTGTTTAACGAGGGAGCAATTGGAAAACACTCTGCATGAGGTTAGAAACACAGCCGAAGAATGCACGTGCCCGGCTGCAGTTGGGTAATGTGTACACAGTGCCTGGCTGGGACACACACGCTCTAAAATTCTTTTACTATCAGCCAGGGGAGGTTTGTTTTCAGGTGACGAAGACGTGATGGCATCCCCAAGCAAAATACAAGCCTTTTAACCCTTTTTATTACAAATGTAGATTCTGAGGGATGATCTACAGCCAGAGGCGCTGTCAGCATCCCAAATAATCCGCGCAGGACTGTTAGAAGTAGGTAGAACACATTTATTGAAGGGGTGATACAATTATAAATCTGAACCACAACATGTGCCCAGCAGGATCACACACAGGTGCCCTTAGATCGGGGCAGGGGTTCAGCACTCAACACTCACCCACCCGTGTCTGGGACTTAGGTGCTTGTTTCTTATTGTACACTTTGCACTGTATGCATAGATCTCCCCATGGCCTATCAGAGACAGAAACGTGGCCAACAGAACTCTGCCAGGTCTTGCCAATATCAAATGTGAGCTATGAAAATCTAAGTACATGTTGATAATTTACAAGGCAAATTTCCTTTTCAGATACTGAGCTGCAAACAAAGCAGTTCCATTTCTCCAAAGTCAATTGAGTTATCAATCTCTTCTTTCCTCTAGTCTTAAACCACCTTCATGTTGGAATGTAGTCATGACACATTGCTGGGGTTTAGATCAGAACGAGGCAGGGCTTCCTAGCTTGATGAGCAGGGCAGGATGGCACACAGCCAGCCAGACATCACAGGAATGCCCTCGTTTAGAGCTCACTAGTAGTAGCTGAAATGTTTGTTAACAACTGCATTACCGCATATTGTGAGGGTTGTTGTAACTCTGCATCAGATCACGCCAAATCTGTGACTAGTAATCACAAATGTTACTGAAATATAGTAAACCATACGATGCACAGTATGCTAGATATTATTCCTAATTTTTTAGCACACAAACTCTAAATCCTTCGGTGACACATGCAGTAAAGATAATATTATATCTCGGTGTTACCTTAGGATTTAGTGAAGGACTGAACATTTTATGTGGTTTAATCTTCTGCAAATCAGAACTGCCACATCATGACCATGATCACAACTCACACTTCTGTCAACAGAAAATCTGACCTTAACAATCATGGCCGCTTCGGGAGGATGCGCTGAGATCCTCGAAGCAAGGTTGTACCGTCCACATCGTTCAAAACGGCTCTTTGGAAGCCGGAAGAGTTCCGCTTTACATGAACAACGGCAAGACTCTGGCAAGTGCCTGATCTGTTGTTCGGAGCAGAAGCGGACTGAAGCATTAATCCCTGCATTGTTTGAGTTCCCTCATATTCCAACCTTGGAATCCCTTGGAGCCAGGCTCATCTAACACTGACTATCTTCTTGACCCTTTTCCAGCCTTTTACATCCAGTTCTCATTTACGATCCAACACGTTGAACTTATTACTGTTTATTTCCTGATCTCCCCATGTTCCTTCTAACAGTGTTATAAATTGTGTTTTACCTCTCATTCTCCAATTTAGTTTTGAGCATAGGCCTGACGAGTCAACACATTTTGTCTGCTCCATTATGGGGAAATGTACCATTTCTCTGTGAAAGCATATGACATTGACCAACAGAGTAATAAAAAAAAAATAATAATGGTAGCGGAGGCTTATTTGGTTAGGTGGGAGCGTGGAATGCCATGTTGTAAGAACTCACCGGGTTCTTGCTCTTTAAACACCATTCACGGTTTTACAGGCCAAGCAGGAGATAACAGGAGACTGTAAATAGACCACAAATGTATTGGGCGACGCCCCCATGTTCAAGGTATTTACAGCTTAAAAGACCAATTTCAAAGGCAATGCATCTGAGCACTGTGTCATAAACTGTGCTTACATTTACCGCCAAAGTTCAACTTCAAATTCTCTTATGAAGATTGCCAAAGTGGTCAATTTCAGTATGTTCATGTGATTGTAAACTCGCTGAGGGCAAGGGCACTGTAGCGTTCAGCCACTGTCCTTGTGCATTATAAATTAGACCTGGTGTTGCCCAAGGATCACTGTGTCGCTTCTCTAAACCAGACAAAATCACTGCAGGCTTCAGGAGATTAGCAGAAGAGTTGCCGAGTATTAAGATTCTTTCACACAGGGTGAGAGATGTGTCTGTATATTTTAAAAGTTTTCTCCAGTTGGCACTGCCTCTTTGGAAGATACAACAGTCTTAGTTGAATAAGTCAGTCGAGTCCGACATTCATGTACAATTTATGCAGGATCAACAGAAATTTTACATTCAATTTGTTTGCCAACACAGTCCTTGCAGAATTGATCTCACACACAAAGTGCATAATGTAATTTGAAGCAAAACAGGAGAATTTGTAACATTTCATCATTCACTAACCAGATAAACTGTACAGATGCCCTTGTCTGACCGTGATCCAACAGATGGAATGAATAACATTGACCCCCATGGTGCACACTGATTGTACCACCAGCTGAGCCGTTAAAGCTAATGAACCTGCACCACTTTAATTTCTTATGCTCAACCACGGGACCTCTCCACGTTGTCTTCTATGAAGGATACTTTGATTTTTTTCCAAAGCAGATAATCTCATGTATTACCTACTTAATCCAGGGATTCAGCACAGATTCAGGCAGGTCGAATGAGTCACATTTAGATTTATTATGTATAAATGTATCTCATATAAAAATCCTGAAAATATGGCATGGATTATGTATAGCTTCCTGGGCCACCCTCATAATCTCTGTCTTCCATCCAGACATGAACTTGAGTTGAGGTACATATAGAGAAACTTGACCAAGGATTTCTCTCTTACTTTACAAACGGATTTAGACCTGGTTACTGTCTTTAGTCGCTCTCAAAGTCATGCTTTTGATGATGCTACCCACAGGCAAAGAGAGGTGTTAAATAGGAAGAGGATAGCAAGAAATTCTGGCTGATAATACACGTCACCATTGCCAAAAAATTGTTTTCTTGCGCCCAGGCACATGGAAATTATAAACCAACTCATGGAATGAGCGCTCTGTGCTAAGGCGAGTTGAAAGGCTCTGGAACAATAGCCTACGATTGGTCATGTGCTTACATTCCTAAACTTCTCCTATAGTCTTGCTGTTCAAACCATGCACCATTTTTATTACCCATCCCTAAAATGTCTCCAGTTTGTCTTTTTGCTTGGGAGACATGGTCTCTGGATGATAGATGGTATAGATATGGGGTCCATATTAGGATGTCTCTTGTCTCTTGCCCTTTCCTGAATAACTGCCTGGGTAAAATAAAGGAAGGCCCTGTCAATAAATATGTCCAATCTGCTTATGGGAAATTTCTTGTTGTACTAGGACTCTGAGTTCAGCCAAATCCTAAGATACTAGAGAAATGGCAGGGTCTAAGAAGCCCCTTGACATAGGCAATGGGTGAACGTAGGGAAGAGTATATTCCACTATTGCACTAATTCTGCCTTCATTTTTCCTCATCTGCCATTTCAACGGCCCCAACTTTCTATCTTTGGCTTGGTATCAGTGTTAAAATACACACATTATTGTTATTGTTAAATAGCACTTGCAGCATAACACACTATGCATCATTATTAAGGGTTTGCAGGGTATGGCTTATCAAACGTTTCCACCACAAACATTTCAATCATTACAGTGGTAAAGCCTCCCTTCTGATATCAACTGGGCTCTAAACGTATCTCTTAGGAAGGGAGCAAGAAAACCCTGTCCTGCTTTAAGTGACAATCAGCTCTGGAAGGGGGAAAATTCCAATATTGAGACACCATGCACGCACTCCTGCGCGCGCACACACACACCATACTTTAATTGGTTTGGTGGAAGGTCACTAGAGCAAATCCACTTATGGGACCCCCTACTGGGATTACCATTCTGCATTCCAGCAACAAGCAGCCAGTAGCCTGTATATGGAGGCAACCAACCGCACAAAAAGCCCGGGGATGGCTTACACTGCGTTGTACAAAAACCGCATGCCAAAGCATATCATCCTCTGGGGAAGATTGCCTATCTAAAAGTCAGCCACTTTAACCTTGCTGGCTTGGTCTTCCCAAGCAGATAAAAGTGAGCAGAGCAGAACACACTTGCAGCCGAAATCTTTACACCACCTGAATTAACACGGGGTTGACTCCTGTTGGGAAAACATGGCGTTTTCTGAGGCATTTATGTCATGAGCAAATTTGTAGCGTTGTTGTTGCCCTCCAAAGTGTCACAGTTACTGTTATTGTCGTCTTCTGAAACGTGTGCTTGCTTTGCTCCCTACAGGAATACGGTACAGCCACCAGGGGAACAATGAGGTCACTTCCTCCTCGGCGATGAGTCACCACAGCAACAACTCGATGGTGACCAGCCAGTCGGTCCTGCAGCAGGTTTCTCCTGTCGGCATGGACCAGGGACACAGCATGCTCACACCTGATGGTAAATTGGTGAGTACACCTGGTGCATTGTAGAGCTGATTAGATAAGAGAGTCCTGAGCAGGCAAAACAAACAGGGCCTTTTTCAGTTTCTCACAAGGCCCAGTGTAAACAATGGGGCATTGTGGGCCGGGGCTGGGAGGACCTCCGGTGCGCAGCCTGCTGGGAGTGAAAGGCAGCGCTGTGACCCCGCGCTTT
Organism: Lissotriton helveticus; assembly: GCF_964261635.1. Taxonomy (NCBI): domain Eukaryota; kingdom Metazoa; phylum Chordata; class Amphibia; order Caudata; family Salamandridae; genus Lissotriton; species Lissotriton helveticus. The sequence continues at coordinate 259,591,256 of NC_136061.1, forward strand.
CGCCTGTGCTGGAGGTGTGTGTTTAGAACCCGTCCAATAAACCTGACAAAGAAACCTTCGGGTTTTATTGATTACATGCTTTGCAAGGCAGCAGAGTGGGTGGGGCTGACTATGTTTGCACTTGGCTGCCGAAGAAATTCATGTTGATAAAATGCTCGTTCAGTTTTAGCCTTCTCATAACCTGTACTTAGCCAAGAAAGATAGATTACTTTTTTAAAACTTTATTTTGTTCTCAATGTGCTTTTGACGTAGCATTTATTTTATTTTAAGTATTTTAAATAGCAAAAAGCACTTCACAGGGGACATTATTGTAGCAGGACCGTCTCGATCATGTATTGCTGCATGGAGATGGTTATTTTAGGCCACGTTGAGACCTGATTATATGAGATTTGTAGGAAATAATAAAATGGAAGATTTGCACACTTGCACGTGTTTATGTTTAGTTTTTTCACAATTTGTTGCAGAGGGAACTAGATTTATTTGCTCAGCATCATGGAGCCGATATTACAACTCCTTGCCCGTGGTCACTTAAATGACTGCTAGACCACATCTCTTCCCAGGGATGTGTAGCTTCAAATGTGCGTTGAAATAAGGGTCTCCTGACTCCAGATTACTGGTCCAGCTTGAACCTTACGCTGAAAGACTTCGGACTAGAGGGATATTTTGGAGGTTCGCAGCAGCAAATGTGTCAATTTGCTTTTGAATCGAAACTGTTGTAAGATGCTAGTGAGACTGTGCAAGTGAAAGGGATTTGAGAGATTTGGAAAGGGGATCTTGGCATGTTCTTAAAAAGCGCCCTTTCCTTATTTTGTGGCTGTGCTTACTACACGAACTTGAATTCGTCCCCTGGCCAATGGAATCCGCAGTCTGGACATTTCTGGGCAGGTAACAGTAAGTGGCTTAGGCGGGCTGCCCCTCCCTCCCCCGCTTGCCTTTGGTAGGTCAGCTTGTATCTGTGGTACTGCTTGTGCTCGTGGTCTCAGAAGTTGATGCGAACCTTCCCAGGCTGCATTGCTGGACTTCGCACAATCTACAGGCGCTAAAAGTAATATGGTATTTGTGCAAACCAAGATAAACGCTGAGACATTTGAAGCCTGGATTGGTGCATGCATGAGTTAAGTGCTTGACATAGATTATAGAGAAACTACCCACGGCCTAACACAATCCCTGGCAAGCACACCCACAAACACCCACACAAACAGCTACAAGAAGCATTGTGTGATGCATCACTGCCCTCTTTGTAGCAATTGTTTGGTTTATGCCTGTTCACAGACAGACTGTAAAGACTGAACTATTGGTATAATGTACTTACCATAGCAGATACAAAGATGTATTGTAAACATTGCACTCTTGTCTCATTGGCATAGTGTCACCAGACTCAAACGTAAGCAGGCTGTAAGTAGCTGCCTCATTTGGATTTTGTACATATCACACCCCGACACTGGCACAGTGTGCAGCATGTGCTCAGTGTATGTCAACTCACAGAGAGACTTACATTCTGTGGTACTCATGTCATGTGATTGACTCCAAGCAACGCTCTAACAGCTGAAACTGTGCAGCCTGACATCCAAGTTGTAAACTCTGCACTATGTTTTATCATGTGCATATAGCAGGCAGACGTATTTTAATTGTATTTGTTCTATTAGGATTATTTATAAAGTGCAGACCTAGCCCTGAGCGGCACCAGAGAACTGAACTTAGGCCTAGATTACTTGCTGCTTTGTGCTGGTCGCAGAGATCTTCACAAACCATTGCATGAACTCAAGACTAAACCCACCGGTCCAGACAGAAACACAAATATGTTTATAAACTGAGCAGATGTCCAATGGTGAGAAGCAGTGCTTAATTTGTAAAAAAAAGTAAGTGCCATGGCCCTCGTCTGGAAGCCACCACAGTTTGCACCACACACTGTACTTATACAACTACTAACCAGCACACTGCTACAGGTGTGACAATTCAGACTGTTCGAGGCGGCCAAAGCTTTAAGAATGGATTGAGTGGCAGGTATTAGTTGCGTTTAATGTATATTGAATTAATAAACAACCGTTTTTCTGCTCACTTTTAAATTCCACAAACAGCACCACCGTGTGGCATCTGTAATAAGTGCAGGGTCTGGCAACTAAGTGCTGGTGCTGGCAATCAGGTGCAGGTGCTGAGCACTGGAAGCCACGGGCTCAAATTATGATTCAGAAAAGGGGGTGGTGATGAAATGGCAGAAACCGGTCCCCGGAAGCTTGTTTCCTTCCCAGTACAAGAATTGGCTTGGTAGTTTGGTTTGCCCTGTTCCCATCATGCACTGGGACAGGAACAGACTAATTTGCATATATCCAAGTTCTGAGCTGGGATGGTGCAGTGAGCTAAAAAACGGTGATGGATCAAGCCCTGATCTTTGGACTGGGTAAGAGTGGTCTGCTTAATTCAGGCACTCTGTTCATCACCACCCCCTTTTCTGAATCATTTTGTCCACCATAAGCGTGGAAGGGTATACTCAGATGTGAGTCCCTTACTCATTGCACCATCAGGATTCAAGCAAGCTGGGCCGATGACGCCTGAAATGGCAGAAACCGGTCCCCGGAAGCTTGTTTCCTTCCCAGTACAAGAATTGGCTTGGTAGTTTGGTTTGCCCTGTTCCCATCATGCACTGGGACAGGAACAGACTAATTTGCATATAGCCAAGTTCTGAGCTGGGATGGTGCAGTGAGCTAAAAAACGGTGATGGATCAAGCCCTGATCTTTGGACTGGGTAAGAGTGGTCTGCTTAATTCAGGCACTCTGTTCATCACCACCCCCTTTTCTGAATCATTTTGTCCACCATAAGCGTGGAAGGGTATACTCAGATGTGAGTCCCTTGCTCATTGCACCATCAGGATTCAAGCAAGCCGGGCCGACGACGCCTGAAATGGCAGAAACCGGTCCCCGGAAGCTTGTTTCCTTCCCAGTACAAGAATTGGCTCAGTAGTTTGGTTTGCCCTGTTCCCATCATGCACTGGGACAGGAACAGACTAATTTGCATATAGCCAAGTTCTGAGCTGGGATGGTGCAGTGAGCTAAAAAACGGTGATGGATCAAGCCCTGATCTTTGGACTGGGTAAGAGTGGTCTGCTTAATTCAGGCACTCTGTTCATCACCACCCCCTTTTCTGAATCATTTTGTCCACCATAAGCGTGGAAGGGTATACTCAGATGTGAGTCCCTTGCTCATTGCAGCATCAGGATTCAAGCAAGCCGGGCCGACGACGCCTGAAATGGCAGAAACCGGTCCCCGGAAGCTTGTTTCCTTCCCAGTACAAGAATTGGCTTGGTAGTTTGGTTTGCCCTGTTCCCATCATGCACTGGGACAGGAACAGACTAATTTGCATATAGCCAAGTTCTGAGCTGGGATGGTGCAGTGAGCTAAAAAACGGTGATGGATCAAGCCCTGATATTTGGACTGGGTAAGAGTGGTCTGCTTAATTCAGGCACTCTGTTCATCACCACCCCCTTTTCTGAATCATTTTGTCCACCATAAGCGTGGAAGGGTATACTCAGATGTGAGTCCCTTGCTCATTGCACCATCAGGATTCAAGCAAGCCGGGCCGACGACGCCTGAAATGGCAGAAACCGGTCCCCGGAAGCTTGTTTCCTTCCCAGTACAAGAATTGGCTTGGTAGTTTGGTTTGCCCTGTTCCCATCATGCACTGGGACAGGAACAGACTAATTTGCATATATCCAAGTTCTGAGCTGGGATGGTGCAGTGAGCTAAAAAACGGTGATGGATCAAGCCCTGATCTTTGGACTGGGTCAAGAGTGGTCTGCTTAATTCAGGCACTCTGTTCATCACCACCCCCTTTTCTGAATCATTTTGTCCACCATAAGCGTGGAAGGGTATACTCAGATGTGAGTCCCTTGCTCATTGCACCATCAGGATTCAAGCAAGCCGGGCCGACGACGCCTGAAATGGCAGAAACCGGTCCCCGGAAGCTTGTTTCCTTCCCAGTACAAGAATTGGCTTGGTAGTTTGGTTTGCCCTGTTCCCATCATGCACTGGGACAGGAACAGACTAATTTGCATATAGCCAAGTTCTGAGCTGGGATGGTGCAGTGAGCTAAAAAACGGTGATGGATCAAGCCCTGATCTTTGGACTGTGTAAGAGTGGTCTGCTTAATTCAGGCACTCTGTTCATCACCACCCCCTTTTCTGAATCATTTTGTCCACCATAAGCGTGGAAGGGTATACTCAGATGTGAGTCCCTTGCTCATTGCACCATCAGGATTCAAGCAAGCCGGGCCGACGACGCCTGAAATGGCAGAAACCGGTCCCCGGAAGCTTGTTTCCTTCCCAGTACAAGAATTGGCTTGGTAGTTTGGTTTGCCCTGTTCCCATCATGCACTGGGACAGGAACAGACTAATTTGCATATAGCCAAGTTCTGAGCTGGGATGGTGCAGTGAGCTAAAAAACGGTGATGGATCAAGCCCTGATCTTTGGACTGGGTAAGAGTGGTCTGCTTAATTCAGGCACTCTGTTCATCACCACCCCCTTTTCTGAATCATTTCGTCCACCATAAGCGTGGAAGGGTATACTCAGAAGTGAGTCCCTTGCTCATTGCAGCATCAGGATTCAAGCAAGCCGGGCCGACGACGCCTGAAATGGCAGAAACAGGTCCCCGGAAGCTTGTTTCCTTCCCAGTACAAGAATTGGCTTGGTAGTTTGGTTTGCCCTGTTCCCATCATGCACTGGGACAGGAACAGACTAATTTGCATATAGCCAAGTTCTGAGCTGGGATGGTGCAGTGAGCTAAAAAACGGTGATGGATCAAGCCCTGATCTTTGGACTGGGTAAGAGTGGTCTGCTTAATTCAGGCACTCTGTTCATCACCACCCCCTTTTCTGAATCATTTTGTCCACCATAAGCGTGGAAGGGTATACTCAGATGTGAGTCCCTTGCTCATTGCACCATCAGGATTCAAGCAAGCCGGGCCGACGACGCCTGAAATGGCAGAAACCGGTCCCCGGAAGCTTGTTTCCTTCCCAGTACAAGAATTGGCTTGGTAGTTTGGTTTGCCCTGTTCCCATCATGCACTGGGACAGGAACAGACTAATTTGCATATAGCCAAGTTCTGAGCTGGGATGGTGCAGTGAGCTAAAAAAAAGGTGATGGATCAAGCCCTGATCTTTGGACTGGGTAAGAGTGGTCTGCTTAATTCAGGCACTCAGTTCATCACCACCCCCTTTTCTGAATCATTTTGTCCACCATAAGCGTGGAAGGGTATACTCAGATGTGAGTCCCTTGCTCATTGCACCATCAGGATTCAAGCAAGCCGGGCCGACGACGCCTGAAATGGCAGAAACCGGTCCCCGGAAGCTTGTTTCCTTCCCAGTACAAGAATTGGCTTGGTAGTTTGGTTTGCCCTGTTCCCATCATGCACTGGGACAGGAACAGACTAATTTGCATATAGCCAAGTTCTGAGCTGGGATGGTGCAGTGAGCTAAAAAACGGTGATGGATCAAGCCCTTATCTTTGGACTGGGTAAGAGTGGTCTGCTTAATTCAGGCACTCTGTTCATCACCACCCCCTTTTCTGAATCATTTTGTCCACCATAAGCGTGGAAGGGTATACTCAGATGTGAGTCCCTTGCTCATTGCACCATCAGGATTCAAGCAAGCCGGGCCGACGACGCCTGAAATGGCAGAAACCGGTCCCCGGAAGCTTGTTTCCTTCCCAGTACAAGAATTGGCTTGGTAGTTTGGTTTGCCCTGTTCCCATCATGCACTGGGACAGGAACAGACTAATTTGCATATAGCCAAGTTCTGAGCTGGGATGGTGCAGTGAGCTAAAAAACGGTGATGGATCAAGCCCTGATCTTTGGACTGGGTAAGAGTGGTCTGCTTAATTCAGGCACTCAGTTCATCACAACCCCCTTTTCTGAATCATTTTGTCCACCATAAGCGTGGAAGGGTATACTCAGATGTTAGTCCCTTGCTCATTGCACCATCAGGATTCAAGCAAGCCGGGCCGACGACGCCTGAAATGGCAGAAACCGGTCCCCGGAAGCTTGTTTCCTTCCCAGTACAAGAATTGGCTTGGTAGTTTGGTTTGCCCTGTTCCCATCATGCACTGGGACAGGAACAGACTAATTTGCATATAGCCAAGTTCTGAGCTGGGATGGTGCAGTGAGCTAAAAAACTGTGATGGATCAAGCCCTGATCTTTGGACTGGGTAAGAGTGGTCTGCTTAATTCAGGCACTCTGTTCATCACCACCCCCTTTTCTGAATCATTTTGTCCACCATAAGCGTGGAAGGGTATACTCAGATGTGAGTCCCTTGCTCATTGCACCATCAGGATTCAAGCAAGCTGGGCCGACGACGCCTGAAATGGCAGAAACCGGTCCCCGGAAGCTTGTTTCCTTCCCAGTACAAGAATTGGCTTGGTAGTTTGGTTTGCCCTGTTCCCATCATGCACTGGGACAGGAACAGACTAATTTGCATATAGCCAAGTTCTGAGCTGGGATGGTGCAGTGAGCTAAAAAACGGTGATGGATCAAGCCCTGATCTTTGGACTGGGTAAGAGTGGTCTGCTTAATTCAGGCACTCTGTTCATCACCACCCCCTTTTCTGAATCACGGGCTCAAATTAAGCACTGGTGAGAAGGTGTAAGGGTGACATCATTGAAAAACAGGACGATAACCTCTCTAAAGCAAGCACTTTGTATGAAATGCCTATTTTAGGCAGGCATGAAAACAGGTAGCAGACTACACCTTTTATGCCAAGCGTTTGGTGTAGATAGACACACAAACAGCAATTACTGAATAGTTTGTTGCAAGTGCTTAGTGTAGGAAGACATTTAGGCAGGCGACAAACAATTAGCTCTTTTTATGATGTGCTTAGTATAGGCATACATTCTATCAAAAAAATTGTCTATCTGGGGTCTTGAGATCTTATGTAAAATTTTGCTTTTCAGTACTTCCTGTCGTGGCACAGTGTCCTTCCTGTTAGTTCCATTTCTAAAACCATAAAGTTAGGTTATGCTAAATAGTAGAATCCTCATTTTAGCTAGACCTAATCAACCTGTTGCGTGCTTACTTGTCACCAAAAAGTTTCTGGCTTGAGAAAAATATTGAAACTAAATTTAATTTATAGTACAGTCAACTTTTTTAACTGTTCAGAAACAATTTAGTTGGAAATGAAGCTGATACTCTCATGGAAGGGAATACAGTTATTCCCAAGGTTGATATGTTAGAGTTACAATGCTAATTACAGACACACCTCTCCCTGTATTATTAAGTTAAAAAATAGCTTTTTATTGGCAGAAATACATACAGGCAAAATGGAGTGCTTCTTATGTTCCTGCTATGTGAAATGTTGCCTTTCGGTACCTCCAGTTAGGGGTACATGGGGTCCTTGCTGCATGGCTTCTTCCTAAGAGCCGACCAGCAGGTGTCTGAAAGAGTTAATATTCCTTTTAGCCAGACTTAATGAACTTTAGTCTAGGCCCAAGTGACTCAAGATAGGAATTTGTCAGTCTCAGTTGGTGTCCAATGGCCATTGGTGCACTCTGCAGACAAAGCCTCAAACACTAGTATGGCACATACTGAAAATTATTTGGGTCTTGCCACAGAAACCAGGAGGACTGAGGCTGATAGGGCTAACAACACTGTGGCATCCATTCCTGGATCTCCAAAACTGAGAAAGTTGGGTTTGAAGAGGAGGGGTCTGTGTTTTTACCATGCATAATATGGAAATACGTACAATGTCCCATTTTGGCACAGTGTCGTGGTTCATGGCCATACCTATATTTCTTCTGTAATCATACATATTTTGCAAAAGCAATTTGTGACCTTATTGCCGCTGCCGATCTTTACATCATATGGTATGGGCTAGGTTTGAGGCAAAACCTGTTGTTCCATTGCTTATTATGCAGACAGCAAAAAGGTTGGAAATTGGATTTGCTCCAGTTTTACCCAGCCCACCACTTCCTGTGATATGGCACCCTTGTTAGAACCTGCCTGCCCTGGTAACTGTATGTGGTTCATTTGTTATATTTCAGATTTCGGTTTCTGGTGGCGGGCTACCCCCTGTCAGCACGCTGACGAACATCCACAACTTGTCTCATCACAACCAGCAACAGTCTCAGAATCTCATCATGACGCCGCTGACTGGAGTTATGGCCATTACACAAAGTAATAACAACAACAACAGCAATAATAATTCTACTATTACTATTATGACTGCTACTACTAATAATGCAATTACTACTAATTATTCCACTACTACTTCTACTAATAATAATTCTACTATTACTACTAGGACGACTACTACTACTAATATTAATAATGCAACAGCTACTAATTGTTCTACTATTACTAATAATAACTCTTCTATTACTTATACTACTACTGCTACTAATAATAATGCAACTGCTACTAATTAATCTACTACTACTACTTTTAATAATAATATTTATTATACTATTACTACTACAGCTATGTAGACCTGGGCGGAGTTCCACCTAACGGAACTCTGTGAAGTGACAAAAGAATTCCACCGTGCTACGTGTAGTTCCGCAAGCGGCGGTGTGCGTTAGGGTAATGCCGTTAGCTGTGATTTTCAGCGACGGGTGTTTGTACCGTGCTGTAAAACCATCGCGAACAGCACCATGCGCAGTGCAAGAGGGCACAGCTTTCTTTCTGCTGCTAGAGTAGATTTTCTACCCAAGTGGCAGCTTTCTCTACGCAAACGGAAGGTTTCTCAATGCGAGCGGTTGTGACCTGCCGCGACCCCTAGCATTGAGAATTCCGACTGCCCGCGTAGAGTAATTTTGCCAGGAGGATGGTTTTTCTCGCTCGCACTCGTTAACTTGACGTCAATGAGCGAGGGAAAATCTCACCGGGAGGTGGAACTTCCTCGCTCACGCTTGCCAACTTGATATTGAAGACACGAGTGAGGAAAAAAACGCTGCTTCACTCTGCGGAGAGGAGTTTTGGGGAACTCTGCGTGCTCCGCGGAGTGCGGGAAAACTCCACAAACTGAGCGGAGTTCAACTCCCAGACCTACTAATAATAGCAATAATAATAATAGCAACAACAGTAGAAGTAATACTAATACCGTCACTGGTGTGCATCATCTGCGTTTGTTTATTTGTGTAATTGTCCTAAAAACATTTTTGTTGAAGATTCTTTGGTGTTGTCTTTGGCAGGTAGTTGTTGATCAGACAAATCTAAAAATCTTAAAAGAAATTGGGAGAGTTCCCAACAGCTAGGCGCAGAGTTAGTGATAAGGGACTGCCTGTGCTCAAGGTTTGTTGGACCTTTGCGATCACTGTAATGTTAAGACATTTTTCAATGACTTACAGGCTCTCCAATGGCCACAAAACCTTTCTTATGTTAAAATGTAGTAGCTGGTCAGGCGGCGTAGTGGGCACGTGTTGGTGGATGGATGACACAGGCACAGAAGAGACTGACAGAATGTGTTGTCTTTTCTCTGTTTCCTAGATCTCAACTCCTCCCAAGCACAGAGCGTTCCTGTCATCAATAGCGTGGCGGGGAGCCTGGCAGCGTTGCAGTCGGTGCAGTTCTCACAGCAGTTACACAGCCCACACCACCAGCAGCAGATGATGCAGCAGTCGGCAGGTCACATGTCCCAGCAGCCCTTCATGGCCACTGTCGCACAGCTGCAGAATTCCCACAGTAAGGATCTTCTCGGCTTCTATTTTGTGTTTCCTGGAAGGTGGGTGGGGCTTGAGTGTTATATGCTTGTACCAAACATCCCTGTGAGCAGCTGCAGTCAGGAGTGATGGTATACTCATTACAAATACATATGTTATTATATAGACACAAATAGTAGTGTCATTGCACTGTGCAGCATAAGATGATAGACATGCAGCTGGGCAACACATCCGTATGGAGCCGAATGTGAGTGCAACTACATCCAAGCATTTGAGCTTTAATCATGAGTTGACTGGAATTAGGTGGTCACATGCAAAGCCAGTACTAGGCAAAGGCAGACTGCCATGCTGCCTCCGGTGTAGGAGGGAAATTGATTTCCCCTAAAATGGGGCAACTGTTGTCCCCATGCCAGGACAAACAGTTTCAAATATAACTTTGCAGAATCCTTCCAGTCTCTATGTACACCAGGGCCTAGAGGTATGTCTGACTAATAATATTTACTTATTAGTTTACTGAACATTGTAAGGCCCTATATATTCCAGCTGGGGTCCCCTTCAGTGCGTAGAAGGTCTAAGGAAGGATGTGGGTCCCGGGAGATGGCAATGGAGGGAATGAAGTGATAGTGAGGGGCTGAAGGGTAAAAAGTCATGGACACACCTGCACACCACTGTAAGAATCATAAGCAGATGTGACCTTTGCATTCAAATTCTGCTGCACAGAACTCAACCTGTCACTCAAACTGAGTTAGAGGAATAAAGTCTCTGCCATTAAAGTGCAGTGAGGATTTGTTTCATAAATCAGGCCCGCCTTGATACTATGGGAGCGTCGCCGAGCACGCAGTTGAAGACGGCACCACATGTGATAATTAGTTTAGTATCTGCAGGACAGTGTTGCCAAGGACTCTGGAGTGCCATTTTTTGAAAGTTTTTATCGTGCTGGCAAAGACCTGGGAAGACGAGAGGGAGAATACAGCGTCAACAGTGAATGGTCACTGTAATCACTATAAATAGTCAGCCATTTTGAAACCTGCTTCCATGCTTTGGTTAGAGTTGATATGGAAGGTATGGGATGGTGTATACGTGAGCAGAGGCATAAGGTGATGGGTGACACCATAACAATAATCTTTCACCAGCCTCGTTGTTTGCGTTATGGACTCCGCTTGAATGCTAATTGGCAAATGAAATTCATATTTGTGAATTCTTAATGTGTTAATCTGTGTTCAATGATCTATTTAAGGAGCAGGGATACCAAACAATACCCTACAGTTTAGTACACACTTCTAGCTCTTTCACCTAGAGCAGTATCAGTCTTTTAAGCTGTTGAGTGTCTTCCAGCTAAGCCACTGACATATTCCTACATTTAAATAAGATGCGAGTAAGTGTGCAGAGTGCTGTTGTCGCGTCACCATTATGTATCCCACTGTTTGTATAGGATCAGAGACTGAGGTGACACCTCCCATCACTTGGTGCAATTGCTGATGTAGATTATTTAATCGATGTCATGAAAAGTTCCATGGGAACACATTACACACCAAAAATCGCATAGAAAAAATGCACGTTGGTGAGCCCCTGATTGACCCACACAACCCACCCCTATCCCCAGGCAACCCCATTGCTACCACTTTGCATCCCATTCAGCAAGAAAATATACACTTACACCGTTGCCTAGACACATTCTCGCATCTATGCAGGCCAGCCATCTGCCCCAGATGGATCTTCTGTCCTCATCCTGGACACCACACTGCCCTCCTCCTCACCTCATAATGCTGCACGCTCCCACGTCAAAAAGGCAGCATCTTGGAAGAAAGAAGCATTGACTGCAAAATAATCACACAGAGGGATAACCACAAAATGACTGCAGTATTGCAGTACAAAGTTATGTAGTAACCTAACAGATTTCCAGCTATGGGGATGCCACAGAAGGAAAGGATGTACACTACCTTTCAGAATGTGCATTAATAGTTGGGGATTTCACCCAGCGCTGGTGTGCCCAGCTTTGCGGTCATACTCTTGTTGCATGTTGTTTTAAGTAAATTCTGATAGTTGCTGTTTCATAGTACTTTCTATGTCTTAGCTTTCTGTAACGCCACATGAAGCTATGTGCAGAGTAATTTTTAGATTAGACCACCAAGTAAGCGGGAGCTGCATGGCTTCTGTATAATGCACATGTTTGGGGTTAGTAACTTTAGTCAAATTGTTTTTGTTTTTCTCTTGATATTTGCAGTGTACGCACACAAGCAGGAACCGCCCCAGTATTCCCATACGCGCTTCCCTTCAGCCATGGTTGTCACGGATACCAGCAGCATCAGTACGTTAACAAACATGTCTTCCAATAAACAGGTAAGCGGATGCCATACAATTCTGTGTATGCATGTATTTCTTACTGTGACTTTCATGTGTTGCTATCTACCACCCAAAGGTGAGTGAGCATGGCTTTTTTTACAACTGCAAGTAATCCAGTAAAACCTGTATCAGTCCCTGCAGTGTTTCTAATTAAGCAACTACACTTGTGTGTGCCAATATTACAGCTGGTAATATGTCTGCAGCCTATCAGCGCCTGCTTTAAGCCGATTAATATGAACCTCTTATTTCTTAAATGCCAATGGATAGGGAACACCTCGCCCTAGAAAAACCCTGCAATAAACATAAGCAGGTTCTTGTAGGGATAAAGAGAGGCATGAGGATTAAAAAGAGAGAAACAAATGGTGAAGTGCTGGAGAGGGGGAAGTAAAGGTAGGGAGATGAAGAGTAGTAGAGAAAGCTTAGGTGTTATCTATTCGTATACCGTCCGCTGTAAACACGGCATGTAATATGGGTGCCCCTATCTCGGGCCTAGTCTATTCCCCTACCTTACTATAGATACAGAATCTTGAATGTGCCTTCATCTCCGCACACAGCCTGCCTTTACACAGAGCCGGTAAAGCTCTCCGCTGTGAGGTGAGATGTGTTGTCTTGTTCTGTATCATGACAGTATTCTGACAGTTGCACTCTGCAGCACTTGCAAGAACTAGATTTTCTAGTATACAGGTTGTTGGCATACCACCATGGTATTGTACATTCTGCAGAACAGGTTTTAGCACACTCCTCTTGTCTTGCCTGTGATCATCATCCATGCTTGGTCACCATGTATTTCCTTAAAATCCAGCAGACTTTCTCTCTGGAACTCACTAGAATTTCATGCTGTGCCTTTCGCCTTGCAATATCGTGTTTGCTATCTTTCCTTTACATTTCATGCTTGGTTTTTCTCCACTTCTTTGGATTTTCATGCCTCTTCTCTACAGGTTTCTGTGATCTCTGGTTTCTATTTACTGTAATGAAATGATTGGTCTCTGTCCATCAAATTCGGTGGATTCTTACGCCGACTGTCTTTCCAAGAATCCCCATGTTTAGTGTCCTGTCATTCTGTGGCTTTCTAGACTCATTACCATGGTTGACCATATAGTTCATAGTCTCAGATGCACACTCTTTTCTCCATTGAATGACATGGATTTTCATGCTTGGTCACTGACCATGAAATGTTTTGCTGGGTCATTCTTAATGTAATTCCACCCTTGGTATGTTTCCGTGGGATTCCATGCTTGGTGTCCGCAATTGTCCATGCTTGGTCTCTGGATTTGTATGGCTTGCCATGATTGGTCTTTTTTGAAGTTCCATTAAAGTATATAACAGGTTGATTTCTGACCATGTAATAAGCCAGATTTAGTTGATGGCGCTTTCTCCATGAAATTTCAAGACTTTCCATGCTTGATTTCTCTCAATGAAATTCTAAAGATATCCATGACTAGCCTTTCTACATGAAATATTAAGGATTTCCATATTTGACCTCTTCTCGACATGACCTGGATTTCCATACCTGGCAACTCTGTAGGAAGACCTAAGGAGTTCCATACTTGGTGTCTTCGAATGGAACTCTGAGGATCTAAATTATTGATCTATCGATGGAAGTCCACGCTTGTCCATTTTGCATTAATAGGAAAATAGTGTGATGCAATTTAACTCATTCCTGTCCTTTTCATAAACGTCCACAATAGTTTGTGGCTGTCTGTAGGCCACAGTGTGTGATTCTATGTTTTCAAGATTTTTCAGAGACTTATTTAAAAAGTGTGAAATTGACTTTACCAAATGTATACAAAGTGGCTTTTTCACATGACGACGGTCTCTTTGCAGACTGTACTACTTTGTATAGATGTTTGCTAATATGGACACTGATGCATCATGATACTAATGATAACTAATAGTGGACTCAGGTATGTTATCTTATTTCCAGTTAACCTATGAGATTCAATTAGTCTGATAAATTAGTGGCAAGGCTGTGGCTACCCTGTGACACTCACATTTATTTGGGAAAATGCAGTTTAGATAAACCACAGACATTTTACATGTGGATAGTTTCCAAAATGTGGTGCTAATCCAATAGCAGTGCATTAGCTTAAGAAAACACCCCCATTTTAAATGCTAGCTCCGACTTGTCGGGAAATGTGTGGCATGTATCGATTGGAGATAAGGCGGCCTTGAACTTTAAATGTGATAAGTTTTTTTGCGAGTATTGACATTGCTCTTGCGATCCTGATAACGAAGTCGCAGGAAAGTCTGCTATTTCAGAGCGCTCCATGTGAATTTTAGCAAAATTTGTCTGGAGAAAGGCAGTCTGTCAGATTAGTTCCTGAGAAATGGGACGACAAAAGCCTATTTCTTATTCCGTGAGTATTTACTTTGCAAAATTCATTTTTACGTTAGGATGTGTAAATTCCTTCCTAGCACAATCAGGAAATTGCAGAGGTGTCAAGCTAGCCCCGGCCTTCCACTGCTTTTAATAAGATACTCATAAACGTATAGATACAGTTGAGACTTGTATTGCGAAAACCTTGCAATAAAGAAACCTGGCGTACAGTTGTAAGTCTCAAGGAAGGCAGTAGGGAGCAGGAGAAGGTAGCACTGTGATACAGGGATTCTGGTAATCCCCTAACAAATGGATAACCTATAATTAGCAGAAAGGGGCAAGAAGGGTAAGCGTAGCGATAGAAGAAGCCATGAGAGAGTTCAGCTCCGGGGAGATGATATTGCAACAAGTCTATAGAGGAATATTTTACTTAATGTGCTTGATCAGAGTTTAAAAGGACATTTTTTAATTGGGTCACAAAGTTTTTGCCCAGCTACCAATCAGTCTGTAGGTCTCTGGATGACTTGATGGTGCATGTTGGTATTTTGGTAGACAGAAATATTTTGGTAGACGGAAATGTAAGCAATTTAGCATAGTAAAGTTTAGATTTCATGATAGTTATGGTCCCGCAGATATGTCTTTCATGGGATGTTTGTTTTCAGGTATCAGAGGAGACTGAATAAGTGGTGGGATATACCAACCATTGATTAATTTTGAGTGTTGAGTTTCATGATGAGTCAAGGCGTCCCACTTAAAATGTGTTGGTGAACCTGATAAGATAGTTTGTCCTAAGGGTGGAGGCTGTGTAATGGTGGTGCTTGGGGACTTTGTTCCGTTTGAAGCTGAACGGCAACATGTTGGTCTGTGAATGCTCTTAGCAATCATTTGGAAGGTACATACATTTGCTGTTGTCTTCGGTCTTTGCTTGTACAAACCTGTGACCTTCAAGATACACTCTTTTGTTCCTCTCAAAGCTGCGCAGAGGCTCCAGTGCTGGTGAGTGCCATCTTGTTTAATCTCTGGATCATTATGTACTGTACATGGACCATTCAAACAAATGTTCAAGGATAGTGAGAGGCGAAAATATAAATTCCACATACATGATCAACCCAACAGGTCAAATTTCACTTACAGATAATGCCAATAAGAGACGAATGAGTATAAAAGTAACCGCACAGTGTGATATTTCACCCCAGCTCTGTCTGCCAGATGTTGGGAACTTGTTTGATGCATATTGTTTATGTATCTGAGCTGCCATTGTTATCCCTTTTGGCAATTAACTTTGCTCTATTGATTACCATCTCTTAACTTTTTCTCAGATGATCACTGACCTGTAGCTTACCATAGATGCCTTCCTCATAGAGAGCCACTGATCTATAGGTTTTCATGGATGGCCCTTTCATAGATGTGCATTGAACTAGCTATAGGATATCATGGATGCCATGTTCCTACATAAGTGTTGATCTGTGGTTGTATGTCTGAATATTATCTCAGTAAGATTATGCTACCAGAATAACATGGGTAAAATATCGAGCAGATAAGTGCATGTAGGTAAGCTTAGACTAACTATTCTTAACTCCACATCTATGTATGTTATAGATATATATATTAATTGTTATGGTACATATATGTTGAGTTACGTAAGGTAAACCTATACCTACCTACATATACTTACCTTGTTGATATGTTGGTCCTAGATATTATGGTCACGTTAATATGAGTATGCGATAATATTGAGACGATGTTCTAATGAAATAACTTGATCTGTAAGTCAAGATATCAGTCCGTATTCCTTTATGAATAGAGATCTATAGGTTACCATAGATGACCCTGCTCATATGTGAACTCTGATCTAAAGAGATGTGGATACTTATACAACTACTCTAATATATACATACGCTATAAATGAGTTACCTCTTCAAAGACAAACACTAAACATTGGGTTGCCATAGGTGTCTTATGTTTGCTTATGAACTCAGATCTGTATGCACCATGTATGTGCGTGCTGGTGTTAAGATGGCTACTGAGGCATCAGAATGAAGGTAACCTTTCTCCGTGCCAAAGTTCATACATATTTGAGATTATCGTGGTCAGAAACCAGCGCCTACATTGAAAGTAGAAGGCAATAGTAGACCCCCGTGGTTCAACATTAAAGTCCCCTGATCGTTCGATATGTCCCCCGATGAGGATTCATAATACATTCGTAGCTGAATTCCCCCCTCAATTAAAGTGCTCCCACGCACCTTGGCAAGTTTTTAAAGCCACTCCTCTGTGTTCGTGTTTGCAACAAAATTCTAATACATTGTCCAAACCTGCATTAGAAAGTGTGAACTCACAAGGCCCCTGCACTTTTTGAACAGGTCAGGCTGTACGAGATGGACATAAAAACCATTTCGCCATAAGTCCTGTTGCCTCCGATAGCTTAAAGGGTCCCCCCATTGCAGAGAGAGAAGCTGTTCCATGTGGGGAAACAGCCACTACAGCGAAGCCGTTTCCACGAAAGCACTAACCACGCATGCTTTACAACGCATGCGTGGTTATCACTATAACCTTTACCACGCATTCCTTTACTACGAAATACGTAGTAAAGGAATGTGAGTTAAAGGTCAGAAAAAAAAGGGGGGGTTGGGGGGGTCTCCCCCCTCAAAAAAAAACCAAAACACGTTCTCCTGTGCCTCAGTCCTTCATGGAAACAGCCTCCCTAACAGACGTGATAACGTACGTGCGTCTACGTACTGAATCAAAAATAGAGAAAGGACCACTTAAAGAGTTAGAAGAAGGAGAATAGCGTCGAAAGAAAATGTAAGTATATTTTTTAATTATAATAATTTATTAGGTTAGGCTTAGTTAAAAAAACATATATATATATATAGATTTCAACTACATAATAAATCATGCAGTCGGTTTAACATAAAAATGCTAATATCATGCATAGCTAAACAACGAAAAACGTTGTTAAACTATGCGTAGTAAAGGCATTTTCGTGGTAAACCATATGCGTGGTAATGGCATTCCGTTGTAACGCATGCGTGGAAAAGGCATGCGTTGCAACGGAATGCGTTGTAACATCATATAATCTTCCATGTGCTCAGACCCACACCTCTTGCAGTTGCCAGAATAGGCATTCTAGAATGCTGCCTTGTTTGGTGACGTCTGATTGGCTTTGAGGTGTATTGTGGCGTCAGTCACCGGATGGCCCTTTAATGTGGTTGTCCTGAATGGTCCCTTGCTTGGTCAGCAGCCATGATTCTTTTTATTGAAGGGCAACAGGGTGAAATAATACCCAGTCACAATGTAAACAAAATATCTTTATACCAGGGCACATTATTAAGGCTGTTTGACTCTGATTTCAGCTTAGAAACGCATACAAAGTCTTGGCAAGGGTCCACCGCAAGCCTTATTTGATGCCCCCCTCTCTCTAGTAAAAGGTGAGGGGGTAATTCTAAATTTTTCTTCCCGGCTACTCCTGCTGAATTTCCCATTCTTTGTAGTGCTGAGAAAACCGTCTCTCTGGGAGCCACAAATCTCAATCAGCCAGGCGGCCAGGCACGTCGGGCCCTCCCCAGAATATCATTTCCTTTGAAAGGCTCCCTACCCATCCATCTGCGGGGCGCTGGGCCCTGACTGGGCCTGATGAAGTCTCCCATCCCACCCCAGCTGACTTTGATGCTTGCTTGTTGAAACAAGCCCTCCGCATCCAGGAAATGTTGCTGGGCTTTAATCAAAACAGGGCGAGATGCTGCCCGCGAGGGATGCCGCTCGCAGGCCAATAATGACTGCACCCTTCAGTGGCCAGGGTGGGCACCCTACCTTGAAGCCTTCCGCACCCGAGCCAGCCAATGAAGCGCCTCTCCGCGCCCACCGCTCTAGCGGAGCTAGCCAGGCTCTTGTTTGTATTTGCATAATAAATGATTAGGGCAACTGTTTTTTCTGGTATTTCTTATAACATTTCTGTCTGTCCTTATGCATATTCCTCTTTGGCAGCTCATCAGTATTGTTTTCATGTTCATTTTCTGTTCTATGAAAAATGAAGTTGCAGCTGGTGCATTTCCTTATCAAATTGACCTATGAAATGTGCACTTGCGCTTGATGCCTTCCTCTTTAGCACTCGAACCACCCGAGGCGGTGTATGATAATCTGGAAACATTATCCTTATGCACCGCTGCAGCTGTTTAAGGAAGTGTCATCCGTGTTTTTGCCACGCAGTGCTGTCATTCTGCGTGGATGTTGGCCTGACAGGGATATTCGACGGAGTGGAGAATTGCTCAAATTACGATGTATTTTTTCTGGGTTTCTTTTGCTTTTTAAAACAGCTACAGACAGATGAACGCTTTATTTCATGTCTGCGTTTAATAAGTAGAATAATCGGCAAATAAAAGAAGGCTACGAGCCTTTTGCCTAATGTGGCCCTGGATTTATGATATTGTATGTATCTTATTGTTTCTTAGGATTCTCTTGGGATTTTCGACATTTTTCATCCACCTAACATTTTACAGAATATTCCCACCTGCACATCATTGTTTATAGACTTACTTGACCGTGATTCTTGTGTTCCTTTGCCTTTTACAGCATAATAACATTTGGAATGAACAAGTAGAATGGATATAAATTTAGCCAACAACTCAGCTCAACTTTTAGGCTACAGGTTCAGAGCAAAGAATACGGTCATTGATGAATTTTGTATAGAGATTGCACCTGTTTAGCATTTACTGAACTTTGCTAATGTATCAGTAATGTCTGAGGATGAATACATTTAATTATCTGAGAGTGATCATTGTCTTTCACTCCCGAAAATTAAGGTAGACTGCTAGACGTCAGACACCTTTGTTTCTAAAACCAATCAAAGGTTACATCAATATCCCATCCACTATTTTCCATTGATACTATATGGCTTAGATATTTTTTGTACCCTAATTTTCCAGTTCTGATCTTAATGAATGAGTGTAAATCTGAGAGGATACAAGTAACACAGACAGAAAAATAAAAGAACCAAAATAGGTCCTTTTAAGGTGTAATTAACTCTGTGTGCACCGAAACAAATTTGCAGGGCGAAAGAATACAGGTAAACACATCTGTACATGGACTGACTACGAAGAAGAGAGACAGGCAAACAGAGCCAGGCTGATGACTTAAGTTATACAGCCAGACATAGTGATACACCGTCCAACAGAGCGACCAATAGTTAGAAACATCAGCTAGACAGAAGGATTAATAGATCGGCAGACTGAGAGAGTGATTACTATGTAGCCAGAGGGCAATAGGTAATAGAGAAACAGGAAAGCATAAGGACAGATGGACCGATAGCTAGGCACACAGGCTAATGGTTAGATATATATAGACAAAGGGATGGATAAAAAGATAGCCACAGAAATTCTGATCAAAGATAAGCTTTCAAATATAAATAAAATCCAAGAGACATGCAGAAAGATAGCCACATTGACGCAAGAGAATGAAGGACAGTGTGGAGAGTGTTCTAATGAAAACATTGGTACATTAGCGATGGGAATAAGCTAGGAAGGTGGGTTATCATATACATGGGCTCACCACAGATCGAATACAATTTAGACAAAGGATACTTACGGGAAGGGATTTAGAAAGGGCAACAGTACGGACCGAAGAAATAAAGGTAATAAGTTGCGTAGGCCTGTGATATAGATAGGAGATTTAGATTAAAGGTTAATATAGGCCGGGTCCTCTATAATAGACAAAAAAAATCGATGCAATAGATGTGAGTGTTCTTTAGGCTCATTGTCTCAAGAAGGAAGGAATACATTCCTAGGTTAAGTGAGAACTTGTGAAGAAAAATTATTCAGATGAGGTAGAGTGAAAACTCGCAATTTCAAATAACATTATATTTTCTTCCTGATAGTATTAATTTCATCTCCAGGTTGGAGTCAGGCTAAACGGTAAAAATAGTTGGGCTCCTTGAGCCAGACTAGGAAAGAGAGGTTCTCCGTCCATTTTCTTACGTTAGATAAGATTTGATGTTTGCAAGTGCCATCTCAAGTGATGTGCCCTAGAGTCTGGCTGACGTTTCCTTATCACCTGCCATGTTTGCCTGAAGCAAGCCTCTCTGTGCAAGGCCAGCGGCAGGGACCCACCCATCACTCTCAGCCCAACATGGACACAGACATATTGCAGTTGTTTCCAGTGTCAGAGGGGGGACAGGGGAGGCAACGTAGAGAATACATAAAAAACACCTTAAAAGAATCACACCTCAAGAAACTTGTCTTTCAGGCTTGAAACATGCTTGCCAGCTGTAAAATCCTTTCTCTAGTAGGATTTCAATTTTACCTATTTGGGCAAAATAACTGTCAAACATCTATTGCGTGTCGCCTGAATGATGTGTCATATTAATGCACTGCTTGGGTATAGCTGTACAACTTGGTTTTTGGCTTAGAATCATCTATCTCTTCAGCCTCCATATGGGGGTTCATTCACTATGGTTTTTATGTTTACTAAGACTGTGATTGCACAGACTTGGAAGGAACAGAGGCAGACCAATAGTTCCAAGAGTTACTGCATGTTTGTGTTAGAAAGCTGGAAAATTGGCTACAACTAGAACAAGGAAACTGAAGAATTGCCCCTTGCCCAGCTAGTAACTTAAAGAGGGGTAGATACTGTCCGGGGCTTAGGCGGCCCATTACGAACTGTTAAATATGCAAAGGCAAAATTTCATGGAAATGCCTAAAAAATATACCGTATTTGCAGTGTGCTATTCTGACTTTTTCTCTTCTCTCTCTAGCTCTCTCTTGTGTTTTTTCCTTCTTCCTTGTTTTCCTGTTCCATTTTGCTTCTTTTATTATTTACATTGTCAGATATTACCCCTCGTATTCCCATATCTTGCATTATTTCATTTAAAAAAATAAAAGAATCCCTCCACGTATATATCTCTTGTCAATATATATCTCCTGTGGGTCCATCTGAGAAGAAAATGAAATGACAAAGTGGGTGTGCCTTGTGTTTTTATGACGATGTGAAATGTCTCAAAAGCGTTCAGTTTTCGAACACAGAGCAAGTGATACATTCTGCTTTCTCTTCTCTCTTTGCAGTGTCCTCTGCAGGCCTGGTGATATTCCACACTTCGCTTGTCTTGCGCATAGCAACAAGAACTTATTTTCCACAACATCATGCTGGTTACCACCAAGACTATGTGGGGGGTGCCGAAGGAAACCGACAGAGCTGACCCGTGCCCTGTGGATGGGTCTATCCAGCTGAAACGAGGCTGGAGGTCTCAGGCTCCAAGTCTGCAGCGTTCAGGCCCAAGGCCAAGTGTCGGCAGGAGAAGCATCTGAACAAATACCTCCGGCGCATCAACCAGGGATCAGACGCAGTGGCGGATAGGCGCACACCCAACAGGTTCAATGCTCGCTGCTGATCTGATCGGCACAGGATATGCACAAGCGGGGTTCGATTTGAATTCCCTCTCACAGTATTTCCAAACATGTCCAATGTGTGCCTTCCTTGGCCCAGTTCTTGGCAGCAGAGCAAACAAAATAAGAATACCAGAAGTCACAGAAAAAGAAGGCACAATCAATTTTATTTAAGTTGGACATCTGCACCAACCAGGCTGCTGAGAACTTTTATTCTGTTACGGGATAGTGGCAAGCAGAAGGACCATGTGCTGTTGAACTGAGCCAAAACATGTACATATGATTAGGGAAAAGAAGGACGCAAAACAAGGCAAATAAACTATACATGTATGTTTCTTATAAAGAAATATAGCCACACAATGACTGCTGATCATAGGAAGACCAAGTGCAATTTATTTGACTTGTACATACTGAACAATTTGTAGTACTCATTTGTAAACACCAGAATCAAGTTTGACCCTCTAACAGGTGTGCGGGATATGGAGAAGATGAGACTCTTGTAAAAGACATCTACACACCGGCCGGGACTGTGCTTAGCAACTCCTGTACGACTGTTGTAGGAGTGACGTATAACAGTGCAAAATCCACGTCACAAGTCTTCTACTCTTTGCTGGTATTAACCTGGCCCTACAATGCTTATGACAAATGTTGTCAGGTTTTAAATGCTGAGGTTTGTCTATATCCAGGATGGCTTTAGTCACACAATATAGGTTACCCAAGTACAAACATGTACACCCTAGAATAAAAATGAAAAAACCCTTTCAGAAACGAGAGCAAGTGAGAGATGGGGGTGTTCCCCCTTACCGAAGTGTGATATTGTGCTTTCTGTTTTTACTGGGAAATACATGCTGACACCACCTTTTCCTTCCTTTAAGTTCGGGGTGCGGGTCACCCCTTTCTTTATTGTAAGCGACTCCTCCTATATTTGTTGAACTTTGGACTACTTAACAGCTATGAGATCCCCCTTCTCCATTCCTTTAGTACATGGTACATTTCCTGCTGCAATCCTTACTTGGCTTCAATCATTGAGCAATTACGTTCTCTATTAATTTATTAGCTATTACATTACCTTTTGCAATTCTTCCATCTTTAATAGTCGTGGCATTCCCTGATCCAGAACTTCAGTGGATATGACATTCCCTGCTCCTGTCCCTTAGCTGAAAAAGGCATCACTTGCACATGCCTTCTGTGGATATGACATTCCAAGCTCCAGTCCCTTAATAGAAAAAGACATTCCGTGCACATGCCTTCTGTGCATATGACATTCCATGCTTCAAACATTTATCACAGGTGACATTCCATGCTTCAAACATTTATCACAGGTGACATTCCTTGCTCCAAATATTTATCACAGGTGACATTTCATGCTCCAAACATTTATCACAGGTGACATTCCATGCTCCAGACATTTATCACAGGTAACATTCCATGCTCCAAAAATTAATCACAGGTGACATTCCATGCTCCAAACATTTATCACAGGTGACATTTCTTGCTCCAAACAGGTATCCCAGGTGATATTCCTTGCTCCAAACAGTTATCACAAGTGACATTCCATGCTCCAAACATTTATCACAGGTGACATTCCTTGCTCCAAATATTTATCACAGGTGGCATTGCATGCTCCAGACATTTATCACAGGTGACATTCCTTGCTCCAAACATTTATCACAGGTGACATTGCATGCTCCGAACATTTATCACAGGTGACATTCCTTGCTCCACACATTTATCACAGGTGACATTCCATGCTCCAAACATTTATCACAGGTGATATTCAATCCTCCAAACATTTATCACAGGTGACATTCCTTGCTCCAGACATGTATCACAGGTGACAATCCTTGCTCCAAACATTTATCACAGGTCACATTCCTTGCTCCAAATATTTATCACAGGTGACATTCCATGCTCCAGACATTTATCACAGGTGATATTCCATGCTCCAAACATTTATCACAGGTGACATTCCTTGCTCCAGACATTTATCACAGGTGATATTCCTTGCTCCAGACATTTATCACAGGTGACATTCCATGCTCCAAACATTTATCACAGGTGACATTCCTTGCTCCAGACATTTATCACAAGTAACATTCCTTGCTCCAAACATTTATCACAGGTGACATCCCATGCTCCAGACATTTATCACAGGTGACATTTCTTACTCCAGACATTTATCACAGGTGACATTCCATGCTCCAAACATTTATCACAGGTGACATTCCTTGCTCCAAACATTTATCACAGGTGACATTCCATGCTCCAGACATTTATCACAGGTAACATTCCATGCTCCAAAAATTAATCACAGGTGACATTCCATGCTCCAAACATTTATCACAGGTGACATTTCTTGCTCCAAACATTTATCACAGGTGACATTCCTTGCTCCAAATATTTATCACAGGTGACATTTCATGCTCCAAACATTTATCACAGGTGACATTCCATGCTCCAGACATTTATCACAGGTAACATTCCATGCTCCAAAAATTAATCACAGGTGACATTCCATGCTCCAAACATTTATCACAGGTGACATTTCTTGCTCCAAACAGGTATCCCAGGTGACATTCCTTGCTCCAAACAGTTATCACAAGTGACATTCCATGCTCCAAACATTTATCACAGGTGACATTCCTTGCTCCAAATATTTATCACAGGTGGCATTGCATGCTCCAGACATTTATCACAGGTGACATTCCTTGCTCCAAACATTTATCACAGGTGACATTGCATGCTCCGAACATTTATCACAGGTGACATTCCTTGCTCCACACATTTATCACAGGTGACATTCCATGCTCCAAACATTTATCACAGGTGACATTCAATCCTCCAAACATTTATCACAGATGACATTCCTTGCTCCAGACATTTATCACAGGTGACATTCCATGCTCCAAACATTTATCACAGGTGACATTCCTTTCTCCAGACATTTATCACAAGTAACATTCCTTGCTCCAAACATTTATCACAGGTGACATCCCATGCTCCAGACATTTATCACAGGTGACATTTCTTACTCCAGACATTTATCACAGGTGACATTCCATGCTCCAAACATTTATCACAGGTGACATTCCTTGCTCCAGACATTTATCACAGGTGACATTCCATGCTCCAGACATTTATCACAGGTGACATTCCATGCGCCAGTCATTTATCACAGGTGACATTCCATGCTCCAAACATTTATCACAGGTGACATTCCTTGCTCCAGACATTTATCACAGGTGACATTCCTTGCTCCAGACATTTATCACAAGTGACATTCCTTGCTCCAGACATTTATCACAGGTGACATTCCATGCTCCAGACATTTATCACAGGTGACATTCCATGCTCCAGACATTTATCACAGGTGACATTCCATGCTCCAGACATTTATCACAGGTGACATTCCTTGCTCCAGACATTTATTACAGGTGACATTCCATGCTCCAAACATTTATCACAGGTGACATTCCTTGCTCCAGACATTCATCACAGGTGACATTCCATGCTCCAGACATTTATCACAGGTGACATTCCTTGCTCCAAACATTTATCACAGGTGACATTGCATGCTCCGAACATTTATCACAGGTGACATTCCTTGCTCCACACATTTATCACAGGTGACATTCCATGCTCCAAACATTTATCACAGGTGACATTCAATCCTCCAAACATTTATCACAGGTGACATTCCTTGCTCCAGACATGTATCACAGGTGACATTCCTTGCTCCAAACATTTATCACAGGTCACATTCCTTGCTCCAAATATTTATCACAGGTGACATTCCATGCTCCAAACATTGATCACAGGTGACATTCCATGCTCCAGACATTTATCACAGGTGATATTCCATGCTCCAAACATTTATCACAAGTGACATTCCTTGCTCCAGACATTTATCACAGGTGATATTCCTTGCTCCAGACATTTATCACAGGTGACATTCCTTGCTCCAGACATTTATCACAAGTGACATTCCTTGCTCCAAACATTTATCACAGGTGACATTTCTTGCTCCAAACAGGTATCCCAGGTGACATTCCTTGCTCCAAACAGTTATCACAAGTGACATTCCATGCTCCAAACATTTATCACAGGTGACATTCCTTGCTCCAAATATTTATCACAGGTGGCATTGCATGCTCCAGACATTTATCACAGGTGACATTCCTTGCTCCAAACATTTATCACAGGTGACATTGCATGCTCCGAACATTTATCACAGGTGACATTCCTTGCTCCACACATTTATCACAGGTGACATTCCATGCTCCAAACATTTATCACAGGTGACATTCAATCCTCCAAACATTTATCACAGATGACATTCCTTGCTCCAGACATTTATCACAGGTGACATTCCATGCTCCAAACATTTATCACAGGTGACATTCCTTGCTCCAGACATTTATCACAAGTAACATTCCTTGCTCCAAACATTTATCACAGGTGACATCCCATGCTCCAGACATTTATCACAGGTGACATTTCTTACTCCAGACATTTATCACAGGTGACATTCCATGCTCCAAACATTTATCACAGGTGACATTCCTTGCTCCAGACATTTATCACAGGTGACATTCCATGCTCCAGACATTTATCACAGGTGACATTCCATGCGCCAGTCATTTATCACAGGTGACATTCCATGCTCCAAACATTTATCACAGGTGACATTCCTTGCTCCAGACATTTATCACAAGTGACATTCCTTGCTCCAGACATTTATCACAGGTGACATTCCATGCTCCAGACATTTATCACAGGTGACATTCCATGCTCCAGACATTTATCACAGGTGACATTCCATGCTCCAGACATTTATCACAGGTGACATTCCTTGCTCCAGACATTTATTACAGGTGACATTCCATGCTCCAAACATTTATCACAGGTGACATTCCTTGCTCCAGACATTCATCACAGGTGACATTCCATGCTCCAGACATTTATCACAGGTGACATTCCTTGCTCCAAACATTTATCACAGGTGACATTGCATGCTCCGAACATTTATCACAGGTGACATTCCTTGCTCCACACATTTATCACAGGTGACATTCCATGCTCCAAACATTTATCACAGGTGACATTCAATCCTCCAAACATTTATCACAGGTGACATTCCTTGCTCCAGACATGTATCACAGGTGACATTCCTTGCTCCAAACATTTATCACAGGTCACATTCCTTGCTCCAAATATTTATCACAGGTGACATTCCATGCTCCAAACATTGATCACAGGTGACATTCCATGCTCCAGACATTTATCACAGGTGATATTCCATGCTCCAAACATTTATCACAAGTGACATTCCTTGCTCCAGACATTTATCACAGGTGATATTCCTTGCTCCAGACATTTATCACAGGTGACATTCCATGCTCCAAACATTTATCACAGGTGACATTCCTTGCTCCAGACATTTATCACAAGTGACATTCCTTGCTCCAAACATTTATCACAGGTGACATTCCATGCTCCAGACATTTATCACAGGTGACATTTCTTACTCCAGACATTTATCACAGGTGACATTCCATGTTTAAAAAATGTATCACCGGTGACATTCCTTGCTCCAGACATCTATCACAGGTGACATTCCATGCTCCAGACATTTATCACAGGTGACATTCCATGCGCCAGTCATTTATCACAGGTGACATTCCATGCTCCAAACATTTATCACAGGTGACATTCCTTGCTCCAGACATTTATCACAGGTGACGTTCCTTGCTCCAGACATTTATCACAGGTGACATTCCATGCTCCAGACATTTATCACAGGTGACATTCCATGCTCCAGACATTTATCACAGGTGACATTCCTTGCTCCAGACATTTATTACAGGTGACATTCCATGCTCCAAACATTTATCACAGGTGACATTCCTTGCTCCAGACATTCATCACAGGTGACATTCCATGCTCCAGACATTTATCACAGGTGACATTCCATGGTCCAGACATTTATCACAGGTGACATTCCATGCTCCAAACATTTATCACAGGTGACATTCCATGGTCCAGACATTTATCACAGGTGACATTCCATGCTCCAAACATTTATCACAGGTGACATTCCTTGCTCCAGACATTTATCACAGGTGACATTCCATGCTCCAGACATTTATCACAGGTGACATTCCATGCACCAGTCATTTATCACAGGTGACATTCCATGCTCCAAACATTTATCACAGGTGACATTCCTTGCTCCAAACATTTATCACAGGTGACATTGCATGCTCCGAACATTTATCACAGGTGAAATTCCATGCTCCAAACATTTATCACAGGTGACATTCCATGCTCCAGACATTTATCACAGGTGACATTCCATGCTCCAGACATTTATCACAGGTGACATTCCTTGCTCCAGACATTTATCACAAGTGACATTTCTTGCTCCAAACATTTATCACAGGTGACATTCCATGCTCCAGACATTTATCACAGGTGACATTCCATGCTCCAGACATTTATCACAGGTGACATTCCATGCTCCAGACATTTATCACAGGTGACATCCCTTGCTCCAGACATTTATTACAGGTGACATTCCATGCTCCAAACATTTATCACAGGTGACATTCCTTGCTCCAGACATTCATCACAGGTGACATTCCATGCTCCAGACATTTATCACAGGTGACATTCCATGCACCAGACATTTATCACAGGTGACATTCCATGCTCCAAACATTTATCACAGGTGACATTTCTTGCTCCAGACATTTATCACAGGTGACATTCCATGGTCCAGACATTTATCACAGGTGACATTCCATGCTCCAATCCCTCATCAGATTCAGCATGCTCTGCTCCAGTCAATTAGCAGACATCACATTTTACGTGTTACAGACATTCAACCAGTGAATGGCAGTTCTGTACAGGATTCAATTCAAATCTTTACAAAATGGAACTGTCTCTCTCCCTCCCCCAGCCCTCCTAAAAAGATTTTTCTGTGTTCACTTTCAGAGAAATCAAGGCAAAACCGGTGTTATTTTCACTCGAGTGTCTCATTTTGCGATTTCTGACGTACAAACAGTATTAATTGTTATCTCCAAATGAACTTCGTGCATTTCTCCCGATGCTCTGATATTATCATTGCAATGTATATATATTTTATATTTGAATCTGTGACGCAGGCATGGCCTTGACTGACTTTCCATGCTTAGGAACAAATGCCTTGCTGGTGAAATCCTGGCAGCAGACACGCCACAGAGTTGCTCCTTAAGATTTTGCACTTGCAGGAGGAGGAAGGTGGGACATTGATTTTTATGGCGGAGGAGGAACTCTAGCAGTATTCGCTAATTTTTTATTGCATGTAAAGATTTGGTCAGAATCTGGAACACTGTGTTTTCCTAGACCAAACATCTTCAATTTGCTCCGTTACAAAAATCAGTTTGGACCAGTGCAAACCTTTGCGTGCAAGGGCCGAACCTTCCGAGTACATGCACACTCCAGGCGTGCAACGCATCAGTCACACAAGGCCCCCGTCCCCTTTCTTATTCTTATCACCCTATGTACTGCCAGAGATCTCCGTCAGCCTACTTAGAAAAGGGAAAAATTCACCCAAACTTGATTGTTCCTCATGTATTATTTTGTACAAAATTAAAATCGATCTTTTAAAATCATATTTATATTTGTAAAGTTGACATTTGAGTAAATATAAACGTGCCTGTACAGAAAGTGGTTTCCTTTCGTTTTTTAATTCGATTTGTAATTGATGAGCTGATGAAACCCTCTAGGTCAGAATCCTCCATTCATTCATCCTGAAAGGCTAAATGGATGATTGACTGCATCAAAGCCCCACACTGCTGGATGGTACGTGGGTGACTGTCCTGTACTCCGAAATGATGGCAAGGTGGTCATTTTGTGCTCATGGTAATATGCATAGCAGTGATGACGAACCGATAACCTTGGGCTTCTGAAACATGCCTCGTGTGTAGCATTGTACCCCAACACCATGTGTGGTTGATAGCTCATGTAGTTGAGAACAGCGCCTGGTTGATGACTTGTGGATAATATGATCAAGAATATCAATACCTGGTTGATAATGCACTGGTGAATAATGCCTGGTGGGTGATATCCTCAAGAATAGCAATGGGTGGTTGATAAGTGCCTGGTGAATAATGCCTGGTTGATAATATGATCAAGAATATCAATACCTGGTTGATAATGCACTGGTGAATAATGCCTGGTGGATGATATCCTCAAGAATAGCAATGGGTGGTTGATAATTGCCTGGTGAATAATGCCTGGTTGATAATATGATCAAGAATATCAATACCTGGTTGATAATGCACTGGTGAATAATGCCTGGTGGATGATATCCTCAAGAATAGCAATATCTGATTGATAATGCCTGGTGGATAATATGCAGGGGTGGGCGGAGCTCATTCAGTTTCACTGTGCAGAATTCTGCGGAGTGATAAAAGAGCCTCAGTGGAATTCCACAGAGTTCCGCAGGTGTGCGGAGTTCCCTAAAACCAACATGTAGGACCATCTCTGTCACTTGCTGCTTTTGGTTTATTGCTCAGCCCAGGATTGGAAGGGAAGGAGGCACAAGGGGAGGGTGACAAGGCTATAATCCGCTCAGGATTATTTCACTAGTCTGCAATGCATACAACAGGCCGTTGTGCTTTGCAAGCGAGGACCTGCTTCCAGCCGAGGAGTTTCAGATTACCTGCAGCCTCCAGGGGAGGACCCGGCGCCGGCCCAGGATTTCATGCCCAGGAGTGGAGCTGCCTTCACAAGTGCTCCTTGACCTAACATGATGTTAAGTGGCCGGTCTAAGATGGCCTCAGGAGGAGACTAGGGTTGGAGGTTACTGCTGGTTCTTGCTCTGGTCCTGGCGGGCCCAGTGGTGCAGGCCCCGCCTCCCCATGTTGCTAAGCTTGCAACTCAAAGATCTCAGTCCTGGGCAAGCTCAGCCTGGGGTCCACAAGCCCTGCCCGGTCCCCTCCATCCCCCGGGAGCCTCACCTGCAAACCCCAGGGACAAGCAGGCAAACCAACAGAGCCAGAGGAAGGGCTTAATTTTGCACCTAATCTTGGCCGCTCCATGCTTCTCTCTACCAGCCAGATAAGCAAGCCAAAAACTCTATGAACTCTGCCGGCAGAGTGTAGTTCACCACCCACCCTTAATAATATGCTCAAGAATAGCAATGCCTGGTTGATGACGCACTGGTGGATAAGGCCTGGGGGATAATATGCTAAAAAATAGTAATGTCTGGTTGAAATTGCACTGATGAATAATGCCTGGTGGATGATATGCTCAAGAGTAGCAATGTCTGGTTGATCACGTGTCACCAGCGATGCCTCATTGATAATGTGCTTATGATTAATGCCTGGTGGATCACATTCTTGGAATAATTGTTCGGTCAATATGGTGTCGTGAATGATGGTTGATGACATGCTTCTGAATAATGTCTAGGAAATAATGTGTTTGTGAAGGATCCCTGGTGGATAAAATGCCTAATGACAGTGTCTGGTTGATAACGTACAAATGATGCCTGGCTGATAAAGTGATGGTGAATAATGCCTGGTTCATAAAATGCTAACAAACAACGTTGTCTTGATGACGACATACTCTTGGATGATGCCTGGTTGATCTCACATGATGGCTAGTAAATAATGCACTTGTAATTAATTGGTCAAGAATAGGCTCACAAATAATAATGCTTTGATGATAACTTGCTTACAAAGGCTGAGGCTTTACCACATTGTAGATGCATGCCGATGGAATCATAAAGTCCATCAGCGGATCAGGAATGGCCCTGGAAGAGGCAGGTGATAGCAACTGGCCCTTCAGATAGAGCCATCATGAACTTTCAGGAGCCTGCAGCATTCCTGGGGGAAGGTAAGTTAAAGTAAAGATATAGGGGAAGAGTTACTTTTTATTCAACCAATCAATCGGGTTTCTTGTAAAGTGTGACTACACACCCATTACGTTCTCACGTTGCTGTGGGGGGGCGGGTGTGGTTCATTCAAAGAGCCAGGTGTTGAGGTCCTTCCTGAATGGAGGCAGTGACGGTGATTGCCTAAGATGCAGAGGCAGGGAGTTCAGGTCTTCGCAGCAAGGTAGGAGAAGGATCCTCCTCCAGGGAAGGTCTTGCAGATCTGTGGGATGGTGGCCTGGGCCAGTTGGGCAAAGCAGAGATAGATGTCTGGTGGGTGTGTAGAAGGAGAGGTGGAGGTTGAGGTATGCAGGTCCGGCATTGTGAAGGGCTTTGTAGGCATGCATGAGGAGCTTGAAGGTAATTATTTTGTTGATCGGGAGCCTGTAGAGGTCTCTCAGGTGACTGGTGATGTGGCTGCAGCGGGGGATGTTCAAGATGAGTCTGGCAGAGGCGTTCTGCAGTTTCTTTAGGAGTATGGGTGGTGCCCGCATAGAATGCATTGCTGTAGTCAAGTCTGCTGCTGACAAGCGCATGGGTGACCGTTTTTCTGGACTCAGTGGGGATCCACTTAAAAAATCTTCCAAAGCAGGCGGAGCATGGGGAAGCAGGAGGACGAGACAGCATTGATTTGGCGGTTCATTGAGGTGGAGGAGTCCAGCATGGTGCCGAGGTTTTGTGCGTGGCACGTGGGTGTAGGGGGGTTCTGAGTGCTGTGTGCCACCAGGAGTCGTCCCAAGCGGCAGGGGTGGAGCCCAGGATGAGGTATTCAGTCTTGTCTGAGTTGAGCTTGAGGCATCTGTCCTTCAACTGACCTTCAATTCAACTAAGTTCAGCATTGATCAGTAACAGGGTTTCGTGAACACAAACTAGATTCTTCCATACCAAGGGTAACCCTGAGGTTCCACCACAGCACATAGCATGAAGCGCTCATGGTGGTCTGCTGACGAAGTACTCAAGGAAGCTCTTAGCCCATGGAGAGGAACAGCAAAGTTGACAAGCTACAATAATTCTAAGGATGGAGCCGGCCGTTTCTTAAAGGCAAGACAAATGAGCAATTTCAGCTTTTTACCATTATTAGAGATCTGCTAGAGTTTTTGGGATTCAGAGATGTGTACATAACCTGGCATAACTGCAAATATATGGCTATACGTGCCGTCTGCATCTCAGGTTCTCAAATGGACCAAATTGAAATATATGGGGTAACATTAATTTATTTTAGGTGCTTTGTAGGGTTTTCATGATGTCTCAAGGCCTCTTAAGTCAAACCTGTTGAATTAAAATTACAAAACATTTTGTTCACATGCACCATATTCCATGGGGTTTTTGGCAAGTGTTGCACATTCTATTTAAACGATGAAAATGTTTTGACAAATGTAACAACTTTTGTGGGAAACAGGGTTATTCAAAGGTACAGTGGAATAGTCATGTTTTGATTTCTAAGATTGCAGCACTTTGACTTGGAGAAACATGTCTTCTAGCCACTGGCATTCAACCAGGGATCCATACTCGGACCTTCAAGGATAAACTAACGGTGGCAGTTTGGGACCAGAGGAACGAAGCAGGCCAGACTAGAAGAGTTTTATTATAGGGTCAGATGTGCAAATCATTTTTATAGTCTAAATATACTCTAATTGGGAATTTGTAACATCAAAGAAGCTTTATCTAATGTATCGATTGAACTTTAGGAGTTGGTAAAAGTTTCCAGACTTCTTAAATTGAATTTCAACCCTATACTAATTCAATGTTTGGAAGGGCTTTTTGTAGGCATCTCAAATGCTGAGTCTGTGTGAGATGTATCATTGCTTTGGGATCAAAAAACAGTCTCAAAACATTGAAATGTTACCCTCTGCCAAGCTGGAGTGGAACCCCATTCGCAAAAGAAAAGGGGTCCCTTTGGGGCCCTTGCCACATTCGGAATGTAAAAGCAAAGTTTGTTGAAGAGTAGGCAATAGTCCAGCGGACTACTATCAACTCACAAACACATTTTTTTTTAAAACACATCATTGGTTCCTTAGCAAAAATGGGCTGCATTAAACAAAAAAAGGTTATTCCATTTAAAGGCGATCACAGACATGGTGATCTGCTTACCCTAGGAGGCCATCATCCTGGTGATGGCCACCAATCAGAGCGAGTCGAAACTTCCCACCTACCTCATTAGTATTCATGAGATAGCTAATATTATGACCCACTCTGAATCAGAATTTTAAGTACAAATCAGTACAAATGTCGGTTTGTAAAACTAAATACTGATCACAAAAATCCAGGTCACAAATTGCAAGCAGTTTTTTGCTGCCAGTATTTAGTATATCTGGCCCTATGTCTTCTATTCAAGCCTCATAAAAACGGTAGAGATCTTCGCTACTGTCAGGTTTTCCGGTCTCTTCTCAGGTAGGTGTTTTAATGGCTAGGTGTTGGTACTTGCCATTGGTTCAAGGCCTCTTTGTCAGGCTTCTCTATATTACCCCCTTGGAGTATATCTGGCCATTGAGCTGGGTACAGAGAGAAGTCCTAACCATCAGTGCCCATGCACCTTTGATGCCCAGTCTCACAGCCACCAGGGCCTGAATCTGTCTTACTGATATGGGGAGATGTGATTGATCTTTTACCTCCTTTTCTGATCTTCCCTGAATTGACATCTTTCTCGCCTGGAGTATTTTTTACTATGGGGTCCCTCCCACTGTTTAGCTAAGCACCCTTAGTACCTGCCTCTACTGCCTTTGCCTACCTCCTAGCTTAAGTTCCCCATGACCTGCACAGGAGTCAAGGAGCTACCACATGTCACAGAGTGAGAAGTTACCAGCCGGACCCAGCAGATCCGGCCGGCCGGCACATAGGAGGAAGCAGCCAATCTACAGATACTTGCAGAACTGGAGTGCATGACGGCGCTGGGCTGCTGCAGAAGGCTGTGCTTGAAAAGGAAGAGCATATGGGAAAAGATTTCGTGTAACAGTCAGAGCTGCCGACTTTGGAACTAGCGAACCCAGTTCGAGTCTAGGCGTTAGCTTAACATCCTGTGATTCCAGGCAAATCACTTGATCTCCCCTTGTCTAAAAACCAAAAATAAATTTGTCCCAGTGTAGTGTCAGGGGTGCTCATGTAAAGCGCTCCAATACCTTTGGGTCGAGCCCACGCTATAGATAAAAAATTAAAACTGCATCGGTTGGAGGTTAATAGGCCGGATACCTGGATAACTTGAAAAGTTGCTCAATTATTGCCAGGACCCTGGAGTCTCTTGAGTGCCACAGCACAGCTGAGAGCTGCAGGAGATGAGGATGTTGTGACATAGCATCACAACCTGCCTTAAGTGAGAAGCAATGGGCACTGTATATGGCTGTGGTACAGAAGACCATCTAGTAGTCCTTGTACGACCTACCCTACAGCATTCCCTGCCTCTGGACAGAAGGCATCAGAGCCACTGGCTGCAGCAAGTGTTCCATATGAGTCTCTGGGGTATCCCTCTGATGCTTGACAGCAAACACTGAGGGCTGGAGAGATTAACCTTGTTCAACACAGTTCTATCAGGGTCAGGGCCGGCTTTAGGGCAGTGCAACTGATGTGGCCGCTCCTGGCGCTGACTTGGAGGGGGGGAATGAACTCAGGGGGGAGGCGCTGTCAGCCGTGGCCCATGCAGGTAAGAGCAGTGGAGAGGTGACGCCGAGTGGGGGGATTTTGACAGACGATGATGAGAGAAAATTAATTATTTATTTAATTTTTCCCGTCATCTGTCGAAATCCGCCCCTC
Organism: Lissotriton helveticus; assembly: GCF_964261635.1. Classification (NCBI taxonomy): domain Eukaryota; kingdom Metazoa; phylum Chordata; class Amphibia; order Caudata; family Salamandridae; genus Lissotriton; species Lissotriton helveticus. The sequence continues at coordinate 259,626,592 of NC_136061.1, forward strand.
TCGACCCCTCCACCTCACCGCTCTTACCTGCACTATGCCTGCTGCAAAGAACAGATCTGTATGTTATGTTGATAGTTGAGTGGATTAGTAAAGCCAGCCCTCTCCCAGCCGATGCTGGCCCGCCGCTGGGCACCTCTCGCGGTTTAATAAGGTCAAAGGAAGGGGGCGAGAGTCAGAGCGGACTCCGAATAATGGCATTATGTCTGGGGACAGGGGGCAGGGCCGCGTAGACCCCCCAGGATATAACGGCATGCTTTAGCTTTTGTAAAAATGCCGTGCGATTTCTACAAAAGTGCCGATTTCGCGGGCACTTTTGTAAAAATCGCTGCATTTTTACAAAAGTGCCGATTTCGCGGTAAATCGCGAAATCGTGAAATCCTGGCGGGTCTATATAGGGGAAGAGTTACTTTTTATTCAATCAATCAATCGGGTTTCTTGTTAAGTGTGACTACACACCCATTAGGGTCTCACGTTGCTGGGGAGGGAGGGGTGTGGTTCAGTCAAAGAGCCAGGTGTTGAGGTCCTTCCTGAATGGAGGCAGTGACGGTGATTGCCTAAGATGTAGAGGCAGGGAGTTCCAGATCTTTGCAGCAAGGTAGGAGAAGGATCTTCCTCTAGCCGAGGTCTTGCGGATCTGTGGGATGGTGGCCTGGGCCAGTTGGGCAAAGCAGAGATATCTGGTGAGTGTGTAGAAGAAGCAGTGGTGGTTGAGGTATGCAGGTCCGGCATTGTGAAGGGCTTTGTAGGTATGCATGAGGAGCTTGAAGGTAATTATTTTGTTGATCGGGAGCCAGTAGAGGTCTCTCAGGTGACTGGTGATGTGGCTGCAGCGGGGGATGTTCAAGATGAGTCTGGCGGAGGCGTTCTGCAGTTTCTTTAGGAGTATGGGTGGTGCCGGCGTAGAGTGCATTGCTGTAGTCTAGTCTGCTGCTGACAAGCGCATGGGTGACCGTTTTTCAGGACTCGGTTGGGATCCACTTAAAAAATCTTCCAAAGCAGGCGGAGCATGTGGAAGCAGGAGGACGAGACAGCATTGATTTGGCGGTTCATTGAGAGCGAGGAGTCCAGGATGATGCTGAGGTTTCGTGCTTGGCTGTGGGTGTAGGGGGGGTTCTCAGTGCTGCGGGCCACCAGGAGTCGTCCCAAGCAGCGGGGGTGAAGCCCAGGATGAGGAATTCACTATTGTCTGAGTTGAGCTTGAGGCAGCTATCCTTCAACTGACCTTCAATTCAACTAAGTTCAGCATGGATCAGTAACACAGGGTTTCGTGAACACAAACTAGAGGCTTGCATATCAAGGGGGACCGTGAGGTTCCACCACAGCACATAGCATAAAGCGCTCATGGTGGTCTGCTGACGAAGTACTCAAGGAAGGTTTTAGCCCATAGAGAGGAACAGCAAAGTTGACAAGCTACAATAATGCTAAGGATGGAGCTGCACGTTTCCTAAAGGCAACACAAATGAGCAATTTCAGCTTTTTACCATTATTAGAGATCTGCTATAGTTTTTGGGATTTGGAGAAGTGTACATAACCTGGCATAACTGCAAAGATATAGCTATACGTGCCGTCTCCGTCTCAGGTTGTCAAATGGACCAAATTGAAAAATATGGGTAACATTAATTTATTTTAGGTGCTTTGTAGGGTTTTTATGATGTCTCAAGGCCTCTTAAGTCAAACATGTTGAATCAAAATTACAAAACATTTTGTTCGCATTCTACATATTCTGTGGGGTTTTGGCAAGCGTTGCACATTCTATTTAAACGATAAAAATGTTTTGACAAATGTAACAACTTTTGTGGGAAACAGGGTTCTTCAATTGTACAGTGGAATAGTCCTGTTTTGATTTCTAAGATTGCAGCACTTTGACTTGGAGAAACATGTCTTCTGGCCACTAGCATTCAACCAGGGATCCATGGACCTTCAAGGATAAACTAACTCTGGCAGTTTGCGACCAGAGGAATGAAACAGGTCAGACTAGAAGAGTTTTATCATAGGGTCATATGTGCAGATCATTTTTATGGTCTCAAACACCCCAATTGGGAATTTGTAACATCAAAAAAGCTTTATCTAATGTACCAATTGAATTTTAGGAGTTGGTAAAAGTTTCCCAACTCCTTAAATTGAATTGCAACCCCATACCAATTCAATATTTGGAAGGGCTTTTTGTAGGCATCTCAAATGCTGAGTCTGTATGAGATGTATCATTGTTTTGCAACCAAAAACCAGTCTAAAAAACATTGAAATGTTACGCTCTGCTAAGCTGGAGTAGAACTCTATTCGCAAAAGGGAAGGGTCTTTTTGGGGCCCTTTCCCCATTCTGAATGTAAAAGCAAAGTTTGTTGAAGAGTGGGCAGTGGTCCAGAGGACTACTACCAACTCACAAACAAGTTAGAAAAAATAACCACACCATTTGTTCCTTAGGGAAAATCGGCAGCATTAAACAAGCATTTGCAATGCAGCAGGACTCGCATTTACGCGAGTTTAAGCTATCGGCATTGTAAATAACAATGCCTTTTAGTTATGCTTTAAAAGGGAATATAAAAGGCATTGTTATTTACAATGTCAATAGCTCAAACTCACGTAAATGCGAGACCTATTGCATTGCAAATGCTTGTTAATATATACGTTGGCCAAAGTTGTAAGATCTTATGGTCTGGAGATCATCTCAAACACAGATGTCACACACCTGTTCATATCAAAGGGTCCTAATCCCGAACTCATAAAACCTAAATTTGGTGACTGCAAGCTGAACATCGAAAAAACAGAGATCTTGCTGTTCGGCAATGCCTACTCCTACTGGACAGTTGACTGGTGGCCGCCCGAATTGGGTGCTGCCCCCCAACCTAAAAAGATAATCAAAAACGTAGGCATCCAGATAGACGACAATCTCATTATGAAAGAACAGGTAGGGTCTACATGCAAGCCTGTTTCAGAGCCATGTGAATACTTAAAAAGGCATTTCAATAGCTACCTTTAAACTAGGAAAACTCTTACGCAGGCATTGGTAGTCAGTCGCCTAGATTACGGAGACTCTCTTATGGTGGGAGCTAATGAAACCCTGATAGCAAAACTTCAAGTAGTTCAGAATACAGCAGCTCGCCTAGTCTGTAAACTCCCTCCAGACAGTGATGGAGTGCTATAAGGTGCCCGGATGTATTTGTTGGTATTGAACTGCGGGTATTTCCCATCCCTCTGTGAGATGGAAGGGAAGTTGCCACTAAGGTATGATTGCCAATAATCTTTTGGTTGCCCTGGGTCGAGGGCATGGGCGACGGATAAGGGAAAAGGGGCCTTCTGGAACTATGCATTCTAGAGTGTTGTGCTGTAATGGAAAGTGAAAACAATTGTTGTATTGCTTGTACAATCTTTGTACTTTTTTGATTATCTTACGTCCTATATTCTCATAATAATATCTGCTTAACTCTGCTTCTTATTTCTCACTGACACTGTGTAGATAAAAGGTTACGCCTTGGGTGGACCGCCATAATCGAAGTTGTCTCTCTACTTAGGAGTCGTTTCAGTGGGGGCATGGACTTGCACGTTGTGACCGCACTATGACCACACTATGACAATAGTGCCACTTTTGCTGTTGGAGAAATGTTGTACCCTCCTGCTGGTTGCACTCAAGATGGCTGCTTGGCTTTGTTTTTTACTCAACCGACCCTGATTGTAAAGTATGTGTGAGTAAATGTGTATACAAGTGTAGTTTCTGTGAGTGTGCATATGTGTGTGTGTGTGTGTGTGTTTCTGAATGTAAAAGTCTCAGAATAGACGGCCAAGTGTGCAACCAGTATGGTAGACAGTGAACATAAAGAGCACCTTAAAATGATCTGTAGAGCTAATTAAAGCTGCATGCATTACCACGATGCCTGCAGCGTGGTGGTCATCACACATGAGAAGGAAACACTTTCCACGTAGGATCAATACAAAGACAACACCCTTCCAACCACACACCATTCATGGTGTAGCATGCTGCCTTTGTGGACATACCCCATAGGGGTGGTAAGGGCTATATATATGTTACAATACAAATGTAGCTTTTGAAGGAGCAACACTGCTTGAAAACAGGACATGCCTTTGCACTCAGCCCCCCCCCCCATCACCCCCTTCAATACTGTCCCTTCTGAAATTCCTTTTCCTGTTTTGCAGCCAGTGAGTTGTGGAGTTATGAGGGTGTAGAGGTGGCAGGGAGAAAGGCCATTCAGTCCCAATATCAGTGTGGCTAGTTCTCTTTTAGGGACATATTCACTGTGAGCACATCTGCTATTGTACTCTCACAGGCTTGCTTGTATGTCCTTTAAAAACAAACAACATTTTGTGAAACCAGGCGACACTTGTATATCAAGCAGAGTCATCAGCTCCAGCAAATGTGAACTTCTAGTTCGCAGAATCACGATGTGTAGGTATTTATAGGCAGAAAGGCCTCGATTATAGGGGGAAATCCACGGTGGCTGATTTTCTGCAGCTTTAAGGGTGGGTTTGTATGACCACGAAAAATGGATGACCCATAAGCCTGCAAGAGTAGTATTATATTATTTTATAAATATTTAAGAGATCTTATATACCAAACTTATTGGTGTTAAAAGACGCATCAACAGAACACATCCTGCGCTGTTTATGATGGAGGAAATTGCTAAGCCTGAAGTCATTTCTTCAATATTTGTAGCATAGGCTCCTGAGTACGTGCAGAGGGGGGTATTCCAAAGCTGTGTTGCCACCAGGAGAAAGTTATATCACCCACACCAAACTGATAACTCGTTCGTCGACCAATGGCAGCTTAATCAAAAAGAAGGCTTTTTGTGGAATGTACCATCTGAATTTCTCCGCCTTACATCCGCTCATATGTTGATAGAGAACCCTATGCACAGTGGTCAGCACTTTAAACTGCCTCATTTGTTCGCACTGGAAACCAGTGTAGAGACCAAAGAGTAGTGGGCACACGGTCCCCTTGATTTAGCCGCACAATCAGCTGTTCCGTGGTGTTCTGAGTTAGCTGCAGAAGAGCCATTATTGTTTCTTCTGCTCCTAGATAATTGCTATTAGCATTGTCAGGCCACACTTAAATTATAGTAGTGACTACGGTCAGAGAAGATGGGGAATGACACAAGGCAATATTATCTGTTGCCCCTTCAGTTTGAGTGCCATGTGCAAATGTGCGGAACATCCGCATAACTTTCTGCATAAGCACACACTTTGCAATTGTTTTTTTAATTCATACCTCACATTTAAACCAGCACCAAGAAAATAGAGGAGTACGTGGTACAATTTAGGTGGGGATGACCCTGGGCCATGAAAGGATAGTCATTCTGGAATTTTCCTTTGATGACGTCATCGTGGGTTTTGAGATCTATCGTTGCGACATTCTACGGATGGTCCATTTAAAATCATTCTAGGGCCAGTGTTCCTCACATATTTTCGTACAGGGCTGGGTTAACGACGCAAAAACCCAGAACCCTCACTGGAGCCGAAGGAGCTTTCTGCTGTCACTTCTGCCTGTTAAGCAACAAGCTGGCTCAGTGGAGCCGACGGGGGAGAGAAACCGAAAGCGCGCGATGCGCATGCTGCCAGCCTCCGGGAACAGGAGATGTGCACGTGTACAGAGTGCACATCTCCTGTCCGCGCGTGCCACCTCCTGTCTCCCTTCGAGACAGAAAGCGGCAGCAATAGTCTCGCAAGCGAAACAGCACATGCGCTGCATTCGCACGCGAGACCTAAAAAAAGATTATTCCATTTAAAGGCGATCACAGACATGGTGATCTGCTTACCCTAGGAGGCCATCATCCTGGTGATGGCCACCAATCAGAGCGAGCCGAAACTTCCCACCTGCCTCATTAATATTCATGAGATAGGTAATAATATGACCCACTCTGAATCAGGATTCTAAGTACAAATTAGTACAAATTTCGGTTCGTAAAATTAAATACAGATCACAAAAATCCAGGTCACATATTGCAACCAGTTTTTTGCTGCCAGTATTTAGTATATCTGGCCCTATGTCTTCTATTCAAGCCTCATAAAAACAGTAGAGATCTTCGCTACTGTCAGGTTTTCCGGTCTCTTCTCAGTTAAGTGTTTTAATGGCTAGGTGTTGGTACTTGCCATTGGTTCAAGGCCTCTTTGTCAGGTTTCTCTATATTACCCCCTTGGAGTATATCTAAGTTGGCCATTGATCTGGGTACCGAGAGAAGACCTAACCATCAGTGCCCATGCACATTTGATGCACAGTGTCACAGCCACCAGGGCCTGAATCTGTTTTACTGATATGGGGAGTTGTGATTGGTCTTTTATCCCCTCTTCTGACCTTCCCTGAATTGACATCTTTCTCGTCTGGAGTATTTTTTACTATGGAGTTCCTCCCACTGTTTAGCTAAGCACCCTTAGTACCTGCCTCTACTGCCTTTGCCTACCTCCTAGCTTAAGTTCCCCATGACCTGCACAGGAGTCAAGGAGCTACCACATGTCACAGAGTAAGAAGTTACCAGCCGGATCCAGCAGATCCGGTAGCCACATAGAAGGAAGCAGCCAATCTACAGATACTTGCAGAACTGGAGTGCATGACGCCACTGGACTGCTGCAGGAGACTGTGCTTGAAAAGGAAGAGCATATGGGAAAAGATTTTGTGTAACAGCCAGAGCTGCCGACTTTGGAACTAGAGAACCCGGTTTGAGTCTAGGCGTTAGCTCAACATCCTGTGATTCCAGGCAAATCACTTGATCTCCCCTTGTCTAAAAAACAAAAATGAATTTGTCCCTGTGTAGTGTCAGGGGTGCTCATGTAAAGCGCTCCAATACCTTTGGGTCGAGCCCACACTATAGATAAAAAATTAAAACTGCATCGGTTGGCGGTGAATAGGCCGGATACCTGGATAACTTGAAAAGTTGCTCAGTTATTGCCAGGACCCAGGAGTCTCTTGAGTGCCACAGCACAGCTGAGAGCTACAGGAGATGAGGATGTTGTGACATAGCATCACAACCTGCCTTAAGTGAGAAGCAATGGACAGTGTATATGGCTGTGGTACAGAAGACCATCTAGTAGTCCTTGTACGCCCTACCCTACAGCATTCCCTGCCTCTGGACAGAAGGCATCAGAGCCACTGGCTGCAGCAAGTGTTCCATATGAGTCTCTGGGGTATCCCTCTGATGCTTGACAGCAAACACTGAGGGCTGGAGAGATTAACCTTGTTCAACACAGTTCTATCAGGGTCAGGGCCGGCGTCAGGGCAGTGCAACTGATGTGGCCGCTCTTGGTGCTGACTTGGAGGGGGGGACTGAACCCAGGGGGGAGGCGCTGTCAGCCGTGGCCCATGCAGGTAAGAGCAGTGGGGAGGTGGGGCCAAGTGGGGGGGGGGGATTTTGACAGACGACGCTGAGAGAAAAGTAATTATTTATTTAATTTTTCCTGTCGTCTGTCGAAATCAGCCCCTCTCGACCCCTCTACCTCACTGCTCTTACCTGCACTATGCTTGCTGCAAAGAACAGATCTGTATGTTATATTGATAGTTGAGTGGATTAGTAAAGCCAGCCTTTACCAGGGCTTTAAAACAAATGGAATGTATGTGAGAGAATGGCTAAGGAGAAATGACTGGTACTTTCGCCGGCTGGCAGTGAAGGAATCAGAGGAGGAGGTCATGGGGGTGAGGGCAAAATAGGCTGTTGCACTGGGCGCCTCCAGTGCAAAAGCCGGGCCTGATCAGGGTGAAACACGGTCCAAGAGATAATGCTTTCCAAAGCTAATGGCCAATTGGATGAGCTCCCATTGTAGCATAGTGTATTACAGCTATTTCTATGAGTCTCCCCTGATTATGAGTGAAATCATTCAAACATGTCCACTTCCAAGAACCTGGTTATGCGACTAGCCCCATACATCACCATATGGATACATAAATCCTCATATTTCAAAGAGTTAGGGAAGGAAGTTTCTTCATGGGAAAAACATCTTTTTCTCCCATGAAGAAAAAAATACTTTTCCACGTTTCTGCCATGCTTTGACCAGCAAAATGTCCCCGAACGGACAATGCATACGAGTATCCGTAGTGGACCAAGAGGTTTCCTGGAAATCCATGATCTGCGTAGAGTACCCTGGCATTATCATTTGCATACATTTATATATAATTTAGACCTATGTCTGCAGTGAGTGTATGCATTATGGGTAAGTTTGTCCCCGTGTAACCAATCTGCTGACAGTGACGTTGTGGGATGACCTGGCACTATATGCAGAGTTTCTGGTAAAATGCTTCATTCATAAATGACTAGAAATAAGTTCATTTCGGCATATAGTTCACAGACCAAGGCTTCTAAGGGGTGGGAAAGTACTCCACTGTCCTGTGCAGGGTGTGTGGACGCGCCGGAGAGAGCAAGCATTTGGGTATGGAAGACTTGGATAAAAAATGATGTATTCCACCCTCTGTTGAGCAAGCCACAAGATCAGAAGCCGCTTCCACTTGGAGGCGACCCAAGAATGATAAAGCTGGCGGGGGTTGGCGCGTATTAGAGATGATGGATCTAAATGTAAATGACTAGAGATAGTCTACTAAGAACTTCTGAAAGGGAGCAATTACAGGATTTGAAAAGAAGATAACCTTAAAAAAAGTCACCTGTCTGGGCAGAAATATTGTGGAAGCAAGGAAATGACATTCAGTGTACTAGCTCAAACAAGCCTGTTTTTTTGCATTTGATAACTGCAGGATTTACCCCAATGTAGTGCTTCCCAAACGTTTTAGAACCACAACTCAATTTTTACTACAGCAAAGTTTCAGGACCCACCTCGCTTTAATGGAAATGAGGCAGGCGATTTTTTAATGTCATATATAGGGCTCCCAGCTTTACTGTATTTGTTTTTAAAACATTTCCGTCTGTATTCATCCATATTTATTTTTTGCACTTTTTAGTGGTACTTATCCATATTTATTTTATATTTTCAGGAAAAATGGAGTTCTAAAATGGTGCAGTGTCACATTTATTTAACTGATAAACATGCAGTCATATTTTTGTTTTAACAATTTAAGCAGCCAAATATAACAAAACACTACATCAACAGGTAAATATTAGCATTATGTACAAATATATGTTAACATATGCCTGTATTTAAGGGAATCTCATCCTATTTTTAAATCCCCATGGTGTTTATCTACTTAGCAGCTGGTCTGGAATTCATGAAAGTCTACAAGGAGAGTCACTCACAAGAAGCACAAATGTATGTCTTTTTCAACTTTTAATATAAATACAGTCAGAACATGGATTGATTTCTGTCTATATTTATCTGTAAAAAAACAAACAAACTGGAAGCCTTAGTCATAAAGCATCATGTGGTTGCCCACTGTTATTTGCAAACTGCACATTTTCCATTGAAATGGTCACTAGATTTGCACAGACATACAGTTTCATAGATACAATTATATTGCACACATATAATAATGTGTGGCAATCGGGTTTCAGGGAATATCTATTATGTGTGCACCACTAAGCAAAGTGTCTTGATTTGTTCTGATCCTACTAATATCTTTGTTTTCATCACACTTCAGAATTGCAAAAAAATGTGTTTCATTTTGCTTTCCAAACTGCTGTATGTGTACAGTTCATTTACAGGTATTTACATTTTGTTGTGTTGGGAAAAAATGACACCCTCCAGCTTGCCTCTTACATTTCTTTGACCCCAACAGGATTGCCACATCTTTCACCTTATTTTTCTTTCTCTGACTGCAAAGTGAGAGATGCTCGTAAACACCAGTCTCCCTCTTAGAAAATAAGGAGCAGAATACAAATCCTGACATTTGACCTCTGTCTTTGAAGTACAGAAAATGTGACACAAAAAATAGAGGATTTAAAAGTATCTTTATTTATTGCCTGGATTTGGTAACCCTCCAAAAATCGGTTCAGGCCGCAACAAGTGGGTCACGACCCAAATTTTGGGATACATTGTCTTAATGGCTTATTAATGGTGGCTGTGGAGATCAGCCCTAGTTATGGCATGGGTTCCATGTGGGGATGCAACACATATTTAAAGTCTTCGTTAGGGATCCTTACAGCATCCTGTGGTTTCCTCTACAGCACCACTGTTTCACTTTTCTCCTACGGGCACCACTGCATTGAATGTGTGTTCTTTCAGGAGTTAGGGATCTCTATTCAAGAGCCCAAACTTATTTGTCAAACTCCAGTTTCCTTTTGGGTTTCTAATCTCCATAACCAAGGATATCTGAGACCATAGAACCTCCTGAGCAGCTGTGTTTTCTCTCTTTTTTTATTTCCCATTTCCCCTCACATAACATGGTGTATAACCCTATATTAGTATTACCCAGGTTGGTGAAGGGAGGTTTGGCTTTGTCAGATTCAACCTGCACTCGGACCCAGGCACCTGTGCACTGCGGTACAACCCTTCCTTCCTCACAGAAGTGGTAGAGCGGGGCAGTGGCAGAACAAGCTTCTCTACCCCTTAGAAAAGCTACAGCGCAGGCCATGACTTCACTCCCTTCTGAAACAGCTTCATCATGAAAGTAGTGGTCCAACCCTTCATGCCATCAGCGCTAATCTGCTCCACATGGTATGGGGGCAGCAAGAGAGTTCTGGCTATGGAGCAGGCAAGGGTGGATCTGACATTAAACGTAGCTGACTAAAGGGGGCGTGGCTTGGTGGAACATGGAGTGAGCAGCAACTCCTGTGAGCACCCAACCCACCGGCCCTTAGAACTATTTAATACCAATTAACTTCAGTGTAGAAGTGAGCTAAGGGTATGCCTGAGCCAGCTATAAGTAAACAAGGAGAAGAAAATCCACTGTTGTGTAGTTCCTAGGACTCCCCCCAGGCCCTGCGCGTTTTGGATGACCTAAACTTAGGGCTTAGTGTACAGACAGACCTTGGACACCCCCACAGGATGAGTCAGCCGTTAGACCAGCTAGCTCTACAGTGCCACTATCACCCCCCTGTATTCTACAGCGTGGTAGGTAGTTTCTGGCAACCACTGAACATGACAACCCTGATTCCTATTGACGCATTATAAGCTCCATGCAGTGATATTTCTTTACACACTAAAGACCCACTTAAGGCTTTTTCGCAGTTTGAACCACTCAGAAAAACTTTCTTGTCTTTGTTCCTGCACCTATATGTGTACAGTAACTCCCAGGTTTCTCGTGTGTACCCTTTGTCCAATGTTTCATATCTGCCTACTGAGTAATATTTTAGGCAGTATTGGAATTGGAATGTCATGATTGGCAGTGTGATATAGCCATGGATTAACCATTCATAGATGGTGGCTCTGCTACAGTAAAAGGTAACTTCTCTAGTTTTTAATTGAGCAGCATGGTGTACTTCGCATATATGCGAACCATGGTCAATTGTCTATTGGTCAGATTGTAAAGCCGGAAACAGATTTGTGTCCTTAATGTATCAGCATGGAACGAGGGCAGAATGTAATGATTGAAGCGTTCAGCTTAGAAGCATAAAAGCGCGTAGCTGTGATTGCCCATGTTGTAAAATAGACACATCTTGTTCCATTATATCGATAGCTGACAACACAATGTTGCCCAGTGAATAAATACAAGACGAGAGTGTGGTCATGCCATTGTCTACCACAGCTAAGGCCTTTTCGATGTTAATTTTATCGATTTCACGTAGTCTCTCAGCAGCTTCCTTTTGGGAGATTTTCCACGGTTCATTGTAGATGGCATACACAAAGAGTTTCCTACGTGGTTTTTTGGGACCTAACAAGAAATCCCTAAGATACATGTTGTCTGACAAAAGGGACAAGTGTTGTTTCACCTGTGATAGTGTTAAGGTCTTTAGCCAATCTAGGTACAACTTCCCAACACTATAGGAAGTCACTACCCCTGGGCCGTCTATGTGTACCTAGCCTGGGTCGGGCCTATTGATACTGAACCCTTCGGTGGTACCCTTGAATCTTGAGTTACACATATTTTTGTCTATGGGCCAAACCAACCAACCCTTCCAATCGGGAGATGGTGAATTGCATGTTTTTTTACCATTTGTCCCTTTACTTATTAGCGTGTTATTTGAAATACCCTTACTAGGAGTGGGTGAAGGGATGCTCGATGTTTTCAGGTCTTTGATTTTTGCAAACCCATACCAGGTAGTCTGTTGCACTGTTCTATTCAGAAAAATCATTTATAATGGTATTTGGCAAGCTCCAAATATTGCCTCAGTTCCCTGAACCTGCCACTCTCTTGTCTCCCAGATTGATTTTGTGTCTATGGTGTCTCTCCAGTAGTCAAACCCCGGTATAGACAGTTGGTAGATAAAAGGTACTGAATATATCAGCTTTGTGTTTGTCAGCATAATTTTCTTTGCAGTTGCATTAGTCCATGCAAGTTTATAGTAGAATGATTCTAGGTCTGATGGGTTGAACCCTGAAAAGCATGCAAACTTCTGTGTGAATGTGGCAGAACTATCTTTTGGTGGTGTTGAGCAATGTTCCCATTGATGATACATATTAGCAGTGCATGGTACACTCACCCTATGCAAAAATTGATGACCATAATGCAGGTAACAAAACATGGTATCGTATTCAGTTGTATCTTCATACAATTCCCTGTAAGAAAATGCAGCAGATTGTTCTAAATCTGTGAGCATAGTATTTACAGTTTCAATGTCCCAATCATTAGAGAGTGTACTGGGGGTATTGAAATCATTTAAAGAGATTTTGAACAAATGTAGAATCTTCAAATGTTCGGTGGGGCCATATACATCATACGATACTGCGTCCCAAACAATACCATCAGGTATTAGAATTGCTCTAATGTTCACCAGGCACAAGTCTCTTTGTTCACGATGTGATGACGTATGTGGTTTCAGGACCAAGTTCACAGATTGTACTGCAGAACGTTCTGAGAGATAATGTCCATTCAAAAGCAGTCACTGTGCCAATCCAAATCAACAGATATACTACCCCTATCGCAAACCAAATATGCAACCAAGGTGGCACTAAGTAAGTCTTTTTGAGAAAAAGATAGAATTGGCGAAATTTTTCTTTCTTTGAAGTTAGCGGCGTTTGATCAGGTTCACTTGGATCTGAAGAAAAATCATCGAAGTTGATGAAGTAGCCAGACGCAGATCGATCTATCTTTGGTAGCTCAGCAGGTTTTGTAAAACTGGCAGATGTGTCATTTGAAGGCACATTAATGTAGAAATCATTGTTGGGACGAATTGCAACTTGCACTGTTATTTCTTCTTGATGCTTTACAATTTCAACTGGTGTGATTTGTTCTCCATTATTCGTTACTCCCTCACTCTGTGTTGCGGAGTCTTGACACGTTATCAGTCTTTCCATCAGAATTTCCTGTAGAGTAGCAAGAGGAGATCTACGGCTACTCAGGGCCCCACGCGGCCTACTGTTGAGAATTGGCCACATGATTCGGTTTGATCAGATCAATGGAGACAAATCTTTTTTCTTTTTTGCCGGCAAGAGGTGGGAGAAGTACTGTTTTTGTACCAACTACCGCTAGGACAGGTACCGCGGTTCTGTAAGATGGCCCAAACTCTCTTCTGTCCACGATCTTTTTCCTGACCAGGTCCCCAATCTGCGGGACCCAGGCAGGTCTTGCCTGAACTGGTTTCACTTCCCCAGTGTAGGTTCGTTTGACTTGAATGTTGCTTTGTAGTGCTCGGAATTCATTGAGTTCCTGTAAGACAGCCAAACAGTCATTCAGTTCAAATGGATTTGCATCTGCCACTGTGCTGGCACAATCGAGATCAGGTGCCCACATTCTTGTCCCAAACATGATTTCATAAGGGGTACGGCCTCCCAAGGACTTTTTTGGCATGTTGGTGAGTGCCCTCTGGATCCCATAAAGGTAGTTGACCCATGTACCACGACGCATAATGCCCTTGCTGTTAAGGATTGCTTTTGGTCCCGGTTTTTCCTCTCCACTACCGAATTTCCCTTGGGATGGTAGGGGGTGGAGTACCAAAAGGCCACGCCCATACCTTCCATGACTTCCTTGTAAGCCCTAGAGCTAAACGCAGGACCACCGTTGGAATGTAACGTGCCAATTGCGTATGTCCCGATGAAGACTCACAAATCCTTTATACAGTTCAATCGTCAGCTGAGCGCTGGGGCCAAACCACAGGAATCTAGAGCAAGAATCCACTGCCATCAAGATGTACTTGTAAGCCCCATCTGAATTTAAGGGGCCGCATTGGTCCAAATAAACACATGTGAGGGGTCTGTCTGAACTCAGTAATGGGGTTTGTGGTGGCTTGTGAATATCACACATCAGGACACATCAGGACATAGTTCTTTGTTTGTTTTAGCAGTCCCGACCACCAGTAACGCTGCTTGAATAATGAAATTGTCAGAGTGTCTCCTGTGTGTCCTGAGCCCAGACCCTTGTGGGTAGCTACTATTAAACCTAATCTGTGATCTTTGTTTGGTATTACTCCACCCCCCACTCCTGGAATTTGAGCACACAGTGTGTTATGCGCATCTAACTTATAGAAGTACTTGAGTGGAAAGCCTTTTGGCAGGACGGGTGAGCCGTTCTTTGAGCCATTGATAGCTACTATTACATCTCTGTCTATTCTTGTGTGTGAACGAGTGATTTCAACCTTGGCGGCTTCATCCGCCAATGAATTTCCTTCAATGTGTATGCCAACATGCTGATGACTCACGGTGTGAATAATTTGAGCCCGTGGCAGGCCTGCTCTCAGCTTTGCCACTTGTTCCTGTAACAATTTATGTTTTATTATGCCACCCTTGGCGTCTCTAAACCCGTTCTGGCCCCAGTAGTGAAGATATTCATTGTAAGATTGCACACAGTAAAACGAGTCACACACAATCAGTGTGGGGAATTCCCGATCCGTATACAGTAGTGCTAGTGTCTGGGCTTTTAGTTCTGCCAGTTGCGAGGTACAGTCTCCTAGAGATTGTGTGGTCGTATTGCTAGGGTGGAACTTACCATCCCCCATCTGACCTTTCACTATAGCGCATGCACCACTTTACTGCTGTGTGCTTCCTATGGCAGGTTGCGCAGAACCGTCAGTAAAAATGATGCATTCGTACTGATCTAGAGGCAAGATTTCACTCGGGAGAGGATTTTCTTGTTCGTACTGCAAGAATGTTTGTGTTCTAAGTCTTGGATCGTATCTATATTCTACATCTGTAGAAGTGAGAGAATTAGCCCATTGTATCCATAGTGGACACAGGGCTTTTCCAATTGGCATGCTGGCTTTAGTTCTCGCTACTAAAGTCGGTATTGGAGTAACAACAATGATGTGTTTCCCCTGTGCCAGAGCTCTTTCTCTCACTACAGCAGTCTGTACTGCTGTCAGAATTAATTCTGCTGCTGCAAATCTATGTTCAGCATTTGTGTACAGATGAGTTTCATATGCGATAGGAACTGTCTCACCTTCATTGAACGTGATGTAAGCATACCCTGATAACCCAGGGACGAACCGTATTACCAGGTTGTGGACTGTTACTCATGTCTGCAAGTGTTTTGAAGCTATCATGTCAGCTTGAGCTGACCGTAGAGTGTCTGTATGTATTTGAGTCCACTTGTTTGCTGTGAAATCAGGTTTGATTAAGTCGTAGAAAGTTTGACGCTTTCTGCGTAGTCTGGAATGTATGTTCTGCTGAAATTTAAAAATCCTAAAATGGATTGTCAACACTTCAGAGTCCTTGGAGGCTGGATTAGTGTGCACTTTTCTAGAAAGTTTGTGGCCTGGCTTTTGCCTTCACTTGTTCACCCTGCACAAGCGTTCAAGTAATTAATCATCCGTCAGATAAATATCATCTACATAGGACACTGCCTCTTCATCGCAAATTTGGAATAGCTCTGACACTCTTGCCGAAAATAACCCGGGGCTGTTCTTATAGCCTTGGGACAGGCGACAAAGCAGATGCTGAGTGCCGAGGGCAGAAAATCCCGTCAAATATAGGCTTTCAGGAGCTATCATTTGGCAGAAAAATCCATTCGAGATATCTAGTGTTGTTTTGTATTTCTTCTGCACAATGTTATTCATCAATGCAGTGCGGTTTGCGTTATGAACTGCAAATGTTTTTGTGTATGTATTCAAGTGTCTGTTATCTAAAACCAAACGATATTTGTTGTCAGGTTTCATTACAGAAACAAAGGGTTGTTCATTGACGAGGTGCAAGTTTCAATCACACCTTAGTATTCAAGTTGGTCTAAGATTTCTTTGACCTGTTTCTTTGCCTCATTTTTAATATGGCACTGTCTCTGTGGAGTTGGAGTATTTTTTCATAGGATTTCATGGTGTTTGGACTCCACGTCTCACCCTACATGGTTGGGGTATAATGCTGGAGCTAGCGCTTGCGCCCACTCCCACCCACTCCCGCGCATATGAGTGTTTTAAGGAAACAGGAACGAGGTTGGAAAAAGCAGGCAAACTGATGCTTTCAGCTTTTGGGCAATCCATTATAAATTCAGGTGGCCATTCTTTTCCTGCTAACAGGATGTCATATCCAAATGTCAAATTTTCCCAAAAAAGACCTTTAATTTTCCTTGAGATGTCCCCTTCTATTTGGAAATTAATTTTGTGTAGACGATGTGGGATACTCAATCGTGTATCTGGTATTTCCACCGTGATATATTCATTCAATACTGCTGTCACTAGAAATTCCAGCAGGTTCAGGCGAGCTATTGTTACTTCTGCCACGCTGTCTAGCATCGTCAGAGCCCATTCCCCATTTAGAAGCTGAGTCCTCAGTAATCTGGGCATTACTAATTTTTAAGCCAGCTACTTTCTTCTTTTTGAATTGAGTCTTTGTTTTAGGTTGCTCTTCCTGTTTGATAATGAATTCTGAAGTGTGAAGTTATCCATTTTTCCCTTGGTAGATCTTCAACTTTGTGTTCTGACCGTCCTTGCCTCTCTGAGCTTTTTGATGAACCCTGAAAGGAACTAAAAGAACGTGGTTAACTAATATTATCACAATTCCTAAGGTTGTACCTCTTTTCAGAGGACTCCTGTTGTGGAGACCCACCCTTTGATTGTGAAGTATTTCTGCTGTTATTATTTTTAGGTTGACTGTTATCCCATTTCTTTTTAGAAGAAGTGGGTGCTTGCTTTGAGTTCTCTTTTTCAGAATTATTCACCACTAGTGGTTTCCCAAACTATCTCTGCCTAATGAAGCATAGGTGTCTTCGATAATTTTTGGTAATGTCCACTCCTGATTGGCAGGAGTTTTTTCCCTTAGGCATTGCTGTATAGCCACCGCTGCTGCTTCCGCCTTAATATTGCTCAGCATAATTGCCAAGACTTGGTAAAAAATAACCATCAGTTTCATCCCCAAATCCAGGGCAGGGCCCGCCCCGTACTCATTCTGTATCTGTTAATACCTCAGGAATAACTGATATGGTTGGGGTATCATGTATTCTGATATATACAGCAACAAAGATTGTTCCCCATGTGCTACAACCCTCAAATGAGGGAACCATTCTCATTGGCAAGCAAATTGATAACATTGTATGTTTTTCCTGCGGACCCGTATGGTGAAATGCTGCTTCCAGCTGTGCTATTTTTTGAGAAATCCAGAAAGGTACTTGAGCCCTTCTTGATGGGAACACACCCATTATTGCTTTTAGTGTTTGTGGACCAATTATTGGTGTGGCTGGGTCTGGACTATCCCAGGTGGAACAGCTCTCGCAGGTTGTAATGTGAGTGTTCGCATGATGCACTGGAAAATATGTCTGTATAGCCTAACTACTTCTTTGTAAAGTGTATGCTCTTTCCCTACTGGGAGTGTTTCTATCTCAGGATGTGGAGTGTAAGCCGCTAAAACCGGCTATGTCGCTCCTCCTATGCTGAGCGGACCTAGTCTTACGACTGAAGTTGTGTGTTTTAGGGCGCCTATAAACCAGTTTTTATTTTCCTGGTAAGTTAACGGGACTCCAATGTCCTCGTATGGTATGTATTCTTCTGGTGGATCCACTTCAATGTATTCATGACATATACGTGTCTGTGAGCAGCCATCCGGAAGCATTGGAAGAAAGGAATGGCGGGACCTCTGACTTCTTTACCATGTCAGTATGTGGTATCAGCGGCCGGGACGATCAAGGCGGTCACCGGCCTCTACAAGCGGCTCACCCAAGAGATCAGGCGCCCCTTGGAGAGCCTATGTGTCAAATGGGAAACAAACCTTGGGATGCCCATAGAGGAGAAGCCGTGGGAAGCACTGGTAGAAAGAGCATGGAAGTGTTCCGGAAACGTGAGATTCCAGCAAATCCAATTCTATGTCCTCCACAGAGCATACCGCACTAAATTAATGAATATTTTGGGACTCGTACAGCCTGTCCACGGTGTAAATTAGAAAATGCAGAATTTTGCATATGTTCTGGGAGTGTCCATTATTGGAGGGGTTCTGGAGAGCAATATCGAATAAACTAGGAGAAAGAATGGATAGAGACAGCACACTGACCCCGGGATATTGCTTAATACACTGGTTCCCACATACTGCCCGCAATAAAGTTACCAGCAAATTCATTCACCTGGGCTTAGTCCTGGTTAAGCGAGAAATTACCAGTCACTGGAAGGCGGCCAGCGCACCTAACATTTCAAGGTGGCTGCGGGAATTCCCAAAATGGGCTGACTGTGAGGGGATTATTAGGTTGCAGATGGCCCAGAGAACAAGTAATGAAAAAATGCTAGACAAGGCGAGAGCATGGGTGGAGTTAGTGGACTTACTCAAGCACCTGACTGATGATACCGACCCACCCCTTGAGTGAGGAGAATTGTGTGTGGGGATTGAAACATGGCCTTACCTGAGCAAGTAGCTTGGGGGTTTGCACGCATGTACTATATAGTGGCTCCCCTATGTGGACACCTTCCTACTTGAATTATGGAGCCAGATGCCTTACATGGCTAAATACTATGCTCCACTGAAAAGATGGAGCGACATGCCTGAAAAAGGGGGGGGGTGGACAGGGGATGGGGGGAGTTTTGTTATTCTACTGGTTGTTGAGATAGTTGAGAGTGTGGATTGGAACAGACACTTGAGATGCCGATCCCCCGGCATAGGGATTTAGAACACAGCTCTCCTGAGAACTCTGATAGGATCGATGAACACAGTTGCCCTTTGAGAAGATGACCACATGTGGCGAGAAGCCGTGAGTAGCAATATAAGACTGCAAATATGATTGTCGATAACTGCTATCAGCAACGTGATGGACACTTTTATATCCCTTTGTATTGATTCTACTTGATATGCTGTCACTGAATAAAATGTGTTTACAAAAAAAATGAAATATATGTGTCTGTTGATCTGCAGGTGGGAATTACTCCCAGGAATAGAATACCTCTGGTCTGAACACCTTGTGTGCCTTAATCACGAAGGTAACATGGTCAACTGTTGTAGGTAATCCATGTTCTAATAATTTCAGAGTTAATGCCTGTGGGCAGTTTTCTGTAATGTTAAGGGCATTAGCAAATTTATCTCCTTCCTCACTTCCACTGCTATTTGCAGATTCAGTCATTTTGGAATGAGAAGCAAGCAAACACTTAAGAGATGGGTTTTGCACAATATGGGACATTTTAGTCCGTACAAGTTGCCTAAGACCTTCAGGCAATACACAGAGTGTGCCTGCTCAGCTGAGGCGGATTAACCTTCCCACTTCAGACGTCTCTGAAAAATGTGAGTAGGATGTCTGAGAAAGCACGATTGAACTACCCAGATTTTACTGTTAATATAAGAACCGAACCAACATTGGCGGCGCCATGTCGTTGAGTTCATAGGACCCCCAGGACCTGTGCGATTTGGATGACCTAAACTGAGAGCTTGGTGTGCAGACAGACTCTGGACACCTCCACAGGATGAGTCAGCCGTTAGACCAGCTAGCTCCACAGTGCCACTATCATCCCCCCCCCTGTATTCTACAAAGTGGTAGGTAGATCCTGGCAACCATTGAACATGACAACTCCGATTCCTCAGGTATCATAGAAACAATACGGTATATTTTGTTCAGTCACAGAATACATAGAATGACGATTGGTATTGTTTCAATAATTATTTATTGGTCAAGCGTCAGTCTAGTGTGAAACATGTTAGCTGTAACAATCAAAAGACAGGAGCAGACAAATATAATCGCTAGTATCAATATCGTAAAAAGTAGATGCATTTCTACCATAGTGCTAATAAGATTAATAAAAACATATTACATAATACAATAGTGTTGGCATATTACTACGATGCGTAGCCTACCTAACCGTGCCTAGCCTAGAGGTGTAGGTGAAGCATGTATGTGTAAGTGCTAGGATATGTCCTAAGAGAGCCTAATATAGCCAAGAATCCCTCAGGGAAGTGCTAACCCCTCACCTAATGGTTCTGAATGAAGGACCGAGTCTCTGCGTCGAGGATGGCACCACACAAGGGATGTCAGATCTCTGCTTGTCAAAGGATCAGCTGGCAGAGCCTCGTCTCAGCTTGGAAGGAATTCTCCTCTGTCTAGTAAGGGTGAGTAAGGGTCTTTTATACTAAAGTGGTCACCCCGGGATTTTTCTAGAATCAACATGTTTTGAAAATCTTCGCTAATCCCCTGCTAATCCTTTTCTAAACAAACATGATCATGCACAGCTGGCTGTTGGCCATGAATGAAAAAAGTGGTGACCCTTGTACAGAATAAATCTACCGTGCCTGTGGACATGTTTGTGTACGTCAGGGACAGGGATTAAGATATGGTACCATGCCCCGTACCAGGAATAACTAACGAGATGGAACCCTCAATCCTGGTAGTGGAGTTAGTCATTGGTTCCTGCTGTGCAATTGTTATATTGTTATTGTTTAATTTTTACTCATACTATATGATCTTTACCCTTGTGATTGTGGCATACGGACTGGAAAGATATATGAAGAGTGGGTTTGAGATCCTAGAGTAACTTACACATTGTAATACAATTCGAATTATTAACACCAGTGTAAACTATGTAAAAAAGAAAAAGAATAAAATGGAATGCAATGATGTTTGTGATTAACAATGCAGTATTATAAAAAAATAAGTTACAAAAAAAAAGATATGGTACCAAGAGCCTGATGTCGGAGAACCAGTAGCAAGCTACTAGGCAAAAGGTCACATATGTAAGAGCCTTATATCGTGTGGATGGGACACAATGTATATAATTGGTATGTACATGATGGGACTAACCTAAGGGATATGATAGCACAGTGATCACAGTCTGGAGCAAGATTTTAGCGGATAGAGGTGGGTTGTGTTGATGCAGAGATCTAAGATGGCAACAGCTGATGCACAGCAGCAGTGACGGAAGGCCAAAAACACAGATGCGGTGGACAATATAACTGCTGAAAGGGTCTTGACACGGAAGTGCCGCAAACAGGGGCAGAGGATCAAAGTGCAGTACGCTATCCTGGAGACCATGGTTCAAGGGACCACAGGAAGGAAAGACATGCCCAGCCCATGGGATTCACCTGCACATTAACCACAGAGTGCTAAATGCCCTTTGATAGTGCATGAAAATGGAGTCAGATTGGAAACCCTCACTGCAGGCAGGAGATTGGGGAAGCTAACGTAGAAAAACAGTGAGCACTAATGAGTGGCATAGCATAGGGAAGGCCATGAGGCTGGAAACAGAAGGAGTTGGTCGGCCAGGCACCTGGAAGGAAGAGGCCTTCTGAGGGTCAATGAGGGGCATTATCCCTCTCTATTCCTGGCCATTACAGGGTCCCTGTTTGCATGTAACTGCTAATGTTAGACATATGGGGGCTTTCAACTTGTTAGGGAACTCACATGCCATGGCAATGGCCCTGTGGAAGTGAACTCAATAGACTCACAGCATAAGCAGTAGAGACTTCGGGTGAGAGCAAGGTGGCGAGTGGGCTCGGTGGGCCCCCCAGCTAGCCTCTCACATGGTGGACCAGTAATAACTGAGCATAGACAGTCTTGCTGAAAACATCTACACACATGCTTCTTGCATGGCTGCGTAATACATCATGGTATCTAGAAGTGTCCTAGAACCAGGATGAGGGAATCACTTTCCTGACACATCAGACAAACATCGAGGGGGCAACGTACCTACCATAGACAAATGGCCAAGAATGGTAGTGTCTAACTGCAGGGACTCCTCAATATGCATAATCGCTAACAAAGGCCCTCAGTAATATCCCTAACTCACTCAACACTGGGAGACAGAACTCTAACAAAGACCAGGTTGATTAGGTGGGCAATGCACTCCACATCACAGAGGGCAGACTGACAAGGCTGAAGCCTGCCATAATGTCAAGGATACACGCTCTTAGAATGCTCTGAGGGATACACAAAAGTACAAACTGGATATGATTTTAGAGGCAATATCATCCACCAGAGAGGCACTTGAAACCAACATTGACGAAGCAATTATAGACATTGGGTTATTAATAGATGAACATAGAAAACTTGCAGACAGTGTTAAAAACACCAAATCTACCCAAGCTCAACTTCAGCCATTGCCAAAAAACTGTATAGCATAATAGAAGATCTCACCAATCACGTGAGATACTTGGATGGCCAAGCCAAGGATGTTGAAGGAAGATCGAGGAGAAATAAAATCAGAATAATTAGTATCCTGGAGGGCGTGGAGGTCAGAGACATTGTGGATGTCTTGGAATCTTGGGAAGAAAGAGAGTTGGTTCCATCAGCACTGAAAAAGTGTTATATGTTATTCAGGGAGCATAGAGTCCCATCAAGGGATCTGTCTGCAGGAGCACCATCTAGACCAGTAGTAGTAAAACAAATGCCTACAAGGACAGAGACACTTCCCTCCATAAAGCACACACACATGACATTCTGAAGATTGAAAACAGAATTGTCCGTGTATATTCAAACTACACACCACAGCCAAACAACAGAGAAGGGCATCCTTCATTGCTATCAAAAGGCATCTCAGAGCCCAGTATTTGCAGTACAGGTTACTTTTTCCAGCAAAGCTGAAAGTAATCAAAGACAGAAAAACGTTATTCCTTCTGGTGCCTGGAAAAGTGAGAGATTGATTAGACAAAATGGGTCAGATTCTACTGGTGTACCACAAAGAAAAAAACAAAAACAACACTAGCCACTGCATACCCACCCCTCCAGGCAGAGACAGAAAAAGAGACTGCAATTTCTTCACCTGTGCCCACGAGCAGAAACACTGAATTCCTGAAGTGCTGGTATCAAACTTCTGGGCGGCCCAAGATGGCCGACCAAACAGTCTTTGCGTACTCAGGAATGGGCAAACCACTCCTCCCCTGCCCTGCTCAAAGAGCAAAGCAGCTCTGTCCACTTGCCCGCCCGCAATGCGCAAAGGAAACATAAAATGGGAATAACTTTGGCTTTCTCGCACTGCGAGAAAGCAGTGGGGCGACGCTCCTCCACCATAGTGGAGGAGCCGTCCCTGTGAATATGCACCAACAAAAGACCAAGTTGTATTTTTAGCAGAAATGCCCCTTAACTAGCACTGTGATCACTAACACCTCTGATCCTGGTGGTTGTGGGGATTTTAGTGCTCTCTTTAACTTTATTTTGGACTGATCATATCTTCTACTTTTTCGTACCCAGACAGAGATAGCAGCACAAGCAAATTGGGTAACACAATGGAATCTAGTTGACATCTGGCGCTGACTACACCTAAACACAGAAGAGTTTTCCTTTTAATCCCCAGTCTATGACCTTATTGTTCAACTGGACAGATTTTTATGCACACCAGATATTAATCCTCTAGGACAAACGTTGAGGGGATCAGGCTACACTCTGGTATACCTATGTGGAGACTTTTGTAGTGTAGTTCCTATATTCCCAATAGGCTCTGCGCATTGGAATAATATAAACAGCAGTTTAGACGTAGGACTGAGGTCATATAGGTCTCTACTGACTATATTAGACTTAATTAGGTTTGCCAGCTAGCTCAGAGGTCACTAGAAACTTTCTCGAATCTTCAGGAAAGAGTTAACTCTCCTGATTTAGACAAGAAGGGATTAGCTTCTGACAACCGCATAAACATGACAACTTTGCTCCCTCAGAATAAAGAGTATATCTCTAGAGTCGTGTGAAAACAATACACAGCTATTTCACTCAGTCAATCGTGCATAATTAGTTTCACCAGAGTGCAGAGAAATAGAGAGACGGGCGTTTTCAATAAAAGGTGTTATTTATTGAGCAGTCTTCTTTCTCATGCAAGAGAAATGAATTGCCACAATTGCAATACTTATCATGAAGTAAAGTGCGTACAGTAAAAGGAGTATTATGAAATAGTACTGTAAAAGCATTGACATGGTTTCTTAGCCATATGATACTTTAAAACGGATAAAATATATACATACATAAAAACATTGACTAACGTACTCAACTGGTGCTTCTAAGATACGCCTACCCCGGTGTACCTGACCTAAGCCTAATACGTGGGAAGGAGTAAGTAAGTTGCAGTTTGAGTTAAGTTGGTTTTTGCCAAGAATCTGAATCAAGAAATCTCTTTAAGGGTGTAGTCAGCAACGTACCTTGGTTCTAGAATGTCGGAGGTCTTGTATCTCTCTCTCAGGATTCGATCTCCCAGAAACCCGCAAGGGTGACTGGAAACACCGGAGCTGGATTTCTCGGCAGGAGAAAAGACAGCGTCTCGCTCAGTGCATCAAGGGAGGGTCGGCTTCCTTCGGCTCTCGCATCAGCTGGGCATCGGGCAAGTAGATAGCCGCTCTGCTCCAAACCACCGTGTGTTTGCTTAAGGCAACGTTGGTATATTTATACCTGAAAGGTGCCGTGTTTGACGTTGTTAAAAGTTAGGCTGAAAACCGTCAACATTATCGGCGCCCTCTTGCTCTCCTTAAACCTTTTGTGCGCGTAAAACAGCCGCCATTTTGGACACCATGGCTTCCCTGCTCTCGCCGAGAGCCAGCGCGTCTCTCTCTCTCTCTCTCCTAACTTCGCTGGCAAACCCCCCCTGCCTGCACCTGCCTTGAGTCATAAACCCCTCTTCGGCGCTGCTCTGCCCCAGGCCCTCATCCTGTTCCCAGCGCGACATCTCCCTGCTTCCCCGTCATGACCTCCGGCCCTTTTGATGCAAACCCCCTTTTCCCCGTGTGCCCGTCTGTCTTCCCCGTTCCCAGGCCGACACCTAGCTCTGCCGATACCAATCTCTTGCCCCTCCCCATACAATAGGAAGCTTCCCTCCTCAAAGGACCCCCGAGATGATCAAAGCCCCCCCCCCATCCCACAAGATCCGATCGAAACCCGCGCACTCCGTGAATCGGCGGAATACCCAGCTGCGCAATGATCATCACCTGTTGTGAACGGGGCGGGGACTTCCACTGTAGCCTTGCATGGGAACGGGCTGGGAAAGGGGGGGGGGGGTTCTGAGGATGTCTTTCCGTACATCAAAGTATCAACGAGAATGTGTTACATGTAATAAAGAGATAAACTCGTGTATAAGAGGCCAGGCCTCAGGGATGCAGTTAGAGCACCTCAGAACGATACCTTCTGTCCGTTTCGTTGTGTTCTCCTCCGGAGAGAATAAAAACCTTGTTTCCTGCCTTCCAGTCTCCAGCGCCTGCCTCTTCAATAGTTTAACTTCTTTGTGGGTTCAAGAGGCGACATCGCCGGGCAATAATTAAGGATCTTATATTCTGGTTGGTAGTGCCCCCCCAATTTGTATTTTTCCACAATTGGCGTCCCAAGCGTGGGGCCCATCAGCGACCCATGGATCCAGTGGGAGAGGTCCTGACGACAAAGTGAACGACTGCAACGATCGGGAACGCGTCTGTCCGATAGACCCTCGTCTGACAGCCGATCATCCGAACTTCACTGGTTCCGAACAGACCTCTCTCGAGTGATCTACGGTCCTGACTGGGAACCATCAGGAGTGCCGCGAGGATAACGAAGAAGAGAGGACGATCGGGCGCTGGATTCGGAAGTCAGGAAACTGTCCATGCGGTCCGGGTAAGGTCGTGTTACCACGACAAATTGCGAAAAAATTGCTTGATTGTTAAATACTAGTATTACTCTTTTTGTTTATTTGGAGATTCACTGTCTGCAAACGGAGAAACAACAGGCTCTCTCTTTGCAAGCAGTGGAGGATAGGTAGGGCAGACAACCGTGCTTATTTTTCCCCCCACTCAATAGTCACCTGAAACTGAGCTGTTGTTCACAAATTATTGTTTCCTGGAGATTCCCTGTCTGCAAACAGGGAAGAGACCACCCTTTTTGCAGATAGTGAAAAGGGTAGGTAACGCAGATCTTTGCGGACCTACTCATTCTCCCCATTGCTATTTGTCGGTCTTTTGTTATCTTGATCCATGAGGGATTCACTGTCTGCAAACGGAGAAACAAAGGTCTCTCTCTTTGCAAGCAGTGGAGGATAGGTAGGGTAGCAGCCGTGCTTATTTATTTCTCCCTCACCCTATAATTGCTTGAAACTGAACTGTTGTTCGCAAAATTATTGTTTCCTGGAGATTCCCTGTCTGCAAACAGGGAAGAGACCACCCTTTTTGCAGATAGTGAAAAAGGTAGGTAACGCAGATCTTTGCGGACCTACTCATTCTCCCCATTGTTATTTGTTGGTCTTTGGTTATTGTGATCCATGAGGTATTCACTGCCTGCAAACAACGTAGAATAGAAATATTCTGTCTAGTCTTTGCACCTAGTGATAAGATAGGCAGTGCTGACTTTTTAGTCCCTCGTTACGAGCCGTCATGTCTGTCTTCTCCCCATTGATTGGTAGCCTGTTTAGCCCGGACCGCTTATTAGAGATGGACCATCCAGCCCCACTGGAGGGCACCCCTAATAAGGACATGTTCATGAAGCATGGATTGACCGCTATTGCCTATAGTAAACTATGGCATAAATATACAAAACAGGGTCAAGAAAGTCAATGGCCCCTGATAGGATCCTTCGATGATGATAAAATAAAAACGCTAGAAACTGCCCTAGGTAAAAACAAGACAACACCTACTATGCTTGATAGCTTCGGCATGTGGCGAAAAGAAACTGAACAGCGTAAAAAGAAAACTGAGAGTAGGTTGGAAAAAGAGCTGCAAAAAGCAGCCCACCTAGCTGCTCAGAAACTAAAAAAGGAGATAGAGGAAAGAGAGAAAGCTAAACAGAAACTAGAAAGGGAAACGCCAAGCCAGTGTCCGGTTAGAACCCCCTCCATGCTCTACCCTGATTTACCCTCGAAACGACAAGCCAATGAGGACCTGCTGTTAGGTCCCCCTATCATCTACATGCCCCCTCCATATGCCCCTTCTCGACCCTTGGCGCAGCACGCGCCACCTCCAGGTACAAACGAAGGTACCACCGCAGCGTCGGCCCCAATGGCCTCTGTGCCAGCCGAACCCCTTGTATTAAAACCCGCATCAACGGCAACGTTAGACGAGCATGAGACTCGAGGGCCTGACCTTGCAAGAACAAACAGATTAGACAAAGATGAGCGAGCGGGGATCGACAAAATAGCAAGGACACTGGTAGAAAGGAAGGATGATGAAGAGTACATCACAGATATGTTCAGCTCGTATACAGGGAGTCACAGGCGACATTTTACCGTACGACTGTGTTATCATGTCTTGAATGCATACGAGGACCGATATCGAGACAAAGTCCCGAGAGCCTAAGGACTCTGTACCGGAAGGTCGATATCGGGGATGAGGGCGAGTGTGATGTGTCGGACCTCCTTACGCGTACGCTTGAGGTTTTCCGCCACCTCACTGAACGAAAGCCGGGAGCTAAATCCGCGGCCCCCGTAGTGACCGAACCACCAACCGAGCAATCTAACACCATGATGCCGATACGTGAGGCTGCCCCTTACTGGGTTCCTCCTCGGGGTACAGGGACTCACGATGATGCAAACAACCAAGATGCGAAGGGAAGGGTAGTATACAACTGGGTCTACCAGCCATGGGACCGGCAAGAGATACTGACATTCCGGAAATCTCTACCCGACCTACGTAAAAACCCCACTGCCTTCTATACTGAATTGGGTACAGCCCTGGGTTCAACTATCATGACCCTGGCTGACATCGACTTGTTCTTCGGGTTATGTCTACCAGCTGATGTGTGGAAGCAAATCCGGAAAGTCGACCACCTTGAGCTGTTCGGACATACCTGGCCACAACTCGATGACTTGGACAAACAACGGGGACCAGGGCAAAAGCCGTTGAAATCCATTCTAGACCTCCCAGATAAAATTGTAGAGAAATTAAAAACCCTAATCCCAGAAAAGAAAGTGGACTGGTCGATAGTAACAGCCTGTCGCCAAAAACCCCAGGAGGATGTATCGGAATACTTCTCCCGGTTTGAAACGGTGTTCTCCGATTACAGCGGCCAGGACATGACCACTGCAACCGGACACCATCTGTTTGTCCAGAATTATGTTAAGGGCCTATCATTGGACATCTCCCAGAAACTACAGGCCAGCGAGAGTAGTTGGGCAGCCTCCAAACCTACAGCGATTCTCCAAATGGCCCAATATTATGAGCATCAGAAAAATGAAAACGATAGGGCGACAGAGAAAAAGAAGAAAGACTTAAAAGAGAGGGTGATGATTGCCAAACTGCAAGGGGTGACTATAGGACGAGACCAATACCGGGGAAACTACCAGACAAACGTCCCTAAGACTGCATTTCCCCAGGACCGCACTCTGACTCCCTACAGTGGACGCACAGACCTTAGAGATGACCAGTGCGCTTTCTGCAAAGGGACTGGCCATTGGAAATCCCAGTGCCCAGTTCTCCTGGAAATGATCAGGAACAGAGACCTCAGGGATGTAGCAAACGGACCGAGACCTAAGGGACCACAACGAGGGCCTCCGAATGACGCGACTAATGACAGATCAAGCAGACCGAATACGTTCGATCGACCCAGACAGAACCAATATCAACAATCTGACTATGACGACACTCACACCTTTGCATAGGACAGCCAAGGGCGAGGGAGGGATCCAGTCGAGCTCTATGTTGACCAGCAGGGCCCTTATGTCACTGCTAAGGTCCTGGGTACCAAGTCTCCATTTCTGGTAGACACTGGCACAACACGTATGTACGTGACCAGGTCACAAGCAGAAAACTGGACTGACGCCAAGGACACAATCAGAGACATACAAATGGCTAGCACACAACACGAATTGACTGAATGGGCACGGGTGGGATTGAAAGACGATGAAGGCTGCTGGCGGACAAAAGACACGAACAGATGGTTGCTACCTGATTCATACTTGATTCCCATATTATCCATGGCACACTCCCCAGCCCACATAGGATCAGCCCCCATGATCGAACTTGTCTCCAGAGTTTGGCACAATGACAAGATCCCAGATTCCGCCAAACGCCTGGTCCAGCAATGCTTAATATGCCTGCAACACAACCCCGGGAAGGGAACTGTAGTACCCCGGGGGGGATTTGGGGTCCCAAACCACCCATTTGAAGTCCTGCAGATGGACTACATCCAGCTAGACAGATGCCAAGGCCTGAAATATGTACTTGTCGTGGTGTGCGCATTTAGCAAATGGGTGGAAGCATATCCAACCCGCGACAACACCGCTATGGCCACTGCAAAGGTCCTGTTAAAGGAGTTTTTCCCCCGTTATGGCCTCTGTCGTGTTTTATGGAGCGATAATGGCCCCCACTTTGTAGCCAACGTTATCCAGCTCATCCTAAATGGGCTGGGTATCAAACAGAAATTCCACGCAGTCTTCCACCCTCAATCTGCTGGGCTTGTCGAACGACACAACGCCACACTCAAGCTTAAGCTGGCCAAAATAGTGGCTACGACTGGCCTGAAATGGCCAGACGCCCTCCCACTGGCATTGCTATCGATGCGCTCTACCCCCACCCGACATCATTTAACCCCTTATGAAGTTGTCTTCGGTCGACCCATGAGCGTCTGGTCTGCCCCGAAACCAACGTCCATTCATGACGTTCCGGATGTCCTAATGTCTGATTATCTGTACAAATTGACTGAAACTTTGTCTGTCCTTCATCAGCAGGTGCAGCAGGCCATCCCCGATGCTTCCAGGGGTCCGGGTCACGCCATCCAGCCGGGGGACTTCGTGCTGATCCGAAACTTTCAGCGATCAAAGAGTTTGGAACCCCGGTGGACGGGCCCCTGGCAAGTGCTGATCACCACTCGGACCGCACTTCGAGTGGAGGGGAAGAAACACTGGCTGCACGCTCATCACTGCAAAAAGGTCTCTCCAGCCCTGGCCACGACAGACACCGTCAACACCCAAGAAGAGCTCCTGAACCGGGACCGACCATCGTTGAGCTGCTACCCTGATACAGAGACACTTGAACTTTCAAAACATCCTGACCCCACTGGGCCATCTCGAGAAGGGTATTTCCTGCGTCGAAAGGAGGGAGCTTCGGCTAAGTAGGCCACGGACTAGGTTAAAGAATCTCAGAACGGTGACCCAAACTACCAAGGGTTACCTGGAGAGAAGCTAAAACTGAGTCTGTGGTCCTGCCCACTACCGAGCACCTTGAAGACGAAGATGATGGAAGCGCCAGATAAGAAGATGATGGAAGCGCCAAACAAGAAGCCGACTGAGACAACAGGAAATACCCACTACAGAAATCCGAGAACAGACAGACTCCATAGCTCAAAGACAATTGCACTCTTCATCGTAATCCTCCTCTGTTTTCTCCTCATGACTACGCTCTGGATTATGGAAGAACACGCACCTGCTCACGAAACATTCCTAACCACTGCTCAGCCTACCACCATGAAGGAACATTATCTAATTTCGCTCTCTCCTCAACTAAGAGAGAGGCGAAAGGAGTTTTGGAACAACTCTTTCGTGCAGCTACTTCACCAGCACAACCTTGCCACCAACGCCACCAACTGCTGGATCTGTGGGTTGCTACCCCATGCCACTGGACATTCAATACCATTCATCCCTTCCCCCTTCTCCGTCCACGGCTCCTGCCTTGCCTGGCTGATCCTCCTGCAAGAGAGCTATACAGAAAATGCCACCTCCAGCAGAGCTGCAGCACATTCTTCTCATGGGGCCGGGCGAAACAAGACAAAGACACACTTCTGCCCGCTGACCCCCAGCGACTCAATCCAAATGGACATTCCGGCCAAAGAACAAATCGAAATGCAGGTGTTCAACAATCCAACCAGACCCACCTTCTCCTATCTGCGGAAACGAACGGCTGCCACTCTGACTGTAGCCCTGACGGTCATCAACGTCACAGGCCACATGTGTGTAGAAGGACTTGGGACACAGCTGGTGGGTCACAGCGCTTGCCGCTTTACCAGAACTTTGGACTCCACGGATCCACCTTCCTTTGTGTCATCCCCAAACATGTATTTCATCTGTGGCACGAAGGCCTACACCTGGCTCCCCAAAGGCTGGGGGGGCACTTGCTACATCTCCTTCGTCCTTCCTCCAACTTATGTGGCCCCAGCGAATCACCACAGGCAAAAACGAGCAAAAGACGTTGAGCAAGCCGACTCAACAGGAGCACAGTTCCTCGATGCTATGAAAGGACTCGTCCCCCTCTGGGGCCCGATGGCAAACAGCCGTGCCATCCGACATTTGACTCAGGCAGTCGAGACAACCATGAACATCACAGCGGGCATCTTTACCAACAACACTGCCGAGCTCCAAGCGGTCCGTTTGGTGGCTCTTCAGAACCGCCTCGTTCTAGATGTAGTTCTGGCGGACCGTGGAGGAGCATGCCGCATTATTGGGGCCAGCTGTTGTACATACATACCGGACAACTCACCCTCAGTGTACAAAGCCATCGAACATCTTCACAGACTCTCTTCGGAAGTCCACCAAGAGCAAGAAGAATGGTCGCTTGGTGGTTGGTTCTGGGACACCGTCAAAAGCTGGGGCTGGAGACTGCTCACCATTATCCTGATTCCCGTAGTTGTAATATGTGGCCTATGCTTAGGAATTCAATGTTTGCCACCTATGTGTTCTTTATGTACGAGTTGTATTTTTTCCAAAACTGTGGACATTGGAAGCGAACATATGAGGGCATTATATGATACCGAAGTTGGGAATTTGATGAAAATTGACATTGAGTAAGCAAGTTGGCTAGATATGTTGAAAAGGGAGGACTGTTAAAAGTTAGGCTGAAAACCGTCAACATTATCGGCGCCCTCTTGCTCTCCTTAAACCTTTTGTGCGCGTAAAACAGCCGCCATTTTGGACACCATGGCTTCCCTGCTCTCGCCGAGAGCCAGCGCGTCTCTCTCTCTCTCTCTCCTAACTTCGCTGGCAAACCCCCCCTGCCTGCACCTGCCTTGAGTCATAAACCCCTCTTCGGCGCTGCTCTGCCCCAGGCCCTCATCCTGTTCCCAGCGCGACATCTCCCTGCTTCTCCGTCATGACCTCCGGCCCTTTTGATGCAAACCCCCTTTTCCCCGTGTGCCCGTCTGTCTTCCCCGTTCCCAGGCCGACACCTAGCTCTGCCGATACCAATCTCTTGCCCCTCCCCATACAATAGGAAGCTTCCCTCCTCAAAGGACCCCCGAGATGATCAAAGCCCCCCCCCCATCCCACAAGATCCGATCGAAACCCGCGCACTCCGTGAATCGGCGGAATACCCAGCTGCGCAATGATCATCACCTGTTGTGAACGGGGCGGGGACTTCCACTGTAGCCTTGCATGGGAACGGGCTGGGAAAGGGGGGGGGGGGTTCTGAGGATGTCTTTCCGTACATCAAAGTATCAACGAGAATGTGTTACATGTAATAAAGAGATAAACTCGTGTATAAGAGGCCAGGCCTCAGGGATGCAGTTAGAGCACCTCAGAACGATACCTTCTGTCCGTTTCGTTGTGTTCTCCTCCGGAGAGAATAAAAACCTTGTTTCCTGCCTTCCAGTCTCCAGCGCCTGCCTCTTCAATAGTTTAACTTCTTTGTGGGTTCAAGAGGCGACATCGCCGGGCAATAATTAAGGATCTTATATTCTGGTTGGTAGTGCCCCCCCAATTTGTATTTTTCCACAACGTAAGGTTGGACATAAGACGTCACTAAGAACTAACAGTTCTTTCTGGACTCCAGGAGTTCTTGTGCAAATCAAAACAAAAGCAGGAGAAATTCCCGGGCTGCTGGAGGCTTGGTTTGTTTAAAGAACGCGTTGTACTTTCTAGGAGTCTATGGGAGTAGCCTTGCCGTATTTGGACTGCATGGGCTATGACTAGATATGGACATGATTCCTATGCCTTTATTAGGATATCTTTTGTTATAACCACATAAGGGCATGAATTGGGGATATCTAATTAGGGTCATAGATAGATCACAACACTTTAAGGCAGCATGTTAATGAGCAGAGCCTTCAGTGAAACAACTAGAGGAGCATTTCAACATTATTTCAAAGAGAACAAAAATACTGCATCCAACCCACTAATAGAGTGGGAAGCTTTTAAGGTCACAATGTGGGGCTACTGCATCAGGACAACAGCCGGGGTAAGAAAAGTACTTGGCAGAGAAATGAATGCATTAGCAATAGCATTAAGAAACTAGAGTGGGAACTGGTTACTGATAGAAACAAAACAGAACAAATACTAGCGGCGAAAGAGAAATATACAGCATTTCTGAAACAGCTGCATTGCCTAAATTACGGAGATTACCAATAGAATGCCATCACAGAAGGGGACAAGACAGATCAATTGTTAGCCCAGATATCTAGACCAGAACTAAGAGGTTCGTCCAATGCAGAATTGAAGAACAACCGTAAACAGCATGAACATGCCCAAAGAAAAATAAATGAGGAATTCACAACATACTACAAAAAGCTTCATGACAACGCTAGAGCAACGTCACAAATACCATAAATGATTACTTAGATAATATCACCCTCCCACACTTACATGTCAGTTACACTCTCTGAATAGCACCATAACAGAGGTTGAAATCAAAGACGCTATTATGGACATGAAGACTGAATGTCCACCCGATTACTGAAGAGATACACAACGGCCCTACGAGAAACACATCTACCCAATTCAACTGCAGAAGTTTTATTAGTTCTCCTCCCCAAGCCTGGTCATGATCCCAAAGGATAAAAAGTCTTGTATGCCGCTTTCTATGCTAAACTCAGATTACAAAATACTTAGTAACTGTTAGCTAGAACGCTGTGTAGACCGTTACCATCTATGGCTATTCTAACCAAAACGGGTTTATCCTAGGATGAAATATGGCCCTCAATATATGACATCTATGTAGAATTCTTCTTGAATGCCCAGAGGACTTGACTCATCCCACGATTATATCAATACACCTAGAAAATGCCTTCGACACCCTCCACTGGTAATATCTCCCAGGAGTCTTAAATACAGTGGGGCTGGGCTAGGACATAATAGTATGGATCTACCTCCTATATACTTCCACTACAGCTAGGGTATGCATGGGACACTTAACACTGAATGTGCTTAAAGTATACAGATGCCCCAGAAAAGGTTGGCCACTGTCCCCATGATTGTTGCACTTGCAATAGAGCCATTTGTTGAGCAAAACATAGGATATGAATATGTCAGCCATTCATACTGCTGCTAGAGTGCACAAGATCTCACTTTACACAGATTACCTATGATTTCTCGCACAAGACAGAGGCCACAAAATAGACACTCTAGCCAAAGCAATAGAAGGTTTAAACATTTATCTGGCGCAAGGGTGAAGTGAGTCAAATCGTGTACATTCCCAGTCGGGGAGGAGAATCTAATAGCTGCGCCTACAATAGCAATAAAGGGGATGACCTAGAAAAGCAGACTATTTATACGTTGGGGAGTACAAACTTACCACAGTGATTTCAACATGAAGGAAGGTGAATTCGCATCAGTCAGGAGCTACATTGCCTTCTGGAGGACGGTGCAAATCTCAGTGATGGGTCAACATTTTTGTGACGTTCCGTGGCGCAGGAGCCTGCTCCATATTTACGAGGCAGCACCAAGTAACTTTTTTTGGCTTAATGCTGCCTTGTAAATATCGTTCCCCTTAACGCAGTTTTCTGCATTAAGGGGTGTGCAATGGGTGCTGCTGAGGGCGTTCCCAGCAACATCCATTGCTTTTTGGCACTGTCCCAGATTTATGAGAAATCGTAAATCTGAGGCAGCGGCAAAATTGTACACCTTCCCAGGGGAGGCATGAGGGAGGCACAACGAGGAGAATTATCATTCGGTAGCACACGTAGAAAGAGAAAAAAAGTCTTTTGTGATTGTTTTTGTGCAGGAAGGTTCTCCTTTCTGCACAAAAATAATCATCTCCTCAACGCAGGCACCCTTGCACAATGGTGCAAAAGTGCCTGCGTTGGCGCACTGCAGCCCATTATGTGCCAGTGTAGGGGAAAAGGACAGGAATTCCTCATATCTGATTGATATGGCGTATTCCTGGCCTTTTATTTTGCCATAGGGCAGCTTAGCAGGAAGGCTTGCAGTGCTGCCCTACAGTAAAGTTTCATAAATGAGGTCCTAAGACTCTCCTAACAGCACAGAAGATCTGGCACAGGTGCAAATAGAATTCTAGCACAGTCAAGACTTAGGTTCCTCAGACAGCCTCAGGAATAATTACAACAGTAGATTGCTATGAGGGAGGAACATTCAGTAAACTAGAAGACCTATTTGATGTAGTAATGCTTATAGGTCCATTGTCATCAATTGCTAAGTTAGCATGAGCTTCGCTGCAACGAGGCTGCTTTTGCGGACAGCACTGCATGCATATCTTTCACAAGACTCTGTTTGTGCTCCTTTCACGTGAGAACTGTCTACCTTGCAAGTTCTTTGCTGTGCTCTGAGGTTTAGTCTGCACACGATGATAAAGGTTAAACAACAATGCCCCTTGTTATTCTGTTCTGATCAGTCCCTCGCACTTAGACATAACATGCTACACACAGCTGCACTTCTGGAAATCGTGTACTTTAATATTGCAACCGCAACCTTTTTTTGCACACTCAGAGATTCACCTTTCCAGAGAGAAGACCTATGTTTGTCCTGCGATGTGAACATTGCATCTAGGCCTTGAGGTATGGGGTCTGCTGACAAAGCCCAGAGGTCTTCTGTTTTATAATAATCTACCTCTTGTCAAGGGGAGGGTGGTTAGATCGTTCAGTCCTTTACCACTGTTTTTATGACATGACATCCCCGTTCGTATTCTATGGTATTGTAACAATGCTGACTGTATTGTGTTTATGCATTCTGCTGCTAGTATTGGCTTATGTACTGCACCATAGAGCGAGTTAGTTGAAATGAATATTTTAAACTATACTGCGTCTCTGATTACTCACATTGTGGATAAGTATGAGTGGCTAAGCGAAAGAGTGTCTGGCTCCCGCGATTCCCAAGATCGAGTGCGTGTTCTGGGTTGTCTAATCATTAGTAGCTCCGCTGTAGACAGAGAATGGATGAGGCACTCTAGCTAGTGGGTTTGGGAGTTTGGGTACGGATGTGGTAGGTCGGTACACCACCTATTCACTGAGGTCCTATTTTCCTGTGCATAGTTCTGTATATGTGCAGAATCCCTACAACACTGAAAAAGAAGGATAACCACCTGGCCAATTCCTATTAAACACTAGAAAATAATAAAACTAACATTTGACAAATTATGGGGTGGAAGGGTTAGGAGCAGTCGAAGATGCATGCAGTTTAACTACCTTCATACCCCATGAAAGCTACAACAGATATTTCAAACATTCCCTCCAATCACCCACATTGTACCCAGTGGTGTAGCAAGGGGGGAAACAAGTGGGGTTACGCCCCGGGTGGCACGAGTTTTTGGGGCAGCTCCACCCCCACTTTTACATGCGTTTGCCGTGGCAGCTGCAAATGCAGAATTTAGCGCCTGTACCCCCCCTCGCTTCAGCGCGGCCGTGGACAGCAAAAGCAGTGACCGCCATGGGCAGCAGAGTGCCTAGCTATGCCACTGATTGTACACACGCAGAAGCAGCATTTTTCCCTATGATGTGGAGCTATCCTGAACTCAAACAGTTTTGGAAAGACACATGGTTTTGGGTGGGAAGAGGTATGAAAATTGGCTAGGAGTTTGGACAATTAAGGACATTTTTTGTAGCATTGATATATGATTACAACCATCCATGGGGAAAACAACTTCACACCCCCATAACCATTACCATGCTACAAAGTTCAGTTGAACAATGAACAAATGGTAGACAGTACAATAAGTCAAACACATTTCTTAGTCCAGCGTTTACACAAAGGCACAATCCAGTCCCACATTCACATGACACACATTAATATGCATGTACACAGGGGATGGCATGTTGCCACTGTTGTACTACAGTGTGTAACTGACTTGGAACACTGAATGGTGACTTTTTTTTAAACCGGGTTCCTTAATTTTATTTATTCAAAGTTTTATATAGCGCGAACAAGATCCTTACAGATATCAGAGCGCTTCACAGAGACAGGGGTAGGGGCAACAGGAATGAACAAGATAATGGGGGCAGCATAGTAATCACTAACATAGTAGGATAACAATAATGTACAGAAACATATCAAAATACAATCAGGTAAACAAGTAATATAAGACGGCACTAGTCATTGCTCCCACTACAGAAGGGTTTAGGTAAAGCCTTGGATGTGTAGATGGCTTATACCAATTTCTTAGGATAGAGAAAGCACTGGGTGGGGGCATCGGGAGGGTGAGTCAATACACCAAAGTGTAACATATATTGGTCGGTAGTAAGAGAGTAGCGTAGTAGTGACACCATATGGTAGGAGTATAGTGCCAAAGAACAAGGTGATCAGTGATACAGAGCGATGCAGAGTCTCAGGTTCAGTATCTGTAAAGTTCAGGAGATCTTGGCCAGAAGGATTGTTTTCACCTCTTTCTTGAAGAGTGCAGTGGAGGAGATAAGCCTGGTTTCCGGAGGGAGCGCATTCCAGATCCTGGGTGCCATTCCTGAGAAGGAGCGCTTGTATGTTTTCTCTTTCCGGAATCTACGAGGTTTCAGGAGTAGATTTTTTGTACTACGATTGGATCTCGACCCTCCTGATATAGACAACTTTTGCGCGAGGTAGTTGGGGGCCTTGTGGTGCACGGCCGAGTGTGTCATTACTGCAATTTTTAACTGTATTCTGGCTTCAAAAGGCAGCCATTTTAGAGATTTTAAGTCTGGGGATATATGCGAGTGTTTTCTTGAGCCAGTAATGAGTCTCGCGGCAGCGTTCAGGGAGGCTCTTAGGGGTGCTGTTGTGGATAGCGGGAGTCCGCTGAGGGCCACAATTCCGTAGTCTATGCGAGGGATGACTAAAGCTTGTACAGCAGTTTGGAAGTCTTTGGCAGGGAGGAAGGGTTTAAGTTTCCTCAGTGTGTTGATTTGGAAATTAGCCCCTTTTGTGGCTTTGCTAACGTGCTGTTGCATGTTGAGCTTGGCGTCGACTGTGATGCCTAGTGATTTCGCTGAGTCCACGATGGTTGGTTGGACGTTGAGTGCTGTTAGGTTATTGAGCCAAGTTTGGGTGGTGGAAGTTTTCGCCGGGGGTGAGATGAGAAGGAACTCAGTTTTCAGCGCATTTAGTTTGAGGTGATTATCGGCCAACCAAGTGTTGCTAAGTGTGGAATTCAGAAGTTTGATATCTTCCGGGGATTGTAGCTTTAGGTAAAGTTGTGTGTCATCGGCGTACATATGGAATTGAACATTGGATGCTTGGAGCAAGGTGGCGAGCGGTTCCATGACGAGGTTGAACAGTGTGGGGGAGAGGGAAGATCCTTGTGGAACACCTAGATCTGCAGGCACCGGTTTAGATAGCACATTGTCGATCTTGAACTTCTGCGACCGGTTATGAAGGAAGGAAGAGAACCATTTGAGAACAGTTCCCGATAGACCCATTCTAGTGCTTAGCAGCTCCAATAAGTTCTCATGTTTGACCGTGTCAAATGCTGAAGATAGGTCAAGAAGGATGAGGAGGCAGGACTCATTGCGGTCAAGGATTTGGAGGGCGTCATCAATTATGTGTGTCATAGCTGTTTCCGTGCTATGTTTCGCTCGGAAGCCTGATTGATGAGGGTTGAGGAGGTCATATTGGTCAATGTGTTTTGTTAGTTGGAGTTGGACACATTTCTCCAGCAGTTTGGCCAGGGTGGGGATATTGGTGATAGGCCGGTAATTGTTCAGGTCAGAAGGGTCAGCTGTGGGTTTCTTGAGTATAGGTGCGACTTGCCCCACCTTGAGGGAGTCTGGGATGAGACCTTGTTGAAGGGAGCTGTTGATGATTTTGGTCCAGAGAGGGAGGAGCAAGGGGATGAAGTCTTTTACTGCATTAGCAGGTAGGGGGTCTGTGAGGTGATTAGAGGGCTTCAAGGTGCAGAGTAGTTTGTGTATTGCTTCTTCCGAGTAGGTGTCGAAGTGCAGCCATGATGCCTTGTTTTTAGGTTGAATGTTAGACATTCTGGTGTGGTTGGGGAATCGGCTTAAGTCCATGACGAGGTCATTTCTTATGTTGTCGGTCTTTAGCTTAAAGAAAGCAGAGAAGGCTTCACAGTGTGGGGTGTCGCTTGTTGCGTTGTTTGATTGTAAGGGTTGTGTCTTTGTTTGAGTCTTGATTAGTTCGAACAGTTTTCTTGGCCTGTTTTTTGCTTGGTCCAGCTGGCGGCTAAAGAAGTCCGACTTTGTGCGCTTTATTTTCCTAAAGCAGGCATTTCTCTTGTTTTTTAGCTTTTTTAGATGCAGTGATGAGGGGTCAGATCTCCAGGTACGCTCTGCCATTCGCATAGTACGCCTGTCGTCATTGAGTCTGCCATCATACCAGGGGTTAGAAATTTTGTTGGAGACTCTCTTCAGTTGCAATGGAGCGACTTCATTGACTATTAATTTCATAGAGTCAAGGTAGTGGTCAGTCAGTGATTGAACATCCGAGACACCTGAAGGGGGAAGGAGGAGACTGCCGATGTGGGGAGGCAGGGTAGTGGGGTTAAGATTCTTCATGTCCCTTTTCCAGGTTTTGCATTTGGTGGGTTGAACCGGGTTATGTTTAACTTTTTCGTTAATAAAGAAGGTGATAATGTGGTGATCTGACCAGTCGCAGGGTTGGATCGCCTCCAGTTGGGTAGAGTCCTCTTTGGCGATGATGAGATCGAGTATCGAGCCTTTGTCGTGTGTTGGTCTATCGCATATTTGGGTGAGGTCAAGCGCATTAAGGAAAGTTTTGAGACTATTCACCTCTGTGTCTTTCTGATCATTCCAGTGGAGGTTAAAGTCACCCAGGTAGACTTGGGTGATCTGCCAACCGGCATTGGATGTGATCGTGTCCATGAGTTGTTGGGTGAATATGAGATTGTCACCAGGCGGGTGATAGATGAGATGTAAAGCACAAACTTGTTTGCCCTCGCTGGTGATATCGAGGCAGAGGAGTTCACAGGAGGTAAGGGAGGGGGAGGCGGCTTTAGTAACGGAGAGGTTGCTCCTAAAAATGCATGCAATTCCCCCGCCCGTCTTGACAGGCCTGTCCAGTCTAATGATGTGATAATTGGGGGGGACTAATATGTCCATTATCGGGATAGAGGCTTCAGTAAGCCACGTTTCAGTCAGAAAGGCTAGGTCCAGATCCATTGCTGAGACGAGATCAGCGATGTCGGAGGAGTGTCTCTGGGCCGATCTGCAGTTGAGTAGGATGCATTTGAGTTTGGGAGTGAGAAGGGTGGTCGAGCCTTCTAGAGAGAGGGGGACTTTTCTGAGGTTGTTAGGGATGGAACCTCTGTTGCTATGGGTTGGGAGCCTCAGAGGATTTGAGAGAATTGTGGGTATGGGGATGTGTGTGTTGGATATGTGTTTTACCGGACCTGGGCCATAAGAGCGTAGGAGAGAGCATAGGTCGGGGTCAGACAGTGAGTTGAGGACACGGCGGGGGCGGTGGGAGTTATTGCGAGCGGGGATAGTCGGCCATCTCGGGGATCGTTGGAGGCGAGGGTATGTAGGGAGGGAGCGTCGTTTGTAGGGTAGTGGGATGGTGGGAGGTAGACTGGGCTGTGAGAGGAGAAGGTCTTTGATATCGTGGACATCTTTTTTGACTTGTAGGAGATCCTCTTTGACTTGTTGGAGGGTAGATAAGGTCAGGTCAAGAGGAGGAT
This sequence comes from Lissotriton helveticus, assembly GCF_964261635.1. Classification (NCBI taxonomy): domain Eukaryota; kingdom Metazoa; phylum Chordata; class Amphibia; order Caudata; family Salamandridae; genus Lissotriton; species Lissotriton helveticus. Next base: position 259,667,539 of record NC_136061.1, read on the forward strand.
TGGAGATGGCGTTGGTGGTGAGAGCCATTGGTGAATGGTTGAGTAGTGAGCTAGAGAGCGTGCAGGGTATCGAGGGGGGGGATATGCTAGCGTTGTTGGAAGGTTCTGCGGTGATAATGAGTGGGAAGGCATTCGAAGTGTGGGCGTATTTGTGGACGAGGGGTGTGGGTGAAGTAGGTGGAGGGTGGGAGACATAAGTAGTGTCGTCAGTGGGAGACGGTGTCGGTTAGTTGAAGAGAGAGTGAAGGCTGAAGACAGTGGGGGTGGCAGGAAGGTAGTGGGGGCTGAGAGTGGGAGGGGAGAGAGGGGGGGATGCTAAGGTAAGAGAGGCGGTATGTTCTGTGGGACTAGTTGCGAGGCTGGGGGTGTCGTGAGTGAGAGTGAGGAGGGAGCTGGGGAGGGAGATGGATCTGCCTTGGGGGGGAGGGAGGGAGGGGAGATAAACTCCGGACGGTGGCGTGTTCAGAAGCGTTCATGGGGGGTGTAGCGTGGGGGGAAGGGGGTGTGGGGGAATCGAGGATGTGAGTGTTTCGAGGATGTGTGGGGGGGGTGTACGCTATCAGGGATATACCCGGTTAACGGATCCCAAGCACGGGGAGCTCCTTCAGGCAGCTCCTCCTAGGCGGCCATCTTGTTGCTTACTTAATGCGGGTCACAGGCCAAATAAATGTGCAGGGTATTTATGGAATGTAGATGTATGCTGCTGCAAACTTAAAGAGGGGCAGCGAGTACAAATATGACATTATCTGTGATGCTGTCACCCTACACACATCATCTTCTGTAAAGAAGTTAGGTGTTGTAGAAGACATGCAATCCCACCTGATGTTCACCATAGACGTATTTGCATTCAGGACTGGGCTGTTCTCTTGTCTGAGCGTATCAGTTTATGGGCCGTCCACATCCAACATCCCCATTTCTTGGTAGTCCAACAATTCAGCTCAGGATCACAGATGATATGACCCTGAGAGTGGTTAGTTCCAGCATCCATCCATCTATCTATCTATCTATCTATGAATCAATCAATCAATCAATCAATCAATCTATCTATCTATCTATCTATCTATCTATCTATCTATCATATATACAGGCATACATTTACAATGCTACATTTACTTAACATTATCTATGGCTGGACCTCCACCTTGTACCCCCTGCCCTTCTCCCCACCCTGTCTCCTTTCTGGTGCGAGCATACAGCCAAACTCCTCCTGCGCTGCCTACCTAAAACTGAATAAATTGGTTAATGGTTTCATTCTTCTGAAGCGCCGTGTAAGGAGAGCATCCCTCCCAATTCTCTGTAAAATTGCAATTACCTGACCTTTGTCCCAAAACCTGGACATTTATTCAAAATTAAAATGTGTTGGGACACCGGGACAGTTCACCAAAAACTGGGACTGTCTGGGAAAAGCTGGGACATATTTTCACCCTACTCCTAAGAAGACTAAATAGAAAGACTGCTCGCAAACACAACTAAGGGAGGGTGGGAAGGAGCAGATGAGCGGAAAAGAAATACAGAACAGAGCTAGCTACAAAAGGTGCACTCTGTTGAATGTGTCAACAAAAAGAAAAACATAGCTCCCAAAAGCTCGAGCAGTGAAAGGACACAAGTACCTGGACCATGCTCCAGGGGAGTGCCACATGCTAGAAGAGGAAGGGCTGACCGCAGCGCTAACCAGGGGGCTACACGCAATTGAGAATGACAATAAAGGCATCCAACAGTAAGTAATGGGTGGCCTCCTAGCCAACTGAGAATAATCAACCTGTCGTGAAGAGACACAGCATGCCCTGTCTATGTGTCACTAAAAGAAAAAATAGCTTCCAAAAGCTCGAGCAGTGGAAGGACACAGATACTTGGGCCTTGCTCCAGGGGAGTGCCATACACAAGAAGAGGGCATACACGCAATTGAGAGTGACAATGATGCCATCCAACGGTAAGTAATAATGGGGGTATTTAAGCCCACTGAGAATAAACAAAATGCCTCAAAGAGCCACAAAATGCCCTGTTTATGCGAGACCTAAAAAGAATTACAAAAAACAAGAACATCGGCAAACCCTTGATTCAACAGCTGATGCTTAATTAATCAAGGGGCCCTTTAAATATAGTGCAAGATGTTAATATTAGAGTGTGACAAAGGGGTGGTGGCATCAATATTCCTTGTCATTTGAGGTACATATTACTATACAGGGCCCTAGGCGCATGCACAGTTATCTAGGTGTGAATTAATTTGAATGAATGAATTTGAATTTGTATGGCGCTTCTTATCCCGGAGGCATCAAGGCGCAAGGTGTGCTACCAAACATTGATTTTCTGAAGTCCACTTACAAGAATCTTGTCTAGGTGAGTTAATGTAGGGTTAAGATGAGTAAATCTATACATCTCTGTATATACTTACCCTGCCGATATTGTATAGTAGATACCCTTGTGAGTAGATATTTAGGACTTTGGTATGCTAACATGCAACTATTATGCAGGTGCCAGTTATTCGAATACATACATGATCTGGGCTCTTGTTGTTGTTATTTATGAAGCCACATTTCAGTGATAAAAGGAAATAGGGCAATGTAAATAATATCGGAAGAGAGGTAGACATATAAAGAAAGAGAGAGCCACACTGTAAGTAATTTTTGTAGTATACAATAGAGGTGACCGGCCCAAAAATTAACAGGGAGAGTCAAACATGAGTGAAACCAAGGGTGTGGCTGTGCTCTAAGAGCCCATTCACAAGCCATGTCCTGAAAATGTTTACCATGTAAATCGTACAACAACCATCATTTTAAAATGTAATTAAGTCTGATTCTTCAAAATTCCAAAAAGTGTATTTCTTTAACATGCGGGAGGGTTTCACTTTAGCCCATTAGATTATAGTACTGCATTGGGGCCCATCGGGAGACGGGGAGGGGAAGAACCGACCGGAAACAGATGTAAGGTGTGATAAAGGCCGCTTTATTGGGAAACAGGTGCATCCTGAAAATATACCACCTCCTTGGCCTTTGCCGTACAAAACTAGGCCTAACTTACTATACATATACCTGACAAAAAAAAACCACCCCCACCCCTAAACAGTTCCCCGCCAACAACATAAACATCAGTACCAATTACCCAAACGCCTGCCTCAACTGTTTAAACACCTGCCATATGTACACTCCCTCCCCCTCTGCCAGGAAAACTCATTCCTCCTCTCCTACCCCCCCCGTTTAACTAGGAAAAAGCGCCCCCACATAACTTTCCAGCACCTGCTCCCAGCGACAACACATCCAGCCAACCCTAAAACAGAACGCACCTGCTTCCAACAAAACCCTTTTGACCATCCCGGAACTATCAGGACCCAGACATACCCCCCGCTACCCCCATCAAAACATGTCCTAAGGGGAGGGCGGGTGGGACAACGATTAAACTGCCCCCCGGCTGCTGGGTCACTGTCCCACGAAATGGTGCCCAGTGACCCAAAATGGCCGCTCTTAAAGGCACTAGCCCAAAAAGAGCCCAAATCCCACCGGCCAGCCCAACCAGCCCAAAACGCCCTTCCTGTCCCCCGTCTAAATCCTTCCCCCCACCCTTCCTCCCGGGGCCCCAAAATCCCCGGGGGGGCGAGCCTCCCTCCGGTCGGCCACCCCCCACAAAGCCCCATTGGGGCCCATCGGGAGACGGGGAGGGGAAGAACCGACCGGAAACAGATGTAAGGTGTGATAAAGGCCGCTTTATTGGGAAACAGGTGCATACTGAAAATATACCACCTCCTTGGCCTTTGCCGTACAAAACTAGGCCTAACTAACTATACATATACCTGACAAAAAAAACCCACCCCCACCCCTAAACAGTTCCCCGCCAACAACATAAACATCAGTACCAATTACCCAAACGCCTGCCTCAGCTGTTTAAACACCTGCCTTATGTACACTCCCTCCCCCTCTGCCAGGAAAACTCATTCCTCCTCTCCTACCCCCGCCGTTTAACGAGGAAAAAGCGCCACTCGAAAGCCCCATACGGCTTTCGACCCCCCTCTAGGACCCCTGCACCTTTGGATACCTGTGCACCCCTACCGCCCGGTCTACTGCCTCCTTCAACTGCACAATAGAGAGCTCCATCCCATATCTTGATAAATGTACTCCATCTTCCATGAAAAAGTAGACCGCCCCATACCTCAGCTCCGGGTGCTCCATTCTACCCACTCCTTCCTTTTCACAAAAAACACGCATTTCCCTGTTAATCTTCCTCCGAGTCCTGTCAATGGCCCCTGGTCTCTCCGCCCCCCTCCAATATCTCCTGGGTATGAATTCCGACCAAATGACATAACACCCCGCCCACTGTCTCCTGATCTCCAGCAAATCCCTCCTCATTTGTTTCACCAGTGCCAGTCCCTTACACTGCACTAAATCATTCTCACCTAAGTGTATGACTACCACATCCGGACAGACCCCTCCCTCACAACCTTGTTCAAAACCGGCACCAACTCCTGCCAACGTATGCCCCCTTTTCCCCTCCAATGACACCTAAACAACTGCTCATCCAATTCCAGATTGAGGTTCCTGTGTTTCTCCCATTCGGCCCTCTCCGCTCTCTTTACAAAGGAATGGCCCACCACGTATATGCTCATCGCTGCCGCAGTAGGCCCCGCCACCGCACCTGCAAAGACACATATGTAAGCAGCGAGCCCAAACTTCAAGTCTACTCCACCACTACCCCCGCATCCTGACATATGTCTTATAGCAGTCTGACTTCCAGCGTCCCAGTTTCTTAATCTCCTCCTTCCCCCAACCGTTCCGCGCCGCCTCCGTCACCGCCCGATGCGAAAGGAATGCGTCCCAAATTCCTTCGGGTCCTCACCCATAGACCGTAGGGCGTGCCGCAGGACCCACAGCAACTGCGCAGCTGTCACCCGACTCCCGTCTCTCCTGCCACAGACCTCCGCACCATCCCGCACCCGACCGGCCACCAGCCTTCTCCCCCATTCCGCCGGACACACTGCCTCCGATCCCAGGACCCAACAACACCCAAGTACCCTCCCCACGCTGATCTGTCTTGGACCGTCGCAGCCGCACCGCAACCTCCCGGCCGCGCAACTCCACCTCCCCCCAGGTCAAACCCGGACGTCCTTTCAAACCCACCAACTCCGACACCCGAAAGGCTCCAAAAAACATCCATGACATCAGCGTGGAAAACAACACCGTCTCCGCCTGGTCCCTGCACACTACCGGTAAACGGCTCAACAAGCCCTCCAACATCGCCTCCGTAATTGGCCGTCTCCGCCGCGCCCCTTTCTCGCTCTCCCAATCCTCCAAAAGACGCCCCCCCAACTCCCCTGCCGAAGGTGCATAACCCCACCAGAGCATGCCCATGAGAGCCACCCCTGCCAGTTTTCCCGCGATCGTCACTCTCGCCAGTCCTTTGTCCATTAAACCTAGCATGAACCGCACCACCTGCTCCTCCTGACGCCACTTGCCGTGCTGCCTTACCGCTCCACCACGTAGAAACTCCAACCAAGCCTGCTCATAACTCCTCCACGTGGACGCTGCCTGGGACGACCTCACCAACTGAACGACCCGCGCTCTCCCACCGACCACACCTCCTCCGCCACCTGTGTCCTGTCCGCCGCTGCCTCCGTGGCTAGCCCATGGAACCTCTGCCACTGTGAGCGAGACAAAGCATCAGCAATGTCATTGTCCACTCCCGGCACATGTTGCGCCTGGAACAAAATATCATGCTCCAAACACATCAAGACAAAAACGCGCATCAACTTCAGCACTTGGGGCTCCCTTGTGGACTGCCGGTTCACCACCTGCACCACCGACATATTGTCCACCCTGAACAAAACACGCTTGTGCGCCAACTCCTGTGCCCACACTGTCACAGCCACCACCAACGGGAACAACTCCAGGAACGCAATGCTCCTACCCCCCGCCTGCCACTGCTCCGGCCATTGCTCCGTGCACCACCTGCCTGCCCAGTAGAGTCTGAAACCTCCGACTCCCGCTGCGTCCGATGACATCGTCACGTCCCACTCCCAGTCTTCTGAGGGCGCCATGGGCACTCCATTGAAACGCCCCAGAAAAGCCAGCCACATGCTCAGGTCCTCTCTCGAGCCCGCCGATAAACGCACATGATGCTGAGGCAGCGTCAACCTGGACAAGGCCAACCCCAGTCGCCGACAAAAGGTCCGCTCCGCCCGCACCACGCGGCACGCGAAGTTCAAATGCCCCAGCAACACCTGCACCTCTCGCACCGTCACCTTCCGCCTGGCCAACATGCCCTTCACCAAGTCCATCATCACCACCCGCTTTTCCTCCGGTAGGCGTGCTTCCATGGCTGCTGAGTCGAGCTCTATCCCGAGGAACGACAGCACCGTGCTGGGACCCTGCGTCTTCTCTGGCGCCAAAGGAACCCCTAGGTAACCCATCAGGTCCGTAAAACTGTCCAGTCGCTGTTGGCAGTCCGTCGAACCGGGCCGCCCCACCAGGAAGAAGTCGTCCAGGTAATGCGTTATCGCCTCAGAGCCTGTGCGCCAGGAAAAAACCCACTGCAAGAAGGAGCTGAATCTCTCAAACAAGGCACACGACACCGAGCACCCCATGGGAAGCGCTCTATCGACAAAAATGAACCCGTCAAACTGGATCCCCAGCAACTGATGGTCCGCCGGGTGTACCGGCAGCAACCGAAAAGCCGATTTTACATCGCATTTTGCCATGAGCGCCCCCGACCTGCCGTCGTCACCAACCTCCTCGCAACGTCCACGGACGAGTACGACACCGACGCCAACTCCGCTGAGATAAAGTCATTCACCGACGTGCCCTCCGGCCATGAAAGATGCTGAATCAGCCGGAATTGACACGGCTCCTTTTTCGGGACCACCCCAATCGGTGAAATGATCAAATCCGGCAGTGGCGCTTCCTCAAAAGTCCCCACCATCCTCCCTTCTTTCACCTCCTTGAAGAGCTTCTCCCGGACGATACCTCTGTGCGCGTTCACGGACTTCAGGTTCTTCGCTCATCGAGTGATCCGCGGACCCTCGTAGCCCAACCGGAAAACCTCCCCGAAACCCCGACGCAGCACGGCCGCATCGTCCGCCCGCGGGTAAGCCTCCAAAAGAGGTTCCAGTCGGTCCAGCCTAGCCAGAGTACGAACCTTTTCCCAGGGTACTCCCCCCCTACCGCCCCCCCTCCCCCTACTGGGCACGAGAGCCGTGTGCTGGCCCTGTGCGGGGCCTCCCCCAAGCCCCCAGCAATGCGCCTCCGGGTGGCGTCTCCCGCACGCGGAGCATTCGTGCCGGAAACGGCACACCTGCCTGAGACAGGAACCTCTGTTGAAGTCCCAGCAGGCCCCGACGCTGTGCGTGCTCCCGGCTCCCCCCGCCCCCACCCCCCCACGGGTGGGGCGGGCCGAAAAGGGGGCGGCGCCAGCGGCAATCCACTGGCCGTGTAGATGGTGCGGCCAAATTTTGCCCACTCATTGTCTGCTGGTAAAAGTCCGCGTCCAACTCTCCCCACTTTGCCTCCGGATCCGAGGCCATGCGCGCCCGAAACTCCTCGTCATAATGCGACCAAGCATTACCTCCGTACGTCACCTGCGCCCGCCGCACCACGTCCATGTACTTGAACAGTGCGACCGCCCTGTCGGGGTACTTTTCGCAGTAAACGCTGGCATATATCAGGAAAGCCGCCGACCAATTCTCAATGGTAACCGGCACCTTAGGCTGCCTGGCTAACTCCTGCTCCTCCTCCTTCGACCCCTCTTTGGCCATCAACTCCCTGTGGAGCAACTTCAAAATCTCCACATACTCCCCCTTCCAGATCTTCTCCCTAGTCGCCAGTGACAAGTGCGCCCCCAGTGGCTTCGCCACTCCCATGTACGGCAGCTTCCTGACCGGCACCTCACAGCTCTCCTTCGTCCCGACGCTGGATGCCGCCGACCCCCCGGACTTCGCCGCCTGTCCCGTCCCCGTGCTCACCGATGCCGCGTCACCCGCCGCCTCCGTACACACCCCGGCATCCATCACGTACCTGCCCTTCACCAATCTCACCTCATCCCCTTCCCCAGCATCCGTCCCCACCGACACCTGGCATCCGCCATCTCCACCCTCCGCCTGGCCTCCATGAGGCCCGCCCAAGCCACTCCCCGATCGTGCACTGGTCTTACCTGGCGTCGAGGCTGGCGTCCTCACCGGATCCCGCCGCCTAACCAGGTCCGCAGGGGGGGCCATCACTCGCGGCACCGTCTGCCGGGGGCTTACCTGTAAAACACTGCCAACAACATTACTCGCCTCCCCCTCCCCCTCCCGAAGCTCCCCCTCCTCCTCCAACTCTATCTCTCCACCTCCCTCTACCAAGACCCCTCGTGCATGCACCCTACTCAGACCTGCCTTGTCCCTGCACTCCGTCATCAGTGTCCCTAAGTCCACACTCCCCCTTCTCCTGTCCTCCGCTTGGTAATCAGAGTAACCTGCCAAAGTTCTGCTCCATCCCCGTCCCCCGGCGGCCGGATCGACCCATCGGGAGGGGGGCGTTGGAGACCTATGGCCCTGCCATCCGCTGTCAGCCCGCACATGGTCCCTCGTTGGAGCGCGACCGCCCGTACTAGGCAGAGCCGGCCCATCCTCTCGGTGGGTTGGAGCCACATGCTGCTCACCCGAGCCCCTCACCAACTGCTCCTGCCAAGAAAAAAGCGGGGAAGTCCAGCATGCCGGGGCCAAATCACCCCCTTCACCCCCCCAAACTCCTGGCACACCTCTCCCCCATGCCGCCGAATGTCCCCCGCTGCGCCGGTCGCCCCCCCACCCCCAACCCCCCCGCATCCCCAGGCCGCCCCACCCGCCTCCCCCCGCACCCCCACAAGCCCCGCACCCCCGTGCCCCACCCCCGTAACCCCCCGCAACCCCCCCTCCCCGTGGCCCCACACACCGAAACGCCCCCTCCCCTCCCCTCCCCCAACCCCCTTCAACCCCAAACCCCAGTGGCACCTCCTCCTCCCTGCCTCGCCCCCCACCCACACCAGCCAGAACCCCCTCCCCGCCCCGCACCCCTCCCCCCTCCCCGCGGCGACACCGGCCTACTAGGCCCCACCATGTGCTCCTCCGACGATGACCCCCAGTCCAACCCACTCTCCACCTCCCCCCCTGCCCTTTCCCCCTCCTCCGATTCTTCAATCAGCAGCGGCGAACCCCCCACTCCCCCCCTTGCCCCCCAGCTCCCCCCTCCCCCTCCGTGCCCCGGGCCGCCCCCACCCCCCCTCTCCACTCGCCCCCTCCTGGCATACGGGCGCTCTCGCGGCATCTCCTACCCCCCGCGCACCCCCCTTCCTGCTCACCTTGTCCTTGCCCCCCGCCACCCCCCCAGCCTGTCACTCCTTCTCGACTTCTGGGGCCCTCCCACAACCTTCTTGCCTTTTTCAGGCCCCTTCCCCCTCAATTCCCCTCCCGCCGCCCCCCCCGCTCGCCTCCCCGACTCCGCCCGCCCCCCCCAGCCCCCCCACCCCCTCCACAAACTGAAGCGGCGCCCTCCCCCGGCCGCCGCACGTCTTTCTTGGTCCCCCTCCCCGCCTCGGCACCCCAGCCACCCGCTGGCCGCCACCGCGCTCCGCTCCTCCGCGCGCCGCTCCTCCCCTCACCCCGCCCCCTCCTCCCGCCTTGCCCGAGAACGCGCCGGCTCGCAAGCCGCTACCGCCGCCGCGGCGCCATCAGCAGCGCGCCGTGGTGACCTTACCCGCACATCGCCCCTCAACAAATCCGTCCGGCCTGCTTCTCCCAAGAGGCGTAGAGCCTCGCGGACACGGGGATCTGACATCGCCTCCGCTGCCATGCTCAGGTACGATCTCTCTCGCCGCCCGCACTGCCGCCTCAAAGTCCTCCGCTCCACCACACGACCCTGCGCACACGCTGTGAACTCACACCGCACGCTACTATCCGGCTAAATCCGATGCTAACCTGCCAAAACACCACCATTACTAACCCACTAGACAACGATTAAACTGCCCGCCGGCTGCTGGGTCACTGTCCCACGAAATGGTGCCCAGTGACCCAAAATGGCCGCTCTTAAAGGCACTAGCCCAAAAAGAGCCCAAATCCCACCGGCCAGCCCAACCAGCCCAAAACGCCCTTCCTGTCCCCCGTCTAAATCCTTCCCCCCACCCTTCCTCCCGGGGCCCCAAAATCCCCGGGGGGCGAGCCTCCCTCCGGTCGGCCACCCCCCGCAAAGCCCCATTGAGTGGTATTGACAGTTTATAAATGTGATTTTGAAACATTCGTGGCCCATCCCTTCCCTGATGACAATGCCATTACTGAAATAAAAGACAAGCCTATTGCCATATGTACCTTATATGTGGCCTAGATGCTTATTATAAACGGAGCAACGTTATCTGTTAAATGAAAAACAAGAGAAGTTTTTATATGACGCACATCCCGAACTCGCGCGTTTGAAGGTGCTCTCGTTTGTGATTAAAAAAAGGAGGCTCGGAGAAATAAAACTGTCGCCTAAGATCACACAATCAAGCAGAAAAGCTGGGATTGATCCCAGGTCACTATATGGTCATATCGTTCTCCTGTTTTACATCACAGATGAATGTGTTGCCTTTTATTCCTGGCGCCATGGGTGGGAGGCAGAAGCCACATGAAAGCTCGGCTCACCAGGCCCAGGCACCTGGCTCGAGCTTTCAGTGGCTCGCCCACCTGTAGTATACAATGCAGTATTCTTAGAAAACTGCTTGATTTCCCCAGCCTACTAAGGAGGTCAACAGATATCTGTCCACTAGTTGATTAAAAACGAGGCTCACTCAGGACATACTTTGTATAACACAAACAGCAACAAGATATTTGAATAAAAAAGGGTTTGCTATTGTTAAGCGTCATTTCGTTGCACACATCCTACCAGTGGCATGGTGTTACAGAGTAGTCCTCTGACCATTTTGTTGTAGGGCGAAACGTGCATGCCTTCTCTGATTTAGGTGCATGTTAGGGTGTCTATGCTTAGTTGTAAGATTGTCTAGATGAGAAGGCATTCATGTTGTGGGTGAAGCTTCCAGGAGTAATGGGACTGGTGTTAAAGGAAGATAATACATGGTTGCTTGGAATCTTGATCCAATATTGTATAAGGTTTACTGTGCCTACCTTGATAATTGATTCCATTAGACTAGTATTAGCATATCATAAATCTAATGAATTATTAGGAAGTGCTGAGATCTACGCAACATTGATCAGGGCTGTAGGCGAATGTAAGCGCCTATGGTTGGTAGTCATCTAGATGCTTGTTGGAATTGAGTCCCAGAGGTTGGTTGATTGTACCAAGAAGGACGAGCCTCCCACATGCATTATCTGTGAGCTGTGGGCATGCCTTTGCCTATTTGATTTAGACGTGAGGCTCTTTCCAGACTGGTGTCTTTGGAGTAAGAAAGTACCACTGATTACCTTGCGTTTGAGTGATGGAAGTGGCAGTGTCTATATGGCTAAAGGCAGAGCTACAGCTCCCGTTAACGGCTGATGATTACACTTGCTGGATAACCCCTGCTCATCCTTGGGTAGCTTGGCCCTCAGCAGTCAGACTGACCATAGAGGCAATATGTAAAGCTAAGGCACAGCAGCCAAAGTGATAAATACGCTGAGCATCGCAAAAGAGACTTCACACAGTATGTATGTAAAAAAATGTATATACACACCTATTTAATCATCATAACATGAACATCATATACCTTTGGGTATTCAGAAATATTACGAGGAGTGCTAGTCCGAGTTGTATTGTTATGGTATCAATAGTATGCACAATGTGGACAATTCCTAATCTAGCCCCTACCCCAAATGAGAGAGAGAGAGCACCCTTATGTGGTGCACAATATCAAGATTATGTACATAAACAAAATAGAAAATGTTTTAGCAGCACTGTGGACCATAGACACGCAGGAAAACACAATGTCAAATGTTTTGTGCTTTCACCAAACAATCAGCATATAAAGGGGCACCGCCGGTGAGTGTCATGAATCACAGGATCACTCCCACTCACACACACTCCGTCCGCACCGCTACACGGGGTGGCAGGTGTCAGCCAGTCCATTTGGCATGCTCTTACCCATACAAATGCACTCAGCACCCTAATGTTATGTTATGCCGCTGGTACCCAGCAGGTCAATGGTTCACCCTCTGCACACTCCATGGCCCAAGCTTCCCTCCACCCTTTGGTTCAATCCGATTGTCATATATCCTCAGATGGAAGATAACCAAACCTGCCTCCCCGGAAACTGGGCCGCACACAGCCAAAGTCACACTGTCTGGGTTCTTGGGAAACAGGTGGGAATACATAATATTTTTTGTTAGAAGGTAGTTGTAAACAAGGGAGAGTTTTGCAGCCACTCAGGAAGTTCACCCACAGGTCTCCAAACACAAAGGAGTCACGCAGTCTTTTGACCCGCTTCCGAACTGTCTCAGCCCAGTCAATCTCTTTTGCTACTACCTGGGGCCAAGATGTCTTTGGTGGAGGGGGGGCAAGTGCGGTAAGCATGGGCGGATCTAGCGGATCTCGCGTACGCGAAATTGCGGATTTACGGATTCGCAATCCGCGAAGATACGCGAACTCTAGCGGATTTGCGGATTTTCCCGTTTTTTGTGTTGGCGCGCGTTCGCGCCGATTTTGGGACAAGTTCGCAATTGCGAACTTACTTTTCGGCTCGCAACGGCCGCGACTATGTTGTTTCTACGTCTGGTTTATCATCACAGGTTCACAGCACCCTCTGTTTCACCACTGCCACCCTCTGGGACACCCATGCCACCCTCTGGTACATCCTCACTGCCACCCATTAGGTTTATTTATCACTGTAGATTATGGTGGTTGAAAAAAGCAAGCACACCTGCCCTTCTTCAACTGCCATCAATTCATTTGTGGGTCATTAATGTGTCAGTAATTTTGAAAGTTCCAGTCTGGCTGGCACCTGCTTCCTTCCTTATCTGTAATTTGCTTTTTGTTGCAGTGAAATTTTTTTTCACAGGACCTTTATGGTCTACTTGTAGCTATTCTATGAGCCTGCTGTTTGGGTCATAGCAGGGTCATAGAATAGTTGCAAACTCTGGAGGGGCCCCTCAGGAAGCACTACCTTGAATGTTACTAATGTTAAGTTTGAACTTTTGCACCTGCTCATTGCTTTCAGTTTAGCTAAAATCGTTTTTTCTGCAATTTCGCACGTTTTTTGGGGCGCGAATCCGTGCGAGATCGATTTCGGAAGCCGCGAATGCGTGCGAATACAAAATTGTTTTTTTTGCGACGTGTATGTTCGCGTGATCTTGCGCGTGTTCGCGAGGCGCTTCTAGCTATACGTTTGCCAAGTTACCCTATCGGTCGTACACGGGCGCGGCCATCTTGTTTGCGTGACGTAATTCCGTTTCCAGCCGCTATGTGTAATCTCGCAAAGTGTGCTGCTCGCTAGTACAATTTCGCGCGTGCTCGCGAGGAAAATCTCGTGCGAACTTACCCACGCGGTCGTGAACGGGCGCGGCCATCTTGTTTCTCATTCATTGCTATGGTTCTGGGCATGCTTTCTCTATCCTCTCTCAATCTCTGCCATCCTTTGCTTGTTTGAAGTTTATTTGATCTAATTTTACTTATTATCTATCCCTCTATTTTTCTAGCTCTATATTTTTGTGATTTCTGCTGCTTTTAGTTACTTTTAAACTACTTTTTTAAACTCTTTTCTTTTCTTCTTCACTATTCTATTTCTTGTTTATCATTTAACTGTATTTCTGCCCAGACCATGGTAAAGGGAGCCGGGAAGCACCCTGAGAAGGGGAAGGGTCCCGCACCCCGTGCCCGGCTCCCGTGCGGGCGTTTGAGGGGGGAGCAAGTGGTCCCGCGGGAGATCTTCAGCGCGGAGGAAGTGGCGGCACTCATCTTCCACGTCCAGCGCCGCCTCCCCAAGACGATCCTGGGAGGCGGCAAGATCGCAACTGGCTATGGCATCCGGGAGCGCCGCAAGCGGTGGGAGAAGGTGTGCCGGGCCATGTATAAGCTCTCTGGGGTCCGGCGCACATATAACCAGGCCACCCACCGCTGGACCGATGTCATGGACCGGGAACGGGACTTGCTGGACGCGCTCGGCGTAGAGGTCCCCGGGCTTGGTGAGTAGTAGTAGCTATTCATTTACTACTCTGTTTTATCCGGCTCTGTTATTTGCAAATCTTTGTTCTTTACCAAGAGCAATAATGCTGCCGATTACATTGAGGTAAATTATATTTCAAAATCTTCTATGCATTTCAGGTGCACTGCTCTCCTTCTCAGTAGCCTTGCTTGCTACTATGCTTCTTTGTTTTGTATGTTGTGTTCAGAAGCATTTCATTGGCCTGAGAAATTATGTATGAGTGTAGTGTAAAGATAAGAACTGCGTAATGCTAGACACTAAGGGTCATATTTTCAATTACCGGCGCATCCCTGCAAAGTAGCAGGGATGCGGCAGTAATTGTGTGCCATGCCACCACCACCCATTGGCCCAAAACGTCACAGAAGCCTTACGCATCTGTGCCGTAAAGGCAGCGCATTGCTGGAGTTGCGTGCCAACGATGGCGCAGCTCCAGCAATGCTCTGGGGTACCCTATCTCCCCAATGCTGCATCAAGCCGTACGTCGGCTTCAAGCGCGCAGGGTTTGAGTCATGCATCATTGTCCTAAAAGTGACTGATTGACATCTTGTAGATTTCCCTCAGCCACTTTTAGGATTCGTTCCTGCGCAGGTACGCCCTCCCTTGCGCCGGAACGCCCCCTGATGGCGCAGGGCTTTACAACGTGATGCATCGCCCATATGCCCATATGTGTTTTTTTTTAATATATACGCCGCACCAACACCATGGCGAGTCTTTTGTTCTGCCGCTGCGTCACAAAAGGCACGCAACAATGGAGGAAAATGAGCCGCAAGGGACTTCTAAATCAGCCCCAATAGACTGAAGTCCAGTCCTTCCTTTAGACACATGGCTATAAGAAGAAATAGTGGCGGTGGTGGGTGGATTGATAGTTTGAGTATTCACTGATCTGCAAGCAGGATGGACTTTGTCTGTCACTTCGCGTGCTGCGGACTGCTGCCTGCAGTGCCAGGCCTAGGCAAACCTCTTTAGTAGTCTGTTTATTGAGTTACATAGGAACTTTCTAAGTCAACGTTCCGCAAATCAGGCAATACGAATAACGTAGTATTGTTGAAAGTTGGGCTGAGACCGTCAACATTATCGGCGCCCTCTTGCTCTCCTTAACCTTTTTGTGCGCGTAAAACAGCCGCCATTTTGAACACCATGGTTTCCCTGCTCTCGCCGAGAGCCAGCGCGCCTCTCTCCCCCTCCTAGCTTCGCCGGCATCCCCCGCATACTGACAACCCCCCTGCCTGCACCTGCCGCGAATCATAAAACCCCTCTTCAGCGCTGCTCTGCCCCAGGCCCTCGTCCTGTTCTCAGCGCAACACCTCCCCTCTTCCCATTTATGATCCCCGGTCCTTTGATGCAAACCCCCTTTTTCCCGTGTGCCCGTTCGTCCTCCTCGTTCCCAAGCCGACACCCAGCTCTGCCGATACTGTTCCTTGCCCCTCCCCGTACAATAGAAAGTTTCCCCCCAGCAAGGGATCCCCGGGTTGATCAAAGCCCCCCGCCCTACGAGATCCGATCGAACCACACACACTCCGTGAATCGGCGGAATATCCAGCTGCGCGATACTCATCACCTGTTGTGACTAGGGTGGGGACTTCAACTGTAAATGTGTGTGGGAACGGGCCCAAAGGGGAGTTCCGGGAATGTCTTTTCCATACATCAAAGCTTTAACATGAATATGTAATCTGCAATAAAGTCATAAAACAGTGTATAAGAGGCCAGGCCTCAGAAATGTAGCTAGAGCACCTCAGAACGATACCTTCTGTCCGTTTCGTTGTGTTCTCCTCCGGAGAGAATAAAAATCTTGTTTCCTGCCTTCCAGTCTCCAGCGCCTGCCTCTTCAATAGTTTAACTTCTTTGTGGGTTCAAGAGGCGACACCGCCGAGCAATACTTAAGGATCGTATATTCTGGTTGGTAGTGCCACCCTTTTTTTCAACAATTGGCGTCCCAAGCGTGGGGCCCATCAGCGACCCATGGATCCAGTGGGAGAGGTCCTGACGACAAAGTGAACGACTGCAACGATCGGGAACGCGTCTGTCCGATAGACCCTCGTCTGACAGCCGATCATCCGAACTTCACTGGTTCCGAACAGACCTCTCTCGAGTGATCTACGGTCCTGACTGGGAACCATAAGGAGTGCCGCGAGGATAACGGAGAAGAGAGGACGATCGGGCGCTGGATTCGGAAGACAAGAAACTGTCCATGCGGTCCGGGTAAGGTCGTGTAATCACGACAAGTTGCGAAATGATTGCTTGATTGCTTGATTGTTTAAAAATACTAGTATTGCTCTTTTATTTATTTGGAGATTCACTGTCTGCAAACGGAGAAACAACGGGCTCTCTCTTTGCAAGCAGTGGAGGATAGGTAGGGCAGCAGCCGTGCTTATTTTTTCTCCCCCACTCAATAATTACTTGAAACTGAACTGTTGTTCGCAAAACTATTGTTTCCTGGAGATTCCCTGTCTGCAAACAGGGAAGAGACCACCCTTTTTGCAGACAGTGAAAAGGGTAGGTAACGCAGATCTTTGCGGACCTACTCATTCTCCCCATTGTTATTTATTGGTCTTTTGTTATTTTGATCCATGAGGTATTCACTGCCTGCAAACAACGTAGAATAGAAATATTCTGTCCAGCCAGTCTTTGCACCTAGTGATAAGATAGGCAGTGCTGACTTTTTAGTCCCTCGTTACGAGCCGTCATGTCTGTCTTCTCCCCACTGATTAGTAGCCTGTTTAGCCCGGACCGCTTATTAGAGATGGACCATCCAGCCCCACTGGAAGGCACCCCTAATAAGGACATGTTCATGAAGCATGGATTGACCGCTATAGCCTATAGTAAACTATGGCATAAATATACGAAAAAGGGTCAAGAAAGTCAGTGGCCCCTGATAGGATCCTTCGATGATGATAAAATAAAAACGCTAGAAACTGCCCTGGGTAAAAACAAGACAACACCCACTATGCTTGACAGTTTCGGCATGTGGCGAAAAGAAACTGAACAACGTAAAAAGAAAACTGAGAGTAGGCTGGAAAAAGAGCTGCGAAAAGCAGCCCACCTAGCTGCCCAGAACTTAGAAAAAGAGATAAAGGAAAGAGAGAAAGCTAAACAGAAACTAGAAATGGAAACGCCAAGCCAGTGTCCGGTTAGAACTCCCTCCATGCTCTACCCTGATTTACCCTCGAAACAACGAGCCAATGAGGACCTGCTGTTAGGTCCTCCTATCATCTACATGCCCCCTCCATATGCCCCTTCTCAACCCTTGGCGCAGCACGCGCCACCCCCAGGTACAAACGAAGGTACCGCCACAGCGTCGGCCCCAATGGCCTCTGTGCCAGCCGAACCCCTTGTATTAAAACCCGCATCAACAACAACGTTAGACGACCATGAGACTCGAGGGGCTGGCCCTGCAAGAACAAACAGACTAGACAAAGATGAGCGAGCGGGGATCGACAAAGTAGCAAGGACACTGGTAGAAAGGAAGGATGATGAAGAGTACATCACAGATATGTTCAGCTCGTATACAGGGAGTCACAGACGACATTTTACCGTACGACTGTGTTATCATGTCTTGAATGCATACGAGGACCGATATCGAGACAAAGGTCCCGAGAGCCTAAGGACTCTGTACCGGAAGGTCGATATCGGGGATGAGGGCGAGTGTGATGTGTCGGACCTCCTTACGCGTACGCTTGAGGTTTTCCGCCACCTCACTGAACGAAAGCCGGGAGCTAAATCCGCAGCCTCCGTAGTGACCGAACCACCAACCGAGCAATCTAACACCATGATGCCGATACGAGAGGCTGCCCCTTACTGGGTTCCTCCTCGGGGTACAGGGACTCACGATGATGCAAACAACCAAGATGCGAAGGGAAGGGTAGTGTACAACTGGGTCTACCAGCCATGGGACCGGCAAGAGATACTGACATTCCGGAAATCTCTACCCGACCTACGTAAAAACCCCACTGCCTTCTATACTGAATTGGGTACAGCCCTGGGCTCAACGATTATGACCCTGGCTGACATCGACTTGTTCTTCGGGTTATGTCTACCAGCTGATGTGTGGAAGCAAATCCGGAAAGTCGACCACCTTGAGCTGGTTGGACATACCTGGTCACAACTCAATGACCTGGATAAACAACGGGGACCAGGACAGAAGCCTTTGAAATCCATTCTAGACCTCCCAGATAAAATCGTAGAGAAATTAAAAACCCTAATCCCAGAAAAGAAAGTGGACTGGTCGATAGTAACAGCCTGTCGCCAAAAACCCCAGGAGGATGTATCGGAATACTTCTCCCGGTTTGAAACGGTGTTCTCCGATTACAGCGGCCAGGACATGACCACTGCAACCGGACACCATCTGTTTGTCCAGAATTATGTTAAGGGCCTATCATCGGAAATCTCCCAGAAACTACAGGCCAGCGAGAGTAGTTGGGCAGCCTCCAAACCTACAGCGATTCTCCAAATGGCCCAATATTATGAGCATCAGAAAAATGAAAACGATAGGGCGACAGAGAAAAAGAAGAAGGACTTAAAAGAGAGGGTGATGATTGCCAAACTGCAAGGGGTGACTATAGGACGAGACCAATACCGGGGAAACTACCAGACAAACGTCCCTAAGACTACATTTCCCCAGGACCGCACTCTGACTTCCTACAGTGGACGCACAGACCTTAGAGAAAACCAGTGCGCTTTCTGCAAAGGGACTGGCCATTGGAAATCCCAGTGCCCAGTTCTTCTGGAAATGATCAGAAACAAAGACCCCAGGGATGTAGCAAACGGACCGAGGCCTAAGGGACAACAACGAGGGCCCCCAAATGACGCGACTAACGACAGATCAAGCAGACCAAATACGTTCGATCGACCCAGGCAGAACCAATATCAACAATCTGACTATGACGACACTCACACCTTCGCATAGGACAGCCAAGGGCGAGGGAGGGATCCAGTCGAGCTCTATGTTGACCAGCAGGGCCCTTATGTCACTGCTAAGGTCCTGGGTACCAAGTCTCCATTTCTGGTAGACACTGGCGCAACACGTAGTGCGTTATCTAAACGACTGATTCCAAGGGCACCCTTGTCTGGCTCACTCATAACATCGACAGGTTTCGATGGAACGCCCTCCACCAACCCTTTGTCTGCCCCGATTCTCTTTGACGTAGAAAACAACACCACCGACACCACGTTCTTGCTTTCCTCCAATAGCCCTGACGCCATTATGGGACTTGACTTACTGAAACACTTCCGAGCGACGATCAGGTGTTCTCAAGATGGAGTTCGAGTGTTTCTTTACGACAACCCCGTTCTGCTTAGACATTGCTCTCCCCGACACATGTTTTCCATCACCGACGTTGACGCGTCCCTGCTTGACACTCTACCTCCGTATCTGTGGGCCAAAGCGGATTCGGACGTAGGGCGTATGTTAATTGACCCAGTGCACATTACTGTCCGACCAGACGCAACACTCCCAAAACTCCCACAATATCGGATATCGCCAGAGGGCGAGAAGGCATTGGTAATGATTATCCAGTCACTGATAGACGCAGGAGTGGTAGAGGAAGTGGTTAGCAACGTTTGCAACAGCCCTATCTTGCCCATTATCAAGAAGCAGGGAGAGGGAGATGAGAAAGCATACCGTTTTATCATCGACCTCCGAGAGATCAACAAAGTGGTGGTACCCCAGTACCCTGTGGTCTCAGACATCACCACCATCCTGACTTTGATTCCATCCACTGCCACCACCTTTTCCGTCATCGACCTCAAGAACGCATTCTTCTCCATCCCCATCCACCCAGACAGCCGATATCTCTTCGGCTTTACCCTAAAAGCCCGCTCATATAGGTTTTGCCGAGCGCCTCAAGGCTACACGGAAAGCCCTAGCATTTACAGCCAGGCCCTCAAAAGACAACTAGACCAAGTCCAGTTACCCGACGGAGTGGTGTTGGTACAATATGTCGATGACATCCTTTTGGCAGCCGACACCACCCCTCTAGCGGTTACCGCCACCATTCAACTCTTGCACTTCCTTGCGGAAAATGGCCACAAGGTCTCCAAGAAGAAGTTGCAATTCTGCCTACCCCAGGTCACTTACCTAGGCCACCTTTTGTCCAAAGATGGAAGAAAACTCACCCCTGATCGAATCCAAACCATTCTAGATACCCCTGCCCCTAAGACCCAGAAGCAGGTTCGCTCCCTATTAGGCCTCACCTCCTTCTGCCGACAATGGTTACCAAACTTCAGCCTCGTTGTAAAACCACTGCTTTCTCTGCTAAACAAAGACGTCCCTTTCCCACTTCCTTGGACCCCTGAGTGTCAAACTTCCTTCACAGAACTGCGAGATGCCCTTTGCTCAGCCCCTGTCCTAGGTACCCCTGATTACAAAAAGCCCTTCTCCCTTTACACTCACGAAAGGGAGGGGTGCGCTTTATCTGTCCTGACCCAGGCCATCGGCCCTAAGCAACGACCGTGCGCTTACTTCTCTGCCACTCTTGACCCTGTCGCCAGAGCCTTGCCTGCCTGCCTTCGAGCTGTAGCTGCTGCTGCAATCTCTATCCGACAGAGTGAGGGGATTGTACTCTCGAATTCCCTCACGGTACTGGTACCCCATGCAGTCGACACCCTCCTGAACCAAACCAAGACGCAACATCTGACGAGTGCACGACTGACTGGATACGAACTGACCTTGCTTGCCCCCCATATCACCCTGAAAAGATGCACCACACTGAACCCAGCAACTCTGTTACCCTTGCCAGAGAACGATCCCAATGTGCACCCCGTACATGACTGCGTGACTCTTACGGACGAACAGACCAGGAGTAGGGTCGATCTCAGAGACACGGCTTTCCCTGACCCCGACGGGGAGCTGTGGGTGGACGGTTCTTGCATCAAACTCTCCGATGGTACCACTTCCGCTGCCTATGCAGTCACCACGGCTCGAACTGTAGTAGAAACAGCCCGCATCACCCAGCGATCTGCCCAGGCAGCGGAACTGATTGCTTTGACGCGAGCCTGCATCCTGGCAACAGGAACCACAGCGAACATTTACACCGACAGCCAGTATGCCTTCGGGGTGGTTCACCATTTTGGGCTCCTCTGGAGGGAGAGAGGATTCTTGACCTCACACGGCACACCCATTTTGCACGGGGATTTAGTCTCCGCCTTAATCGAAGCTGTCCTCCTCCCCAACAAACTTGCCGTTATCAAATGCCAGGCACACAAGAAAGTGACAGACATTATTGGACAGGGAAATGCACTAGCCGACATCACCGCCCGAACGACAGCTGAAAATAGAACGACAACACGTATGTACGTGACCAGGTCACAAGCAGAAAACTGGACTGACGCCAAGGACACAATTAGAGACATACAAACGGCTAGCACACAACACGAATTGACTGAATGGACACGGGTGGGATTGAAAGACGATGAAGGCTGCTGGCGGACAAAAGACACGAACAGATGGTTGCTACCTGATTCATACTTGATTCCCATATTAACCATGGCACACTCCCCTGCCCACATAGGATCAGCCCCCATGATCGAACTTGTCTCCAGGGTTTGGCACAATGACAAGATCCCAGATTCCGCCAAACACCTGGTCCAACAATGCTTAATATGCCTGCAACACAACCCCGGGAAAGGAACTGTAGTACCCCGGGGGGGATTTGGGGTCCCAAACCACCCATTTGAAGTCCTGCAGATGGACTACATCCAGCTAGACAGATGCCAAGGCTTGAAATATGTGCTCGTCGTGGTGTGCGCATTTAGCAAGTGGGTGGAAGCATATCCAACCCGTGACAACACCGCTATGGCCACTGCAAAGGTTCTGTTAAAGGAGTTTTTCCCCCGTTATGGCCTCTGTCGTGTTTTATGGAGTGATAATGGCCCCCACTTCGTAGCCAAAGTTATCCAGCTCATCCTAAATGGGCTGGGTATTAAACAGAAATTCCACGCAGTCTTCCACCCTCAATCTGCTGGGCTTGTCGAACGACACAATGCCACACTAAAGCTTAAACTGGCCAAAATAGTGGCTACCACGGGCCTGAAATGGCCAGACGCCCTCCCATTGGCATTGCTATCGATACGCTCTACCCCCACCCGACATCACTTAACCCCTTATGAAGTTGTCTTCGGTCGACCCATGAGCGTCTGGTCTGCCCCGAAACCAACTTCCATTCATGACGTTCCGGACGTCCTAATGTCTGATTATCTGTACAAATTGACTGAAACTTTGTCTGTCCTTCATCAGCAGGTGCACCAGGCCATCCCCGATGCTTCCAGGGGTCCGGGTCACGCCATCCAGCCGGGGGACTTCGTGCTGATCCGAAATTTTCAGCGATCAAAGAGTTTGGAACCCCGGTGGACGGGCCCCTGGCAAGTGCTGATCACCACTCGGACCGCACTTCGAGTGGAGGGGAAGAAACACTGGCTGCACGCTCATCACTGCAAAAAGGTCTCTCCAGCCCTGGCCACGACAGACACCGTCAACATCCAAGAAGAGCTCCTGAACCAGGACCGACCATCGTTGAACTGCTATCCTGATACTGAGACACTTGAACTTTCAAAACATCCTGACCCCACTGTGCCATCTCGAGAAGGGTATTTCCTGCGTCGAAAGGAGGGAGCTTCGGCTAAGTAGGCCACGGACTAGGTTAAAGGATCTCAGAACGGTGACCCAAACTACCAAGGGTTACCTGGAGAGAAGCAAAAACTAAGTCTGTGGTCCTGCCCACTACCGAGCACCTTGAAAACGAAGATGATGGAAGCGCCAGATAAGAAGATGATGGAAGCGCCAAACAAGAAGCCGACGGGGACAGCAGGAAATACCCACTACAGAAATCCGAGAACAGACAGACTCCATAGCTCAAAGACAATTGCACTCTTCATCACAATCCTCTTCTGTTTTCTCCTCATGACCACGCTCTGGATTTTGGAAGAACATGCACCTGCTCACGAAACATTCCTAACCACTGCTCAGCCTACCACCATGAAGGACCATTATCTAATTTCGCTCTCTCCTCAACTAAGAGAGAGGCGAAAGGAGTTTTGGAACAACTCTTTCGTGCAGCTACTTCACCAGCACAATCTTGCCACCAATACCACCAACTGCTGGATCTGTGGGTTGCTACCCCATGCCACTGGACATTCAATACCATTCATCCCTTCACCCTTCTCTGTCCACGGCTCCTGCCTTGCTTGGCTGATCCTCCTGCAAGAAAGCTATACGGGCAAGGCCACCTCCAGCAGAACTGCAGCACATTCTTCTCACGGGGCCGGGCGAAACAAGACAAAGACACACTTCTGCCCGCTGACCCCCAGCGACTCGATCCAAATGGACATCCCGGCTAAAGAACGAATCGAAATGCAGGTGTTCAACAATCCAACCAGACCCACCTTCTCCTATCTGCGGAAACGAACGGCTGCCACTCTGACTGTGGCCCTGTCGGTCATCAACGTCACAGGCCACATGTGTGTAGAAGGACTTGGGACACAGCTGGTGGGTCGCAGCGCTTGCCGCTTTACCAGAACTTTGGATTCCACGGATCCACCTTCCTTTGTGTCATCCCCAAACATGTATTTCATCTGCGGCACGAAGGCCTACACCTGGCTCCCCAAAGGCTGGGGGGGCACTTGCTACATCTCCTTCGTCCTTCCTCCGACTTATGTAGCCCCAGCGAATCACCACAGGCAAAAACGAGCCAAAGACATTGAACAAGCCGACTCAACAGGGGCGCAGTTCCTCGATGCTATGAAAGGACTCGTCCCCCTCTGGGGCCCGATGGCAAACAGCCGTGCCATCCGACATTTGACTCAGGCAGTCGAGACGACCATGAACATCACAGCGGGCATCTTTGCCAACAACACTGCAGAGCTCCAAGCGGTCCGTTTGGTGGCTCTTCAGAACCGCCTCGTTCTAGATGTGGTTCTGGCGGACCGTGGAGGAGCATGCCGCATAATTGGGTCCAGCTGTTGCACATACATACCGGACAACTCACCCTCAGTGTACAAAGCCATCGAACATCTTCACAGACTCTCTTCGGAAGTTCACCAAGAGCAAGAAGAATGGTCGCTTGGTGGTTGGTTCTGGGACACCGTCAAAAGCTGGGGCTGGAGACTGCTCACCATTATCATGATTCCCGTAGTTGTAATATGTGGCCTGTGCTTGGGAATTCAATGTCTGCCACCTATGTGTTCTTTATGTGCGAGTTGTATTTTTCCCAAAACTGTGGACTTTGGAAGCGAACACATGAGAGCATTGTATGATACCGAAGTTAGGAATTTGATGAAAATTGACATTGAGTAAAGCAAGTTGGCTAGATATGTTGAAAAGGGGGGACTGTTGAAAGTTGGGCTGAGACCGTCAACATTATCGGCGCCCTCTTGCTCTCCTTAACCTTTTTGTGCGCGTAAAACAGCCGCCATTTTGAACACCATGGTTTCCCTGCTCTCGCCGAGAGCCAGCGCGCCTCTCTCCCCCTCCTAGCTTCGCCGGCATCCCCCGCATACTGACAACCCCCCTGCCTGCACCTGCCGCGAATCATAAAACCCCTCTTCAGCGCTGCTCTGCCCCAGGCCCTCGTCCTGTTCTCAGCGCAACACCTCCCCTCTTCCCATTTATGATCCCCGGTCCTTTGATGCAAACCCCCTTTTTCCCGTGTGCCCGTTCGTCCTCCTCGTTCCCAAGCCGACACCCAGCTCAGCCGATACTGTTCCTTGCCCCTCCCCGTACAATAGAAAGTTTCCCCCCAGCAAGGGATCCCCGGGTTGATCAAAGCCCCCCGCCCTACGAGATCCGATCGAACCACACACACTCCGTGAATCGGCGGAATATCCAGCTGCGCGATACTCATCACCTGTTGTGACTAGGGTGGGGACTTCAACTGTAAATGTGTGTGGGAACGGGCCCAAAGGGGAGTTCCGGGAATGTCTTTTCCATACATCAAAGCTTTAACATGAATATGTAATCTGCAATAAAGTCATAAAACAGTGTATAAGAGGCCAGGCCTCAGAAATGTAGCTAGAGCACCTCAGAACGATACCTTCTGTCCGTTTCGTTGTGTTCTCCTCCGGAGAGAATAAAAATCTTGTTTCCTGCCTTCCAGTCTCCAGCGCCTGCCTCTTCAATAGTTTAACTTCTTTGTGGGTTCAAGAGGCGACACCGCCGAGCAATACTTAAGGATCGTATATTCTGGTTGGTAGTGCCACCCTTTTTTTCAACAATATACCACATGAGATAGATCCCGTGGAATAGTTGTCTATCTATTTGCTATTTCTCCAAAATATTTTGTTATTGTTCTTTTGAAATGTTTGATTTGGTTGAAAAATCTCATCCATGTTTTCTGGTTTTTCTTTCTTTCATGTTGTACATCAGCTCCCCCCAAGGGCAAGAGGACACAGGAGGAGGGTGCTGAGGATGCAGGCCAGGATCGGGCAGGCGAGGGCTCCTTTGCTGGCCCCAGTAAGTTTACATTTTAATAAAGAGTACCTATTTTTTCCTAGCGTTCCTCATTCGATTTTTTCTAAATCGTCTTTGATCTTCTTGTAGACTGGATATAAATTCTTATCCTGCCTCGAATATGACTCCCTGTGGTATTACTAGACTATTCTTATTAGTCTGTCTGTGTAGCTAACTAAGATTGGACATTTGGCAATTCCATTGGACTCCCATTCTATTCAGCAATAGCTCTATGCACTGTCTCCTTACTGACTAGATAGTGTGGCAGAGTCATTCAGCTCCCGAAGTCACCGATTATTGATCCCCAATGATCTCTAGATTATCGTACACAGCACAGTCAAGAAGTGTCAGAGGCACTCATGCTTGCAAAAATTCCAAAACCTTTAGCTCATCCACTCTAGTCTGGAGGAACAAAAACCACAGAGTCTATTTAAGTTTAAAAGCTTTATTAAAAGTAAACACATTTATTAAAATCTACTTTGTCATAAAACTATTTAACTGAAAACGGAAAAGTGGTTAGTGCTGACGATTAATTGGACACATTTCTTGTGGTCGAGCCGAGCTCTCACCTGGTTTGAACTTGATCCTGGTCGTGTTCTTAGGAGTCAAGCTTCTGTCTGTTAGGAGAAAAAGTGGTGCGTGTTAAAAATCAAAAGCAAGCATTCATCAGTTGTGCATAAAAGTGCAGCAAGACAACAGCCTTCCCTGGAAAATGGGACATTTTTACTTTGGAGTAGACAGTCACAAATTATTACATTGTATTCAGTTTTTTTAACATTTCTCCTAGACCAAATATTATATAGTAGTGAGTGGTGTATTCTAACATTCTTAAATGTACTTTGTAGGTGTAACATCTGGTGACGGGGCCAGAGCGGAGGTGGCTGTGTTGGGCGAGGACTCGGCGGACTCTGGGGAGGAGGCGGTGCAAGAGCCGGCGGACGGTCCTGTGGGGGTTCAAACGGTGGTGGCGGAAACAGGTAAGCTATATATTCCTTACTTATTGAGATTGAAGACTGCATAGTGTGCTTTCTGCACGGGTGTATTACAAATCAACCAGGTAGTAGCCTCCTCGAAATATACTTCGACTTAGCTGTGAAGTTTTTGGTGAGAAGAATCCCAATAAGTTCTTAGACGAACGTGATGGATGGGATGAACGAAAAGCGAAAGAAGGGTGTAAGTAAGTGGGACGCGAACTTGTATGATGGCTGGCAAAGAAGAACGATATGTGTTTGCTTGGCCCCCGAGGTGGCTGGGAAGGAAAGAATATGGTATGGTGCATGGCTGGGTCAATGATGAAGCAAGGATGGGTGGAAGGACAGCAGCCTGGGTGGGTGAAACAGAAACTGTATGTGTGCGTATACTTTGACTGAATGGATGCCTGGAGCATGGTATTCTCTGACTCTTAGATAGCACATGTGTATCTAGAGAGAGTAGATGGTCGCCAGATGAAGTAAGTGTTACCTTGAAGAGCATGTACCACCGCACCCGCACGTCCGTTCCAGTGCAGGGAAGGCAAGGAAAAGAAATTGTAAATGTGTCCAATACTACCATGAATAGTAGCAGTACTTTGTATTGCGTCTGCAATCACAGCATATATCTGGTTATTACGGTGGACACTCCGTACCTCTCTTAATAACTTTAGTTTACTTGTAGTACGTCATTCATGTGTGGGTGTATCACTGTTCACTCAATATTAAGCAAAGCACCTAAAGTCATCCCATATGTCATCAAATACGTCCCATGTGAAGTGATAGATAATCAAATTAGTTAGCTTCTTCATTTTCCTTTTCTAGTACTCATTTGCACTGTAGGGTGAAAGGTAAATTAATTAAGCAGTAGCCCTTGTAACAGAGTATTCTCAGTGCCACCCGTAATAGAAAAGTAATAGCTTCACCACCTGCATGTACTGGACCGGTACAGTAACGCAAGTCTGTCTCACTCATCATGGTGTGCAACTTTTTTTCTCGGGTGCAAGTTCACTGTGCTGTCCATGTCATTCTGCCGGCTTGCATAAGATAACGTACCAATTTCCCTAAACAAGAGAGAAGAAGAAGAATAAGACTGGTGTACTGTCATAGTCGACTGTAATGGAAGTCCATAGTGGTCGTAGAATTTGTTCTTTAAACTACCACTAATGTTAGAGCAAGGATGCAGAAGTGGGAGGTTACATAGATACTGTCCTCAATAGTTATGTACTGTGCTTTCAATTTGCTACTTGTACTGTGACCCAACTTTCGGCTCAATCACTTTGTGTTATTAATGCTTAGGAGCATTGGTTACAGACTATGTCTTTCTTTCTTCATATAGTTGCTCCTTCCAAATCAACAACACGGAGGGAGCAGGCTAGAATGGCCCGGCAACGGAGGCTGGAGGCCACTGTCGCCGAATATCGGCGGCTGGTGGCCCTGGAGGAGGAGGAGGACACGCAGTCGAGCGGGGCAACAACAACATCCTCGACTGTGACCACTGCATCCTCCTCCGTGACTAAGCCAGCGGGACCGAGCCGGGCTAACAAAGACAACCGCCACCGCCAAGCAACAGAAATACCAGCTGCCCCCCACAGGAGCTGCAAGGAACGCCAACGCCGCCTACGAGTCCGAATGTCCAACCTGGAGCAGGAGGTCCTGAAGTATAAGAACTTGGTTAAGGGCCTCCGCTCCGAGCTTGCCACCCTCCGCAAGGAGTATGATGCCCATGCCGCAAAATGCACCAGCACCAGCACCCTCCAGTAGTGGAGTGTCCCTTGCCCTTTTTTTATAGACTTTTGGGGGGTGGGATTTGGGAGTTGGGATCGTTTTGGGACGTTTCAAAGACAATCGTTGGGGTTAGGGTGGGTGAGGGAGATTATTTTGTTAGGGCTACATAAATATATTTTTAAACTTTATCTGACCATACCTGTTTTTTACTGCTTTTCAGTCTGGTGGGTGGGGGGCGGGGGTGTAACAGTAACTTTGTTTTCCTGAACAGTCGTAGGACTTTAGTAGTACAACCGTCAATCTCTTGTCTACTCCGAAATAATACTCCATTATACTACCTCCCACCAAACGCTTATCTTACCTGTAATTTGTGTTAGAAATTAGGGCTAGGCCCAGGGCTGGCTCCACGTGAAATGGGGATTAACGTTGTCAATCCTGGGCGGGTGACATTTCCTCATTGCGGTGGTACTAGTGGTGTGACACAGTGGCAGTTGCATGCCTATGGAAAAAAAGAAAACGAAACCTTGTTTGTCCTTACTGTAGCATTACAACGGTTACGGTACGATCGAGAATATAGCAGGTGACAGACAGAACAGTGCCATAATGTAGCCTAACAAATGGTAAAGTATTTGCT
The DNA here is from genome assembly GCF_964261635.1 of Lissotriton helveticus. Classification (NCBI taxonomy): domain Eukaryota; kingdom Metazoa; phylum Chordata; class Amphibia; order Caudata; family Salamandridae; genus Lissotriton; species Lissotriton helveticus. The sequence goes on from NC_136061.1 coordinate 259,696,406, forward strand.
TGCAAGTATAACTAGTACTTGCGTTGAATTTATTTGACATTGGCTACTACTACTAGAAGATATAGTACTGAAGCTGAGTAAGTCTAGAAGATATCCTCGTATTCCTTCACCAGCCTGTTGCTATGACCTTATCCTCCCCAGCAAGTGTGTGGAATTATTGATGTCATTTTAGTCAGACATCAAGCAAAACAACACAGCCCGGGGGAAGAGGGTTAGGGTTTGTAAAATGGATGGGAATGGGGGTTTCTTTTTGGGTAGGTTTTGTTGAGAGAAGAAAAGAAAAGCAGAGCATGGACAAACAATAATTGAAGATAAAGACAATCTTTGGTTACAAAGTAAAGCTAAGCACATGCAGTCACACTCATAGAATAAAACAATGGATACTGTATCTGTATTGCGTATGTTGTTGGAGTTGTCCTTGAATTTGGTAAGTAAGTTGCATGCAGCAAACAATTCCTCTTATTGGCGGCACTCCTCCATTCCAGCTGACGCTTCGTCCATCAATGTTGGTGACCACTGACAGAAGACACCCTGTCCACTGCCTGCCTGGCGGATGTTGACTGAAACCCGGCCTGTAATTATTGAACGGAAAACAGGAAGTGCTATTACAATACCACTGATAAATAAATAAAAGGTATGTACGCTGTGTGGTTCAAAATGTGACACTTTGATTTCCCTAATAGACAGTACAATATTTTTGAAATTGCGTGCTCTGTCTGAGTCACCTTTTTAAGGATAAATAAGTATGGCCAAAATATTATAGCGGATCTTTCCCCTCAAGGTAGGTGTACTGTAAACTGTGTTTTAGAACAAAATTTGACCTTCCCAGCAATGCTCCCACCAAGACCCTTACTAAAGCCAGTCGCAAAAATGTAGAAGAACCCCAATCAGATCTCCAAAAACGATGCCTAGCAGAAAAATGGTTACAAAACGTACTTTGAAAGTAACAGTAGGCCCAAATACAGACCGTGGATTGTATTCAAACCACTTGCAAGCAAGCAAAAGTATCCATAGCCAGCATCGCTCCAACAGTGCTCTACAACACCAGAACTGCGTTGCAATAGAACCCCCCGAAACACATGCAATCCTGCTGCTAGGGCTAACCCTAACGAACCCTAACTTACAAAAAGTGCCAAAACTGGTGTTTCCTTCAGGATTTTGTCCAAAACACTTCTATCCGGTATTAGACCTTCCCAGGAATGCCCCAGGCAAGACCCGCCAACCCACCCGGAAAAAACCACCCGACAACACCCCCAAACAGCGAAAAAGCTAAATCTCATACTTACAATATCTCTCGGCCTTCGGTCCAAACGCGGCGCTGTGCAGCTAGGTCATCATCATCATCAATCATCATAACTCCTGTTTTCCACCACGGATTTCCTGAAAAGCAAATGCAATCAAGATTAGATTGTCGCAGCAGTGCTTCGACAGAGACCCCGGCCGCAACCCACCCACGAACAGCAGGAAGCCCCCCAAAACGCTACATTGAGCAAGATGACAGAAGAAATAGCAAAAAAAAGGCTGTTCCTTCAGGATTTTGTCCAAAACACTTCTATCCGGTATTAGACCTTCCCAGGAATGCCCCAGGCAAGACCCGCCAACCCACCCGGAAAAAACCACCCGACAACACCCCCAAACAGCGAAAAAGCTCAATCTCATACTTACAATATCTCTCGGCCTTCGGTCCAAACGCGGCGCTGTGCAGCTAGGTCATCATCATCATCAATCATCATAACTCCTGTTTTCCACCACGGATTTCCTGAAAAGCAAATGCAATCAAGATTAGACTGTCGCAGCAGTGCTCCCAGACACCAAAAATTACCCACAAACACCCGGAACCCCGCCAAAGAGCACCTCAAAGGCAAGCAAGTCAGCAAAAACGGCAAGAAATTTCCACCTCATATTTGGTCCAAAACACTTTTGTCCATTATTAGAGCTTCACAGCAATGGGCCCAAATCCGTCAACTCACCCGCAAAGAAGTACAACACCCCCACAAGTGCTGAGTCTTTCTTCATTGGGCGTAATCCAGCACTCTGCTTTGAGGGAAATCGCATTCTGGAGGAGGAGGATAGAGGAGCATGTTCTTCAGAACTTGTGAACCTGAGGAATGTAGACTGTGGCACCTTCAAATCAATAAGCAAACAAGTGAAGACAGTTCTGATGATGGTCTTGTTTTTGGGATTAGGTGATTAAAGTTTGAATTAAATTAACTGTGCAAAACAAAGAAAGAGAGACACAAAGCACACAGGAATAAAAGTGAATAAGGACGAAAAAGAAAGTTCTTGATTGATTGTCTCATTTTCAGGGCTCGGTGTCAGGGAATAAGAACAAGATTTCGTCATCATACTCTGCGAATTCAGGCTGGATGAGGTCAGTGCCACTGAACAGAGAACAAATCCCCTCATCTACGTTGCCGTCCTCCTCGTCTTCATGCGGCGTGCTTTCTCGTACTTTGTAATCTGGTGGTATGAGGTGCTGATTCATCTTGATCATTGTCAGCCGCTCCACATTTTTGGGCGAGAGGCGGCTCCGTTTGGGAGTTACAATGCCACCAGCAGCACTGAAAACACGTTCAGAAGACACACTTGCGAGTGGGCAAGACAAATAGTTTATAGCCAGATTGGAGAGCTGTGGCCACAATTGTTTTTTGCCATGCCAATACTGCAATGGCTCATCATTAAGAAAGACCTCTGTTGAGTCATTCAGATAGTCCTGCACCATCGACTCAAGGTCATCAGCGGTTCCTCCACTTTGCTTACTTTTTGCTGTGCCTGTGACTATTTTTCGAGAACCATACCCAAGCAAACTTAGCCAATCCTCTACAGCAGCCACTGTTTTTGTTGTGTGTGGTGCAGATGATCCAGTTGCCGGTGTCTTTAACGGCTGAGAGGTCACTTCAGCCACAGGTGCAGAAGTGGATTCTTGTGACTGGGGATGGCCTGCTGATGCTGATGCTGATGTACTGGCTTCTCCTTCAATAACCTGCCGTTCTTTTTCAAACCTCTTGGCTGACCAGGCTAACCAATGTTTGTACTTTTGAACATCTGCATCAGCAAAAGGAAAGAATGCTTCGTCTTCCAGCGCCTTTTTGTAGCGTGGATCCAGAATAGTAGCACAAATGTAATGCTGTTCTGAGTTGATCATTTTAAGACGTTCATCACCACGTAGGCGCTCTAATAATTTCTCAGACAAAATAAAATGGTCTTTTTTTTTTTCATCTTTTTCAAACTCAGAAGACACCGCCATCAGTTGGTGCTCCAGCATGCACAACAATGGGATAGCTTTTCCCAAATTACAGTCCTCCTGGCTGACTGCACGCGTGAAGAACTCAAAAGGACGAAGCATGTCTGTCAGGCTTTTAACTATGTCCCATTGCGCCGCACCCATCCGCATGTCCTCCTTCTGAGATGTAGCCTCTGTGAAGAAATAGTGATCGAGTACCGTATACTGCTCATACAGACGCTCAAGCATGTAGAAGGTTGAGTTCCAACGTGTTGCCACCTCCTGGATGAGTGCTTTCACTGGCATTCCACGTTGAAGTAGCAGTCTCCGCAGATGCTTCCGGGCCTTAAAAGAATGGCTGAAATGGTTGCACATTTTGCGGCAGGTGGCCATTACCTCGAACGCTGGACTCTGTTTATCACTCAAGAATTTTTGAACTACCAGGTTGATACAGTGCGCCAAACACGGCACTCCAAAATGGTCACCCTTCAACATGGCCTTAACTACATTGGCGCCATTATCCGTGGAAACATAACCAATCTTGCGTTTTAGGGGGGATAGCATTTTCAAGACCTTTTTGTTAAACTCTTCCAAAAGGTTTTCTGCTGTGTGACTTTTCTCCAAGCCAAACATGGCTAGTGTTGCATGTTTCCGAGCAGCTTTGAAAACTTTGTCCGGGTCAACACCTGCGTTTAGCTTTGCTTTAACACCTGAAAAAGAGACCCAGTGTGCAGTGATGCACATGTAATCAGCGCCTGCGCCACTGGTCCACATGTCTGTTGTCAGATGTATTGTGTGAACAGCACTCTTCTGCAAAGCTGCCCCAATCGCCTCCAGCACATCTTCATGTAGTGCTGGAACCGCAACTCTGGCAAAATAGAACCGGCTCGGAACCTTCCATTTAGGGCAGAGCGTTGCCACTAATTCAAGAAAACCTACCGCTTCTACAAAAGAAAAAGGTAGAAGGTCCACAGCTAGCATTTTAGCCAGCTTAGTGTTATACAGACGCGTCAGTGGGTGGTTGCGTTCATATGGCACGTCTGAAGTAAGCATTGTTCTAATGTTGCCCTGGACCAAGCATTTACGGGCTGAGAATGACTTCGTTGACCCAATTTTGCTCGCTGGTGAACTTTTGTGCGTTGGTGTCTCACTCGCTCCAACACTCTTAGTGTGCCTCACATTGGGTGTGCTGCTGACAGGGGTACTGGGTGTAAGGGAAGTGTTTGACACGTCTTCTTCCTGCTCGTCATCATCAGATGAAACATCAACGTTTCCTTGAATTCTGCCTTTCTTGATCGCATCTAGGTGCGCAAACCATTTGACAGTGTGCTGTCTCCTAAGATGACCTCTCTGGCCTCCGGTACCATAGTTGGTACCTGGCTTACCACGACTAACTGCTTGCTTACAAATGGTACAAATGGCAAACTTTGGATTTTTTGGACAAACAGTAAAGAAGTCCCAAACTGGGGACTTGAAGTGTCTGTGGGACATGGAGGAGGCGGCGATACTGGTGGTGGTGGTCATGAAGCTAATGCCAGATGAAGTGGAGGATCTGGATTGCCCAACTTTTGTACGTTTTGCACTTTCACCGCCACTAATTAAGGTCGAGGTTGACGGAGGTCTCTTCTTGCCAGAAAGAAATATGGAAGCGGGACGAGTTGGTGTACTACTTAACTCCAATGATTGTGGTGTTTCCACTGCCTCCTCATCGACAACATCATCATCATCATCACGCTCAGCAGCTCTTTGGGCTAGGGTCAAAATGTCTGTTTGCTGCATGCCCGCTGGGGCTGCAGTGACCTTTATGATGACTGGGTCGTCGTTGGCAGAGTCTTCATCAGCAGCAGTATCCGCCACTTCTTGTTGAGACTCATCACACTCCATAACTCTGAGACTTTGGACGAGCTTCCTTTTACGCTTAACTACCTTTGTCGGATCATGGTGTGCCTCACTCTCAGACGGCTGTGGTGCTGGTTCCCAAGTTTGATCCGTATCATCAGAAGGAGGTGTGCTTGAAGAAGATGTAGACACCACCCTTGATCTCTTCCTTGCTAGGGGTGTGGAAGACAATGGAGGCTCATCAGGAGGAGTGGCTTCCTCAAATGATACCTCGCCTTGATTGTCGATTTCCTGATGTGCCCCTACTTCGGGAGGAACAACTATTGTGGGCACTTGTGACCCTCCATGCACCTCTGCTTGCGCATCTCCTTGCGCTGCCTCTCCTTCCACATGTACTTGGGCTTGTACTTGCACATGTGATTGTTGTTGCGGCTGTGGTTGTTCAACACTCGTCAGATGAGCTACAACAACCTGTGTTGATTGAGGGACATTGCTGCTGCTTTCTTGCGATGAGCCAACATCACTGGTCGATGGTTATTGAACAACTATACTGGCTGCCTCTGCAGCACTCAAGGGCTTGGACTTAAGTTGGCGTGGTGGTGGTGGTGGCACTGAGCCCAATGGAGCGGGGGTGCTGCTGCCAGCTTGGTCCCCAGCAGATCCCGCTGCTGCTGCTGCAGGCATACTTTTTTTTTTACTCCCAAAAAAAGGGGCGGGCAGCACACCAGTGTCCTTGGTAACTTGCTTCTTCTGCTCCTTACTGGCACCTTTCTTGCTAGAGGAGCTACGGGTTACTTTTTTGGGGCCATCTTCTTCAGAGCAGGTCAGCAGGCAGCAGTTGCACGAGTTGCAGAGGGTTCTGTGTCCAGACGTGACGTCGCGTGACGTTATGCTGCACACACACACCGCTGCAGGACTTCTTCCTGGCACTGGTGGTTCTCTTGAGTCTTCTTGTGCACCTAAAAGCAATGGAAGACAGAGGAACATCAGTTCAGTTATACACCCCAAAAAATCGAAAAAACACAGAAAAATGAGCACAATCCCATGCCATCCATGATGTTTACATTGAAGACACCCCACAGAAAGACTAGGGACATGCAAGTATGCAACACTCACTACCCCTGGGCATAATGGATGAAAAGTAGGCAAAATAAGTGCAGGCCTCAGACACTGCCTCTCCTCAAAATGGCCCCTTACACCCCAAGCACATGTTGCCTGTACCAGCCAGCACTCAAGATGGCCACCACCACCACCCACATGGCCAGTCCACATCAACGGTACACCCCCAAAAAACAGAAAAACAGCAAGAAATCACCACAATCCAATGCCATCCATGATGTTTACATTAAAGAGAGTGAGACCACACCACAGGCACACTCAGTCCATGCACCACCACCCCTGGGCAAAAGGCCACACCAGCAGCCCCCCAAAAACGACAAAAAACAATAAATAAGCACAATCCCAGCCCATCCATGGCCTCAATTATGTTTAAATTCATGAAGACACCCCACAGAAAGACTAGGCCCATGCAACACTCACCACCCCTGGGCAAAGGGCCCCACCAGCAGGCCCAAAAAAACGACAAAAAACAATAAAATCAGCACAATCCCAGCCCATCCATGGCCTCAATGGTGTTTAAATTCAAGAAGACACCCCTCAGAAACACTAGGCCCATGCAACACTCACTACCCCTGGGCATAATGGATGAAAAGTAGGCAAAATAAGTGCAGGCCTCAGACACTGCCTCTCCTCAAAATGGCCCCTTACACCCCAAGCACATGTTGCCTGTACCAGCCAGCACTCAAGATGGCCACCACCACCACCCACATGGCCAGTCCACATCAACAGTACACCCCCAAAAAACAGAAAAACAGCCAGAAATCACCACAATCCAATGCCATCCATGATGTTTACATTAAAGAGAGTGAGACCACACCACAGGCACACTCAGTCCATGCACCACCACCCCTGGGCAAAAGGCCACACCAGCAGCCCCCCAAAAACGACAAAAAACAATAAAATAAGCACAATCCCAGCCCATCCATGGCCTCAATTATGTTTAAATTCAAGAAGACACCCCACAGAAAGACTAGGCCCATGCAACACTCACCACCCCTGGGCAAAGGGCCCCACCAGCAGGCCCAAAAAAACGACAAAAAACAATAAAATCAGCACAATCCCAGCCCATCCATGGCCTCAATGGTGTTTAAATTCAAGAAGACACCCCTCAGAAACACTAGGCCCATGCAACACTCACTACCCCTGGGCATAATGGATGAAAAGTAGGCAAAATAAGTGCAGGCCTCAGACACTGCCTCTCCTCAAAATGGCCCCTTACACCCCAAGCACATGTTGCCTGTACCAACCAGCACTCAAGATGGCCACCACCACCACCCACATGGCCAGTCCACATCAACAGTACACCCCCAAAAAACAGAAAAACAGCCAGAAATCACCACAATCCAATGCCATCCATGATGTTTACATTAAAGAGAGTGAGACCACACCACAGGCACACTCAGTCAATGCACCACCACCCCTGGGCAAAAGGCCACACCAGCAGCCCCCCAAAAACGACAAAAAACAATAAAATAAGCACAATCCCAGCCCATCCATGGCCTCAATTATGTTTAAATTCAAGAAGACACCCCACAGAAAGACTAGGCCCATGCAACACTCACCACCCCTGGGCAAAGGGCCCCACCAGCAGGCCCAAAAAAACGACAAAAAACAATAAAATCAGCACAATCCCAGCCCATCCATGGCCTCAATGGTGTTTAAATTCAAGAAGACACCCCTCAGAAACACTAGGCCCATGCAACACTCACTACCCCTGGGCATAATGGATGAAAAGTAGGCAAAATAAGTGCAGGCCTCAGACACTGCCTCTCCTCAAAATGGCCCCTTACACCCCAAGCACATGTTGCCTGTACCAGCCAGCACTCAAGATGGCCACCACCACCACCCACATGGCCAGTCCACATCAACAGTACACCCCCAAAAAACAGAAAAACAGCCAGAAATCACCACAATCCAATGCCATCCATGATGTTTACATTAAAGAGAGTGAGACCACACCACAGGCACACTCAGTCCATGCACCACCACCCCTGGGCAAAAGGCCACACCAGCAGCCCCCCAAAAACGACAAAAAACAATAAAATAAGCACAATCCCAGCCCATCCATGGCCTCAATTATGTTTAAATTCAAGAAGACACCCCACAGAAAGACTAGGCCCATGCAACACTCACCACCCCTGGGCAAAGGGCCCCACCAGCAGGCCCAAAAAAACGACAAAAAACAATAAAATCAACACAATCCCAGCCCATCCATGGCCTCAATGGTGTTTAAATTCAAGAAGACACCCCTCAGAAACACTAGGCCCATGCAACACTCACTACCCCTGGGCATAATGGATGAAAAGTAGGCAAAATAAGTGCAGGCCTCAGACACTGCCTCTCCTCAAAATGGCCCCTTACACCCCAAGCACATGTTGCCTTAAATTCAAGAAGACACCCCACAGAAAGACTAGGCCCATGCAACACTCACCACCCCTGGGCAAAGGGCCACACCAGCAGGCCCAAAAAAAGGACAAAAAACAGCACAATCCCAGCCCATCCATGGCCTCAATGGTGTTTAAATTCAACAAAACAGTTGTATCATGCACCCCTAACCAACCCTGGTCCTACTGGATACTGTGGCTACCCACAATATAATTTATTTAATGTTCTGAAAAAGTTCCAAAATTTTACTTGCAGCAACTGTAATGCCCCAAACAAACTTACTTGTGAAAGTTGATTTCTAATCCAAAAGTGATCCAAAGACAGTCAAAAAGGCCTCAAATCCAAATATCCAGCAGCACCCACAAAAAGTAATCCTTACAGCTCCAGATCCAAATGAAAGTGACCAGGAGATGGACAAAGCACTGGGAGGAGCCTGCTGGACAGGAACAGGAAGTTGGAGACTGTGGGGCACTTCCTTCCTCCCCCCCCCCCCAAAATGGACTCCTTGCAAAAAAAAAGGCCATGCAAATGTCAACCTGAGGAGTGATTCTGATAAAAATCATAATTTTCTGAAGGTTTATCCTGTTTGCTGGTGATTTTCTTGTGCGAAATTGCAAAATCTCTATTTCGCAAGTGCGAGATTGTTCCTTTCCGCCGCAACTACGTGTTCGCAATTGCGAACTCTCGCGAGTTGTGCTGTGCAAGGTGGCAAGCCGCGATTACGTATTCGCGGGCGCCAAACTCCCGCGGGAACACGCAGCAAGATCTAAAATGGCGCGTCACTTGCAAAGAAAAACAACTCGGCAAACGCTAAATGACGGAAAGTGAACGCCGTGCACCACGCCGCGCGCCGCAACCAAGCAAAAAATCCGCTGCGAGCGGATTCACGGATTTTCGACAAATTTGCGAGCGTTCGCGGATTGCGAATTTGCCGAAAATCCGCGAGCGGAGCGGATTTTACGCCCATGTTTAAAGTGCGGTAAAGGAAGTTGGTCCACCGGGATGAGGGTAAAAAAGGGAACAACTGATGAACGGGTAGTAGCACACCGATCGGTACACGATGATCCGGGTTGTGCCCAGGCAATCCGGCACAGCACCTGGTGCGCGTTGGTATGAGTTCCCACCAGCCACTTCTGATTTCAAACATGCACATGCCACACCTCCCTGGAAAGAAGGTACAATGACCAGTGCATGGTGAGATGGGTGGCATCAGGCAATTCCGGTCAGACACAGTGAAGAGATGCAATTCCTTACCTCCCTGGAAATGATGCACAATGTTCGGTGCACAATGATACAGCATTGCACCAGACCAGCCCAGTCACACACACGTAGGTGCAAGTTCAGCAGTGCCACATGACGTAGAATGAAGCACTTCTAAGGGTACACCCCGACCTCTGAGGGTCGCACTTTGTGAATTGGACACCGAACACCATGAGCATGCAGTAGGCATGTTTCATGAGAAGATGCAATTAATTTCTCTCAAATTATTTAATCTTATTCCTTTGAGTTTAAACAATGAAAATCGTATATGATTTGAAATGCTAATACATAGAGATCACTATGTTGTGGATACTGTAATGATTCTAACAAACAATTCTAAAACAATGTCATTACATCATAGAGTAATCAAAAACAAAAAACATAGGCCAATGCATTTCGGGACTGATGTCCCTTCTTCAGGGGTGCCTCTGTAAAACAAAAGTTAACAATGCATTACTATACAATGTACATAAAAAGGATCAATAACCCATCTACCCGCCCACTCGCATGTCACATCAATAGCCCTTTCCTGGAATCTCTAACTAATGTTTGATTTACATGGCAGCCATGTTCACAGCATAACCACATTGTATGAATGTAAAATAAAATTAGACAAATAGAAAAAAGAAAACAAGAAACAAAAAACGGGAATCCAGTCATCTTCCTAAATCAGGTCACTACAATGTCTTGAAAAACATACTCACTTGAAAAATAGTTTGCTCTAATCTCTTGAACTAGGAGTCGAACCGACCCGCACTAATGACGTAAGTTGCAAAAACAAATACAAAGAAACTATCATTGGTTTATGCGCAAGGTGTTGCAATAAAAGTAATGTCCATTCCAAGTCGTATCTTCAAGTTGATTTATTAAGTAGATGTCACAAGGGAGAATTCCCCACCAGGAGCAGCCTCACTGCTACCCCCATCACTAACTGACACTCCCACTTTAGTTAGATTGTTTTTATGAGCAAAGTTTTCATGTTTAACAGATTGTATATCATTTAACCGTTTAACCATGGCAGCAATTCCGCCGTGGTGTGGAGGTTTAATTGAGTGGGCGGAGCCACGTCTGCCAACGGGCGTGTGCAGCACTACGGAGGTAGTGGTCGCGATGGCGGTTGGCCCACGGGCGCATCAAAAGGGTTAAAGTTGTGCGCACCTGTGTCCAGCAGGTAGGTTGGCTGCAGGCCTTTTTCGTTTTTGTTTAAATTATTGCAGGAGGTACGCACAGTCAGGTGCAGCACACAGATTGGCAGAAATGTTGATTCAGGGTATAAAAATGCCACGGTGAGGTGTGCATAGTCTACATATGTTTTTAGTTCTCTAGCTCTTACCCACCTATAGACTAATTCACCCAAGGAAAAATGTCTTTCGATTCAATTTCAACTATCACTGACAATAGAGCCACTACCAAAGCTTACACCTCAGAACAAGCCTCTGAAATTTATGGATTAATTCAAGAGGCCATTGAAAGGGTGTACATAGCGGATCAATAAGGCACCAACTTAAGCAACTTGAGTTCATCACAAGACATGAACTAAACCAGAGACTCCATGCTTCGACCTTAATCCAATATCACAAGGTGAAGCGAATTCCATGTGGGTTACGATTGGCAATCAAACCTATTTTATATTGCCCACCCAATTTATGGAAAAACTGTATCAAATTCTCAATAAATGCTCATTGGACTTGGACTTGAAGAACTCGCGAAGACTATCCATGAACTAGAAGAAGAAATTGACTGTATTCGCACAGTTCTTTCTAGTAGATTGCCAGAGGAAGAATGGAAACAGTTTTTAAATGATCTCAACAGCAAATTGGATGCATACGAAAAAGAGTTGTAAGAGACCAAGTTACGTAAATTTAAGCATAATACGATCGATTATAAACTGAATGAGACATACACCTGGGCAGAGGTGTATGCTCAGCGTCGTTTCACACGCAGGCCTAACATATCTTCTGAAGAAAGTATCGGAACAGACAAGGATACAGATTCAGCAAGAATACCAGTGCAGTGCACACAAGTAATGACTGATGACAGTTCTAAAGATAAAGCTGGGTCACCTACCCAGTTGGTTTCTTTTTTGTCCCAAGCACCGGACATGGTCAACAACCAGATGTGAGCACAGAAAAAGGCAGCAAAAAAACAGGGCGAGGACAAAGAAAAAGACAAAGGGAAGAAAGGTCTAAGGAGCCAGGGTATGACCTTGTGATTAATATATCATCTTGAGTAGTTCCAGCTCATGAAATGGCCGTTCTGAATAAAGGGTCTCTTTTGTCCCCACATACACAGGTTCTTCCTTGGAAAATGAAATTGTATTCTATAAGTTTATGAGAGTTTTAAGGCAAAGATTTTTTTTTTAAATATAGTTCCACCACAAGATTCCAAGGAAGTCACGTCTAGTGTGTTCAAGCCCAAAAGCACATTTGAAGCTCCATTGTCCCACAAAACTTTGGATATGTTCGAGTCACTTATGACTAAGGACTTCAAAAAATTTAATTATAAGGCGACAAGACACACACTGTGTAATTTCAGTAGAGCGGAAAAGAGTACTTTAGCGCAGTTGGCTTCAAATCATGAGATTACCTTTCAAAAGGCGGATAAAGGCGGGCCCTTGTCTTGATGGATACTCAATTTTATGAGAGAAAAGTTGGAGACACTGTCACATACATGCTACTGGACAAGGATCCCACAATGGATATTTCTAACTTACTACATCAAATCATTGATAAAGCCTTGAACATGGAATGGATTGACGAAAGCACTGCTAAATACCTGATGACACCATTTCCTCGGAGACCCAACATCTACATACTTCCGAAAGTTCATAAAAACTTACACGACCCACCATTCCGACCGATTGTGCCGGGATGTGGGTAAGTGTTTGAAACTGCTGGCAGATTCATAGACACATTCCTTCAACCATTTGTGCAATCATGGCACACTTATATACATGAAACTTCGGATTTCATCACGAAGTTGGAGAAGGTGACCCTTACCTCTTCACGTGATTGTGTATTATGTACGATAGACGTTGTTGCACTATATACATCCATAGCGCACTCGGAAGGACTGGAGGCTATCGAGTGGTCTTTACTTAGACAGGACACCATCGGCACCAACAAAATCTTCTTGCTTGAACTCTTACACTTTTGTCTTCACCACAGCTATTTCACATGGAACAACAATTTTTATTTGCAATTAAGCGGGACCTCTATGGGGTTTGCGGAAGCCCCATCATATGCCAATACGTTTATGGCGAAAATTGAGGCAGACCACATATTTGCACAACCAGAGTCGACAGATCATCTACTTATTTTCTGTGGATACATAGATGACATGTTTTTAATTTGGACCAGATCAGAATCAAAACTTGTGGAGAATATCAGTCACCTGAATTCAAAAAATCCCAGGATTTAATTCACTCATACCGTAAGGAAGAAAGCTGTTTCATTCCTAGATGTCTGGGTAGAAGTCACTGAGCATGGTTTGCGCACCAGCTTGTACCAAAAAACCAACTGATCGAAACAGTGCTTTGTTTTTCCAGAGTTTTCATCTTCCAACTTTATTAAAGAATCCTCCATATTCGCAGTTCTTATAAGTACGGCGATTAGTTTCAGACAGTACACAATGTTAAATCACTATTTCAGATCTGCAGACGAAATATGAAAATTGAGGATACCCCAAAGAGCTCTTGGCTGTTTAAGCATTAAAAGCATTGTCACAAACATGCGGGGATCAACTAAAGAAAAAACAGATGTCAGAAACTAAAAGCATGGTGTTCGTCTCCAAATTCTCAACCAACTCATTCAAGATTTGCAAGGCAATCATAAAAATATGGGAGCTTCTTCAGCAAGATCCTGATTTCAGAAACATCTTCACATCTAAGCCTTTATTTGCCTATACAAGGTCTAGAAACATCAAGGAATTGTTGGCTACTAAAACCACTCTAAAAAAGGACAATGCAGGAATGCGCAAATGTCAGAACTGCGTACATTGCAACAATGTTATTGTGGGAAATATTATTACTCATCCACATACAGGTGCAAGTATTAAACTGTATTTCAAAGGGGATTGTAACTCCAGCAGTGTAATTTACACAATTAAGTGCCCCTGTGGCATGCTTTATATTGGCAAGACCGAACCGAAACTAAAGATTCGAATTTCTGAACACAAAAGCAGAATACGTAATAAAAGCACCACATACTGCCTGGCAACGCATTGGGATAAGAGTCATCACACTATTGCGCAAATCAAATTCCAGATTGTTGAGATAATAATGGAGTACCCTGGATTCAATATAAATCCACGTTTGTTGCAAAGGGAGATATTCTGGATGAAATGGTTGGACACTCTAAAGCCACGAGGGCTCAAGGATAGACTGGAGATGAGTTGCTTTCTTTGAGAGAAACAGGATTTCATGACCATTCCACAGCTCCACATGTATGGCTGAGATCAACACATGTTATTTTCCCCGGTTTTCTTGTATAACACATGACACTGATGCAGGTTTACACATTCATGTATTTAGTTTGTTTTTTAATTCCTGTCCCTGATGAAAGAACTGACGTACGGAAAGTTTTTGTAAGTTTGGTTTATGTGGGTATCTTAATAGGTCAAATTATGACTTGTATGGTGACTTGGTTGGGTACTTTTAACCGTTTTAAGATGGCCACCTTCGGCCAGTATTAGAGTCAGCTGGAATTGTTGAAAGGGGAAACAAGAGTTTTTCAGCATGACTATTGTAGTTGATGTTTGTAGTTTGGTTTCTGTGATTTAATACAATAAGGAACCGTAATAGTGATTCCGAATATTGGAGTTTCTAGTAGCGTGGAGCGCTTGGAACGACACCTCAAGGTGACGCCGATGGTTATACATTAGCACACCCTCGTCATGTGACGAGGAGGGTTCGCTTTAGTGGATACGAGCTTTTTTGCCGAGTCGCTGTAAAGCATCAACTTTGACAACTATTCAACATTATGTTCTAGTTTGGTTTTCTTGGTGGTACACTAAGGAGGAACCATGATAATAATTTCAAACTCTGCAGCTTCTAGGAGTCTAGAAGCATACTCCAAGATGGCGCAGTTGGTTACACGCAAGCACACCCCCGTCATGTGATGGGGTCGGCTTCCTTTATTAGTGTCATAGCGGCGCTTTGGAAAATATCGCGTTTGGCTCAGGAGGGGTTCGGTGTCTAGCAAGGGGTTCGGGGTCTAGGGAGTTTGGTAAGTCAAAGTCAAGGTCGCTATAATTGGTGGATTCCAGTGACTTTTTTGATCATGGAGATTGATATATTCTATTTTTATTGTTGCAGGGGAGTAGTCTCTTGGTACAGAATACCTTCATCCAGGGTAAGCTAGAGTTGGTTGTTTCTCATGATTGCTTTGGGTTTTCATTGTCATGTTGATTTAATTTCGGTGTGAACACTGGGGTGAGTTTCATTATTAATGTTTTTGTAAAGAAGCTGCGCTTGTCGTTTGAGGATAATTACGGAAGTTCTCAAGTCTGGATTCGGATAGTTGTCTTAAACTCCACACAGTTTTTAGGAGGTATGAGTTCTCCCACTTTAGTTAGATTGTTGTTATGGGCAACCCATGTACATAAATAGTTTCTTTGTATTTGTTTTTGAAGCTTACGTCATTAGTGCGGGTCGGCTCGACTCCTAGTTCAAGAGATTATAGCAAACTATTTTTCAAATGAGTATGTTTTTTAAGACATTGTAGTGACCTGATTTAGGAAGATGACTGGATTCACGTTTTTTGCTTTCTTCTTTCTTTTTCTGATATGTCTCGTTTTATTTTACATTCATACAATGTGGTTATGCTGTGAACAGGGGTACCGTGTAATGAAACATTAGTTAGAGATTCCAGGAAAGGGCAATTGATGTGACATGCGAGTGGGCGGGTAGATTGATTATTGATCCTTTTTATGTACAATGTATAGTAATGCATTTTCAACTTTTGTTTTACAGAAGCGCCCCTGAAGAAGGGACATCAGTCCCGAAATGCATTGGGCTCTGCTTTTTGCTTTTGATTACTCTATGATGTAATGACATTGTTTTAGAATTGTTTGTTAGAATCATTACAGTATCCACAACATAGTGATCTGTATGTATTAGCATTTCAAATCATATAAGATTTTCATGGTTTAAACTCAAAAGAATAAGATTGAATAATTTTGAGAGAAATTAATTGAATGTTATGTTTTCATGTTTAACTGATTGTATATCATTTAAAGTTGTGCGCAGCTGTGTCCTGCAGGCAGCTTGGCTGCAGGCCTTCTTTTTTTTTGTTTAAATAAGTGCAGGAGGTACGCACAGTCAGTTGCAGCACACAGATCGGCAGAAATTTTGATTCAGGGTATACAAATGCCACGGTGAGGTGTGCATAGTCTACATAAGTTTTTTAGTGTGTGAGAAGATGCAGCACGAACGACGAAACAGGCAACGCAAGGTCTCGTAATCAGTTAATCAGTTCGTCACCAACTAGACACTTATGAGTTTTGGGTTCTCCGCAGTACAGGCACCACACGTCTTAGATACAGGCAAGATTTCTGTAGCTTTGCATTAGACAATCCAGTCTACCGACATGTCTTAGTTCCACGCCCACACCACTCTACCCATTAGCATTCAGTAGCCGAGGTAGGCACTTGAGGGGTCACCGCTCACTAGATGTCACAGGTGAATGGTGTAGGTCCCTTGCACGAGATCTTTGTTGTCCCTGAGATCTCTGGGAGAACTGGAGGCCCGAGGTCAGTCCATTAGAGAGCACACCTCAGGGTGCAACACTTCAGCAGGTCCTCGGCCCAGGCCAGCAACTATTCAGACAGTTATCCTCCATATGCACAGCAGAGCCCTCTTGCAATGTGCACCACGCAGTCCAGGTTTTTAGGTCCCAAGTCCCCACAATCGTATCGCACCCTTTGCTGAAGGAAGCCACCTGTAGTTATACTGTCTTTGAAGTTTGGGTGGTTTTCGGGTTTTCCCTTTTAACACAAATTTCTCCCCTAAATTTTAGGCCTGTCTGCTGTGGAATGCAGATCTTAATCATTACTGAGGCCATGATCCAGCCCCTAGAGGCTAAATGTTACAACCTCTGTTAGACCTGTCTGCCCTTTGGGTTGTCCCTCCTATTATTATTTATTTTTTGTTCCCTTTTTGCCCCTTGAAACCCGTAATTTTTTATGTCCACTAGTTTTTTTTTTTCTGTAAGGTGTTGGCCTAGGGGTTAGGTGACGCCTTCCTGACTAGATTTTCAACCTACAAAATGGCGGCCGGCAACTGCCACAACTGCCACCTTAGGGACTGGACCTATGGGTTAGTATAGGAAAGTTCCAGAACCCCCTGGATCCTTCTGGACCCTCTTGGGACAGCCTATATAAGGCGGAATGTCAGGCGACCATTTTGGTGCAGTGTTCAGGTGGTGCTGTGGAAACTGGACATAGGAGGAGTGAGGCAAAGTTAGCAGAGGAGAGACGCATTGAGCTAAGGGAGATCGTTCTGAAGTTTGACTACCTACTTGGATGACGTTCTCCCACTACTACTGGACCCAACCCTTCTAACAAAGAGTGCTTCCAGTCAGACTGCAGGTGCCAGCGCGCTTAGAGATAACTGGAAGTTATTAAGAGAAGCGAGGCGCAAGGGACCTTGGAAACGTGGGCCCACCTTCAGTGTGGAAGAAGCTGTCGCATTGGCTCCAGGCACCGGCTGGGTCCACCATCCGCGCTGAGGTGTGCCGTCATTGTGGTGCGCTACTTCTGTGGTGGCTGGGGTGGTGCTGACGGAGGCGGGAGAGCCCCGCTGAGGCTGTCGTGCTGACGGAGGCGGGAGAGCCCCGCTGAAGCTGCAGTGCAGTCGGAGGAGCCGGCTTCGGCGGACTGAGCAGCTGTGTTGCCGGAAGCAGAGAGGCGCCGCAAGCGGCGTGGCGTCGTGACAGAAGGCGGAGCGGAGGTGTGGCTGGAAAGACGAACTCAGCTGCGATCCAGGAAGAGGCCGTCCGCCCTTGAGAGAGGCGGAGAGAAGGAGGGGCCTACGTCAGAAGGAGCCGGTGGAGGAAGAGTTCCTGAAGACTCGTCGAGTGCGGTGAGGAGCGCCGGATCTCCATTTCCCCCTCGTTTCCCGAACTGTAGTGGAGGTAAAGCGTGAGACCCCAGCCCCAGCGAGGACGGAGCCATCGGGGACAGAACGCTGAGCCAGCCAGCTGTTTCACCAAGTAAGCGGGGAGAATGGGAGAGAACGGGCCCCTACCTTAGTTTCTCTCTCTCGAAGTTCATCAGGAGCGTGTGGAGGCCTGGGGTGTTGACCGTGTGACACTGGGATCAGGAGCCGCAAATTTGTTGATATGAAACATCGTGAGGCTGCTCCATTGCAATTCACTATTACAGTCCGAAGTAATTTAAATACTACCCCATGTAAGCCTATCGGAAGAGCAGGCCTCATAGGTAGTGAAAACACACAAATAGGTATTCCTCACTACCTGGGTGCACGTGTATCAATGAGCGCACTAACCTGCTATGGCAGATGGGGCACATAGTTCCCAGCCCCAGGGCTGCAAGTGCCCGAGTCTTCACAGCAGACTGGACACAGGTTTAGCTAATACATGTGTCTGTGCACACGCACAAACCTGTTTTGGCAGGTGGCACATGCAGTCACGGGCACCATAGGTCTGGGTGCATACTTACAGCGACCTACAATGGCGAGCTGCTCATTGGTGTACTCACGATAGATGCCAGTGCGCACCCACCAATCTGCAATGACAGATCGGCCTACGTTTCAGAACATTGAATTAGCTTCACTTCCAAACACGGATAGGAAGGGCGCACGCACTTTTGCACCATATTTAGGGGGTCATTATGATGACGGGCGGACTTTGTCCGCCCGTCACCATAGTGGGGAACGGGACCGCCCGCCATAAGGGCGGGGGTCCCGTGGGGGGAATTAGGATGTGCCCGCCACAGTGGCGGGCACATCCTGTAGTTTTAGCATTGTGGCGGGCGGTGCACTCTGCACCGCCCGCCACAATGCTAAAAATGCTTTTTTGCATTTGCAGATGCAAAGCGGCAGGCACCGCGCGGTGCCTGCCGCTTTGCATATGCAAATGTGGGGGGGTACCATAGGTACCCCCCCATGTGCCCCCCGACAGTGGTGTCAACCTGGGGGCCCTGCAGGGGGCCCCCGCAGCAATCCCCGCCTGCCTTTCCGTGGCGGCATTGCCGCCGCGGAAAGGCCTCTACTGTGTGCCATTGTAATATGGCTGGCGGTGTCCATTGGACACCGCCACCATATTAATCCATTACCGCCGCGGTCGCCGGTAAAGCGGCGGACGGTCTTTCCGTCCGCCGCTGTCCCCTCCGCCATCCTAATCTGGCGGAGGGAAAAACGAGAGTGCTTGTCGGGCGGATTGCCTCCGCCAGGGTGGCGGTGGCCACCGCCACCCTGGCGGAGGCAATCCGCCCGACATCCTAATGGGGCCCTTAGTGTGAAGGTGCCCAGAGCACGGATGCCACATCAGAGAATCAGAAAAACCCAGGCGCAAAAAGCAAAAATGTTCAGCGAAATGCTACCTTACAAGTATCAGGTCCAAGAGTGGCGCAAAGAGCATTTGAAGGAGACCTGTCTGATGTCTGGAATCATCGCCGTGCCAGCCGAGACAGAGACATTTGTTCCCAGGTATCCACAAAGGAGACATGGGTTTCATTGATGTACCCATGTTAACTGGTGTTAAATGGCCACACCCCCATAATGAGATCCAGGTGCCACCTGTAATATTTGGCAAGGCAGTGTTTTCATATTTGTAAGTGTGGGGTAATTTGTGTTGGCAACTTGTGTGACTTGCACAACCTGCTTATCTTGAATTTATTTATAGAGGGAAATGTAAGGCAGCGACAATAACAAATATGGCTCACCAGGCAAAGTTCATGTGCAGGTAATCGAGTTTTACAATAGTTGGAAATGATTTTACAATACCTAACGGTTAAAAACATGAAATTCCCATAAATGAGGCACGAGCTGACCAGGCTGTATTTTTGTGGCGAAATTTACTGCTTATGTTACCGGCACTGCCTTAGTTACACAGCAAGGAGATGAATTATGTGTGTGTGTGGGTGTGTGCTTGTCCACATTGCTGCCAATAAGAAACATGCATTGGAAAAGTCAATAAGTCTGGCCTCTGCCAACTGGTGCGAAAATATGATTTACTGCCACCTAAATGTTGCTCCAATATGCTTGGAATAAAAAAAAATATATATTAAAAAAATCACTGATACGGCTGTTTTAGTAGTGAAGTTTTTAACTAACAACCCTTGCAATTGTGCCATTCATTTTATTATTATTGGTAAAAAGACAAGACACGATTAAATCACCAACTAAGAAATCACCCAAATCACAGGCAACTATGACATTATACACTTTAGATCACCACGTTAAAAAGGAGATGGAAAATAAATTACCATTTAACTGGGCACCTGAAATGCAGACAAAATAAATATCCAGTACTCAAAGGTAATATATATATATATATTTTTAAATCACTCATTCAGCCAGCTTCGTCACTTAAGACTAAGGAACTACTTTAAGGCAGATATGATGTTAACAGTGTGCAAAGGCTTTTTTGTATAGTCGCTTATAGACAAAGGGGGCTGACCCAATGCCCAATGCTGTGTGCTTTGGTGGACCGAAGCAAAATGTGAACGACAATGGGCAAAGCCTCAGACCAGAAGCCTGCCTATAAATGTATATTATCTATGATTTTTTTGAAAAACAATAGTCTGGGGAGACAGACCTAAAAAGGAAAAAAATATTTACAGGTGGCACGTATGCAACAGAGGTCTGACACTTATATACAGCAGGACACATAATCTACTTCCTCAGTACTCTAAGCTAAAATTACATCAATAAAAAAATCATCAAATTTAGACCTTGAGTGAGAGAGAGAAAAGCAGAAAAGGGCGAAGGACGGAGGAATAGTGTGTCTTTTTTTATGCAACATGGGATACGTTTAATTGTATTCTTAGGTACCCTTACGCAAGGGTGGCTCTAGTCCTACAAATATCGGGTGAGATGTCGCTCACCGGCGTGGGGCACAGTTTACTAGTGTTCTATAGTGTTCTACTACGATTGGTACATTACGTGTATTCACGTTGCAATGTTATTATGTTGTGATGCCACAGTTTTACGATGTTTATGTTGGGACGTCCTAGTCTCCTGGTGGGTGGACATCACAGGTTCTCTCTTGAATGAGGGTGGTTCTGGTCTTGGTGGGTGGTTTCTATCTTCTTGTGCTGTGTGTATAAGTCGCCTTGCGCTGCATGTCTTATATGTTTGTAAGTCGCCCTGCACCTCACATGTTGTCCTGTGTAACTCGCCCTGCGCTTCAGATGTTGTTGTGTGTAAGTCGCCCTGCGCCTCACGTGTTGTCGTGTGTAAGTCGTCCTGCGCTTCAGGTGTTGTCGTGTGTAAGTTGCCCTGCACGTCACATGTTGTCCTGTGTAAGTCGCCCTGCAATTCAGATGTTGTCGTGTGTAAGTCGCCCTGCGCCTCACTGTGTGTACCCTCTATGTGAAAACAAAGTCTGCAGCACACTTATAGAAAAATTCAAGTTAAAGCGATGTCTCAATGGACATAAAGTTCAAAATTCATGGGCGAAGAAGTGGTCCACCAATGTATCGGTTCTTCTTTTATTGTTCATACAAAGCCAGCCGACACGTGTTTCGTCGCAAGAAACCACACTGTTTCCGCGACTCCTCAGGGCTGTAGGTAGACGGTATGTAACCACAGGTCGCGGTGCCGGTGATAATTCCGACCCGGCTCCGCTCGAGACCGGGTAGTGACGAAAGTCAGAAATCGATTTCACAAGTATGGAGCGTGGTTTTCTCCAGCGGTATTGTAGAGATTCTTTATAAATAGACTTGCTATAAATACTGCTCCTGGAAGTGAGAATATTTGCAAATGTCTCTTGGTCCGCACCCGGAACCGTAACGCGTACTCGAAAGAGTCGCCGCTGAACCACCCCCGCACCTCGGGGACTTACTGCTATGTAAGTTTCTACTTTTCCCGTACTTTTAACACACGGACCAAGAGACATTTGCAAATATTCTCACTTCCAGGAGCAGTATTTATAGCAAGTCTATTTATAAAGAATCTCTACAATACCGCTGGAGAAAACCACGCTCCATACTTGTGAAATCGATTTCTGACTTTCGTCACTACCCGGTCTCGAGCGGAGCCGGGTCGGAATTATCAACGGCACCGCTACCTGCGGTTACATACCGTCTACCTACAGCCCTGAGGAGTCGCGGAAACAGTGTGGTTTCTTGCGACGAAACACGTGTCGGCTGGCTTTGTATGAACAATAAAAGAAGAACCGATACATTGGTGGACCACTTCTTCGCCCATGAATTTTGAACTTTATGTCCATTGAGACATCGCTTTAACTTGAATTTTTCTATAAGTGTGCTGCAGACTTTGTTTTCATTTACTTGGTGTGTCCTCTAAACACATTGTGAGAGGTTACAGGGATTTGCCTCTTATCTGCATGCACCTTCTGCCTTAAAGCATCGCTTTGTGCGTTAACCTGAGCAGTGCGCCCAGAATTTCCCTCACATCTGAAACCCTGTTCACTGTAGTTGTACCCTCTATGTGGTCCATATTGTGGTACACGTGTATTTGTAGTGTTGGTTCACCCTTGTTGTCTGTTTCTGGCCTCGGGTGTTTGTGGGGTGTGTGCATCCTTCACTACATCTCTTTCTTTTGTGTTATTGGGAAAGGATGGGGTTATTGCTAGTTTCAATTGTCATATTGCTGTTTTTCCTTCCCAATTTGACATTGTTTGATGGTTTATATCTAATTAATTTTAACAATTTTCATGAGGGAGGATGGGGGATTTTGATGCATGTTTTAAATATGTCGTATTATGCCCATCTTTTCTTGTTTGCTTTGTTCTCTCTTTGGTGATGCTTTGAATTAATTTTCATCCCTTAGTTATGAACATTATCGCCTTTTGTGTATAGTTCTTTTCTTTTAAAATTGTATGTTTTGTTTTCATTTTAAAAGGAAAGGGATAATGTTATATCCTAAAGTTTACATTCATATGTGAATCAGCCTAGGTCCTCCTAGCTGCTCAGCCAGAGTGAGAGATGTTGACGAAATGTTGGTGTGACTGTGATGAATGGAATGCCTCGGTGCCTGAGTGGATGTGTGGATGACAGTTGGAGATGGGCTGAGCAGCTAGGCAGGCTGCTCCTGGTGGGGCTGGCGAAGGAGATATGGGAGCTGGGTTAAGATCCTTGTTTGATACCACTTGACATGGATTAATAAAGAAGACTTTAAGAGCTTACAACCTGGCTACCAGTGTCTTCATGTACAAAGTACAACAAAGAGAAAGAGAGAAAGACTGGAAAACAGTGATAACGGGAGAAAGCATGGATGATAAACAACCTGCAAGAGTGAGATTAAGAGACAGGATACGCAAGGAGGTGAAAGAAAGAGACTAGAGATGGGATAAAGACTAGACAGCTATGATAAACAACACTTCCTCAATTCAACAGCAGGCTCCTATGAAAAACATAGGGCCCTGGCACGTTTTTGTTTACAAATTAAGCACAGTAGAGGTGCTGATAAGATAAACATTTAAATAATTCTTTAAAAACTGTAAGAACTATATTATAACACAATATTATGCCTAACAGTGTCTATCTAATGAAATATTTAACATAAATATGTAAATGCACAATCCTAAAAATGAAAAGAGTAAAGGAAATTCAGTAGAACTGGGCTGAAGTGTTGTTCTGTGACATTAGCAGCTTACAAATGGACACTTTGCAGACAAGGAGACAGGCTGATGCATGGAAATATTTTTGAAAGAAAGTTGACATGAGGCATGAGGAAAGGGTAGTAGAAACAACCCCCAGACATAATTGTAAAAGTCCACGCTGGTTGAAAGGGTGGTATGTGTGAGGTGTGAAAGCTGGTTAAATGTGTGCGAGTCTGCATGTTTGATAAGAGTGTCAAATGTTACCTGCATCTCAAAATATGTGGAGAAAAGAAGAAGCACTATAGGTCTTCTTACATAAAATGGAACAGAATAAGGAGAAACTACAAGAGCCTCTGAATACCAAGCATTTACAATGCAATGGTCTCGTCTTTGTTAAAGTTAGAGCTATTGGCATTGCAAATGGCATTTAAAAAAAAACAACATAAATAAATGGTATTGTCATTTACAATGGCAATAGGTGATCATTAGAGAGTAGTAGAGAGTATTAGAGGACACAGAGCCACACACACACATACACACACACACAGCCACACACACAGAGAGCGACACACACACACAGAACCACGCACACACACAAACACAGAGAGCCACACACACACTGTCACGATTCGCTCCCTGTGCTCTCGTGCCCACCAACAGGGGGCTGAATTGTGGGGCTTTCCAGTGTTCTAATATGCCTCCAGACACTCCCCTGTATGCATATTCTGACTTCCAGGCATTTGGACATCATTTAGGAATTTACATCCATTCCCAATCCATGCCGGGTTTTGTGAAAGCCAGCCTGCTTATACTTGAAGCCAGCCTACTCATGCCTGAAACTCCATTACCCAGAATTCCCTGTTCACTGCTTTGTCTCCACCCCTGCAGGCCAAGGATGGGTGGAGGAATTCAGCTCACCTGTGGCTGGCTGCCTGCTCTCACCTGATGCATATGATTACTGTGAGCTCTTTTAAGCCCCAGCTCCCTTCAGGCAAAGGTTGGTCATTGTAGCTGTTTACCGGTGAGACCAAACCTTGTTTCCTGAGTTCCTGAGCTATAGCTTTTCCCTGTATCCGAATTAGCACTGCCTGCAGTGCTACCTTGTTTCCTGAGTTCCTGAGCTATAGTTATTCTTTGTTCCTGGGCTTAGCTATTTCTTGTTCCTGGTTTGCACTGCTTGCAGTACTTACTTGACTCCTTGTTTCCTGAGCTGTAGCTATGTCCTGTTTCCTTGAACCAGTATTGCCTGCAGTGCTACCTTGACTCCTGAGCTATAGTAATTTCCCTGTTCCTGAATTAGCACTGCCTGCAGTGCTACCTTGACTCCTGAAGCTTTGGTGGTTCCCTGTTCCTGAACCAGCACTGTCTGCAGTGCTGCCTTGACTCCTGAGCCTTAGCTCACTTCTTGTTCCTGCGCCAGCACTGCCTTCTATGCTATTTTGTTTTCTTGATTCCTTAACCTGCACTATTCTAGTATATCCTTGTAGCCTCCCCTTCTGTATATCCGTTTCCAGTCCCTGCCTTGCTTCCCATTTCCTTGGTTCCAGTTCTAGTTTGCTGCCTTTCTATTCTGCTGTCTTACTTCTGTTACCTTGTATGTTTGTTACCTGCTTTCTGCCAAGTGTGCCCTGTCATTTCCTTCCTTTCCTGTTAAGCACTCCTCCTTGCTAGCTCCTTGTCTATTGTGCTTATGTGTAGTTCTAGCCCTTTGCTGTTACTGCCTTGCGCGTTCCTGTTTGATCGCCAGGATCCGTGGGCTCAGCTGACTACCTAGGTGGTGTTTCTTGTTCACTGTGAGTTTTGTCTTTGAGTTACATTTATAACATCACCGTAGGTATAAGCTCCACAGACCCTGCCTTTGCATGCATATCCTACATGTGGGTATTTGCAGTCAGTATCTGTAACAGCAATTGCGGGTAAGAAACTTACTGAGCTTCAGTCTTACCATGTGGAGCTCCTGAGTGCTTTACCCCACACCCCCTTTATTGTTAATGTTGTATTATATATATGTCTTGCACGTCCGTCCTGGGTGTAGTTAGTCTGAATGCTGAATTGCCTTGTGAGTGCCCTTCCTTTCTGAGTCTTACCCATCTTGTTCACTTGTACAGGCTTCCCCTTTGGATCCCTTTTTCTCCTCTGACTCCCTGTATGATCCTGGGCAGCACTGTACTCCTCCTTTCTGTGTACATCTTCTACCCAGTTCCCAGTCCTTGTCCAAGTCCCTGACTGTGTTCCCCACATAGTCCTGGACAGTCCCTGACAGAATGATCAACCCACATTTCCAGGATCACTTGTGAGGTTTCTTTGCATTCAGTTAGCTAACTTTTTTTTCTGTTTCATTTGTGAGTGCAAATATTAAAAGTGTGTTATAATGAGAGGTTTAAGAAGGAGACACACCAGTGCATCATTTAGGTTTGTTCAGGGCTGTTCCCCAGTGCTCACCAATGAGAGACATTTAGTGTCTACTTTCCAGGTGGAGAATGTTCATCCTACTACTGAAACAATTAATCCTCTTATGAAAAATGGACATTTACGTTCTGAATATTTTACTCATTGGCTCTCAAACACCTCTTTGCCAGATCCTGACTTAAGCTTCTGTTCTGATCCAGATTCAATGTCTGTGTCAGCATTACAAAAGGAGAATGATACCTTACTCAGTTTGCTGAACAAGAATTCTGATTCTCGCATGTCTGCTGACAGTGGTTGTAAAATACAATGTTCAACCACACAACCAAAGAAAGAGCAGCTCCATTTCATAACCTCTGTTTTCCATTCACATAATGTTACCCAGTCTTGTAGTCCACTAAAGATCACAGTCCCGGAAACTAAAGGAACCTTGTTAAATTCTACATTCAAGGTAAACCATCAGTTTAACAAAAGAAAGAAAAAACCTACTAGAACACAGGTGACTAATAGTCAGTTTGAACAAAATACAAGGTGTAGCTTTGTTGCTTGTTGTGAAGCTGCCAAGTCTTCGACTGTCCTTGTAGACCAAGATCGTCAGTCTTCACAGGATATAATTTCATCTAAAATTCTTGAATTACAACGAGAAAATAAAATGTTTCAAACTCTGTTGAAAAACTATAACCCAGAGTTCAAGTGGGAATCTAAAACCCCTGTACAAGACAACTTTTCCACCTCTATTTTAGCCTCCTTAGAAATAGAGAATGAAACCTTGCGCTCTCTTTTGCGTTCCCCTCAGAGCTGGTCCAGCAATTGTGTGACTAATACTGTGACAGATCACTCAAAGTCCATTCAGAAAAGCCATAGTTGTTTTTCTCACAGTGCAGTTAATGAAAGTATGTGTATGAAGTCTGAATTTTCTAACTCCTCTGGTGTTTTGTCTTCTAGTGCTAAATTACATGTAGGCACTACATCTGAGATGCGTCCTTCCACTGTCCAGGAACCTCAAATGCCAGGCAAAACAAAAAACATCTCTTTGCTTTCTTTTCCTGGTAGTGAGGTCCGTTCTATCTCCGAGATAACCCATAGACAGGCCATTGACATACAGACAAAACCTGAACCAGTGACACACATAATCCCTGATGTGACAATATCCTGTGACTCAGACCACACTCTTGATATAACTGCTGCGACTCAAGTCAACCTCCTTGCTGAGAAGATACAAACTCCTGAGTCCTTGTTTTCTCCATTGCCTTCAAGCACAACACAAATGGAAAAGTCAGGAAATGATAATGCTCTATGCTCCGATGCATTTGTACCACCTTGTAATGCTGCAGAAAATGAAAAGACCTCCCATGACCAAGTATTCTCTGGCCTATTTCCCCGGACTAAGAGTTGTGAACTGTCAAATGGTAAAGAAAGTCTGGTCATCAGAGACTCTAAGAAAAGCACTATTCTAAGCCATCCCAAGGAAAGGACGTCCGTGTGTTTTAATGAGCCAAGGAACTGTGAAGATTTCACTATTGACAATAGGGATGTTCATGGGCAATCGCCATTCCCAGAATTTAAAGACTGTCATCCTTGTGCCTCTCTGCCATCAGCTTGTCTGCTTTCAGAGTCTTCAGAGTCCTCAGCCGGCCTGCTGCCTCCTGAACTTCAGCCAGCAGCCTTCCTGCCATCTGAGCCCAAGCCTGAGCCAGAGCCAGCAGCCTTCCTGCCATCATTACCAGGGCCTCCAGACTACCTTCCTTCGGAGCCCGAGTCCTCAGCCGGCCTATCTACAGAACTTCAGCCTGCAGTCTACCTGCCTACGGAGCCTCCAACCAATTTGCTTATAGAGCCGGCGCCTCCTAAAAGCCTGTTTATGGAGCCAGAGTTTCCAAAGAGCATGTCTACTGAGCCAGAACCTGCAGGCCGCCTGACCCCAGCACCAGAACCTGCAGGCCGCCTGCCCCCAGCCTCAGAACCTGCAGGCCGCCAGCCACCAGCACCAGAACCTGCAGGCCGCCTGCCTCCAGCACCAGAGCCTCCAGGCTCCCTGCCTCCTGCACCAGAGCTTCCAGGCTCCCTGCCTCCTGCACCAGAGCTTCCATGCTCCCTGCATTCTGCACCAGAGCTTCCATGCTCCCTGCATTCTGCACCAGAGCTTCCATGCTCCCTGCCTTCTGCACCAGAGCTCCCAGGCTCAGTGCCTTCTGGCCTTGAGCCTCTATTTTGCCAACTTTTTGACCCTGTGCTTCTAGTTTCCCAGCCTTCAGAGGTCTCAATACATATACATTCAGAGACTGAACCGCCAACACCAGAGACAAAACTCTCAACATGTAAGCCTCCAGGGCCTGGGTCTCCTGCATACCTGCTTCCTAAGTCTACTGCATGTGTATCTTTTGTATGTTTTTGTCCAGGGCCAGAACTTCAGGTCTGCTTCCTATCACCTCCTTCATTTTCAGCCAGTTTGTCTTTGACCTCTGTGGCTCCTGCCAATCTGTTATCTGCTTTTGACCCTACAGTCAATCTGCCTTTGTTTTCGGAGTGCTTATCTAGCCTGTCATCATCAGGACTTCAAACACATGTAATGCAGGCTTCTAAGTAAGCATGGGCGGATTTTGCGGATCCACGATTCGCGTATTTGCGTATTTACGGATCGTGGATCTGCAAAATCGGCGGATTTTGCGGATTTGCGGATCCGCGGATTTGGGGCGGGGCTTCCATGCGAGTGCACATGCCTCTTGTGTGTATAAAAGGTCAGAGACCGATCAGAGCAGCAGATGAAGATACAGAAGCTCCTGGGCACAGGAACAGCACGAGGATTGTGCTCGTGAAAGTCAAGGATGCAAAGGCCTCTGTCCAGCATCACAGCTGATTTTCGATGGTATATTTGGGAAGAAGGCACATCTGCCCAGCCTTGACAACGCTCACGATTGTTTTTGGGCTGATGAATGAGTCACTGAATTTAAGCTTCAACTAGGGCACATGCTTAATTGATATCTGTAAGTGCCTCCGGTTGAGGTTTAATTTTTGTGCCAGGACCATCGTGCCAGAATGAACCCTGCCCTTCATATTTATTCAAGAAGACGCCACCGTTTTGTGCCATACCTCTACTCAACTGTAGTACTTTGTACTGGATAATCAGTAAGTGCTACCTCGTTGGGTAGATGTATAGTGCTTTTACTACACTACAGCTGCCTAAAGTTCCAGAGAGTTGTCTACAGCGACCAGGTGTGTGTTACTATGCAATCGCGCCGAAGGGCGCAGGGGTCCCTTGAGTGAGCTGTCCATCATAGTGGGTAAATGGCGGGAAGACGGTGCACACCGCGAGTGTGTGGGCGGGGCCAAACGGACGGGGCTTCCATGCAAGTGCACATGCCTCTTGTGTGTATACAAGGTCAGAGACCAATCAGAGCAGCAGATGAAGATACAGAAGCTCCTGGCCACAGGAACAGCACGAGGATTGCGCTCGTGAAAGTCAAGGATGCAAAGGCCTCTCTATCCAGCATCACAGCTGATTTTCGATGGTATATTTGGGAAGAAGGCACATCTGCCCAGCCTTGACAACGCTCATGATTGTTTTTGGGCTGATGAATGAGTCACTGAATTTAAGCTTCAACTAGGGCACATGCTTAATTGATATCTGTAAGTGCCTCCGGTTGAGGTTTAATTTTTGTGCCAGGACCATCGTGCCAGAATGAACCCTGCCCTTCATATTTATTCAAGAAGACGCCACCGTTTTGTGCCATACCTCTACTCAACTGGAGTACTTTGTACTGGATAATCAGTAAGTGCTACCTCGTTGGGTAGATGTATAGTGCTTTTACTACACTACAGCTGCCTAAAGTGCCAGAGAGTTGTCTACAGCGACCAGGTGTGTGTTACTATGCAATCGCGCCGAAGGGCGCAGGGGTCCCTTGAGTGAGCTGTCCATCATAGTGGGTAAATGGCGGGAAGACGGTGCACACCGCGAGTGTGTGGGCGGGGCCAAACGGACGGGGCTTCCATGCGAGTGCACATGCCTCTTGTGTGTATAAAAGGTCAGAGACCGATCAGAGCAGCAGATGAAGATACAGAAGCTCCTGGCCACAGGAACAGCACGAGGATTGCGCTCGTGAAAGTCAAGGATGCAAAGGCCTCTCTATCCAGCATCACAGCTGATTTTCGACGGTAGATTTGGGAAGAAGGCACACCTTCCTGGCCTGTTGTAACTATTTTACGATGGCGCCGGCAAGCTGCCAGCGCCATCCTAAAATAGTTACTAAATTAGCTTCAACAGAAAGCTCTAATAGATAAAATAAAGCAACTGCTTTATTTTATCTATTAGAGCTTCCTGTTGAAGCTAACTTAGTAACTATTTTAGGATGGCACTGGCAGCTTGCCGGCGCCATCGTAAAATAGTTACAACAGGCCAGCAAGGCTTGAACTTTTGCCCCCGGAATCCGCCGCTCGCGGATTTGCGAATTCGCGGTAAATTTGCGGGAGTTTGCGGATCGCGTTTCTACCGAAAATTCGCAAAATCTGCGAGCGTAACGGATTTTCCGCCCATGCTTACTTCTAAGCCCTTGTCACTGGATTTGGACTCTTCAAGTTCTACCTTCAATACTGCTGTTAATTTACAGGGTATTATCCAACCCTCCAGAACATCAAAATTTACCTTCAGTCCTCTGATAGCGTGCACTGAATCTATGATGGAAATTAACTTCATTCTTAGGAGCAAAGGCTTTGAATCCAGTTCCAGACTCCGGGAGACGGTCTTTGGAGGGGGAGTACTGTCACGATTCGCTCCCTGTGCTCTCGTGTCCACCACCAGGGGGCTGAATTGTGGGGCTTTCCAGTGTTCTAATATGCATCCAGACACTCCCCTGTATGCATATTCTGACTTCCAGGCATTTGGACATCATTTAGGAATTTACATCCATTCCCAATCCATGCCGGGTTTTGTGAAAGCCAGCCTGCTTATACTTGAAGCCAGCCTACTCATGCCTGAAACTCCATTACCCAGAATTCCCTGTTCACTGCTTTGTCTCCAACCCTGCAGCCAAGGATGGGTGGAGGAATTCAGCTCACCTGTGGCTGGCTGCCTGCTCACACCTGATGCATATGATTACTGTGAGCTCTTTTAAGCCCCAGCTCCCTTCAGGCAAAGGTTGGTCATTGTAGCTGTTTACCGGTGAGACCAAACCTTGTTTCCTAAGTTCCTGAGCTATAGCTTTTCCCTGTATCTGAATTAGCACTGCCTGCAGTGCTATCTTGTTTCCTGAGTTCCTGAGCAATAGTTATTCTTTGTTCCTGGGCTTAGCTATTTCTTGTTCCTGGTTTGCACTGCTTGCAGTACTTTCTTGACTCCTTGTTTCCTGAGCTGTAGCTATGTCCTGTTTCCTTGAACCAGTATTGCCTGCAGTGCTACCTTGACTCCTGAGCTATAGTAATTTCCCTGTTCCTGAATTAGCACTGCCTACAGTGCTACCTTGACTCCTGAAGCTTTGGTGGTTCCCTGTTCCTGAACCAGCACTGTCTGCAGTGCTGCCTTGACTCCTGAGCCTTAGCTCACTTCTTGTTCCTGCCCCAGCACTGCCTTCTATGCTATTTTGTTTTCTTGATTCCTTAACCTGCACTATTCTAGTATACCCTTGTAGCCTCCCCTTCTGTATATCCGTTTCCAGTCCCTGCCTTGCTTCCCATTTCCTTGGTTCCAGTTCTAGTTTGCTGCCTTTCTATTCTGCTGTCTTACTTCTGTTACCTTTATGTTTGTTACCTGCTTTCTGCCAAGTGTGCCCTGTCATTTCCTTCCTTTCCTGTTAAGCACTCCTCCTGGCTAGCTCCTTGTCTATTGTGCTTGTGTTTAGTTCTACCCCTTTGCTGTTACTGCCTTGCGCGTTCCTGTTTGATCGCCAGGATCCGTGGGCTCAGCTGACTACCTAGGTGGTGTTTCTTGTTCACTGTGAGTTTTGTCTTTGAGTTACATTTATAACATCACCGTAGGTATAAGCTCCACAGACCCTGCCTTTGCATGCATATCCTACATGTGGGTATTTGCAGTCAGTATCTGTAGCAGCAATTGCGGGTAAGAAACTTACTGAGCTTCAGTCTTACCATGTGGAGCTCCTGAGTGCTTTACCCCACACCCCCCGTTATTGTTAATGTTGTATTGTATATATGTCTTGCACGTCCGTCCTGGGTGTAGTTAGTCTGAATGCTGAATTGCCTTGTGAGTGCCCTTCCTTTCTGAGTCTTACCCATCTTGTTCACTTGTACAGGCTTCCCCCTTGGATCCCTTTTTCTCCTCTGACTCCCTGTATGATCCTGGGCAGCACTGTACTCCTCCTTTCTGTGTACATCTTCTACCCAGTTCCAAGTCCTTGTCCAAGTCCCTGACTGTGTTCCCCACATAGTCCTGGACAGTCCCTGACACACACACACAGAGCCACACACACACACACACACATACAGAGCCACACACACAGAGCCACACACACACACAGAGCCACACACACACACACAGAGCCACACACACAGAGAGAGCCACACACACACACACAGAGCCACACACACACTCACAGAGCCACACACACATACACAGAGAGCCACACACACACACACACAGAGCCACACACAGAGAGCCACACATACACACGGAGCCACACACACAAACACACACAGAGAGCCACACACACACACACACATAGAGCCACACACACATAGGGCCACACACACACACACACACAGAGCCACCCACACACACACACAGAGCCACATACACCAACAGAGCCACATACACACACAGAGCCACACAAACACACACAGAGCCACACACACACACACACAGAGCCACACACACACAGAGCCACACACATACACACAGACCCACACACACACAGAGCCACACACAGAGCCACACACACACAGAGCCACACACACACAGAGCCATACACATACACACAGAGACACAGGTCAGCCGGTGCGCTGGCATCCATGCCCTGGGCACCCACTGCCCCTCACCACACACCCACTTCTGTCCAGTAACGCCCCAGGGAACAGAGACAAGAAAAAACGAGCACAACCAGGGGGCAGAGGCAAGAAAAAACGAGCACAACCAGGGGGCAGAGGCAAGAAAAAACGATCACAACCAGGGAAGAGAGGCAAGAAAAGCCGATCACAACTAGGGAAGGGAGGCAAGAAAAGCCGGGCACAACTAGGCAACAGAGGCAAGAAAAACGGGCACAACCAGGGAACAGAGGCAAGAAAAACGGGCACAACCAGGGAACAGAGGCAATTAAAAACGGGCCCAACCAGGGAATAGAGGCAATTAAAAACGAGCACAACCAGGGAACAGAGGCAAGAAGAACAATCACAACCAGGGAACAGAGGCAATTAAAAACGATCACAACCACGGAACAGAGGCAAGAAAAGCAAGCACAACCAGGG
Organism: Lissotriton helveticus; assembly: GCF_964261635.1. NCBI lineage: Eukaryota > Metazoa > Chordata > Amphibia > Caudata > Salamandridae > Lissotriton > Lissotriton helveticus. Next base: position 259,729,796 of record NC_136061.1, read on the forward strand.
AATAGAGGCAAGAAAAACTATCACAATCAGGGAACAGAGGCAAGAAAAAATATCACAACCAGGGAACAGAGGCAAAAAAAATGAGCACAACCAGGGGGCAGAGGCAAGAAAAACGATCACAACCAGGGAACAGAGGCAAGAAAAACGATCACAACCAGGGAACAGAGGCAAGAAAAAACAATCACAACCAGGGAACAGAGGCAAGAAAAAACGATCACGACCAGGGAACAGAGGCAAGAAAAGCGAGCACAACCAGGGAACAGAGGCAAGAAAAGCGATCACAACCAGGGATCAGAGGCAAGAAAACGAGCACCACCAGGGAACAGAAGCAAGAAAAAACGCGCACAACCAGGGAACAGAGGCAAGAAAAAACGATCACAACCAGGGAACAGAGGCAAGAAAAACGATTACAACCAGCCTACAAAGATGAATATGAAAAGTTTAAGCTGTATCTGACTATTATCCTGTTACTTGGTGCTGTTGCATGCATGTTCTTTCTACACTATAGGTAAGAACTTGACCAAGTATGATGACAATAAGGATCTCTCTAGTGCACTTTAGAAAATATTTGTCAACTTTGGAGCTCGCAGGGTCCTGGTGTCACATGTGCATGGTTAATTAAAGTTCTGGCACCTCCAGCATTGTAAATATGACCTAGTGCTTGCATTAAAAGTGCATTTTAAATAATTGTGATGAAACGCCTTAACTTACTCAAGCATATGCCATTGGAACTGTACCTGGAATCCCACATGTCCCTATGTTATAATGTGTGAAGATGGACCGGTATTATTTTTATAAATCATTTTACAGACTCCATAATAGTTCAGCGAGGAAGTCTTTTTGTGGTTAATAAAACAGTTATAGAACTGTTTTTGTTGAATAAAGTGTAGGGTGAGGTCATCCGTCAGGTGTACCAGCTCCAAGTGGCTAAATAAGGCATATAGGGAGCTGGCGGCACAACATAAAAGAGAAATCTCCGGTAGAAGCTCAAGCAAAGAAGACCAGAGGATCCCCCAAGATGGCGACCGTCTGGTAAAGGCGACTCCGAGAGACCTCTAACCCCAAATAAAGAGAAAATGCGGGAGGCAGTCCAAGGTCTAGGATGCAAGCGCAGCGGTGTTCACCCACTCGCTCACCCCGGTAAGCGCACACGGTGAAACGGGAAAAAAATCCAGCGCACATAGACCGGAGGGTGGAAAGCGAAACTGCAACTGCACAGGGGGCCGCCATTTTAAAAAAGAAAAAAAAGAAGCTGCAAGCCAGTGCGACAACAGGCACTCGTGAAAATACAGCGTGGGATGCACAGAAAGGCATGAGAGGTCCAATGAGAGGTGCAGAGGCGCAGGGCTGAGTGCATCCAGAGGGATCCCGATACCTAGCGAGGGGCGAATTCTCGGCCGGAACCCTGGAGAGAGAAACGAAACCGCAAGGATCAGAGGCGGCTCCCATTTTAATGAGATCGAGAGAGACAGACACCGACACACCGGTACACAACAGTGCTTCAGCGGGCGTGCAAGGTACCCCCAGCAGAGCAGAAGGGGGGCCAGAGGCAAGAAAAGCGATCACAAACAGGGGGCAGAAGCAAGAAAAGCGATCACAAACAGGGGGCATAGGCAAGAAAAGCGATCACAAACAGGGGGCAGAAGCAAGAAAAGCGAGCACAAACAGGGGGCAGAGGCAAGAAAAGCGATCACAAACAGGGGGCATAGGCAAGAAAAGCGAGCACAAACAGGGGGCAGAGGCAAGAAAAGCGAGCACAAACAGGGGGCAGAAGCAAGAAAAGCAATCACAAACAGGGGGCATAGGCAAGAAAAGCGATCACAAACAGGGGGCAGAAGCAAGAAAAGCGAGCACAAACAGGGGGCAGAGGCAAAAAAAGCGAGCACTCACCGGCTGGGCCGGAGGACTCGGACGTTCTCCCTTGCTTCTCCCGCGGTGGGGGCAGGCAACGGCAATGTGCCTCGCGCCCCCTCTGCCGTCGGGCTGCACCAGGGGCGTCTGAGGGGCTCTCCCTTAACCATGGGAGCCCCGCACTGGCAGCTTCTCTACTTCCGGCGGCGGTCAAGCAGAAATGACTCTCAGAAAAGCCCCGTCATTTTCCGACTGGGGGCGTGTCTTTCTTTCTCTCCTCTTCCCATTGGCTGGAATGTAAAATTCCAGCCAATGGGAAGAGGAGAGAAAGAACCTAAAAAACACCCCCCCTGAATCCAAAAAATACAGGGCTTAATGGACAGATGCCCCTCTTCTCCAATGGCTGGCCTCAGTTTAGGAAGGCAGCCAATGGCGAAGAGGGGCGGGTTTAAGCCCCATACTCTAAAACATAAAATCTCGCCAGCAAGACTGCGCAAGCGCAGCCTACGCAGGCCGAGACCTAAAAATGGGCAAGGGAAAAAGGGATACTTTCAGTGAAAATACATATGTAAGAGTATATTTGTTACCTTCAAGAAAACAATGCAAATGCGAGCCCTCACTAGATGGACAGACAAAAGATAAATCCTCTACACATTATAAACTGAACCACGGTAGCATCATGACACATGCATACGTGCAGATCATCGCTCTTTTTTCCTCTTTCTTTTTTGCCTACTTCTGTTCTGCATCAGCAAAGAGGCACTTTTTTTGTTCTGCTGATGGGGAACATCAACAGCAAAAAAGCAAGATTGACTGTCTCTGCCAGTGCTTGTTTTAGAGGTTCTCTGTTTCATAACGATCAAGTGCCTGAGGAGATGTGAGTTTTGGATTACCTGAAGTGCAGGTGAATTTAACTTCTTATTCTAGCCATTGACGTCTTGCCTGGGGTAGCAGAAGTAACATGACATGCCATGTGACACACTGATGTCACAGGAAGTGACATCACATGAACTTTGACCTGGTGACATCATAGAAAGTGACACCACCTGCCCTATGGACGCCCATGAAATCAAAGGAAGCAACACTGCCTCACCTTTGACTTGGTGCTATCACGGGAAGTGATGTATCTAATTTTTGGTTACTTACATCACAAATAGTGGCTGGAAAATCTCTACAGATACAAAAGAAGTACCCTATAAACAGAAATACTTCAAATCGTATTGTAAATGCAGCTGCATACATTGTTTCAGGTAGTATCTTCAGATATACAATTAAGATAATGTAGCATTGATTAAGAACCTATCAAGCAGAGTACAACAATGGAGAATACACTAGTCAAGTTGAAATCAACCTTTATCAATATCAAATAACATACAAAATGGGAAGGTTGATGGGCCTATAATGTTCAAATAAGTTTACGTTATCATTTGTTTTAGAAACTAAGAGTGCCATATAATTAAATCCAAGTCTTAGAACGTAGGTAACACTGCTATTAAATGCAGGTCAAGTTCTCCCAGCAATCTTCCTTTCCATGCTATGGTATACATACTTCTAAACCTGTGGAGCCATTGAACCTTTCCAGGTTTGCTATCATTAATGTCATCTACAGAAAGCATGCACATCACTGGTACAGTACTAGTGTTGATCAATATCTGTATTAGCAATTTAAGGAGTGTTAAGAACAATTTGGCAGATTTTACTCACATGGAGGAAGATACTGGCTGTCATGTTGATACTGCAATACTGATAAGAAGAGATGCTATTGCTCAGCTTCCTTGAAAAGAAGAAGTTTTCTGACTGGGCATATAGAAAGATGCCAACAGTTCACATGTCCCCATCTAGAATTAATTCTATCAGTATGAGCAGCAGCTTGTTCTAATGATGATTGGGGCATCCTCCTATGTAGAGACTGATTTGAAGGTAAGTTGATGCTCAGCTAATATGAAAACAAGAATAGACTGACAGGGCCATAGATACGGTATGCAGATCTCTGAATAGGATACTGGCTGGTACACAGAATAGTTGCTGTACAGATAATTGCCAGCCATGATGAGAGAACAAATAGGTGGACAGCAAGTGTTTTGCTACAGGATATCAAGGTGGCTAACTGCACTTTTTTAATACTGTTTCCATATCTCTACACATGACAAGCTGATTTGATGAGGCTGCATATCCACTGTGACAGATAGAAACGAATTGGACAGCAAGTTGGTGCTTTACCAATAGTGCTTAGAAGCGTGGTGGCTGCTCTCTTCTTGCCCCTGCATAGGCTTATGACTTCTGCGATCCCTGACAGATATCTTCAGGGGGCACAGGCCTCAGGGCGAATAGAGACTGATTGAGGGGTAACTGTTGTTTGCCTGGCCATCAGGAGAAGGCCGATACTGCATGGCAGCATGGTAGATGCTGTATTCTTGGCCCTGCAGAGGATACTTTCTTCTTTGATCACTGGCTGATGTTTGTGGACAGCAAATGGTTCAAGGAGAAAATAAACTGGCTGGTGAGCAGTAGTTGCTTGCCTTGCCATATTGGGGAGGTGGATGGCAGCATGGTAACGGAGGTCTGTGTACCCCTACATATGTTACTGACTTCTACGATCACTGATGGATATCTTTATGGGGCATATGCCTCAAGGTGAGAAGAGACTAAGACTGACTGGGAAATAGCTGTTGCTTGCCTAGCCATCAGAAGAAGGCCGAAACTGTTTTGCAGAGTGATTGCTTCTGTTCTGTCTTCTTGACCCCGCATAGGATACTGGCTCCTGAGATTTACTGGCAGATGTTGTAAGGTGTCATAGGTCTCAAAGGGAATGGAGACTGATTGAGGAATAACTGTTGTTTGCCTGGCCATCAGTAGAAGGCCGTTCCTGCATGGCTGCGTAGTGACTGCTGTCATTGTGCTCCTGCAGGAGCTATTGGTTCTGGGATCACTTTTTTCCTGGCAAAGTATAAGGCTGCTTCTCTGAATGAAAGGAAGACCAGCAAATTTTTAAAAAGGATACCTCCGGTTCACGCATGTCAGCAAATCTGTCTATGACTTCATTCAAATTTAGCAGATTAACCTCATACGATTCACAAGCCATTTTCATTAAATCACTGAGGGTCATATGTAGGTAATGGCTGAAAATCGGTAATTGTCCCGTTACCGACCGGTATTTAGCCTTTTCTAATGTTGGAGGCAGGTTTTAGGGATTCGGTAATTTACCGATTCCTTATTTTAAGGAATCGGTAAAATACTGAATCCTTATTTTAAGGAATCGGTAAATTACCCAATCCTTAAAAGCTATGTAGGTGGCACTCAAGTGAGTGCATTTTTGCTATCAGGATTCGTTATTTACAACTAACTACAAGTTGGTGGTAAATAATGAATACCTTAAATACAGCTTTTTTCTCAGTGCCATGTGGCAGACATACATGCCCTTGGGGCATGTATGTGCGCCACATATGCACACATACACGAATCAGATGTGCAACAGGGTGTCAATGTGACACCCTGCCACCCTTGAATATGCTCCCCCTATACCCGATTCGGTATTTACCGAATCGGTAATAGTGAATGGCTTCCCATTCATTCCTATTGGCCTCCAGGCCCATAGGAATGAATGGGAAGGTGATCCTTATTACTGAATCCGTACTACCGATTCGGTAATAACGAATTTTACCGATTTGGTATTTTTTACCGAATTTTTAGCTACATATGAAATACCGATTCCTAAATACCGAATCGGTAAAATTCGGTATTTAGGAATCGGTATTTCATATTTACCTACATCGGGCCCTGAGTCTCTTGTCTCCACACTTATTGAGAAGATAATCTTGTACCCTTTTTATTCAGGAGAAGAATCTCTCATCTGTGGCAGTAGTAATAGGTATTGTATGAACTAGATTTAAAAGACCCAAAACCTGAGGAAATCCTCCTGGTAGATACACAAGTTACTGTCTGACAGAGAGAATACTCGGTACATTCTTGTCTGAAAGATACGATTTTGCCGTTTCAGTTCGGATTGTAGAAGATTTCGGTCTCCTGCAGCCTCTAGATATTTGTAAACATAACTAGTGCAAGCAAAAGTCCAAACATTTTTCAGCATTTGGATTGAACTTTTGAATAGCAGACATGAGACCATGTTGTCTGTAAACCAAGCATTAAACTCATTTACAAATCATCCAAAGTAAAGAAATAAACTTCCTGCTTTAAGCACTCAGTCAGTGAAGTTTGACTTTCTGAGGCATCAAAATGGCTGGATCTGGTTTGTTACTCAATTTATGGTGTCTCAAAGGTAGAACCCTGGGATTGGATTTGTCTTGAATCTCAATTCTACACTGCCTAATTCCTTAGCCTGACTTAACAATTCGATCCACTTGACAGAGTTTCACTACATCACTTCCCATTGACTTAATTACGTTACATGCTCTCGGCAAGTCAAGGTTTTTTCTCTGTAGTACTTCGGATAGACTGTGAATCTTTCGGAGAATGAGTTCCATACACTGCAATGTAATAAAAAAACTAAAGTTTTCAATGTTCTTAAGAATTCCTTTGGCTTCTGAACTAGCCTCCTTGCCACATTGTTGTGATTCTACTGCATGGAGAATAACAATAATAGACTTAATTCACATCTGTACTTTTCTAACACAGGAGTACCAGTAAAATCATCTAGTACCAAGCACTTAATCGTATCAGACACTCCCCTTTTAGAGACCTCCCCCCCACTTGTTTCATCCCACTTAAAGCCTTGGGTTATAGGAAGTACTTGTCTTTGTCATTGAGAGTGATTAGTGTGCCTTTAGTAAGCATATCTAAACATACTTGGTTAAACTTGTCATGCCATAAATTCTTTGCAAAGATTCTGCATTTTAGAGACTTAAATTGAATCAAGTACAAGGCATAAGTCATACCTTCAAGTTATTATCCAACTTCAGTCACGCCCCAGTAGGACTTTAGAAAGGTAAACTTGAGAAAGAGACACCTCTCCATTTCAGGAGGTAATAGTTGTTGTTTGTATAACATAAAGCTGAAGCAAAAACGGTGTAGGGGAGGCCCTTCTCAGAGTGGTACAAGGAAAATAAGGAAAAAGATGGCATGCAAACAATTGGGAGGAGGTGCACCCTTTTGGCTAAACTGATGTTTGTCCAGTCTGGAGTCCTGATTTGAGTTTCACAGTTCACTGCAAACTGTGTGATCCTGAGTACATCACCTACCTTATTGTCCCAAGATCTTACGGGAGTCCTTACAAGCAGGTTAACTCATACTATTTAAACCATTCCCACAATCCACGTTTTTACAGGGCAAGGCATGACGTCAGAAAGAAGAAAGACTTGTATGTTGTTCTTCTCCTACTTTAATTGAAAAGTATCAACTGCACACCCTGTTTAATAAATTTCTACTGTATGTACTACTACAATGTCAATGATTCAGTGTGTGCTGCTTCATGAATGGGATCTGCCACTGTCCCTCAATAGATTCTTGCAAAGGTGAGTGCGCAGAAAAGTGCGCACCGTATTGAAGCGCACTACGCAATGACTCCAAAAGGTTCAACACAAAATAAGTGTATGATCAATAGTAATCAAATTTACAACAATTCAACAAAAGGTCAATTTTGTCAATTTTGATATATACATGTATTTAGCAATTCAAGATTTCATAAAGTAAAATTGACATTTCGTTGACAATCAACTTTAACCTATTTCTTATGCCAGCCCCAATGCATTTCGGGTTCTTGCAACCCTTCGTCAGGGGAACAGATTCAATGTAGGCTAAGCAACAGTAATTGGCCAAGTGCCTGAACACAAAAAAGAATAATGACTTTTGTCAATTACACTGACGTTGCAAGGTTACAGTAAAGATTGCCATTGCATGTGTCGATCTGTATCAAACCAATACTAGATGCCGTCACCAGGCCCAAAAAAGTGAGGTACAAAACAAGATGCATGAATGTTACTGTGTCATATAAAACTACCGATTTTCTCAATCCTGTGGGTTCATTGGCGGGTAGTTCCAGTGCATCTAGTCTAGTTCTCTACCCAAACAGATGTTAGCTCTTAACCGTGCCTGAAATCAAAATCAAAAGTATCATTCCCTCGTAATTAACACCAGTGAAACAAACTATTATGGAAGTCGATGCGGCATACCTTTCGATTATGATTTAAGCATTTCAAAATCTCCAAACAACTGTAAATAAAAAGTGCTGCTATATATACTCCTGCTGTTGTGTAATCCAAAAACCTATAAGTAAATGTAAATGTATGTGTCTTGTAAAGCGCACTGCTGCCCTGAGGCGTCCTGGCGCTGTAGACCGCTGGGGAACCCGTCCTGGCTATCCCTGTGAGATGGTCCCTACTGGGTATCTCCAAGGTGAAACCAGGCATCCCCGGCAAATGTGGGGGGCCGTTGTAGAGATAAGGCAAGCTAATGCCCAGAGTTGCCGAGTGTGATCCCTGGTTAGAGTAGGCACCGAGGCGAGAATTATCGAGTCCGCTGACCCTGGTCCACAACCCTGCCGCGTCGGGGATTGAACCCTGGTCCCGGGCCGTTGTCTGCTTCTGGGTCTGCCGCCTCTAACCAGTGAGCCACACCTCTCCACTAAGTCACATGGCTATGTACGTGACAACTACCTGTAAGCCCCCGCTGTTATGCGACTCAGTTTCAAACTTTTTGGCATGCTCCAATATACATCTGCGCAAAGAAATAACTATTATCACATTATCAGTCAGAAACATTTCCGGTACTATTTATCTTTAAATTACACAACTCACCCATGAGCTGCTCCGCATGAATGAAGCTGTACCTTCACTGCTGTGTCTATCTACGTTAGAACGAAAATCACCATTGCTCTCTGGTCCTCACAAAACATAGACATATACACTTCTATCTCCCTCCCTCGAACAGCTTCCCTCATACACGGCGTCTGCGCTCTCTCATCATCATGGTGCCCGCAATGGAAAACAACCATTCTTGAAGCCCAAGCCACTCCCATTTTGAACTCAAACTTTATTGAAATCGGGGAGGAGGAGCTTAGCGGGCATCCGTGATGGCCGCGTGAGCTCGGAGCTCTCCGGACCCCCGCCACTCCCGGCATAATATCCTGAAAATATCCTGGATTCTTAAATGGATTATTGAAGAGGAACCTGGGCTGATCTCAACACTGGTTTCGGATTTTGAATTGGACCGGGGGCACCGAAGATACGTCGAATCGAACTTTCCGAGGCCCGCCTCGGGGCACTCCCGGGACTTGGCGAGGCTCTGATGCCGTGTCTAAGTTGAACAACAGCGGCAGTGGGATTCGACTCATGAGTCCCCCTCTTAACTTTCGGTTTCGATTCCCACTCTGACCACGTCTCTCTACTGATGTGTCTGGCCGGTGGCTGACCCAACAACGACGCAGTATAAGGGAGCCTTTCGCTCGATTTGGATCTGTCCGGGCCGTCTCACACCTTGACTTGCCCCCGATGGTGATTTCTGGACGGTGGCGCCCTGTTTTTCGGCGGCCATTTTCACCAGGTCGCGAGGGTCCCTCGGGGGCTCATTCTCCACCATGTCTGGCAGAGGGGACCAAGAGAGACGGAAGACCAAGACTCCCCTTCGTGGGGGCCCGGTCCAGTCTAACATCATGGACCGGTATACCCAGTCTAAAGTGTCCCCGGGTGCCGTCATATCTACCCCGAGTGCAATGGGGGACCCGATGGCAGAGCTATCCCTACAGGACGTCATGGGTGCCATCTCTAACATGAAGGAGACTATCGGCCAACAGTACGAAGCCTTGGCTCACAAAATCGACACTGTGGCCATTGATGTGAACTTGATTCGGGCTGATCTGTTCAAGACCAATGAGAAGGTGACGTCATTGGACCTCAAGACGACAAGTCTCACGACCGACGTCTCGGGGCTTCAGACGGAGATTGGCAATCTTAGAACGGCGAACGATTTCATGTCCCATCGACTGGAGGATTTTGAGAACAGGGCACGACGCTGTAACGTGCGTGTAATTGGCGTTCCGGAAAATCCTGAGGCTCACTCCGTTGATCTCCTTGTTGAGGACCTGGTTCAGAACTACCTTGCTCCGTCTGGGTTAAGCAAATTCTTTGCGGTGGAACGTGCCCATCGTGTTCCGGGTGGAAAGGGCAAGCCAGGCACGCCGCCGAGGCCCATCGTTGCTTTTTCACTACAGGGACCGAGACGCTATCCTGCAGGCCTCGAGAGTGAAGGGCCCGGTGGCTTTTGAGAATGCTACTGTGAATTTCTATCCGGACTTTTCTCAACTGGTCCAGGGACAGCGAATGGGCTTCCGTGGAGTCAAGAAGCGTCTCCGAGACTTGGGACTGAAATATGCCATGCTTTTTCCCACCAGGCTGCGAGTTGAGTACAATGAGCGGACATTTTTCTTTGATCGACCTGAGACCGTCAGTGATTGGCTGGATTCCTTGCCGGATCGAACTAACCTGACTGATCCCGCCGAGCTCCCGGATGGGGCCGAGGGTGGCGTGGAGAGCTGACAGCAATATCTCTGCCCCCGTAACAAGACAATTTCAGCTGGGGTTCCGTAGTTGTGTGGTTTTTGTTTTCTGTGTCTCCCCATCTTTTTCCTCTCTCGGGGTGGCGGGTGGGACATGGGCCCTTTCCTCCTCCGGGGTCTTTCTGTAGAATGGGGTTGTTTGGGCGACAGGCACACTGCATGTTGGGGTGGCTTTTCAGTCTATTGCAGGGGTGCAGGGTGGGGGGTGTTGCATTGGGTGTTGGGAGGTGGGTTGGTGGGGTGTTTGTGGTTGTGTTTTGTTTTTTTCAAGGCGATGTAATGTTTGCAACTTTATTTTCAGTGTCTTGCTCTTTGTGGGGTGGCTCCTGCGTCACATGTTGGGATGGGGGTTGATGGGTTGAGGTTTGTTTCGTGGAATGTCAATGGTTTGGGGGATCGTATAAAACGGGGGGTGGTGTTGCGATATTTGCGACGACTGTCTCCTGATATTGTGTTTTTGCAGGAGACACACCTAGTGGGTAATACTTGTCATGCGATGAATAGGTGGGGCTATCGTCTTGTTGCACACTCGGGGTTTACTACGGGCTCCAGAGGGGTAGGCATCCTTGTCCGGTCTTCCCTTCCCCTTGAGATAGACGAGTTACTCCTGGATGATAGAGGGCGCTATGCCGCCCTCGTGGGACGATATGAGGGCAAGACCCTTTCCCTATTTACCGTTTATGTACCCCCTGGCCTGCAGACCTCCACCTTTTCTGATGTTGGCCGAGTGCTGTTGGGACTTCCTGATGGTGCTCTTTTCCTGGCTGGTGATTTCAATTCTGTTCTCTCGGGTTTGGTTGATCGTCACCCCCCCAGGGATACCCCTTCGGCCCAAGCTTGGCTGGGTGGTTTCCTGGATACCTTTGGTTTGGTGGACTGCTGGAGACTTCTACATCCCACCCAGCTCCAATATACTTTCCACTCCGGGGCTCATGGGAGTTTGTCCCGCCTTGATTATTTCCTCATGCCAGCGGCACAGGCTTCCTCGATCCGGGAGATTAGACACCTGGCCCGGGGCATCTCTGACCACTCCCCGCTCTGGCTCTGTTTTGGAATGGGTATTGAAGCAGTGGGGCGGGTGGCACCTATCAATCCTTGGTACTTGAGCTCTCCTGGGACACGTGATCAACTGCTCGAGTCCTTAGACCACTATTTTCTGGACAACGAAGGGTCCGTCTCCTCTGCGGTGTCCCTATGGGAGGCCTTTAAGACGGTGATTCGTGGGCAGGCCCTATCTCTTATCGCTGAAACTAAGAAGGCCAGGAATCGGGAGGTGGTGGTTCTGGAAACGGAAATACTTGGGTTGGAGGCTGACCTGGAGTCGGGTGTTACGTGTGACAAACTCCATGCCCTTAGTCTGAAGCAATTTGAATACAAGTCCCTGATCACGGATGCCGCCAAGACGATGTATAGGGAACAACGGGGCCGACTTTACGATGTTGGGGATAAGGCGGGTAAATTGCTTGCCTGGTTGGACAAGAAGGAAAGAGCGAATCGTGTTGTGCCTGTGATTCAGACTTTGGATGGTGTGAGAGTGACTGACCCGGGTGAGATAGTGGAATGTTTTGCGGATTATTTCCGTACGGTTTACTCCCCGGTGTCGGCTAGGGACGAAGATGACTCCCACTTCTTGTTGCGTGATATAGATCTGCCCTGCCTTTCGGAAGTGGAGCGGGTATCTATGGAGGCCCCGTTCTCCACGGACGAAATAGCGGCGGCAATTCGATCTCTCCGTTCGGGCAAGGCCATGGGCCCGAACGGCCTGCCGATTGAGCTATACAAGCTGCGGCCTGATAAGATTGCGCCCTATCTTCGAGCGATGTTTCGGGAATCCCGTGATCTAGGCACACTCGCCTATGACCAGCGTCTGGCCACGATAGTGGTTATTCCTAAAGAAGGTAAACCCCGAGACCTTTGTGCGTCATATAGGCCTATCTCCCTGTTAAACGCTGAGCCTAAGGTTCTAGCCAAGGTGCTTGCCACTCGTCTGCTGGTGGTCATCGGTGACTTGATTCATCCGGACCAATCCGGGTTCATCCCGCACCGGAACACGGCCCTTAACCTGCGACGCCTTCATGGTGTCCTTGCGAGGGCGGGGTCTCTGACGGAACCGGCCATTTTGGCTTCATTGGACGCCTCGATGGCCTTCGACACGATAGAGTGGCCCTACCTTTGGGCTGCCCTCGTGAAGTTTGGTTTCGGCCCGGAGTTTATCGGATGGGTAAAACTGTTGTATACCAACCCCTTGGCGCAGGTCGTTGTTAACGGTCGAGTGTCGGTACCCTTTTCCCTTGGTAGGGGGACCAGGCAGGGATGTCCCTTGTCTCCGCTGCTTTTTGCTCTCGCATTGGAGCCGCTCGCTGCGTGGCTTCGATGGGAGCCGTCTATTAAAGGTATACGGTGGTCCCCCGACTTTGAGGATCGTGTTTCGCTTTACGCCGATGACAGAGTCCCGGCATCCTTCGACGGGACTCTGTCGGGAGCCGGGCGGACGCTGATCGTCTCGGCTCCCGGTCCACGAAATGCTCTGACCCGGCCCTGGGCAGTTACAGCCCGTCTTTTTGACCGCTCTTCTGTCCATCACGAAGCGGAGCGAGTGGGGCAGGAGCGGAGCAGCAGCGATCGCTCCGGGGTTGGCAGACAGGCTCGTTCTCCCGAGGTGAAGGAGGAGAGGGCAGAGGCGCTCAAGATGGCGGACGGCACGGCGCTGTGGACTCTGCTGACGGCGGCCGCCGCTGGGAGGTAGGATCGCGTCTTGCGCTACCCCGGCTTGCTGAGACTCGCGCCGCAGCTACTGGCATAATTTCCTCTACCCTTATTTCGGTGGAGACCACCACCGAGGGAATCCTCCCAGCGCCTGCCTGACTCTAAGATGGCGGCCGGAGGCGACTGCTGATGGCGATCGCCGCTTCCACTGGCTCGCCCCAACTTTTCCCCGTCCTCCTGCTAATCCTGTGGCCCTCTCTTGGTCGTGTGGCCTGCCTCCCGACCTGTTGCCAGCTTGGGGCCACTGCCAGTGCTGGATTATCCGGACGTTTATTTCGTATGAACTCCAGTTTCCTGCTATTTCCACTCATAAGAACTAAGATGGAAAAAATCTGTGTTGGGGGAATTTATGGCCTTGAGGAACTATCACCAAGCGCGGAGAGAAACTTGGAGACAGAGAGCTCACTTGGTTGCTTCTGGGATTGAGACTTCCGTCATGACTTCAAACAAAGTAGTTGTAAAGGGACAGCTGAAATTCCAGGAGCCTAGTCCCGACTGTTCGACGATTTCGAAGGGCTGGAAGAGGTCCCCCGCTACACGGCGGAGGAGGGCACTGGACATTCCAGGAGCCTAGTCCCGACAGCGCGACGACTTCGGAGGGCTGGAAGTGGTCCCCCGCTACACGGCGGAGGAGGGCACTGGACATCGAATGCTGTCTTATTTTAAGCGCTTTGATAACCTAATCGGTTCAAGTTACTGAAATGTGCAACGTAACTGATTCTATGTAAACTGCTGTGATAACATGTAACGAAGCTGGTGCTATGTAAAGCGCTCTGATAACCTAATCGGTTCAAGTTCGCGCTATAGAAAACTCTAAAAATAAATAAATAATAAATTCTTCTTTATCTTACCTCCCCACGTAAATCTTTGAATGTCCTTTTTGACGTCCTTACTTCGTTCGGCAAGAACTCTGGCTTGATTATAAACTGGGCTAAATCCTGTGTGTATGTTATTTCTGGCGGTTTGCCTCCGCTACCACGTAGATTTCCCATTCAGGTTGCTCAAACGGGCTTTACATATTTGGGTATATTTATTACACTGGACTCGTCGCTCCGCTTCGAACGCAATCTCCTTCCCCCACTTCGTAGATTGAGGCTGGACGTGGCCCGGTGGCGTAAGTTACCTTTGTCGCCGCTGGGCAGGGCCGCCCTCTTCAAGATGATGTCCCTACCGCGCTTTCTTTATGCACTCCAGAATTCTTTTGATGTTATCTCTCCTAGTTATTTCCGGGAGGTAGAGGGTTTACAGAGACAGCTGATTTGGGACGGGCGTCCGCGCATTGCCCTTGCGAAGCTCACCATCCCTTGGTATGACGGGGGTGTGGCGCTTCCTGATATCAGAAGATATTACTGGGCCTCCCAGTTGTCCGCCATCAACCATTCGATGTACTCCCCCGGCCCGAACCGGCTTTTGAAATGGACAAATTCCAATTGCCGGGTGGAGACTTCAATAGAGTGCTTTATTCCAGGGCGGCTGGGCTCTGCCTTACGGGTCCGACCAGGATTGCTGTCGGTGTGTGGCGGGCTGCGAATGTGAGCATGGGCTGGGTTGATCGAGTCACGCTGGCGACTCCACTTTATGCGTCTGAACGTTTGGGTAGTCTCTGGACTACGAAGGGGTTTGACCGCTGGGACATGATTGGTATCTGTAGAGTGGGTGACCTTTGGGTGAACGGAGCAGTGAAGTCTTTCGAAGCCCTTCGGAATGAATATGAACTGAGTGACAGAGAGTCTTTTAGATATTTGCAGGTCCGTCATGCTCTGACTTCGGTTCTGGTCTCCGGTGCCGCCATCCCTGAATCCTCCCCCCTTGAAGATCGTATACTTGACAGTCATCTCCCTGATAGCACTATCTCTTTGATCTATAAGAAGTTGATCAACAATCGAGCGGATTTACTCGGCCGGCTTCGAGAAGTATGGACTGGAGACGGGCTGGACTTGGACGACGAAGACTGGTAATCGGCTCTGTCTTCCCCGAAAGAGGTCGCCATTCCCGCCCGGCTCCGTCTTGTCCAGCTTAAGATATTACACCGTGTGTACGTTACAGGTCCTCGTTTGGTTGCAATGGGTTTCTCCCCGGATGGTTTGTGCAAACGTGGGTGCGGGATGAGTGCTACGTTTCTCCATATCCTTTGGGAGTGTTTGGAGGTGGCTGATTATTGGACTAAGGTGCTTGCGGTGATGGCTGATGTTACTGGGATTGCCCTGTTGCCTGAGGCCCGGAGGTGTTTGCTGAACGTGTGGGAACCCAATGATTACACTGTGGCCCAGACGAGATGGGCGACCCTGGGGTACATGGTTGCAAAGTGAGATATAGCGCAGCTTTGGGGCTCGCAAAGGCCCCCTAAAGTGTCTGTGTGGGTAGAAAATATGGACTGGTCTATGTTCCGGGAAAAGACGGTGTACACGGCTAGGGGCAGACCAGGGGCCTGGACGAAGATCTGGAGTCAGTGGAATGCCTATCGTGGGAACATCTGTACTCCTCCCCTGGTAGAGACCCCTGATGTCCCCTTGTCCCCCTGACTTGGCATTCCCGTCAGTTCGTTCATTAATCATATGGTTTGCTTGACCTCCCCTCTGTCTCCCCACCCTGACTCATTCTATTGCTTGCAATTTGTATCTCCTGTTCGTGAGCTTCCCCCCCCTTTAGGGCTGACTGTTCATTACGCTATTCGCCTTTGTTTTTGTGTTTGTTTTCTTTAAGTTTTTATTTAAAATAAGAAAAGTCTTTTATCCTGCTCTACACTCTGTGCGGCACTTTGTATCCTGTTCTCGCTTGACCGCTGGGGTTTCGACCACTGATTTTCTTGTATTGCACCATGCCTTGCTGTTAGCGGCCGGCCCATGTGGTTGTGGGCCCGTGTTTGTACATATATTTTTGTGGCTCAATAAAGTTTTTGAAAAAAAAACTCTATTGAAATCCCTCGATTACAAATCGCTCATCCAAACAATACCAAAACTATTAGGTTTCCTGGCCTGTGGCCAGTTGTCATGAATTCAAATAAAACAGTATTGAATGGATCTATAGCCATGTCGAATCCAAATGATAGTGTAAAAACGCATGAGACCTCTATGCCTAACAGTCACCAGTCAACGCTCTTAAGCGTTTATCATCATTTATTGCTCCTCAATGCTCCTGTAGAACAACCACTGCTAGTTCAATCATAATGAAGCACTAATAGTTGGTCAATGCTCTTGTATCGGTAGCTTCTAGAGCAATGTACCACAGTCCAGGTAAAGTTATCCTAAAGGCTATTTGTGTGTCAAACCAAAATTACAAATACATCCAACTACCCCATGAATGTGTAAGTGTAAGAGAAGTCACCTATATGGTACATGTTGAAACGATGTGCACATGCAGTGGTATTACAAAGTGTTATATGAAATGCATATCTCCAACCGCCATGTCATTAAGTCCCCTGGGAATCAAGGTATCCAAATGCGTAATCCAAAACTTTTCCCTACGTGCAAGTTGTTTATGTGTATCCTTGCCTGTGTGACTGATTATTTTTTCTAACACTGTTAAACAAAGTTGTGGAATGTTGTGTGACGCCTCAAGCCAGTGAGCTGCTAAACATGAGTTCTTATTTTTTGTCCTAATCACGCTTTTGTGCTCAGTGATCCTTGTTTTAATTTTGTGTGAGGTACGTCCCACATAAGTTAAAACACACGGACATTTAACTGCATGAATTACTGCTTCGGTATTGCAATCCGAGGGGTGCTTTAATGTTATTTTCTTGCCTGTGTGTGGATGTAAAAATGTGTTTCCAAGGATGACATTCCCACAATTACTACAATTTAAAAAAAAAATGCCATGCAAGTGTGTGTCTGAGGTTCAGACTGATTTGTTGTTTTCTTTAGAATTTCTCTGATGTTTTTGGATCGTGTGTGCGAATATGGGTTTGGACCTGAATATTGTATTAAAATCGAACTCCTGTTCAAGAACTTCCCATCTTTTTGAAATGATAGTTTTAATCCTTGGTGCCTGATGAAAACATTTTAATGCAAAGACCTCTCTTCTGCTTATGGGCTGTACTGTCGGTGTAAGTAAATCTTTCCGAGATTTAAGCGACACTCGATTTTTGGCAATTTCCAATACCTCTCGTATTGCTCCTCAATCATTTCCTCCACCTGCTGTGGATTGGATGAGATTCTTTTGATTCTGATGAACTGTGATACCGGTAAGTGTTTCTTCAATGCTGGAGAATGAGAGCTTAAGAAATGTAATGCGTTATGTCTGTTGGTTGGTTTTTTACAGACAGATGTCTGTAAACTTGTCGTTGTATTGGTCATTTAAATGTCCAAGAAATTCATGGTGTCTTGATGGATATGTAAACTTTATCCGAAGGTTCAGCTGATTCAAAATCTCGATGTTGTCTACAAGTTCCTGACGGTACCACTCCACAGAATCAAAAGGTCATCTATGTGTCTCATATAAGTTAAGAGATTCCTTGTCCACTTAGCATTGGTTAAGATATGTGTGTGCTCAAAGAAGGCCATAAACATATTCGCATTCGCATGTTCCTGTCCTCTGTAAAAAGAAGTTCTCCTTCCAGACAAAGTAACTGTGGAACAAACTAAACTGCAATAATTTCATCAGAAGAAATATTTCAGTCCCCTCTTGCTCACTGTTAAGAAGCATCCATTCTACTGCCTCAATTCCCTCACCATGAGGGATTGATGTGTACAATGCTGCTACATCTATAGTACACAATCAGGTGTTTTTGGTTACAACCTCTTGAATCCTGTTTTTTATAAGGCAGTCAGTCGTGTCTTTTACATAGGTACTCCATGATTGAACTAAAGGTTGGAAGTAAAATTCCAGAAATCTCCCTATGGGTTCATGTATCGAACCACATCCTGCCACGATGGGTCAAAAAGGTGGATCCCGTGCGTCTTTATGCATCTTTGGTAACATGTATATGTGTGCTATTGAGGAAATTCAGAAAATAAAAATCTTTCTGTGGTGTCGTTGATCCATCTCAACAGCTCTGTTCAATAGAACTGGCATGAGAACTGCCATGAACGATTTTTTGGGATCTGACTCCAAATGAATGTAGGTGTCTTCATTGAATACCTGCTCCTCTACTTTTCTCTCATAAAATACGTTATCCATTACGACAAGTGCTCCTCCTTTATCAGCAGGTTAGAAAATGAGACTATTGTCTTCTCTCAAATGTCTTAAGATACTTTGCTCTTTGGAGGTGAGATTTGTACGTCAAGGTGGTCGATATTTCAAAGATTGCAAGTCCTTTTTCACTAATGTCTCAAACGTGTCTGGTGTCTTGTGTGAAAAACTTGCCATAAAGAAACTTTTAGGTCGAAATCTTTCAGTGGTGTTTTCAGATGTTGGCTGCTGAGAAGAAGCTATGGTATGGAAAAACCAACACAATCTCAACTTTTTCATGAACTTAAAAAGCGCTACATCAGTCTCCAATGCATTGGATACATATGTCGGAACAAATTACATGCCTTTATTCAATACAGTCAATTCCAAGGTGCTTAACACCTTGTGTGAGATATTCATTACTAGGTTTCCTTGAGATTCCGTAGAGTCCTTGACGACTCTGCTATTCTTTTTTTGTCCCCTCCTGACTCGCTTCCTTTTGTCAATTCTCTTTGTTCGGGTGGATCATTGGAGGTTTCGCTCTGGGCTAAAAAAGTATCCTTTGCAGATGTAGTCGGTGTTTCACCTTCCGTACGTATTACTGTGCTCGAACTTGCAGATGTGACCATTGTAGGTAACAGCTCCTGGTCCGTGACTACACTCCCCTCCAAAGACAATGACAATGTTCTTCGCCTAGTGCCATAAACCCATTCATGATGGTGAGCAGGTGAATAAACAACAGGGCTCAGTCTTTAATTTTCAAATACACTTTTCACACTCGCTGGCAGTGAAAACACATAACACAAGCACACTTTTTTTCATCAAAATCACATGATTGAACTTTCAGGTTAAAAAGGCAGGTCTGAGGTCAACCTAAAGGAGCTAGGGAGTGTACGAAGTCGAGGTCTGTAGGGGACCATCCCATTAGCTATGATGTGAATGTTCGCAGAGAGCCAATCTTATTACAGGGTTGTGTTTTATTGGAAAAAAACAGCACCATGAAAGAATAAACATTTTCATGTACACTGCCTATTTCTAAAAGATGTATGTGTCATTCATCCACTATGTGTGTGTGAAATGAAACACTGAATACAAAAAAGAAGCACTTGAAATACAAATGGCAACAATGCGGAGCCATAAGACGGACATGCCACTTTGCACCCAATTTATTATTCAATGTACTCAGTAGAACGTTATGCATGTTCTCTGTGCGTACTCCTCAGTGCTGATGACAGAAATATACTTCCTTTAACTCAAAAGCAAGCCTGCAGCATACCAAAGCGGACATGTCTGTCAAGTACCAATACCTGAACTGTAGATTCCATGGAAGCAGATACGAACTTCCTCAATACCTGACACCACTACAGTGAACGTCAATGCTCACTGCTAGCAGTGAGGGGGAAAGGGGATTGGGAAGAGAGAGACTGCCACTGCTTCGCTTCTTCTGGACTGGACTCAAACAAAATTTCTTGTTGACTCCTGAAACAAATTACAACATGTAACCACAATAGCTGCTCCTTACCTCCCTCATACACTACTACTACAAAGTTACCTGTCTTTCCACAGTGGTTAGCTGCTCTCTTATGTTAGTGTTGGTCTATGTGTCACGATCTACCACTATTCGGTTCTGATTAGGTGTGTGGGTTCTTGTAAAATCCTGTAATACAAAGTCAAATGTAACTGCTGTAACTTCTCTAATACCCTACCTCTAAACTATACTTAATTACCTGTTTGACACCTGTACCATGCTCCTAATTGTGTCCTTTTAATATGCTTCTTTTAGGAGAATTATAGCTGCATGCAAATGAAGTAACCGTTCTGAAATGTCTTTGTCTTCTTCTTGTCTTTCAGCAAATGAAGAAACCGCTATGTAGGTAAGTACAATTATATATAAATATATAATTATATCCACTTGAGCTTTTCTTGCAGATTCAGGACTAGTACTCAGTTCAATAATCATTTCATTTGTCTAATCCGGAGAAAGTACCTGTACGGTAATGTCCTTCAGTAGTACTGAGGTATATGCTACTTGAGTCTCAACACTTCTCTCTCTTTCAATTCAAATAATAAGTCTCTACCAGTTCTCACCTTTCTATATGCGCATAAAGTAACTGGTTAGACGTGTCATACTAATCGCTTGTGGACTCTCCACTGGGTTTAGTGACAAGGACAAAAGCTAGTAATGCGTCTTACCCAGTCCATCAAACAAATACTGCAAAACCAAAGATACTTTCTCACCAAATTCTCGTAATAATCAGAAAGCTGCACTTAGCTGCTAGAATTCAGGAACTCCGTTTTCAAACCTCTACGTCTTCAAGAAAATAGGACAGAGCACTCACGAAATGCTGCCTGTCCTCAATGTCTGTCAGTTGAAGTGCGCAGCAATGTTCGAGAGCGGACGCTAAAACAGCTGCGGGCGCTCGCGAGCAGAACAACTAAACCGGCAATCAAAGCCTCGGTCTTTGGTGGCCTTCTTGGAATTCCGCGAAACCGAGCCACATAAAAATAGCAGCCAAAGGGAGACTAGAGTCAAGGAAATTACTCCATGAAGTCTAGAATAGATAGGGCAATGTAACTTGTGACTAATCTGGCATTTTCTTAAGGATTTTAAAACTCTTGTCCGACCACTCCTGACAATGTCAGACAAAGCTGTTTTATGCTAAAGTGACAGTTTGCCAAATACACATCATATTGACTCGTTATCAGAACTGAACCTCAGGCACCGGCCCATCGCCGGTGCCCGAATGCTTGGTTTACCAATCTAACCCTGATCATGGACAACTGTTAATGGGTATTGTTTCTTACGTTCACACGACACTAGGTTCATCCGACATGTTGTGCAAAGTGAGGGAAACTACTGCAGGAGGAGTGGACAAAAGCGGGGAGCTGGGCGTGGAAGAACAACAAACAAGTAACTATGGCCAGGGCCATAGTTACTGCCACTGGCTGTTGGTTGCTTTCATGCACAACATCCGAGAGAGAGCAGCTTCTGATGACTCGGAAGGGTAGAGAGGCTGTGGTGTGTGGCGAGGTGAGGGAGGGTTGGTAGAGAAAAAGTGATTGGTTTGATATTATACAAGGGTCATCATTGGTAGCACTTTCCGGTGTTGAGTCCATGTAAGCACTGGTGGCTGGCCACGGAAGGCTGGAACGACTGAGAAGTGAGTGATTATGCAGGCCAAGCCCGTTCATTTTGTTCCTTGGGGCCGATATTTCAGTACTGCTGCAAAACCGGCCCCCAAACTTTCAGCGTCCCAGGGAAATACCCGATGTGCCTGGTCTGGCCTTGATGATGATGACACTGCTAAGGAGCTGTGGCGCCACCGCAGAGGTCAAAATCAAGGTGGCAGGGGTCACAAAGGGTGGCTAAGGAATCACAATTGCAACCCCTGGCAACCCCTCATTAAAGTACATGATTCTAGCCAGAATTGAGTACCACATCTTAGCTGTTGAACTGAGAAGAGCTTCCCCTAGTGGAAGTCTTTTGGAATGAAGGGCTGGTCAGAGTAGAGCCAACTTCAAGCAAAGCATCCTAGATTGGTTTATTTTAAAGGAAGAATGATCCAGTTGAGTGCATGGCTCTGTGTGTGTTACTCATTGCGTTGAATGTAATGTGTCATGTCAAAGGCTGCCAGTTTTGATTGAAGGGCTGTGAGATATGAGTCCGGAGATGAATTTGAAAGACTGGTCAGACCAATAGTTGGGTAAGTACCATTCAAGTAAATCTACTGCCAATTGCACAATCCCAGGTAATAGTCATATCATATCACTGGGCCACCAAGGGCACCAAGTCTCTCCTTTCACCGTTTGGTTCCATTGTGTGTGTCATAAAAGTGTCTGTTGCATTTTCAATGCAATTAGCTCTTTAAACTGGAGTAACTAGATCTCACTGAGGTTCAGGGTTCACACTAGGGAACTAAGTATGGGAACGCAATGTGTGTTACATACATAAGGATACTTTCAAGTTAGTCTCTATCTGTTAGAGTGAAAAGTCAGTGATAAAACTGAAGTCCCTTACCCGCATTTCATCTTGTTGTGCAGAACCTACAATCACTTTAAGCAACTAGAAAAACATTTATTTGAATATAATACCAAACTTACAAATTAGTTAAAAGGTGGCTGGTACATTGAACTAAAGACGTAACTTCGATTACAGGCTATGAATTAATATCTACTGCACCAAAATGATGAAAAACTCTAAGGATGTTACAAATACAGTAGTTTTGGAGAGAACTCTATGTTTAAGTGATTTCCTTTAACAATATTTTGTTATTATTATTAGGCCAATGACCAGCCTAAAGTACTACTAAGTACTAAAAATTAAAAATATTAACATTCAAATGTAGAGATTCTAAATCTTCTATGAACAATGAGCAACTGAGAAATGAAAGGTATATGACTCTGTGTTTAATAAATCAAAACAAATATATTCATTTACACGTTTATTTACGCAAACTAGTGTAAACAGAATTTTAAAAACAAATAAATGCTCTTCTAAGTATACAAATCTCACAATATTGTTCTCTTTTTATGTTCTATGATTCAACTGGGACACCTCAATGGAAGCTCCAAAACATGCAGACATCCTTAATGAAGTTTCAAAGAGACAAATGCTCAAGAGCAAAACATGTGTCAGATGAAACTTGAACTGTGACTTCACTGTAGGGTTTCCTTATTGTGAGAAGACATATGTTAAATAAAAAACAGAGATTGCTCAAAAAGATAAAAGCACAATTCTTTGGTCTTTCAGAGTTACTCTCCTGGAAAAGTAGACCATTTACAGTGAACACTCGTCACCCATATTACAAAATAAAAGTATAGATACCAAACAAATAACATATTAAAGTGATAGCAAAATAATGTGTAACCATTTCAGGCGACAAAAGGCTTCACAAAATGAAAATGTAAAATGGGAAATATGCATGTACTCACTTTGTATGGTGCAAATCATCAGTCAAACAAAAAACCCACAAACAGTGTGAGGTAGTAAAAAGGCAAATGTTTAACACCTTGAACGCTATGGGGATTTTTCTCCTGTGCTGGGATTCTACAGATACCACTATTCATGACGAGCTGGGCTCGTCATCAGCGTAGCAGGAGGCTACTGCATGACGAGCCCAGCTCGTCATGAGCGTCGAAGGGGTTAATGTCCATCAAATGTGTGCATGAAAATTATATTTGTAGGCTGTAAACATTTACTAGATCGACCATCAGAGGTTTACAAACACACCTGATTGAAAACATTTTCCTTTGTCGAACCTGCAGCGTGGGGCATGTTTGAACATTTTTGCCAGGGCCGAATTTGATTTCCCATTCGGCCCTGGTTCCCTGGAAAGTTTGGGAAGGTCTACAAAGTTATGGGTTTGTGGGTATTATCAAACTCTTTTCTGACTGATTTTCACCCAGGAAATGGGGAGAGATTTACTCCAATCACTATTAATAATAGGAAGCAAGTAGCCCAAAAATTGGATGGTGCTGCAAAGAGTTTTCTTCACGTGGAGAAAATAAACATTGTTGTACGCGCGTCATACGTACAACATAGTGTTTTTTTAATTACAGAAGAGGACGCGAGGACCGAGGAGAAGGACGGAGAGCAGCCAGGCTGGGGAGGCTGCAGACAACAGATATGTGGCTTCTTTTTTACATTTTTAAAGACTTTGGGAGGTGATAGGGAGCGGCTAACTACGCTCTGCCACGGAGGCGGAGTTTTTTGCCTAGTCCACGTTCGCCACGGACCGCGGAGTAGGCAAATCTCCGCAAACTCCACTGGTGGAGTGGAGTTACCCGCCCAGGGTTAGAATACATACAACTGTCATGTCTTGCCTCAGGAAAACGTTATGAATTCCTGAAAATCATAAATCTGGAACATTGCAATGTAGTTTGCAGATTTCTGAAACGTTTTGATTGCCTACACACAAACCAATTAACCCACAAACACAATGTCACTTGCCAGAAGGAAACTAAATATCAAGGGAAGGCATGAATGTATGATCACAAGATTTCCTAATCGTACCTTCCCACCACAACCCCCCAAACTCTACACAAATCACCAGACAACACAGCAGGACTCACCACAAAAGTCCCCCCGCACACACCTATCTCAAGTCTTTATTTCTCTAACCATATAAACTGTCCTCCACCTCCAACAATGGTCTCGAGCACAATCCACACCCAAACCAGCAATATCGACATACCCTATCCCCCTTTCCTCCAACCTTATTAAAGGACATAAAGAAGAAAGAAACACAACTAAAATGCCTACTCTTCAGTGCAAGATCCATGAACAAAATGTGGTTTAATGTCTTTTACCTACTCTTAGAAACAACATTGGTCCTCACCTTCATTACAGAAACATGGCTCAGAGAAGATTCTGAACCCACATGCCATGAAGCCATTCATCCTGATTTTAACATCATTAACAAAAACCGCATTAGTAAAATTAGAAAAGGCCTAACTGTAATCATAAATAAACACTACAAATAACAATCACTGAAAATCTCACCATGGACAGCTGTGAATCCTTGAAGATCCTTGATAATGAGCAATACCAATATTAAAGATGTCCTACTTGACACAGTAACCAACACTCTTCTGGACCGCCCAACCCTTTATCTTTTAGGAGACAGCAACATATGGTTTGACAAGAAGAATCTAACAGCCACCACAGCTATCACATCCAACTTTGAAGGCTTCAACCTAAAACAAATTATTTCTGGCCCATCACAGGGCACACTCTAGATATCATATTTGCACCCCTAGGACAAGCCACAGTTACATACAACACCCTCGTAAGCTGGAGTAACCACAACATCGTCACCTTTAAGATCCACACACCTATCAATGACAACACTTTAAGAAGAAAAGAAAACACCAACAACAAATGCTCATACAGACAATGGAAGAAAGTAGATATCCTGCAACTCAACCTCCATCTTGAAAAAACCTCAATCAACATGTGGTCAAAGGATACGCACCATCTACAACTATATCTACGCTGAACTGGGCAAACAGATACCCCAAAAAAACACATCCAGAGTTAACCACAAATAGAACACAACATGGGTTAATAACAACTTCAAGAGAATGAAAATACAACTAAACATACTATAACTCAAATAGAGAATATCAGGAGATGAAACAGACAAAAGAAAGCTATTGCACCTTAACAGAGCCTACATAAGAGACATCAAAACCACACCACTACTCTACACGCATAACTAAAGCAGATTGCCCTTCAAAAGAACTCCATAAAATTCTAACAGAATTACGCAATCCAGGCTGCCTAAACACAGACACACCACAATCACAAGACGTATGTGACAATATCTCCAATTAATTGATCTAAAACATGCAGAAATTGAAAATTACCTGAAGAAAAACATCGACAACATCACAGCAATCCGTGACCTAACCACCAAAGGCATCAGTAATCGTCCATCAATGCATACCTTCAATTCCAACGCCGCATCATCTATGGCAAGTAATTGTAAAGACTTGTGTGGTAAAGGAATGCAGAGCTAAAGACAGTTCATTGTACAGACCACATTGTAAAAGTAGTATGTGGTTTAGACTTTATGGTAAATTATGTTTCCCCTCCTTATCTCACAGACAAAGTGTAGTTTACCTACCCCCTTTCACATCACCTCCTCACACACAACACAGTGGCACACACACAACACTGTGGCATTCCTTAGGGGTCCATCATATCCCCTCTATCATTCAACATCTACCCAATCCTCTTAACAAATCTAATGAAATATTACAACCTCACTTGTTACAACGATGCAGATGACATCCAAATCATTTAAAAATGGATAGCCCCGCAGGCCTGTACAATTCAAGACTTTATGGCTGCCTTCGAGCTAAAAACACATAGACGAGAAAGAACCATCTAAAGCTCAACACCGCAAGCACAGAGATTATAAGATGTGGACAATGGCAAAACTACCAGCTTACCGCTATGGCCTAAAGAACTTGAAGCCCCCCAACAACATCAAGAGAAGTTAGAAATCTAGGGGTAACCTGACTTATCCTTGAAACCTCATGCTAAGAACAATAATCTGTGACCTAACCACCTCAGGCATCAGAAACCATCCATCAATGCATATCTTCAATTCCCTGTCACAAAAGGTTTTCCTCAGGTTTATCATTAAAGCCAGACCGTCAGAATCACCATCCGACCCAGCACAGCCAAGAACCTTTAAAGATATCCTTTGCTCACCTTGTGCAGGAGAGGTGGCCAGATGCCAACTCAACAAGTCCCTGGAACAAGGATCATTCCCGCCTGGGCTCAAAACCTCCTACGTCAGACCTCTCCTCAAAAGGGAAAACCTCAACTCATCTGATCCAGCAAACTACAGGTCCATATCAAATGGACCATTCTCAGGAAACATTTTTCAGAGAGCAGTGCTTATGCTGAGAGCGTCACAAAGACTGCCTTCTACACAATGAAACACTGCATTTAATGTTTCCATATCTTGAATACAAACATAAACTGTAAGCCAGGCTCAAACTCATAATTTCAAAGCCTGACTATGCCAACAGCCTATACCTTGTCGCTCCTGCGTTCAATACACACAAGATATGTCCGAAATGCAAGACCCCAAATGTGGATGGTCTACACATGTTTGTCTTGTGCCCAAATATAAGACAATTTTGGCTGGATGTAAGTAACTGCCTATCTCAAGTTCTGAACCTACGAATGGAGGTAAGCCCCGAATTAATAATAACAGGAAGATTTGATTTAGAAAGTAAATGCATGAATGATAATGTAAGACTTACCTTCTATGCCATTCTATTAGCCCGTAGAGAGATATGTAAGCTATGGGTCTCACCACTCAGCCCTAATCTACTGGACTGGATATTAGCTATGATGTATATAGCTAAGCTTGATATTTCAGATCACACCAAGAGAAATCGGAGATTTTGGGTACCTTTTCTTTTTCGTTTTGGTTGAATAATATTACTTGATACAACTTCCGATGATTAAGCCCCCGCCTATCTCGCTGGTATCGATAATATGGGATTTCAGGTCGGAAATAGAGTAAGGGGTGGACATACCTGGTGAGTCAGATGGCCAAGAAGGAAGGATCGATTGGGGGCCGGACTCAAAAATAGGTGGAGTTTATGCCTCGATACTCTAATCAGTGTATGAGATAAAAAGCCCAGTGGTGGTTTAAGTTACAAGATATGGGTGGCGAGACGGCAAATGAGAAAAAAAAAAGGAAAAAAAATAAAATACACACAAGATACAACTCATCCAAAATGCTACCACAAGGCTTCTACTCCGCTCTTCACCCAAGAGCACACATGGCCCTAGCACTGCAATCATTCCACTGGCTACCTATAGCTAGAAGGGCAATGTTCAAGGCTCTCTGCAATGTCCACAGAGCATCCCAAGGAAAAAGACCACTATATCTACCAGTTAAATTCAAGCGATACAAACCAAACAGAACACTGCACGCCAGGCTTGGACCACTTATCATTGTACCACCTTACCATAGGAAATCCGTAGGAGGCACTGCTTTCTCAGAATAAGGTGCCAAGCGCTGGAACTCACTGCCAGCCAGCATTAGAACCATGCACTTCTGAGTACAGGCAAAAACGTGGCCATTTTCTAGCTAAATTATTGAATAACAGAGAAAATGCCACCGCCCTTGTGTCTAAATGAAGAAGAATCTATCAAGTGGAGACCAAGTACAACTTCATGGAACTTGGTACGGTACTTTTTATTTATACCAATTATTCTTATATTTGAATTGTTTTTGAAGAAATTTTATCTATTGGCAAAAAAAGAGTTACACAATTAAACAATTATACAATATTTACAATTCTGACAACAACAAATCAAGACAATATCACAGTAACACAAGACATTATATATACAATATACATCTTCATCATTGTTTTGAAAATAAATTAATGAATTGGAAAAACAAAGCGATGTAAGATCAAGAGCAAGGAAAAAAGTACAACGTCTTTAAATTAATCATTCAATGATATGACTTGCTCTTGGAGATGTGCCGACACGTTTTGGGTTCGAATGTCAAATTATCGAGCCCTCATCAGCGCTTTGTTATTCGTCTGTGTGGGACACAAAAAATAATAAAATAAACCCCCCCCCTTTAGTTCCCTTCATTGGGACAATTGGCACGTCCACATTTCAATTTTAACAATAACCGTATGAAATTGTATGGTAGCGAAATAAGGTCCCCACATGCAGTGCCATTCATCTCTCTGCTTTAAATAACTTCTAATGATCTTGTTCTGGAGATTCACGATAAGGGACTACATATCCCACAATTCTCGTAACACAAACTCGCTAAATAACCAAAATGGCCACCCCGCGCTGCTACACTCCTCAGTAAGAAGTGGATAGTGAAGGCAGCAAGTGAAAGTAGACCGCATACCCATTAAGGTATGTACGCGCCACTTTCAGTTTCATTCGCGGCACCAGTGACTTTACAGACAAGTCATTCCCTTGACTGGCTTTTTATTTTCGTTTAGTGCGTAACGAGCAGACGGATACTTTGTGGGCACTACGAAAAGAATATCGGAGTCGAGCCGGCAGTCCAGGTATGATTGAGCCGAGTATGTGTGACAGACGCCTGAAATAATGATTCTGGCGCCCTCTTCCATAGTTACTGATTAGTTTTCATTTTCACAATAGGTTATTCCATACAAAAGCGGCGCTCCGCAAACAGAAAAAAATCCCCCCCCTTTTCCGAACTTGAACAAGCAGATTTAAGGTAGGGGACCATCGGAACCTCGGCATTTTTGCCTTGTATTATCACTTAAACAAACAGCAAACCGATTACCCATTTTTCTCCGATCAGGTCGGCCCTATGACCACAATCCCCTCCCTTCATGAGGCAATTGACGCTGTGCAGCGAGGTAAATAAAACGTAGAGATATTTTGTTACACTGTACTTGAGATGCAAAGAGAGGTTTTTGATACAACCCACGCTTTATTTACTTCAGAATTAAAAGCTTGAAGCCACGTCCCTAAGGGTTATAGACGTAAAGATGCCCGGCCTGAAAACCACAGGTATTTTCTCTAGAATTGTAATATATAAGAGGAGGCAGTCCATCGAGGTGTATGGCTTACAACAAAATTTTATTATTTATTATTTATTATTATTATTTATTATTATTATTTATTTTTTGTGTCCCACACAGACGAATAACAAAGCCCTGATGAGGGCTCGATAATTTGACATTCGAACCCGAAACGCGTCGGCACATCTCCAAGAGCAAGTCATATCATTGAATGATTAATTTAAAGACGTTGTACTTTTTTCCTTGCTCTTGATCTTACATCGCTTTGTTTTTCCAATTCATTAATTTATTTTCAAAACAATGATGAAGATGTATATTGTATATATAATGTCTTGTGTTACTGTGATATTGTCTTGATTTGTTGTTGTCAGAATTGTAAATATTGTATAATTGTTTAATTGTGTAACTCTTTTTTTGCCAATAGATAACATTTCTTCAAAAACAATTCAAATATAAGAATAATTGGTATAAATAAAAAGTACCGTACCAAGTTCCATGAAGTTGTACTTGGTCTCCACTTGATAGATTCTTCTTCATTAAGACACGAGGGCGGTGGCATTTTCTCTGTTATTCAATAGTTTATATGGTCCAGCTCCTCCCTCAGTCCCACTAAGGACCTAACTCCTTTGTTTTCACACATTTTCTAGATAAAAGCACCAACTGCAGACAGGAAACAGAGCCCAGAAAACAGTCACACCCTAAAAGCACAATTCCCAGTTTACAACCCACGAATTGCAAACAACTCAACCAGCAAACTACTTTCATTGTGAAGGTAAGCAAAAAGGGCTTACTTATGGTGCAGGGCCGCTGGTATTGTGTCATTCTGAGGCTGAAGCTTTTTTAGCATAATTATGGTTATGCTGCCTTTGCCACAAAACACATCATCTGCTGCCTAATCTGTACATTTTAGCAAAAAAACATTTTCAGCCACATGCATCAAAAGAAAAACCAGCCACAAAAGGGCAGAGAGAATCTGCCCCTTTGCGTCCGGTATTTTTGAAAAATCGCAATTTAAGTAATCTCTAAATTGCGATTACTTAAATTGCGATTGCATTTAAGGAATTTGCAAATTGAGATTCCTGAAATGCAATTCATTAAAGTGAAACAAATCAGTGATTTCGCTAATAGGGGGCGCAAATTACCATGAAGTTGAACTTCATGGTAATTTGCAAAAACTTTGAAAAATGCACTTCTGGGCATTTTTCAAAGTTTCATGTTGCGCACACACATGCCCTTAGGGCATGTGTGGGTGCAACATATGTGCACAGATCAATTTCAGGGGTACAACAGTGTGTCCTTTTGACACCCTGGCACCCTTGAAATTGCATTCTCAATTTGCGATTCTCTAATTGAGAATCATAAATTAGGAATGTCTTCCCATTCATTCCTATGGGCCTCCAAGGAAAGCAGATTAAGTTTTGGTAATTGTTTTGCGAGCTGTTGACCTCGATAATGTATTCAGTGCTGCAGATCGGTTCGGAAGGGGAGGAGTAAGCGGAAGACGGAGCGCAAGAGCGAAGCAAAGTGAGTGGTTTGGAGCACTGCAGCGCTGCAAGAAGCCGAAAAACCCTGAGAATTGAAAAGTTAAATCTGTAGCCGTAGCCGTAGCAGCGAGAAAAGCGCGCGAGTCTCGGCGGGCATCGGCTTGAAGCGCAGGGGGGTCTATCCCCGTCCTCACGTTCTTTGGACAAACCTGCGCCAGTACTGGCGTGCTGCTGGTAACGGGAGGACGCAGAGTTTGGCAATCAGCGTTCGGATTTTGGAGGAGCTCGGCAGAGAGCTCAGCGCCGCAGAGCGCAGGGCTTCTGAGCGGCACCTCACTCACTTAAAGCCCCGCAGGAATCTTCATCCTGGCGTGAGCAGCCAGAAAAAGAGAGAATTGAGGCACAGTGAGTGCACGCACGGCAGTGAGAACTACTGGCACCCCGTGTTTGGGTACATGGTCACACCCGTAGAAGAAGGAGTTTGGCTGTCTGGGGCTGTGGTTGATATCCGCGCTCCAGTGTGTGGTGTTTGATGGTCCCCTCCGCCGCCGCGACCTACCAACACAGCGGCCGCAGTACGGGGGGACCACATTGACCAGAGGACCTTGCGGGGCAGACCCGCCCACAAGCTGCACTTCCGCGCCCGGAGGCGCTTAAAGATCCTGCGCGCGCGGGCGGTCGCCGGGCTGAGCCCGAGCAGAGGGCGGGCCGTCCTAGGCCGTCAGCGGCCGATCTAGGCCGGGCAGGGCAACCCCCCTAACCTATTCGCTGCTACAGGACGCTGGGGATTGATCCAAGGACAAGCAAAGTGAGGGAGCAGCACTTTCCATTACTTTCGCACTTTGACTCTGTGCAAAGACCGTGAAGCCCCTCATTGCTACTCTCTGAGCTCAGGGTCTTACTGTCAGGCATTCTGTACTGTCCAGTAAGTAGAAACACATGACGTCAAATCAGCAGTCTCAAACGGGAAAAGTGCTAGATACCAAGATAGGGATGATCATGGCTCTTTCCAAAGAATAGATCTGCCACCAGAATCAGCGTCTTATGTCATAGTCCTTACTGGGGTCCCCCAACACTCAGTAGGCAGGAAAGAAGGGTACTATGAACTTAAAAACAAGGTGGTGCACTGGCTCTCAAATAACAGGCCGCTCCCACCCAACATAAATGCAGAGATTCTAAATGTCAGAAGATTGGGATGGGTTGGTCAGAGGACAAAGGATATACCAGGGGACGTTGTAGTGGTAAACTTTAGGGATCGTAAAGCAACAGTGGTACTTGGAACCTGGAGGGGGGGAATATCCACTAAGGATTTAACATATTTTTACCCCCAGTATCAGATATCTAACACTCGAGCGGCAAGGAATTATGTTCAAAGGGAGGCAGGGACCTTTGGCTTTAACATCCCTACATTCAACCGCTTCACACGGTTGTCTGGTCTTGAAGGGGTGGACTGACATACCACGGAGTTAGTCCACAGTCGACGAGCCCACAGAGATATTGATTGGGAAGAGGCAAGTGAGGGTAAATTTGATAGGACTGGTCTATACCCACAGAAAGATAGTAGGAGGGCTCCAGGGAATGGAATTATTGATCACTGTCCAGTGGTCTAAGCTGGAAATGGGAGGGATTATGGTTTGGCTAAGACCCCAGTAGATGGACTAAGCATCACCGAAACGAGTAGTGTGATTAAGGATACTTCCAGAACTATTTTGCCAGGGAGGCAGGATCAAAAATGGCATGCCCCTGTAATAGACAACACTTGTGCCAACCAGCCCGGTCAACTATTGGTGTCCTGGAACATAGCTGGCCTAAGGACTAAAATGGTATCCCAGGATTGGCTAAATTTTATTGATATCTATACCATAATAACATTACAGGAAACATGGTTGACGGTACCCCAGCATCGGCAGGGCTATTTAAACTTTTTCATACCAGCAACCCGTACCAACAGAGGCAGACCTATGGAGGGCCTGACCACCTGGGTTAAGCAGGGTGATAGGTATACCACCCAACAACTAAACTCCAACTCAAATGACATTCTTATGGTAAAAATACAGTCCCCAGTTTTTGGAGATCTAGTTATTTTTAATGTCTATGCAAGGGGAGTGCCGGGAGGTAAACCATCAGAAATAGTTAGTCACTTGGGTTATCTTCTGGAAGCATACAATGGCAAGGTAAACTTTTTGGTAGCAGGCGATTTTAATTGCTCCTTTGAGCCCTTGGATCAGTTTGACATTGATCTTACTGAGGTAGAAGATCGTAGCTGGTTGATCCCCCAACTAACTATACCCCCCATAAAAAGGTGGACTCAGGCTGCTCTACAGCTCAAGACACTATGTCTTGAACAAGGACTTAGAGCAGTCAATGGCAGGACAATAGCGGATAAGGAAGGAAACCTACTTTTGATAACGGCGTGAGTACTAGCAGGATAGATTATATTCTAGTTAATTTGGAATTCTGGACAGCCACCAGAGACATGACCATTGTCGAAAGAATCGAAAGTGATCATAACCCTCTCAGCTTAGAGTTACAACTATTTAAGGGAAATGAAGCTGACGCTAGTGTCACTACTAATGATATTATCCCTACAAATGACACTGGAAGACTAAAATGGGCTGACTGTCTTCAGAAACATCATTGTATCAGTGAAATGGACACACTAGTATTGAATGCAACCACAGAGCTCCAGGGATGTACTAATGACGATGATCTTATGTCCAAGGTGGTTCCAATTCACGCAACATTATTTTTAAATCTTAGTAAATACTTTTTAAAAGAGACAACTGGTCCACGTCGCAAGGACAGAAAACAGGCAGAATCCTGGTATGGTAAAAGTTGTAGAGTCGCATACAAATCACTAGCAGTAGCAGTACGTTAAAAAAACAGGGACCTAATACTAGAGGCTAGACGAAAGTACAAAGTAATCCAGCAGGAAGCTAAAAAGTCCTGGGATAACATCTATTGGGAAGAGCTATACGAAGCCAGCAAGTCAAGGAACATGGTAGGCTTCTGGAATCTAGTCAAATGGGGCAAGGGATGTCATAGGGCCCATCCAATGAACTCTGTCCCTCCTGAACTGTGGGTGTCGCATTTTAAAGCTCAGTTTGCGCACCCTGATCAGACAAGGAGTGAAGAGTGGAACTTATCTACCAACATTGTAAGTAGTATTCCTCTGGAATTTAGTGGGAAAAGATTGAACACGCCCTAAATACAATTCCTAGAGGAAGAGCCCCGGGGCCGGATATGATACCAGCAGGTTTATTCTTGCACAGTAAAGAGGTATGGATACCATACATACAGCTACTTGCCAATGCTATCTCCAAGGGCTCCCCCATTCCAGATATTTGGAAGGGAGCTGAAATAATTCCTATTTTTAAAAAAGGTGACCGGGCGGACCCCGCGAATTATAGGCCAATTAGCCTGATAGCATGTATTCAAAAGGTTGTGGCCAGACTTGTTCTCCATAGGATTCAGAGTTGGATAGGCGACTCAGGGGTTATGTCACCATTACAAGCCGGTTTTCGTCCATTTACGAGTACCATGGATCAGGATTTTAGATTTGCTACTATTTATTGGAAGTGGGTAGTTCTTGGGGGTGGCACTCTGTACGCAGCGTTCATCGATTTGAAATCGGCTTTCGATCTTGTGCCTCGCACTAGGCTGTGGAGAGCGCTCCAGGAGCAAGGTATGCCAATAGAACTTATTGCCTTTCTGATTAAATTTCATGACAGTAATTTTGCACAGGTGAGGTGGGGAAATCAGGGTGAGGTTACCGACAAATTCCCCACTGAAAGAGGAGTAAGACAAGGGTGCGTCATGGCTCCAACATTGTTTACACTGTACATAAATAAAGTTATTGAATATTATAGGGATGTACACACTGATGCACCGAGATTAAATGGCGTCCCAATACCACTGCTAATGTTTTGCAGATGACACCCTTATAATCTCCAAGACGCAAGAAGGGCTTCAAAAAGCAATTGGGTGTTTCGAGGCCTTCTGTAAAGATTATGGGCTAATTATTAATGTGTCAAAAACAAAATTTATGGTAATGCATAGACACAAGAAGGTGAGAGGCACAGTCTTTATGTGGAGAGCTCCTGGAACAAACTCATTGTTTTAGCTACCTGGGAATCACCCTGGGGTCTAGAATGGAGTGGAAACCACATCTGACATTTCTTTCTACTAAACATGCACAGTTGGCAGGAGTTCTTCTGAGAGAACTACGTTCCTCAGCCACACAACCGATAGCACCAGCTCTCAAAATATATGACACGAAAATTCGGGCATCAATGTTATATGGGGCAGAATTGTGGGGATCCTCTGACATTTCTGTATTAACTAACGCTCAAAATAAATTTATAAGGTGTCTGACGAGGCTTCCAACATCTACCCCACTGATACCCCTGTATTTGGACCTGGGCTGTCAGCGAATTCAGGATGTGGCGAGGTTCAGACCGCTCGCCTATTGGCGAAGGCTTTGGGTCACACCTGAGCTCACCCATTATGCTCAAGCCCTATTAGAAATTAAAAACGTGGATATGGGGAGCAAAATACCCTGGTTTAGAGAGGTCAGGCTGCTCTATAAAACCTTGGGCTTGGGAGATTTATGAGACAATCCAACTGGAAATATTTTTCCCTCCCGAAAAAAGTTAAAAGAGCTCTACTGGGCCATGGTATCCCAAAAAGAATTTCAGAAACATACTGCCCCCTCACTCACAAGAGCTTTTCTGGAGCAAAAACATTGGGATATTATCACCATCCCTGAAGACAGGAAACGTTTCCACCAGTACAGTGTGGGAACCCTTCCTATAAATACGTTTACTAGCAAATGGTCAACAAATAATGACCATTTAGGCCCCTTCTGCACTACCCAACCAGAAAGTTTAGCCCACGCCCTTTTTATATGTCCAGAATATAAACTTCCGTGGCTTAAATGGATCAGACCAATATGCATACAGAAAGGCATCATGAGTGGTACTGAAGCTTTAAGGATACTAAAAACAGACTTCTCTGATAGCATGGTAATTGCAGTAGCCAAATTCTTAAAATGGATGTGGGCAATACGAAGGGAAAAATTTAAACTACGGAAGATTGTTATGGTTTAATCTGGTTTTAAATTTCGATTCTAAACTATGAATTAATTGTATAACAAGAGCATACATATATATATTTTTTTATATTCTTTTAATGTAGACTCTTCTAATGTGTTTTAAAGCGGAAATATTTATGTTTAATTAATGTGAATGGAACGACCTGTACATATCATCAATTGAATTACAAACATTGGAATCACCCCGGACACTGTGGATTAAGGGATGTAACCTATAAGAAATGTTGTGTTTTTATGTGTTTTTAGAATGTTGTATTTTATGACTTTTGTCGAAATAAAGACTTATTTGAATGAATGTGGAGGTATTCCTTAATTGCGACTCGCAATTTGCGAGTCACAATTAAGGAATGTTTAGAAATCGCTATTTTTTAAGCGGTTTCTACATGCATAGGCTTTTGTGATTCCTTAATTGCGATTCCTTAAAAATCGCAATTAAGAAATCGCAAAAGCCAACATTGATGCATGTGCCTGCTAGTTTCTAGCTCAAACTGATCAAAAGTTACTAAAAAAGCAGTTGCTTGTTTCTGTTTTTGGTTGTTAAACTGGTACAAATGAGGTGAAATATTTGCCCAGACAGTATTACCATGTGTACAAATTACAAAATAATGAAGTAATACTATTTTTAAAATGTGCTGCATTATGCCGCAGAATTTGCTTTATCTTGCTACATAAGTTAGTGAACCGTGATGCATAATTTGGTGCTCCCCTGCCATATAATTCCAGAGGTTCTGTCTATGGGTCACTGTAACATCGGATTGTTATGTACCTCCATATATCATTGTTATAACCCACAATACCAAAACCATATACCTATTTAATTCACATAATACACATCTGCTGTGAGGGTTGTCCATCACCAGCACTGTGCCACCAAAAACAAACATCACCACATGAACAGGCATGGAATAACTGAAGATATCTGTCACACATTACTAGACAGTTTTAGATGACTTTACAAGTCCATACATTGCAGGTCCAAATATCAATAACATTTGACTGCTTCTTTACATCTCAAATAGATACTCAGATATGGGATTATATTAAAAATGCCCATCCATACAGATCCCTCCACTTCTCTCTCCCTCCAACCATGCCAGCTCAAAACCACAACTATACACAAAACCTCAGATTTGACAACCCAAGAGCAGTAAACAGCTGAGCAGATTATATCATATAAAATACCATAAAGTGACCTGTAGAGCTTTTCAAAGGATACTGAAAACCATAAAACTATGTGCCTGCCTTTTACACTTTATTATCCAACACCCTGCTATGCGAACCAAAACACGATAACCGCACCTCCGTGGTCATCATGCACGACATGGAAACACTTCCCATATAGGATCAAAACAAAAAGAATATTCTTCCAACCACACACCCGACAAGGTGTAGCATGCTACTCATGTAGACACGCACTTCATAACCCCACATAAGGGTAGTAAGCACTATATAAATGCTGCAATACATTAGAATACAATACAACAGAAAGGCATCATGCAGCTTCTAAGATACTTGGTATGAAAAAAGAGCAACCCAATGAATAGCATGCCCCACGTGTAAGCATGGAAGATTTGTTCATCTTGAATAGACAAACCCCGAGAAAAAACAGACATGTAGCTTAGTTAGCCATAGAAACCTGACTAGATGGATTTATTACAAAGGACAAAGCGGTCATCCATTATATGTCACAGCAAAGTAAACATCTGTCTGATCGTGAATGAGTGAAGGGCAGTCAGTTGTTAGAATTTAGTAGTGGTCAGTGAACAGAAAGTCTTTCTAAATTTGGTTGGAGCTGTGCTGCTCAAAATACACTTTCAAACCAGGTGTCATTTATTGTCAGGTAAATGCTCATCACTGATTCTCTCTGTTCTAGCTCCTCATTTTGTTAGTTCTTTCATGATGATGATGATGATGATGATGTGCTATTGTTCTGCTACTTAAAAATGAATATTTTAAAGAGTAAAGTTATGGTTTTTAGCTATCGGGTATGTAGAGTCAGAAAGAACTTGCATTGGTTCTTAGGAAATGAGAAACTGGACGTAGTAAAGTTTTACCCATATTTAGGAAAAATCTTTACGAACAGGTGTTCCAGTAGCAATCATATGGATCAATGTAAAGACAGGCCTTCGCAATTGATCCATTTTATACACACTGTGGGAAAAGACTCTTCGCACATATTTTATCAGTTTATAAAATAAAGATACCACCAGCATTGAGCTATGCCTGCGAAACAGTAGATGCACACGAATGGGATACATTTGAGAAAGTAGAGGGACGGATTCGGCGCCAAATCTGTAATCTGAATCGTGCTGCTACTATCTCAGCGAATCGGCTAGAATTTGGTTTTACTCTTCACTTATGTGCTTTCTATGGCTGTGTGCTTAAGATGGTGCAACGCATTATAAAACAGCTCTGAGAACGCCCTGCGGGTAGCACTACATGAGGAAATCTTTGCCAGCATGAAAGAAAAAAGTGCTCTTTTTAGTAATCATCAAAAAGCCATGAAATTGTTCGGCCTAGAGATGGATAGTGTGGAGGTACTTTGTAAACGTGCTTTGAAAAACAGAATTAAACAAGTAATCTACGGGGTATCTCGCAAAAGAGATATTTTATTGTGCGCAGGGAATAGTAAAAATTTATTGTATTGCGGGGAGTAGTATCTACAAGAAAAAAACAACCTTATGTTTTATGGAATATTAAACATGGAGTACGTAGAGTTATTTTGTTGCTTAGGGGGAATCTACTCCCTTTAAGAATTGTAACAGGAGCTTGGGAGGGCATTGCCAGGAAGGAAAGACTCTGTCACTTATGTAACTCCTGTGTACAAGACTCGTTTGCCCCACATTACAATCTTTACGTCGCAGATACCTAAGGAATTGTTTTCTAAAGTACAATATCACCACAGCAGAAGAGGCCCGTAAATGTCTGCTGGCACCTCCATCTAATTTAGTTTGTTTTAAAAATAGTAGCTTTTTTAAACAATTTTTAAATATATTTTAGAACAGTATTGATTCATTATGCATGTTTCCGAGCACATGCACTTTTTCTACCCTTTTTGCTACTAATTATCGCGTACTATATACTGAAATTGTATATCTTTGTTTTACTATGAGCTTTTTAATCTTTAATTTGTATGTATTTCTTACAATGATAGTTATTGTGTATTTCCCCCTTGAATTGTATTACTCTGTTTTTCTGCGAGGTTTTTACATATTCTTAAATATTCATTATGCTGATGGTTGTTTCGTACCTTATTTTGAATTGAAAAATCCACGCTTTTTACTATATGTTCTTAAATCTTAAAGTTTTCATTGTAGTATTAGATTGTAATCTTCGTAAAAGTCCTATAAGTATTCAATGATGGTAACCTGATTTGTTATGGATCAATCTACTTGGCACTTGAAAGGTTCCTGGAATGGTTTCTGTCTATATGCTCTTTCTCTGTTTTTATTATTTATATGATATGATGAATTTAGTACCGTACAAATTTAGAAAATTCCTCTTTTAATGGAGTGTTATGTTAATTTTGGGATGTATTTTTTGCACTTTATGTGAAACTCTTCGGAGTCCCAAATCACAATAAATAAGCTTGAAACTTGCTATTGTTCTGCATTCTGTCCATCAATTGTTCTTTTTGCATTTGTCACCCCGATGGGGATGGGTATGCCCAGACGTGGGTCCCGTGCTCTCCATGCCACTGGAGTCGAGCTATCCTGGCTGATGAGGGCTGAAAGCCCGAAACCGGCCCTAGGATGCTTGCTTCCAGTCCAGGGAGGACCTGACCTGGCAGTTCGGCCTTAACTGTTCCCCTTGGGCGCAGGGTCAAGACTGATTTGCATATGGCTGGGTCCAAACTGGAATGCAATGGTGAGCAAAGAAACAATGGATTTAGTCCCAGATCTCTGTACTGGGGTGAATGTATGACATTCTTCTGCATTCTGTTCATCAATTGATCTTTTTGCATTGGTCACCCCGAGAGGGGGATGCCCAGACGTGGGTACTGTGCTCTCCATGCCACTGGAGTCAAGCTATCCTGGCTGATACTGGTCCTAGGATGCTTGTTTTCAGTCCAGAGAGGACCTGACCTGGCAGTTCAGGCTGGACTATTTCCATTGGGCGCAGAGTCAAGACTGATTTGCATATGGCTGGATCCAACCTGGAATGGCATGGTGAGCAGCGTTAGAAGTGGGCGGGGACGGAAGGGCACGGCGTGCCCCTACTTTTAAAAATTAT
The DNA here is from genome assembly GCF_964261635.1 of Lissotriton helveticus. Lineage (NCBI taxonomy): Eukaryota > Metazoa > Chordata > Amphibia > Caudata > Salamandridae > Lissotriton > Lissotriton helveticus. The sequence goes on from NC_136061.1 coordinate 259,769,913, forward strand.
GCCAGTCCGTTCCCCTACTTCTCGTTTTAAAAAAAGTGTACCGGTAACTTTATTTTTCTGCCTGTGTGGTGCAATCTGCACATTGAGGCAACGTGCGCATAGAGGAAGGCCTCTACAGTGCGCCCGACCTCCTCCCCTTCCCCTCTGTGTCTAGGGGCTGCAAAGTGACACTGAAAGGGCCATCAGTGTACAATAGCACGAAAACGGCTATCTCTGATGGCCCTGCTGCTGCCAGTGAGCCTGTGATTCACACCTCATTTTGTGAGGGTGCTGCCTGCCTGCCCCCACTGCGTGACCAATACAATGGTCACATCAGGATACTTTGGTGTCACACAGACTGATGGGCGCCAGCTGGGAAAGAAGAAAAGGACTTTACTGAGGTGTGAATTGATGTAAATCTGCTCTCCAGACAGAACTGAAAAGCTGACCCAGCCCCACCAGCCTCTCCTGGAACTTTTTCTCCCTGCCTGCCCAGAGGTCCCCGGCCCCTCCTTTACAGCTGGGGCCTGCAAGAGGAGCCTGGACTGCCTCTGAAGTTGAACTCCACAAACATCAAGTAAGTTGGGAAAATAAAATACCTGGTACATTTTTTTTATAAATGGAAAATATCAACTATCTTATCTGCTTTTTTTATGTTATTTTTTTCAATGTGTAGTGCCCAGTAGTGTGGGTGTGTAGATCTGTGTCTAATGGGCTAGGTAACATGAGAGTTATTTTATGTTAATGTATATAGTGTGCATATAGTTAATTGCACAAAGCAGCTTGGGAAACATAAGGTGCATTGCGAATTTAGAAGTACCTAAATATGTCCATATGTGGGTGCACACAAGTAAAAAACATATACATGCATGAAGAAATACAAGCATGAGCAAGGAAATGAATGTAGGTCTACACAGATAGCGCTTTAAGTGCGTCGCTACTCATAATAGCGCTTTAAGTGCGTCGCTACTCATGGACTCAAGGAGACATTGCCCATAGACACCATTAATGCCCATTCTTCAGGCGGTGTGCCCTGTGGGTGCCCCTTTAAACCCAAGCTTGAGCCTTTGAGATGTCCCTTAAATGCCAGTTTCCAAGTGTATATGATGATGCAGTCAGTGTGCTGGCTCATAATTGACCCCTTTCCAGTAAATTGGGCTATCCTCAAAAGAAGAAGTCTGGGCACTAATTAAACATTTTAATACAAGTAATAATGTCTTCAAATCTGACCCGATTCAATTTTGTTCAAAGATGCTCAAGAGAAAATCACTTTTAAGCCGACAAATGTTTGCAAATGTTTTTTGTTTTGTAGTGCCTGGAACAATATCAACAAGCATTGGCATAGGCAATAGGTCTCGCTTTTGGGACCTTATAAGTATTTAAATAAGCAGCACAATATCCTTGGTGCAACAACATCAACTGTTGCATGGCTAAACACTTATAAGGTCCCAAAGGCAAGACCTATTGGCTATGCCAATGCTTGTTCTATCTTGCACTCACTCTTCAACATTCTGTATCCGATTCTCACTCGCACTCACTCTCACTTTTTCCTACTCTGATTACCTCATTCTAACTTACAGTTTCACTTACTCTACGTGACTCATTCTCACTCACTTTCTCTCACTTTCATCCACATACCCTCTTTCACTCATGCTCAGTTACATTCAGGCACTGAATCAATCACACCCACATTTACTTACTCGCACTCATTCTTCTTTGCAGGACACTTGAATATATATTTGCTATACTATGTTTGAGCAGCTAGTTGGCTGACATGAATATGAAGGAGCCCTTGTGGGTTTCCGTGAGTCAGATCAGATTCTCTTGAAGAGTTCCTTTGTCTTCTGAGCCCTGCTTGACACATATGTACAGGAGAAGCCCTATATTCATGTCCTCAATGTTTGAGACACAAAAATAGTCATTGATTTCTGAACAATGAGAGTAAAAGCGTTAAGGTAACATGTCGTTCCTGCTTATATTTTGCATGCTTTACATAATCCTGCATATGAGTGTTTACTTTTTCCAGAATGTTGTTACTTTTTTCAGGCAGTGCATAATTTGAAATGAGTCACATCCAGGTGTTTATAATGGGGCAGAATTTGGTTGTATCTGAAGACAGTGCGAGTTTCACTCAGTGGGGCAGAAGGGTTTTTGATGGGGTAGGATATGGCACTATGGCCAGAGCTACAGAATTTGGAACTGGGGAACCTGGTTCAGCCTTCATGCCTAATCCATCAGACCACTCCTGAGGGAGCACATTCCCAAGATAGACCTTAGAAGGCCCCACTAGACCTTAGAAGCCCTGGTCACTTAGCACCAGTAGGTGAACCCTACCGGTGTCCAGTGTTGGTTAACCTTGAAGCCCTGTCCACCACAATCCATACTAAAGTTCACCTCCAATCTTGCGGGCAGGCCTACAAAGCAGCACAACCTAGAGCAGCAGTGACTTTGTCACTGCGGTCACAGGACCCTTGAGGCCAGTCCACCTCACCCATTGGTGCCTCCATTGGTTTTGTTACAGTAGTACTAATGCAACTCATCAAGGATTTGCAGTGCAGAATTTGCATGCACACCAGACAATAGAGCATGTTTTCAAGGGCCTTGCATCATGCTTGCACCTTGCTATCTGGTACATGCACAATGCAAAGCTCCAAGTCATGTTTTAAAAGCCACGTAAAGATACTATGCATGTCTTTAAACAACTTAATAGATATTGAGTAGTGCAACGCAGCACAAACTGCTGCATTGCCTTACTTTGTGCAAGGGAGGTGTTGCGGTAGGGGTTGCATGGGAGACTGGTTTTGTTACTGGGGACTGGTTTTGCAGCAATGCTGCAAAATCGGCCCTCCATAACAAAACCAGCAGAACTGTGCAGCATTATGACTCACTCTTAAAAACGTATACATCACTGCAGAGTTCCTTGTAAACCCAGTAGGTTCCCTGCAACAATAAGTCTCCACACAACTCCCACGGTTTTTGATGCAGTCACAGATTTACAAGGACTTGTAATCCTGCTTCATACACAAGCACTTTTAGCATAGGCTGCCTGCTTTGGGGCCACTGCAATTATGCAGCAATGGAGGACAAAATTATTTTGCAGTGTTGACTAAATTATGCAGCAAAAAAACTGCAGTGTTATGTAGTACATTTTCTGATACTTTATTATTTATTTATTATATTATAAGCTGTAACTGGTCAGTGAAATGCCAAGCGTACTAAAAATTGGTATGTTTTGCTATTTCTAGCCACACCTCCGACTACGCCCACTAATCCAATCCTCTGTTTATTCCCGCCCCCTGAGTTTCCGCCAACAGTTCCCATACTTTTTTTTCCCCACTTCGACCACTGATGGTGAGTGAAAAAACAATGGATTTAGGCCCAGATCTCTGTACTGGGGTGGACGTATGACATTGTTCTGCATTCTGTCCTTCTTTTTGCATTTGTAAAGAATACAGTTACCCCAGAATAGGGTGCACTGGAACGGAAGTCTTCCCAGGGCGAGTACAGAAAGATTAGTCTGAGAATAAGTGAGTTCTGGGAAGTTTTTGTAAGGTGGTCCAACGAGCAATGGGGTGGTCAAACAGGGAATTGTTACAATCTTTGGAGGTAAGTATTGGGACTCACCAACCTCTGATGCAAGTTTTCTTGGATCTATGGACGAGACCTTAAAATCCATCTTTAGTTGATGGGGCAGCCAGTGGAGAGTGTTCATATGGTGAAGAATCCTAGACCTACGATTAAAGCTGACTATTAAATGTGTTGCAGCATTCTGAATGCATTGAGTTTTTGCTAGCGGGTAAGCCAGCAGGCTGAGAAAAGGAGCATTACAATAATGCAGTCGGGAGAAGAATGGTCTTTAGGTAGTGGGTGGGAGAAAAGGCAGGAACTTCCGGGTGGTCTTAAGGAGGAAGAAACAAGAATTAAAAAGTTTGTTTATGCCTAGAGAAATGGATCAAAGGGTCACATTAGCGGGAGTGGGTACTGGGCCAAGTGTAATGGACCACCAGACCTAAGACCAGTGCACATGTTCCCTTAGGTTCTGCCTTCCTTTCTGCCAGTGTTTAGATATGGAATATTAAGATCTATCCAGGTGGCCAAAGCTCTCATGCATTCTTTAAATTAAGATTGGGAGAGGTGCTGGGGACCGAAAAACTGTGTTTGTAGTTAATATCATAGCAGGCGTATTCCCCCAAATTTGAGGACTAACTCCTGTTTGTCTACCTGTAGCTCTTCACTAACATACCATATTGGCCACTGCAGTCTCCCTGAATGATGAATCAATTTAATTTAAAACAGACTCACGTGACTGACATGGTCTCATTCATACCTATGTTTCAGAATACCCAACCTAACGTGAATTATCTCCGTTTTCCTATAGGCCGGTGAGCCGCAATGCCTTACCCGTTGACTGACTCAGAATCCGTATGGGTCCAACAGAAAGATACCCTTATCAGCTGATAGATATGTGATCACCGAGGAGCCCATAGATCAATAATGCTATCGATTACATTAAACAAGGAGATGGAGGAGAGGGCAAGATGAGGGGGACCACCGTGACCTCTCACTCACCCCTGGAGGAAAGTGAGGCTGGGCCGACACCTGTTCAGACAGGTAAACCACACACACGCCGATTGTCTTGTGTTTGCTCGAGGAGAAGCAGAGGTGACACCTCAGCCTACGTCAGCGGGGTCAAACGCAGGTTACAAACCTCGCTGGCACAATAACCCTCGCAGTAAAGTCTGTGTGAACAAACGCTGGAGGTTCGGGGCGCGCCGGCAGTCGTCCCAGGCACGCACGCCGCCAGGACAGTCTTTGTGCGTCCTCAAGAGCGCGAGCCACGGCGCATCTCGTAAAACCCGGGCAAACGTTCCTTTTGTGTGACTTGTGTCATTCTTGCGGTGCATTGTGGGAAGGTGGAGGCACAGCTTCAGGAATGAGTGGGTGTGACGTTTGAGATCAGGGAATGAAGTCTACAGCAAGCACATGGAAAATAGCCTAGAATGCGGAAAGGCAGTTATTTCTCGAAATATAGAAACTGTAACGGTACAATAAAAATATTAATACGATTTATAAAATAATAGTTTCAAAGAAAATACACTTACTACTGGGACTACTTCAAATAATAACACTTTGTGTTTTAATCTACATCCAATTATTGTTGTACTAAATAAAATCACAGAGGCTGCACTCACAAATTGAGATTTCTTTCTCACAAAACACACAACCCGAGAAGTAAGAGGTTATAAAGAATGCTATCCATCATCCGTTGTCAATGAATATTTTTACACATGCAAGATGGATACTATAACCTTGTACCATTATACAATCCATTTGGTCGCTAATTTACACACGCTACATTTGTATTGTCCTCCAAGGGATGCTCCTTAACCCCTTCGGTGCTCATGACGGAGCGGTTCCGTCATGAGCGTCGGTTGAGCTGTGCTCATGACGGAACCGTTCCGTCACGACCACACCCGTTTCTTAGAACGTTCAGCACAGCGCGAAAATTCGCGCCGCGCTGAACGGGTTAAAGGGATGAATGCACTCCCACAGTCTTGGTGCCATGCATCATCAGAAAGCCTGGCTCCTCGACCGGACCACCGACAACATGACCGCCCTCAAACACGCTACCCGCAAGCACCACCAGCTCATCCGCACCACCAAGAAGAAATCCCTGAAGGAACGACTGGACAACAACGCCCACGACAGCAAAGAGCTCTTCACTATCGTCAAGGAGTTCTCCAAACCCAGGACCGGCACCAACGACATCACTCCGTCACAAGACCTCTGCGACTCCCTCGCCTCGTTCTTCCACCGCAAGATCGCCGACATCCACAACAGCTTCGGCGCCCCACCCACGCACCCAACCATCGAACCAATGCCCCCCACCGCCACCCTTCGCACCTGGACCACGGTGACCACCGAAGACACAGCCCGCACGATGAACACCATCCACTCCGGTTCACCGACCGACCCCTGCCCACACCACGTCTTCAACAAGGCCGACTCCACCATCGCACCCCAACTCCGGAACATCATCAACGCCTCCTTCAACACCGCCACCTTCCCGGAGAGCTGGAAGCACGCCGAGATCAGCGCCCTCCTGAAGAAACCTACAGCGGACCCCACCGATCTCAAAAACTTCCGCCCCATCTCGCTCCTCCCTTTTCCTGCTAAAGTCATCGAGAAGATCGTCAACAGACAGCTGACCGCCTTCCTCGAGACGAACGGATCCCTCGACCCCTCGCAGTCCGGCTTCAGAGCCAACCACAGCACCGAGACCGCCCTCATCGCAGCCACCGACGACATCCGAACCCTGCTCGACAAGGGGGAAACAGTGGCCCTCATCCTCCTGGACCTCTCCGCTGCGTTCGACACGGTCTGCCACCGCACCCTAGTCCAGCGCCTCAGCAACATCGGTATCCAAGAGAAGGCACTGGAGTGGATTATCTCGTTCCTCGCCGGAAGAACACAAAGAGTCCGCCTCCCCCCGTTTCGCTCCGAGGCCACCGAAGTCATCTGCGGCGTCCCGCAAGGATCTTCACTCAGCCCCACCCTCTTCAACATCTACATGAAACCTCTTGCAGCCATCGCACGCCAGCACAACCTCAACATCATCTCTTACGCCGACGACACCCAGCTGATCCTCTCCCTCACCAGAGACCCCGACACCGCCAGAACCTGCCTACACGAAGGGATGAAAGACGTCGCCGAGTGGATGAAGGACAGCCGCCTGAAACTGAACTCGGACAAGACGGAAGTCCTCATCCTGGGATCTTCGCCCTCCGCCTGGGACGACTCCTGGTGGCCCCCAGCCCTGGGCACCGCACCCAAGCCAACCGACCACGCACGCAACCTGGGCTTCATCCTGGACCCCTCCCTCTCGATGACCAGACAAGTCAACGCCGTCTCCGCATCGTGCTTCAACACCCTGCGTATGCTTCGCAAGATCTTCTGCTGGATCCCGACCGAGACCAGGAAGACTGTCATCCAGGCACTCGTCACCAGCCGACTGGACTACGGAAACGCCCTCTACGCCGGAACCACAGCCAAGCTACAGAAAAGACTCCAGCGCATCCAGAACGCCTCCGCCCGACTCATCCTGGATGTCCCCCGACGCAGCCACATCTCCAGCCACCTGAGGAACCTGCACTGGCTCCCCGTCGACAAGAGGATCACGTTCCGGCTCCTCACCCACGCACACAAGTCTCTCCACGACCTGGGCCCCAAGTACCTCAACGACCGCCTGACCTTCTACACGCCCACCCGCCAGCTACGGTCCACCAGCCTCGCCCTCGCAGCCGTACCACGCATCCGAAGAGCCACCGCCGGAGGAAGATCCTTCTCTTACCTGGCTGCCAAGACTTGGAACTCCCTCCCCATCCACCTTCGGCTGACCCAGGACCATCTCGCCTTCAGGAAACAACTCAAGACCTGGCTGTTCGAGCAGTAGCATACCCCTCCCCCCAAGCGCCTTGAGACCCTCCCGGGTGAGTAGTGCGCTATACAAATGGCATGATTGATTGATTGATTGATCTTTGAGGCCTATATTCAGACTCTTTTGTGTTGTAAACGAAATTGGAAGAATCATAAAGTGATCCTATACTTCACTCAAGAGCGCCAAAAGAAGAAAAGCCAAAAATGTGTTGTGGTGGATATCCCACATTTTTAGGTCTCGCTGGCGTTGCAGCGCGAAGCGCTGCCGCCAACGAGACTTATAGCCGCCTTCATCCCTGTCAAGGGAGTAACAGCTGTGAACGAGCCCGATACAGACCTGGGCACGAGCCGACCCAGGTCTGTGAACGCGCTTCAAGGTTGAGCAGCTTGTGCACGTTTGTTGGACGTCAGGCACCGCAAGCGCCGCCAGACCAATTATCCCAGCATGAAACTCTACTTCCTGAGGCCCACAAGACCAATTATCCCAGCAGGAGTCTCCACTTCCTCAGGCACCGCAACAATTATCACAGCATGAGACCCACTTATCACAGCATGTCAACAGGTGCCTCAGGCTGCTGGAGCACTCAACTATAATTAATGCACAGTTGAGTGCTCCAGCAGCATGGGGCGCCTCTCTGCATGCTGTGATTATTATCACTTTGGGGTCTCATGCTGTGATAATTAGGGCGGCATGCTCTATTTGCAGCACTGAACATTTTCAAAGAAGGCGAAGCAGCAACATTCATTGGAGACACTCACCCTCATGCCCTCACCCCCCTCACTCGCCCTCACCCCCTCACACCCCCTGACCCCTGACACACCTCCTCACCCTCACACCCCCTCACTCACACACCCTCACCCTCACACACCCTCACCCTCACACATCCTCACCCTCACTCACCCTCTCACCCTCACACACCCTCTCACCCTCACACCCCCTCACCCCCTCACACCCCCTCACACCCTCACACCCCCTCACCTTCACACACCCTCACCCTCACACACCCCCTCACCCCCTCACCCTCACACTGCCTCACACCCCCTCACACCCCTCACACCCCTCACCCTCACACCCCTCACCCTCACACCCTCACACTCTCACCCCCTCACCCTCACACCCCCTCACCCTCACACCCCCTCACCCTCACACCCCCTCACCCTCCCTCACCCCCCTCACTCACCCTCACACACACTCACACACACACCCTCACATACCCTTACCAGCATAGCATAACAAAACATAGCATAACGAAACACAGCATGGCATAGCATAACATAACAAACAAAAGCATAGGATAGCAAAAGCACAGCATAACAAAACAAAGCATAGGATAGCAAAACACAACAAAACATAGCATAGCAAAACACAACAAAGCATAGCATAACAAAACACAACAAAACACCATAGCATAACAAAACAAAGCATAGCAAAATAAAGCATATCATAGTAAAACAACAAAACATAGCATAACATAACACAACAAAACATAGCAGAACAAAACATAGCAGAACAAAACATAGCATAACAAAACATAGCATAACAAATCATAGCATAACAAAACATAGCATAACAAAACATAGCAGAACAAAACATAGCATAACAAAACATAGCATAACACAGCAAAACATAGAATAGCATAACAAAACAAACCATAGCATAACATAACAAAGAATAGCAAAACAAAACATAGCATAGTAAAACAAAACAAACCATAGCATAACATAACAAAGAATAGCAAAACAAAACATAGCATAGTAAAACAAAACAAAACATAGCATAGCATAACATAACACAACAAAACAGCAGAACAAAACAGCAGATCATAACAAAACATAGCAAAGCATAGGATCGCAAAACAAAACATAGCATAGCAAAACATAGCATATCATAGTAAAACAACAAAACATAGCATAACATAACACAACAAACCATAGCAGAACAAAACATAGCATAACAAATCATAGCATAACAAAACATAGCATAACAAAACAGCAGAACATAACAAAACATAGCATAACACAGCAAAACATAGAATAGCATAACAAAACAAACCATAGCATACCATAGAATAGCATAACAAAACAAACCATAGCATAACATAACAAAGAATAGCAAAACAAAACAGCATAGTAAAACAAACCATAGCATAGCATAACATAACACAACAAAACAGCAGAACAAAACAGCAGAACATAACAAAACATAGCAAAACAAAGCATAGGATAGCATAGCAAAACATAGCATAACATAACTTAAAACAAAACATAGCATAGCAAAATATAGAATAGTATAGCATAACAAAACAAAACATAGCATAGCATAGCATAACAAAACATAGCACAGCAAAACATAGCATATCATAGTAAAACAACAAAACATAGCATAACAAAACACAGCAGAGCATAACACAGCAAAGCATAGGATAGCAAAACACAGCAAAGCATAGGATAGCAAAACACAGCAAAGCATAGGATAGCAAAACACAGCAAAGCATAGGATAGCAAAACACAGCAAAGCAAAGGATAGCAAAACACAGCAAAGCATAGGATAGCAAAACACAGCATAACATAGCGCAACATAGCGCATAACATAGCGCAACATAGCGCATAACATAGCGCATAACATAGCGCATAACATAGCACATAACATAGCGCAACACATAGCGCATAGCGCATAACATAGCGCATAGCGCAGAACATAGCGCATAACATAGCGCATAGCGCATAACATAGCGCATAGCCGATTACATAGCGCATAACATAGCGCATAGCGCATAACATAGCGCATAACATAGCGCATAACATAGCGCATATCATAGCGCATAGCGCATAACATAGCGCATAGCGCATAACATAGCGCATAACATAGCGCATAACATAGCGCATAACATAGTGCATAACATAGCGCATAGCGCATAACATAGCGCATAGCGCATAACATAGCGCATAACATAGCGCATAGCATAGCGCATAACATAGCGCATAGTGCATAACATAGCGCATAGCACATAGCATAGCGCATAACATAGCGCATAGCATAGCGCATAACATAGCACATAGCGCATAGCATAGCGCATGACATAGCGCAGCGCATAGCGCATAACAGCGCATAGCATAGCGCATAGCATAGCGCATAGCATAGCGCATAACATAGCGCATAACATAGCGCATAACGCATAACATAGCGCATAACATAGCGCATAACATAGCGCATAACATAGCGCATAACATAGCGCATACCGCATAACATAGCGCATAGCGCATAACATAGCGCATAGCATAGCGCATAACATAGCGCATAACATAGCGCATAACATAGCGCATAACATAGCGCATAACATAGCGCATAGCGCATAACATAGCGCATAACATAGCGCATAGCATAGCGCATAACCTAGCGCAGCGCATAGCGCATAACATAGCGCATAGCGCATAGCATAGCACATAACATAGCGCATAACATAGCGCATAGCGCATAGCATAGCGCATAACATAGCGCATAACATAGCGCATAGCATAGCGCAAAGCATAGCGCATAACATAGCGCATAACATAGCGCATAGCGCATAGCATAGCGCATAACATAGCGCATAACATAGCGCATAACATAGCGCATAGCATAGCGCATAGCATAGCGCATGACATAGCGCATAACATAGCGCATAACATAGCGCATAGCGCATAACATAGCGCATAGCGCATAACATAGCGCAACACTTAGCGCATAGCGCATAACATAGCGCAACACATAGCGGATAGCGCATAACATAGTGCATAGCGCATAACATAGCGCATACCATAGCGCATAACATAGCGCATAACATAGCGCATAACATAGCGCATAACATAGCGCATAACATAGCGCACAACATAGCGCATAGCGCATAACATAGCGCACAACATAGCGCATAGCGCATAACATAGCGCATAACATAGCGCATAACATAGCGCATAACATAGCGCATAACATAGCGCATAACATAGCGCATAACATAGCGCATAACATAGCGCATAACATATTGCATAGCGCATAACATAGCGCATAACATAGCGCATAACAACGCATAGCGCATAACATAGCGCATAACATTGCGCATAGCGCATAACATTGCGCATAGCGCATAACATAGCGCATAACATAACATAGCGCATAGCGCATAACATAGCACAGCGCATAGCACATAACATAGCGCATAACATAGCGCATAACATAGCGCATAGCATAGCGCATAACATAGCGCATAACATAGCGCACAACATAGCGCATAGCGCACAACATAGCGTATAACATAGCGCATAACATAGCGCATAGCATAGCGCATAACATAGCGCATAGCGCATAACATAGCGCATAGCGCATAACATAGCACATAGCGCATAACATAGCGCAGCGCATAACATAGCGCATAGCGCATAACATAGCGCAGCGCATAGCGCATTACATAGCGCATAACATAGCGCATAACATAGCGCATAGCATAGCGCAAAAAAATAGCGCATAACATAGCGCAAAGCGCTTAACATAGCGCATAACATAGCGCATAACATAGCGCATAGCATAGCACATAGCATAGCGCATTGCATAGCGCATAGCATAGCGCATATCGCATAACATAGCGCATAGCGCATAACATAGCGCATAGCGCATAACATAGCGCATAGCGCATAACATAGCGCATAGCGCATAACATAGCGCATAACATAGCGCATAACATAGCGCATAGCGCATAACATAGCGCATAGGGCATAACATAGCGCATAGCGCATAACATAGCGCATAACATAACATAGCGCATAACACATAACATAGCACATAACATAGCGCATAACACATAACATCGCGCATAACATAGCGCATAACATAGCGCATAGCGCATAACATAGCGCATAACATTGCATAGCACATAACATAGCGCATAACATAGTGCATAACAACGCATAGCGCATAACATAGCGCATAACATAGCGCATAACAACGCATAGCGCATAACATAGCGCATAACATTGCGCATAGCGCATAACATAGCGCATAACATTGCGCATAGCGCATAACATAGCGCATAACATTGTGCATAGCGCATAACATAGCGCATAACATTGCGCATAACATTGACATAGCGCATAACTTAGCGCATAACATTGCGCATAGCGCATAACATAGCGCATAACATAACATAGCGCATAGCGCATAACATAGCGCATAACATAGCGCAGCGCATAACACATAACATAGCGCATAACATAGCGCATAGCATAGCGCATAGCACATAACATAGCGCATAACATATTGCATAGCGCATAACATAGCGCATAACAACGCATAGCGCATAACATAGCGCATAACATTGCACATAGCGCATAACATTGCGCATAGCGCATAACATAGCGCATAGCATAGCGCATAGCGCATAACATAGCGCATAACATAGCGCATAACATAGCGCATAACATAGCGCACAACATAGCGCATAGCGCATAACATAGCGCATAACATAGCGCATAACATAGCGCATAACATAGCGCATAACATAGCGCACAACATAGCGCATAGCGCACAACATAGCGCATAGCATAGCGCATAGCATAGCACATAGCATAGCGCATAACATAGCGCATACCATAGCGCATAACATAGCGCATAACATAGCGCATAACATAGCGCATAACATAGCGCATAACATAGCGCACAACATAGCGCATAGCGCATAACATAGCGCACAACATAGCGCATAGCGCATAACATAGCGCATAACATAGCGCATAACATAGCGCATAACATAGCGCATAACATAGCGCATAGCGCATAACATAGCGCATAACATATTGCATAGCGCATAACATAGCGCATAACATAGCGCATAACAACGCATAGCGCATAACATAGCGCATAACATTGCGCATAGCGCATAACATTGCGCATAGCGCATAACATAGCGCATAACATAACATAGCGCATAGCGCATAACATAGCACAGCGCATAGCACATAACATAGCGCATAACATAGCGCATAACATAGCGCATAGCATAGCGCATAACATAGCGCATAACATAGCGCACAACATAGCGCATAGCGCACAACATAGCGTATAACATAGCGCATAACATAGCGCATAGCATAGCGCATAACATAGCGCATAGCGCATAACATAGCGCATAGCGCATAACATAGCACATAGCGCATAACATAGCGCAGCGCATAACATAGCGCATAGCGCATAACATAGCGCAGCGCATAGCGCATTACATAGCGCATAACATAGCGCATAACATAGCGCATAGCATAGCGCAAAAAAATAGCGCATAACATAGCGCAAAGCGCTTAACATAGCGCATAACATAGCGCATAGCATAGCACATAGCATAGCGCATTGCATAGCGCATAGCATAGCGCATATCGCATAACATAGCGCATAGCGCATAACATAGCGCATAGCGCATAACATAGCGCATAGCGCATAACATAGCGCATAGCGCATAACATAGCGCATAACATAGCGCATAACATAGCGCATAGCGCATAACATAGCGCATAGGGCATAACATAGCGCATAGCACATAACATAGCGCATAACATAACATAGCGCATAACACATAACATAGCACATAACATAGCGCATAACACATAACATCGCGCATAACATAGCGCATAACATAGCGCATAGCGCATAACATAGCGCATAACATTGCATAGCACATAACATAGCGCATAACATAGCGCATAACAACGCATAGCGCATAACATAGCGCATAACATAGCGCATAACAACGCATAGCGCATAACATAGCGCATAACATTGCGCATAGCGCATAACATAGCGCATAACATTGCGCATAGCGCATAACATAGCGCATAACATTGTGCATAGCGCATAACATAGCGCATAACATTGCGCATAACATTGACATAGCGCATAACATAGCGCATAACATTGCGCATAGCGCATAACATAGCGCATAACATAACATAGCGCATAGCGCATAACATAGCGCAGCGCATAACACATAACATAGCGCATAACATAGCGCATAGCATAGCGCATAGCACATAACATAGCGCATAACATATTGCATAGCGCATAACATAGCGCATAACAACGCATAGCGCATAACATAGCGCATAACATTGCACATAGCGCATAACATTGCGCATAGCGCATAACATAGCGCATAGCATAGCGCATAGCGCATAACATAGCGCATAACATAGCGCATAACATAGCGCATAACATAGCGCACAACATAGCGCATAGCGCATAACATAGCGCATAACATAGCGCATAACATAGCGCATAACATAGCGCATAACATAGCGCACAACATAGCGCATAGCGCACAACATAGCGCATAGCATAGCGCATAGCATAGCACATAGCATAGCGCATAACATAGCGCATAACATAGCGCATAGCGCATAACATAGCGCATAGCGCATAACATAGCGCATAGCGCATAACATAGCACATAACATAGCGCAGCGCATAGCACATAACATAGCGTATAACATAGCGCATAACATAGCGCATAGCATAGCGCATAGTGCATAACATACCGAATAACATAGCGCATAACATAGCGCTCAACATAGCGCACAACATAGCGCACAACATAGCGCACAACATAGCGCATAACATAGCGCATAACATAGCGCATATCGCATAACATAGCGCATAGCGCATAACATAGCGCATAACATAGCGCATAGCGCATAACATAGCGCATAGATAACATAGCGCATAGCGCATAACATAGCGCATAGCGCATAACATAGCGCATAGCCCATAACATAGCGCATAGCGCATAACATAGCGCATAACATAGCGCATAGCGCATAACATAGCGCATAGCGCATAACATAGCGCATAGCGCAAAACATAGCGCATAACATAGCGCATAATATAACATAGCGCACAGCGCATAACATAACATAGCGCATAACATAGCGCAGCGCATAACACATAACATAGCGCATAACATAGCGCATAGCATAGCGCATAGCGCATAACATAGCGCATAACATAGCGCATAACATAGCGCATAACAGAGCGCATAACATAGCGCATAACATAGCGCACAACATAGCGCACAACATAGCGCACAACATAGCGCATAACAAAGCGCATAACATAGCGCATAACATAGCGCATAACATAGTGCATAACATAGCGCATAACATAGCGCATAACATAGCGCATAACAAAGCATAGCGCATAACAGCGCATAGCACATAACATAGCGCATAGCGCATAACATAGCGCATAGCGCATAACATAGCGCATAGCACATAGCGCATAACATAGCGCATAGCATAGCGCATAACATAGCGCATAGCGCATAACATAGCGCATAGCGCATAACATTGCGCATAACATAGCGCAGCGCATAGCGCATAACATAGTGCATAACATAGCGCATAGCGCACAACATAGCGCACAACATAGCATATAGCGCATAACATAGCGCATAGCGCATAACATAGCACATAACATAGCGCATAACATAGCGCATAACATAGCGCATAACATAGCGCATAGCGCATAACATAGCGCATAACATAGCGCATACCATAGCGCATAACATAGCGCATAACATAGCGCATAACATAGCGCATAACATAGCGCATAACGCATAACATAGCGCATAACCTAACCAAGCATAGCGCATAACCTAACCTAACCAAGCATAGCGCATAACCTAACCTAACCAAGCATAGCGCATAACCTAACCTAACCAAGCATAGCGCATAACCTAACCACGCATAGAGCATAACCTAACCAAGCATAGAGCATAACCTAACCAAGCATAGAGCATAACCTAACCAAGCATAGAGCATAACCTAACCAAGCATAGAGCATAGCCTAACCAAGCATAGAGCATAGCCTAACCAAGCATAGAGCATAGCCTAACCAAGCATAGAACATAGCCTAACCAAGCATAGAGCATAGCCTAACCAAGCATAGAGCATAGCCTAACCAAGCATAGAGCATAGCCTAACCAAGCATAGAGCATAGCCTAACCAAGCATAGAGCATAGCCTAACCAAGCATAGCATAGCCTAACCAAGCATAGCATAGCCTGACCAAGCATAGCATAGCTTAACAAAACACAACAAAACATAGCATAATATAACAAAACACAGCATAGCTTAACAAAACACAGCATAACAAAACAAAACAAAACATAGCATAACAAAACAAAACATATCATAGCCTAGCAAAGCATAGCATAGCATACCAAACACAACAAAACATAGCATAGCATAACAAAACATAGCAAAACAAAGCATAACACACACCACACACACACAACCACGCACACACAACCACAACCACACACAACCACACACAACTATCTATCTATCTATCGCCCTCATTCTATCTGTCTATCTATCTATCGCCCTCACTCTATCTGTCTATCTATCGCCCTCACTCTATCGGCCTCACTCTATCTATCTAATCGCCTTCACTCTATCGCCCTCACTCTATCTATCGCCCTCACTCTATCTATCGCCCTCACTCTATCTATCGCCCTCACTCTATCTATCTATCGCCCTCACTCTATCTATCTATCGCCCTCACTCTATCTATCTATCGCCCTCACTCTATCTATCTATCGCCCTCACTCTATCTATCTATCGCCCTCACTCTATCTATCTATCGCCCTCACTCTATCTATCGCCCTAACTCTATCTATCTATCGCCCTCACTCTATCTATCTATCTACCTATCGCCCTCACTCTATCTATCTATCTATCGCCCTCATTCTATCTATTAATTAGATACTGATCGCCATCACTCTATCTATCGCCCTAACTCTATCTATCTATCGCCCTCACTCTATCTATCTAATCGCCCTCACTCTATCTATCAATCTATCAATCTATCAATCTATCGCCCTCACTCTATCTATCGCCCACACTCTATCTATCGCCCTCACTCTATCACCCTCACTCTATCTATCACCCTCACTCTATCTATCGCCCTCACTCTATCTATCGCCCTCACTCTATCTATCGCCCTCACTTTATCTATCGCCCTCACTCTATCTATCGCCCTCACTCTATCTTGCTATTGCCCTCACTCTATCTATCTTGCTATTGCCCTCACTATCTATCTATCGCCCTCACTCTATCTATCGGCCTCACTCTATCTAACACCCTCACTCTATCTAACACCCTCACTCTATCTATTGCCCTCACTCTATCTATCGCCCTCACGCTATCTATCTATCGCCCTCACGCTATCTATCTATCGCCCTCACTCTATCTATCTATCGCCCTCACTCTATCTATCTATCGCCCTCACTCTATCTATCTACCTATCGCCCTCACTCTATCTATCTATCTTTCTATCTATCTATCGCCCTCACTCTATCTATCTATCTATCTATCTATCGCCCTCATTCTATCTATTTATTTAGATACTGATCGCATCACTCTATCTATCTATCGCCCTAACTCTATCTATCTATCGCCCTCACTCTATCTAATCGCCCTCACTCTATCTATCAATCTATCTGCCTCACTCTATCTATCGGCCTCACTCTATCTATCGGCCTCACTCTATCTATCGCCCTCACTCTATCTATCGCCCTCACTCTATCTATCGCCCTCACTCTATCTATCGCCCTCACTCTATCTATCGCCCTCACTCTATCTATCGCCCTCACTCTATCTATCGTCCTCACTCTATCTATCGTCCTCACTCTATCTGTCGTCCTCACTCTATCTATCGCCCTCACTCTATCTATCGCCCTCACTCTATCTATCGCCCTCACTCTATCTATCGCCCTCACTCTATCTTGCTATTGCCCTCACTCTATCTATCTTGCTATTGCCCTCACTCTATCTATCTTGCTATTGCCCTCACTATCTATCTATCGCCCTCACTCTATCTATCGGCCTCACTCTATTTAACACCCTCACTCTATCTATTGCCCTCACTCTATCTATCGCCCTCACGCTATCTATCTATCGCCCTCACTCTATCTATCTATCTACCTGTCGCCCTCACTCTATCTATCTATCTATCTATCGCCCTCATTCTATCTATCTATCTATCGCCCTCATTCTATCTTTTTATTTAGATACTGATCGCCATCACTCTATCTATCTGTCTAGCTATCTATTGCCCTCACTCCTATCGCCCTCCCTCTATCTATCTATCGCCCTCACTCCTATCTATCGCCCTCTATCTATCTATCGCCCTCACTCTATCTATCTATCCCACTCACTCTATCTATCGCATCACCACAGCATCACTCAGCACCACCACAGCATCACTAAGGGGCACAACAACATCACTATGCGCTACCACAGGATCATTGAATGCCACTGCATCACTAGTCGCCACCACAACATCACTCAGCGCCACCACAGCATCAATCTGTGCAACCATTCAACAACAACTGGGTCAAATATGATCTCTCAATGTTTCAAGCTTTATTACAAATGTCACAAAAAGAGGTTAGTATTTCACTTCTGTTCTTGGATTTTCGTCACAATAAAATACACTGAACATATTCTTCACAAAAGTTATTTTCAAAAGTTTAAGCTATTGCTATTATAAATTACAAAACTTTTATTTAAGTATTAATTATTTAAAAAATTCAAAGCCATTGTTATTTGTAATATCAATACATCTAAGTCACGTGAATACAACACATATTGCATTACAAATGCTATAGGTGTCACAAGTTATAACTATTGGCATTGTAAATGACAAAGCTATTATTTTTGCTATTTTCAAAACCAACACATATATAAAAAATGTGTCATTTACAATACCAATAGCTCAAACTTTCCTAATGCGAGACCTTATGCATTGCAAATGCTTGTTTATTCATGCTATCACTACCCACTATGATAAAAAAGAAAAGGATGAAGGAACTACCGGGTATTGGAACCCTACATTTCAATATGTTTCAACCTGTTGTACTACCTGTGTGGTTAATTGACCTTTGTCAGGATACATGGTCCTCAATCTAGCTGCCTTCTCCCACTAATGTATTGTGCCTGTATCTTGGGGTGGAAAAACACACCCCACCTGATGCCAGATATCTGCTAGGTGTGAGTAGTCCACAGTGTGAACACTAACATTACTTTCCTACTTTTTATACTGGGCATCTTAATACCGATTTTAGTTAGGCAGTTTATATGGACACACATATTATGTAGGGAAACACTTCTTACTCATATTAACCCAAGGTCTCATAATTGGAAGAGACCCCGACACCTTGTCAAAGCTCATTCACCCAACACTCATGAAGGCCTAATGTCAAAATACACCATGCAGTGGTTCTAAACTTGCTTACCTAATTGATAATAGATTATTGCCTTCTTGGTAGAGTAGGAGCAAGCTCAATAAAATACAAGCACAACACATGTCCACTACAGGAAAAATAGTGTCTGTAGTTAATATCTTCACAAACCTATTTCAAAAAAATGGAGAAAAACTCAGTTTATCTACTTGTAGCTCTCCACTCATATTGCGTCCTGGTCACTGATACCGCTCTGAATGATGAATTAATTTCCTTTAAAAAGATGCAGTCTTGGTGGCAAAATGCGAGATTGACCACCATTGGGCATCCCACTCGCTGCCCTCCATTTCCGAATTGTGCTCTATGATGGACTGGTGCGCCAAGTCAGAAGAGCCAATTTACAAGTCCAGCGGTTGCCCTCGCAAATATGAGATCCGGCTTGATGTTTTATGCTGCTTTGATATCTCTGTGGTGCAAATACCACTGAATGCTGTGAACTGTGTTACAGTCTTTACTCGTGCTATAAAAATCAATAACATTTTAATTATTTAAAAAAATATATGCTGCCAATGCCTATGTATCCCATTCTCCTTGTGCGTGGGGATGCTGTTTTGTGACATCATCACGTGGTGCATCTTTTGCATAACTGGACAACAGTGGCATCTGCTGGGAAATGTTGTTGTCTGGTGTATGCACATTTGAATAGATTCATATCCATGAATTACATTATAAAGACTCTCCGCAACTCTGTAATCTAGACTAGCAACTACAGTCAAGTGCTGATCTATCGTCGTGGTATTTCATCAGTTACCTTAATTTCATATGTGGCTAACCTGAAAATCCATAATTGTTCTTTGGGTGGTGGCATTTCAGTAGACCCTTCAAAGTTCTGATGGGCTGATTTTACTTGTCCCTTTTCTGGCAGCGTAACTTCGCCCTACGATCTACCGTAAAACAGAAGTTGAATTGCAAGGGCATCTATGTACAGTTTTCAAATAAAAGCTGTAGTGTATAACACAGTTAAAAATATAAATAATGATCAATTATGTATTATTATATTATTGTTATATTTCTTATTTGAATACAAATCTTTAATAAACTATTTTAAATTAGGGGCAATGGCTTAAGGCCAATGGAGTAAGATGTGGGTCGCGGAGCTCCTGCCGAGTAACCCCCGTTATCTATTATCCTGAATATCCCGGCCCCCGTAAAGAAGTCATCGGGGACCGGGAAAATGAACATACCTGCAGACGACGAGTTACACACGAAATTTACCCTGAAACAGCCCCGGGTGGAAAAAAATGAGCTGAGGTCGGCAGAGACAAGATGGCGGCTGCCGACAGAACTACCAAGTCACCCAGCACACGGTAGGACTCCCCCATCCCTGCAATCCAGAGGGCTTGCAGGCGGCGGAGATCTGTCACGAACTGCAAAGAGTGATCCCCAGGAAAGGGAGCCCTGAGCACACAAGATGGCAGCATAACTCCCAAGTAGATGCTTGAAGAAGCAATAGTGCCATGAGTCAACCCGGTTCTGCCACAGATGACACGAGCAGTAAAAAGTGACTGAGGTGGACCCGCCTTTCATCAGGGCCTCCAGCCACAGTGCTGAAGGATAGCTTCAGTAATGTAGTCCTGATCTGGAGGGGGACGGATACAAATCCCCAGGAGGGGCTAAGGAAAACGAGGGTAACTCAGGTGCATGAAGCATATTGGCCTCCAGAAGGCACCCCTAGTGGGGACAGCAATCCCCGGGCCTTGTATGGAGCTTGACTTGAATAAGTCTGCACTGAATACAAAAGACGATCTGGCTCCCGACAGCTGCCACCAGGAGAGTGCTGACTAGAAGACTGACGGTTCGCTTCATGCGGTTCTACTATAAAAGATTACTACAGATTAAGGCTGTTGGAGTTCTGAGGCATACAGTGAATCTGCAGAGTATATGCAACTGAAGTCTTTCTCTATTAATGAGTGGTAGAACAATTGTCATTACTCACGCTGTGACTTGCTGCATGAGACATCACAGACTCAATCATCAAGCGTCTATTACTTTCCTCAAAAACCTAAATAAGCTGCTCAACATTCTGAAAGAGCTACAAGGGGTCAACTGTTTTTAACGTTTACAGTCCTGAAGATGGTCTTATTGATGAAAGCATAAGGACCGAAACGTCGACAAATACACTTCTTTCTTAAATATCATTTGTTTTATATGAAAAAGTGTACACAATTGTTACAGTGAAGGGGTTAATTATTGTAAAAACTTTTTTCCTTCTTGTTTCATTGTGAGTTAAACCTACAAGTACCCTATATTAATTCTCAATATAAAATTATTTTTATAATTACACCCGTGTTTGGATATATTTGTCTATGATTAGATCTTGTGTTCTCATTTTGTGAATAAGGGCACAATCTAATTACGTTTATATTCTACTAAAAGAAATTACAAAAATAAATTACATTGCAAGTAATATTTGCTAGCTTGCCTTGAATGGTGAACAAAAAAGTAAAAACAAGTATTGAAATAAATCCCTTGAAGGCGCATTTACCTGTTCATTTGAATCTGCCCAAGCCGTCAGGGGTATATTGGGTTTCCCATTGCATTAGATACCAGGAGAGAGGCAGCACTGAATAGAATCACAGAAGGCATAGTACATAGTACAGGAAGCATGGGGAAAGGCATTAGGAAACGTGGCCCAGAGAATCAGAGCACTGGCCCTATGCCCGATCAGACAGGAAATATGGAATTGACCCAACAGGAAGGTACCAGAACAGACCCAACGCTTGGTGACATACTGCAAGCAATAACGGCTCCCTGAGAGGCCCTTGAGTCTAAAAGAGATAGCACTGGGACTGAGCTCAATTTATGAAGGACGACCACAGGAGGTTGGTCGAAAGAGTCACCACTACCGAACGAACACTAACGAACATATCACCTGAATTAGCCACGCTAAGAGAAACAGTATCTCTCATTGAGAACAAAGTTAAGGTGCTGGAAATGCGGGCGGAAGACAATGACAATAGATCCCTCAGAATCAACATACGGATTCTGGGGGTCCCTGAACGGGCATAAGGAACAAACATGCTGACCTACTTAGAGGAGTGACTTTCCAGGGTGGTAGCACCAGAGGGCCTTTCCTAATTCTATGCCCTGGAGAGGGCACACAGTGATCCTACACGACCTCCCACACCGGGGGCACCCCCACGACTTTTAATAGCCAAACTCCTGCACTATAGCGATCGGGACCACATGCTAGCTCAAGCGCGAATACGGTGAGATCTAAAAATAAATAATAATAAAGTGATGATTTTTCCGAATTTTACAAGGGAGGTGCAGAAGCAGCGTGCAACATTTTTCGGGGTGAAAAATCTTCTTAGACAGATGAAAGTCCCTAAGCAATGTTGTTCCCTGCACGTCTAAGGGTGGTCACCCCCACCGGCACGCATTTCTTCATGACTCCACAAAATGCCTGGAACTGGATCGAAGGGGAATCAAATACTAGACCAGAAGGGGACTCTAGACATCCTGAATCACGCCGTAGGAGACACAAGTCTAAAAAGAAAAATGCTCCCACATTGGCTGAAACTCAACTTGAGCGAGGTAAAATGATCCGGGCCTTTGCTAAACTCTGCAAAACAGACAGGAGTCCATGTTACTCGGTAAGTGAGCACAAAGCTTAGAGCTCAGAGGCAATGAGACAGTAGCTCTGCAGAGGACACTGACACAGAACTGCAGAGGGTTATGCCAGGAACGGCGGACGAGATAATCTAATAGCAATGGCGACAGGATATGGACAGCACAACAACCGGAGGAAAGCCCACTGTCTTTGTAAGGTCGCAACCCTCATGTATTTGATGGGGACTGTATCCGGGGCTTGTACCCATTGTGACAGGGAGACCGGGGTGTCTGTTCTGAGATTGTGCTACTAGCCCACCCTACCTAGTGTTATACGGTTGCATTAGAGTTCGGACATCCATGGGAGTCCAGTTTGGATGGGGTTTGTTCCTACACCTGTCCTGGGATACGGGGGTTCATATTTCTGTTGGGATGAGAGTTCATGGGAAGGGAAATGTGTCTATGGTACGTCGCCCTAGACTTGTCATTATCTAAGACACACTGAACGGGTAGAGTAATAACCATCCCAGGTGGGAAACGGGAACTCATTCGAAACAACAAATGGCACCCCACGTGGACTATAAAATACTCACATGGAATGAGAGAGGTATGCACTCCATGGCCAAACAGCATAAGGTATACGCCTTCTTGGCCAGAAGGGGAGTGCAGATTGTATTATTACAGGAGACACATATCAGAGCTAAGGTATCTTCAGTGTAGATGGAGGGGAAAGGGCTATTATAAAGATTACTCACCATTCACCAGAGGGGTACTGGTATGGATTAAACTGGGGGTCCCATTTAAGTGCAGGGGGCAAATACTAGACCCAGAGGATAGATATGTTGTGGTGCATGGGACTCTTGACAGACGAGAGATTATAAAAAGGGGGCATATATGGCCCCAATTCCGACCACGTGTAATTATTATCCATACTCGCCACAACACTGGCACCACACCTGATGGTTCATTGTTGATGGGGGGATTATAATTGTGTAGCAAACGTTGACCTCAACCTGTCTCACCACCCACTTCGAGATGCCCCAATAGCCAGGTCGGCAAAGGCCCTGAATGAAGGCAAACACAATGGGGCATGATAGACTCTTGGAGAGCTCATCAGCCAGAGGTGAGAGACTATTCCTTCTGTTCCCACTTGCATGACTTACATGTAAGAAGGCCATCATTAAGCACAAAAGCTCTTTCTTTTGTGATCAGATTGAGTCTGACCAGAACTCGTCTAGAAGGCTTTTTCAAGTCGTCGAGTCTCTCTCCAATCCCCCGACAGGGCCTCTAAACGAACCATCTCAAGACCTTTGTAACGCACTCGCAAACTTTTTCCTCACTAAGGTCATGAACATTTATTCATCTTTCTCCCCTTCAGTGGGTTTGGATTATGCTGAACCTCTTCCTCAGCCCTTCCCTCTCACTTCCGCCTTTCCTAACTTCCATTTGGCTACGACAGATCAGATTAGCATGTTAATCAACTCTATTAAATCTGGGTCTCCCTTAGATCCATGTCCCCCTCCTATTCTGAGCGCCTTAACTGAGGTTATCACTTCCCCGCTCACAGACCTGTGCAACTCCATCTTCCAAACAGGTATATACCCTGAAATCTGGAAAACAGCGGTCATCAAGCCCTTGCTAAAAAGCCTTCCCTGGACCCCGCAGATTCGGTCAATTATAGACCAATTGCCTGTCTCCCTTTCCCGGCTAAAATATTCGAAGCCATTATGAACAAACAGCTGGCGAGCTTCATCGATTGCCACCAGCTCCTAGATGACACCCAGTTCGGTTTCAGGAAGGGCCATGGGACAGAGACGGCATTGATAAAGGCCTCGGATGAGATTAGGACTATACTGGACCGGGGTGGGGCAGCGGTCCTGGTACTCCTAGATCTATCCGCCGCCTTTGACACGGTCGATCAATCCATCTTGATCGACCGTGTCACATCCCTGTGGGTGACCCATCGTGCCAGGGACCTCATTGCCTCCTTTCTGACAAATCGCACCCAGGCAGTAAAACTAGGCACCTTTTACTCGCCAATATTTACCCTCCCGTGTGGGGTGCCGCAGGGATCTTCGCTAAGCCCCACATTATTCAATATATATGTGGCAGACTTGGCGAGAGTCATTAAAGCACAGGGTCTCCGTTTAACCACCTATGCGGATGACACCCAATTGGTGTTGGCGATACACAAAGATGGACCAGCTGTGGCCGCGAGATTTCAGGAAGGAATGATGACCATCAGTTCATGGATGTCAAGCAATTGCTTGAAGTTAAACTCGGACAAAACCGAGGTTATGACCTTTGGCAACCTGGCACCGGAATGGTCTTCCATCTGGTGGCCCAGTGAAATGGGACCACCACCGACCCCGGTTGCCAAGGTCAGAAACCTCGGCGTTATGTTCGACGAGAAGCTGTTGTTCAAACATCACGTGAACACGGTGGTCTCTTCATCTTTCTTCATGCTAAGGAAGATCAAAAAACTGTTGCCATATCTCCCTCCAGGAGCAGGGAAAACCTTGATTACCACTCTTGTTTTCTCAAAATTGGATTATCCAAACTACAATCTGTGCAAAATGCAGCGGCCAGAATTCTGCTTGATATCCCCAGCCGCCGCCCCACCTCCATGGCCATACGCCATCTGCATTGGTTAAGAGTTAAGAGTCCCATAAAATTCAAGGCACTTTGTATCGCCTACAAAGCCATCCATGACTCTGGACCAAGGTTCCTTAAAGATGCTTTTCGTATTTATGCTCCGCGAAGATCTCTTCGTTCTGCTGGCACCTATCTTCTTGCTGTCCCGCGTACCAGAACCACCAGCTGGGGAGACAGACGCTTTTTGGTAGCTACCCCCAGGCTGTGGAACTCTCTTCCTTTGCTCATCAAAACCAGTCCAACCCTCACTATCTTCTGCAAACTCCTGAAAACTTGGTTATTGGACAGAATATGCCGCATAAACTTGTTTTCGACTAGTTGAATTGATTTTATGTTGACATACCCCCACAGTCCAGATCCATATAGAGCCACCGATAGACACGTTGCGTTATAAATAGTTAAAATCACCCTTATTGGTTTCTTTCCCAATTTTTTTATGAAACTCTTTAAGGCCATTATTTTCTTCGAGAACAAAAGAGTTCTCGCCTTTACCGTACTTGCCCAGGAACCAGTCTCGTGAAACAGGATGCCTAGATAA
Organism: Lissotriton helveticus; assembly: GCF_964261635.1. Classification (NCBI taxonomy): domain Eukaryota; kingdom Metazoa; phylum Chordata; class Amphibia; order Caudata; family Salamandridae; genus Lissotriton; species Lissotriton helveticus. The sequence continues at coordinate 259,796,390 of NC_136061.1, forward strand.
GGAAAGGTGAACGTATTTTCTAAGGGAGCGTTATTTATAAACATCGTTCTCATTTGCTTCTTTGTTCGTGGTCCACAATTCATGAAGAAAGTTTTGCTGCAGTTGATATTTAAATCCAAACTGAGCATAAACTTATTGAAGGAAGTTAACGGGTTTTGCAGGGCCATGGGGGTACGAGCCATTAAAACAGCATCGTCTGCATACAATAGTGCAGGGATAGATCTTTTACCAACCATGGGCATATCCCTGCACTCTTGAAGGAGACGAGCCTCCAGGCCGTTTATATAGATCAGGAATAAGAAAAGGTGCCAAGACGCACCCCTGGCGTACGCCACGCCCTATTCCAAATGATCTACTACATTCCCCCCCTTTTCCATAGCGAACAGTAGCAGTGGCCCCTGAATATAATTCCCTCAGAAAACGAATAATCGGTTCTTCCACGCCCAGCCTTAGCAGCAATTCCCATAGTTTATTGTGAGATATACACAATCAAAAGCGATGTGAGATCGACAAACGTAAAATATAAACGCTCCCTTTTTATCGTTATGTATTTCTGCTGAACGATGAATAAATTTAGGGCCTGCTCAATGGTTCCTATGCCCTTTTGGAATCCGAATTGTAGGTCACTTACTACCCCATTGTCCTCTGCCCAGTTTTGTAGTTTTGCTAAAATAACTCTGCCGAGGATCTTTGTAGATGAGTCGAGTAGGGATATTGGCCTATAACATGCACAGTTTTGCCTATCTCCCTTCTTGTAGATAGGAACAATAATCGATGTATACCATGACAGACTCAAACCCCTCACTAGGGCTGCGTTAAAAAGCTGTACCAGAATGGGACCCCAGATGTCACTGTTCGCTTTATACAGATCTGCTGGGATCCCATCTGGACCTGCTGCCTTTCCACCCTTTGTGGCTTTCATGCTCCTTAAAACTTCGGGGAGAGTTACCACCAAATCTTGTGCATCATCCCCTTTCTCGTACATTGTGTTGGGTCCTATTTCGGGAATTTCTTCTAGAGACATGTAGAGAGTGGAAAAATGTGCAACCCAGTCATCTTCATTAATCGCAATTTCCATGCGAGCTTTAGTATTATCATAAAGGAAGAGGGCATTTACCGCCCTCCTAAAAGCAGATGTGTCTTTAGATTGTGAGGCTGCACATAGTTCTTCCCAAGCCATTCTCTTTATGGCATTTTTCCTGTTGGTCAATGCCAGATTATAACGTTTTCTTAGGTCTCTTATTAAAGAGGAGTCCCGGGGCACCCGATGAATCGCGTGTTTGAGTTCAGTGAGGGCCTTGGTACATGCCTTATCGAACCATCTTCTGCTATTCTTGGGCCAATTCCTTGACTCCACTCTTAGACTCTCTTTAATAGTAGAGGCTATAATATAAAAAATTTCTATTATGTATACTCTTGGAGTCTTCATCCAGGCAAACTCTGAAGCTATCTGTGCATGTATTCACCAACTTGGCTAAAAATTCCTCCAGGACCACCTTACTCCACTTGAGTGTGTACCCATTTTGCCTCCCCAGCATCACGTCCTGAGCTTCCTGGGTAGGGGGCATGTCTTTTTGCCAGACCCCAAATGGGGTATCAATCTCAAGTATTTGTGGGAGATGATCATTCATTGGTGAATCCAAAATCTTATATCCACTTATTCTATGACCATAACTATTTGAACAGATGCTAAAATCAATAGTAGTCGATGCTCCCCTACCAATAAAGGTCGGGGCAAATGGTGTTGGTCGATGGGCCACTTCATTTGCATATCCCAAAACATAATTAAATAATATCTCATTTAACAGATCCCCGATTAGAGTATGATCAAAATGTGTGAGATTAACACCTTGAATGCTACAGCAATTTTTGCTGGGTGCTGGTCTCTCTTAAATCCCATTGTTCATGACGAGCTCAGCTCGTCATCAGCACACAAGCAGTGTACTGCATGACGAGCTGAGCTCGTCATGAGCATGGAAGGGGTTAATGTCCTGCTCTATCATTAAACCACAAATGCCTTTTTTGCCCTTTTTGCAAAGTGGACAATTAAAATCCCCACCCACAAAATCATTACTTCCTTCTCCTTACTATCTATTTCACAATGTAAATCGTTACTTAACATTTTCAATATATCCTGAATCGCGCTACTTGGGATATTATTATAAAAATGTATGATAATGACACTAGCTCCCCTCCTAGTGTCTATCACCATTTTGTGATAAAAACTACATTTAGAGTAGAATCGTACCCTCTCATATGTCAAACGATTTGAGAGGTACGTAATTAAACCGCCCTTAGGTCTCCCATATGCTCCCCCCACTGCCGGCGTACAGTAAGTTTTATAGCCCTTTAGATGTATAGGATCAGCGGTCCAAGTTTCTTATAGGGCCAAAACGTCATGACTATCTATAACAGTTTCCCAAGAGGGATTAGTCATTTTCTGTTTTAGGCCTGCCACGTTCCAAAACATCAGGCTGCAGGTTTCTTTATTCACAGTCACTGCTGCCAAATCCGTGACGCCATGTCCCTTTTCCTTCCCATTTTTTTCTAAGTTACTTTTACCATGGGTTTTTGTGGGCACAGGGAGCTGAATACCCTGACTCTTAAAACCTACTCCCTTTTTGCATGTATTAGTCTCCCTCACCAAGGGTTTTGTCAAATTTATGATTTCATTACCGTGAGGGGCCCACTTATTATTTGAGCTTCTTGCAATCATGTCTGGCATTTTCTGTCGTGAACTGCTGTCAGATGGGTTTGGGGGAGTAGATAAAGAAGGAGTGCATTGGAGGGCCACTTCACACTCTAGGCGTCAGTCGACAGCCTCCCATTCACTAAACCGATTGTAGCAAGGGATAAAGGGTGGAGCGAACTGTGGGCCCATCCATTCTACACTGTGCTGACGCCCACTATGAAGGGTTCTCCCTGCCCTTCGTTGTATTAAGGTCCATCCATCTTCTCCCCCCCTCCCCAACTATTTTGGTTGGAATCCCTGTACATTTCATGCCCCCTCCCTCCCCTGGGAAAGTTTGAATCCCTAGTCCAGCTCCATCTATTGTCTGTTTGCTCTTCTGGGATGTAGAAGTAGGACAGGGGTCTGGCCACAATCGGTGATCCATAATTTCTCGATTCCCCCAAGCAGATATGATCCACCGTTCTAGGGTCTTCAAAGGTTACAACCACGCAATCCCCCTGAGATCTTTTTCTATTGTACCCCACCCAGGGAACCCTCCGAACCATTAAGATGTTACTTGTTATTGCTGGTGGTAAGGGGTGGTTGGAATTTAACCAATGAGACACCTTATTTCTAAGCGCCATAAAGGGTTCAGTAATTTGAGTGGCCAATTCTGGAACCCCAGTCAGGACCACCACGTAGGGGCATGCTTCTGGTGGTAAGTTGATGCTTCTACGTTTTTCGGTCCTGTCTTGTTGAGCTTTATCGGGATTATGAGCGGGTACATTAGGACCAGCTGGTTTATTTGTGGTTGCTTCGATTGCCGGAGTTGATTTTGCACAGACTTTACTTGCTTCAGAAGAAATGGGATTTGGTAAGGGGGTTTTAGATGCTGGTTTTTTCCCTCCCTCTGCACTTTTTTTTAGGTGTTTGGGATTTATTAGCTGGTAAAGTTGCAAGTGCTACTCTTTTTGCCTGGCCAGTATACTGTGCTTTTATATCGTTCTGCAATTCATGAAGTTGGATTTCTATCCCGTGGAGCCTCTCTTCAAGAGGAGTAAGTAAGGATTTGATTAATGTTGTCAGGGTACATATTAAGGGATCTTCCCTTTCTGCTGTTGTACCTGTGCTATTAGGTGTGGTACTGTTAGAAAAAATATCAGGTAATGTATCGTCTAGGGTAGTATCCTCAAAAATGGGCATGGCCGAGGTTTTAGACCCAGCCTCTTCTTTCCCTGACTCATCCCCAGTAATTCCCATCGCTGTCTCTTTACTACTGTGCTCACTAATCCCATCTACATTTGCTGCTTTTGCCTTCTTGGCAGTGCGATAATTCTTGTAAGTGTGCTTATTTTTTGGGATTGCCCCCTCCCTTTTCCCTCTCATTTGACTATTACTACTCTCATCCTGGGTATCTAATAGTACTGTGGTCATAATATTCCCTGAAGGTGCCAGAGCCTGAGGATCATGAGAGGTCAAATCTTGAAGAGCAGGCTGAGTACAGGCAATATTATGAACCTCCACATGTGTCTGGATGGAAGTAGATTTATTTAAGGTATTTTCAGGGCTTCGTGCTGCGGCAATATGGCCCATGGACGACCTCTTAGCAAACGCTAGGTCTTGTGATACCCTTATCTCCATAAGCACAATTCCTTGGTCTATCAATGTATTTGTGCGTACTATGAAGTCGTCTAGTGTTCCCGTCAGCTTTGTCCCTCCCGCCGCAGCCTTACTTCTAGTTTCACGAGTCATATTTATAAACTGCGGATATCAGGGTTTGCAAAGTATAAGAGAGCTATACTGTAAGCTATACTGTAAGGGGGCTATTTTTAGAGCATGTAAAAAAATAAAAATAGGTGAGATATGCAGAAGCTATATTCAGTCACAGTAATCTCTTCCCAATATATACAATTAGTTGGTTGCAGACTAAAGGGTCCTCAAGCGGATCCACAGTTCAGGGATAACAAAATATACTTTTAAACAGTATCAGGGACTCCAGGGGATAAATATATGTTAAGGGAAGGAGGGTTGCTTACAGTTTCGTAGTCCTCAAATTTATTAACATCCAGGGTCTCTGGCCCAGTCCAGTCTCCTCGGGCCTCTGAGGGCCTAAGAGGGCCAGCCCTTTGCCCGGGCTTCGCCCGGCTGCTCCCGCGCGCGACTCGCGGGGCAAGAGGCGTTCCTCTCTTTTCAGGAGCCTCCGGGCGCAAAGGTGGCGTCAGGGACGCGACTTGGCTGCCGGTGCACCTGGGAGGTGTAGTTTCGGCCCCCCGGTGGCTGCAGGCGATGTTGCGGCATTTAGAACACAGCCGTTCCCCTCACGGCGTCTCCCTGGAGCTGGCGGCACAAGGAACAGAAGCCGTTACCCTCACGGCATGGTTAGTAACAATATGAGTGTCCCCGTTCTGGGACTCACAACCCTTTCGGTGTTTTGGGCAGAATAGCCCTTCTAAAAATGGTTGCGCTACCACGGCTACTATACTTTTTTGGTAACCTCCCGATATGGATCCCCGCAAGTGTTTTTCGAGACCTCAGGTCATTGGTCAAAGGTTTTGTGTGGGGAAATGGTAGACGCAGAGTAGCGCTCACTACACGGCAAAGATCTGTAGCAGCGGGGGGACTCGCCCTCCCAGACTTCGAAAATTACTATCTCGCAGCCCAGATCCAGTGGCTCACGTAGTGTGTAGCGAGCAGAAAGGCAGGAACAGAGCAAATAGACCCCAATGTCCCGGACATCCACCAGTTGTCAAGGGCAATTTTGAGACTAACAAACACTAACCACGAGTTCCAGGTAACATGTAGGTGCTGGTTTTGTTCCCTGCAGAAATCAAAAACTAAGAGGCTTTACGCTCCATACATCCCGCTAGAATGGCTCAGAGAACTCCCACATGGAGGTGATTGGCACTGGCTAGGAGATTGGGTGGAGGGAGGAGTATGCATCCTGGGGGCCTTGTACGAGGACGAAACATTGATACCATTTGAAGACTTCTGAGACAGATATGAACTTCTGCTGGGTCATTTCCTCTTGCATAGAGCACTTACAATGGCAATCGGGAAGCACTGGAAGTTGGGGTTGAGGGAACCTCCGTTATCAACCGGGTGCCAATACACAGTGTTATCCTCGGAGACATTCAAAGCTATCACGTGCAAAGTAAAAGCGAAGTGGGAGGAGAACAAATTGGAAGACCAAGTGAGGCAGTTCCCCAAGGTCTCCAGGAACCCACGCTTTAAGCTCATCAACTTTTATGTGCTAGATAGGGCAGAGCTCACCCCGGATAGGATAAAGAGATACTTCGCGTCAACAGACGCTGCATGCCCACGTTGTTTGGAGATAAGAGCAGAATTTCTCCACATGTTTTGGAGTTGCCCACCACTTCGAGGGTTCTGGAAAATGGACACGTTGTCTGCGGTAGTAGACAAAGAGATACACTGCAGATCGCAACACTGCCTCCTCCATTGGTTCCCACACACCCCCAAGACTAAAGTCATGAGTGGATTCAAAGACCTGGCACTTCTCCTGGCTAAAAGAGAAATAGCCCGGATCTGGAAGGGACCTGGTCCAGAAAGCTGGAAAATGGAGTAAATAGGCTGGTCGCATTATGAAGGGGCAATTTGAACTAGAAATACTAAGAGAAGGAAGGGTTCACTGGAGTTGGCCAGAGCCTGGTCAGCTCTAGTTGAGGAACTGAAAAATGGAACTGGCCACAAGGCAGACACTCTGGAAGGCAATAGCTGGTTAAAAGTACCGCCAGAGAGAATAACGGGGGGTACTGCGACAATATGGCGGGATGACATGAATCTCCCTATATCTGGAGACAAGTAGTATTGCAAATCTGATTTAATCAAATGGTTTTAAGGGATAAATTGGTTTGTGGAGAATATACGTTGGGAACGAGGAGGAAGGAACTAAACCTATTTCTGTTATGTTGAATTTGGTCCACCATGACATACCAGAGGTGGGTGTGGGAGTCGGCCGGGGAAAGAGGGGTTGTCATGGTTTATAGTAATTATGAGATACCTGGGAATTGGAATTGTTGACTACGTCCAGCTGAGCTGAATGCTAGGATTATACCTAGGCCTAGGTATAATCCTAGCATTCAGCTCAGCTGGACGTGGGAGTATAAGAGACTGTAGAATAGTGCAACTAGTTGATCTTTCAGCAAGCAGAGGGGTCACAAAACGTTGAGCGTGGTAGTTCAAATAACAGTGGGAAATATTACACTAGTGCGAAACCGACCGGCCCACACTACTGATGTGAAGTTTTCTCATGTACAGCATGGCATCAGTGGCACGTAGGTTACACACAGATCTCTGGTGCAAGTGCTTAATCCACCAAGCTGTGTTTATAGGTGGATGGATGAGTAAGTGAATGTAGGAGTGTTGCCAATACTCTTCTGTGTCAGCACACTTGCTGTCAATCTCTTCCATGCAGTACTGTCAGTGGTGTTTCTGTCATATACTGAAAGTCCTCCTGTGCTCACTCGCAGTCCTGCTGTCACAGCTGATATGTGTTGTTCTATCCTATGATCTCACTGTTATTTGCTGTACATCCTAAAGCAGCTGTCTGCTTGCCCATTTGGATGTGAATACACTTATAATGAGATATTTCTTATCCATGGTGTGGAAGGGCCAGATGAATGGGCAGTGTCAGTTGGGCCTTTCAAGATAAAATGGCAGATGATGCCCATCTATGCTGCTCACATGTTCTCATCCCTCCTTTGACCCTTCTGGGCGCTATATTCTCACCATTACATATCCTACCTATTGCTCTCTCGATCCAATCTCTATGTCTGTCTCCTCCCTCTCTCTATTTCACTCACTTTCTCATGTCCTCATCTTCAGGCTTCATTTCTCCCTCTTCTTAATCTCTTCTCATCTTTCTCTTGTTTCACATTTTTTTTACTGCCCTCTCTTACCCTTGCCTGCTTCACACTTGCCACTCTCTCGCTTTCTCAAGCTCACCACATGTCCAGGCACCCTGCTCTCTGACCATTACATGGCTATTGTTTCACACACATTCCTTTCTCACAACTTCCTTCTACAAGCCTTCTGGTCTCACCTTTGTCCTATTACCCTTTTTTTAAGATCCTCCTCTCATTTCACACATTCCTCATACCATTCCACTGACACTCACACTCTCAGGCACTCCTCTCACTGACACACTCCACCTGCCCCTCACACTGAGCTTTACCTCGAGCCCCATTCTTCCATTCTCTGGCATGTCTGTCTTACTTGCCCAGTGGCATAACAACCCCTCAGGGGGACCCTCCCGCAAGTTAAGAGGAGGGGGGGCCCATCACCCATTCCTTAACTGCTTGCGGCTTCTGAGTGGTTTATTTGTTTGCAGCTGGCCAACCCAAAGGCGAGGTGAACGGTGTGCGGGCCACCCGGACCGCAGGGGCTGCGGGGCCTCCATTACGTCCATGACTAATTTCCTATATAAGCTCCTGCTCTCTCCTCTCCCACAGCATACCATTCCTCCATGCTTAATTTATAATAAAATATGTGCCAGGGCCCTCACCAGGAGGCCAATGCAGTTTTAACCACCCATTGCCCCTGTCAGTGCTATCAACGACAATACCTACGCAACTAGTAACCATAAAACTCTTATGCGTGTGAACATTCCGACTATTCCAGGCCCCCAAAGCTGTAGGGTTGGCTTGGGCTGCAGGCATTAATCGTTTTTAATGTATATTTAAGTATTAAACCACTGTTGTTCTGCTTATCTCTAAATTACACAGACAGCGCCACCATGTGGCAGGCTGTCATAAGTGCTGGTGTTCACAATTAAGTGCCGGTGCCGAGCACCAGGACACCACCAGCTCAAATTAAGCACTGCCATTCCTTACACTCCAATAATGGCTGTGTTTTACACTCTGTATCACCAGTATACATTTTAAATGATCATTGTTCAAACTAACTCTGAAGCAAACAAAGCTGTACGCCACAATTAGGCAATTGTGACTAAAAGACCCTGCTGCTGAGGTACTAAGAGAAAATCCTATTCAGGATTGCAAATTTAGCTCTACAGTGATGATTTAAAAATTAAAATGGATATTTAGCTATGAAAAATGAAACACAAAAGGCGCTAAAGGTCATTTACAAACTTTGTGTTGATTTTCCAGGTTTTGAGGAGCAGCTGTGACCTATTACTTACAGATCTTCAGGTCATACCGGGCACTATTCCTAGTCCCCGACTTTTCTGTAATAGCCTAATGCAGTCTAGATGCTGTAGTTCTGTTTTACTCCCAAGGAACTAATTAGACTAACACACCTTAAATGAATGATTGTAGGTGGCAAACTCAGGCATTGAGATGGTGTCCAGAACGACCCGGAGTGAGGTGGTCTTCATATTTGGAGTAGCCCAGCCACTGCCTAAATTACTAACCCCTAGTCAGTTACACACGCTGCTTCGGAAAGGTTTCGGTGCTTGTGTACCTGACTAAACCAAAAAATGAGCTGGGAGTGCTAGCTTATCTCAGGAATGAACAAGCATTTAATCGTCAAGAAATATACAAATAGATCAATAATCAGGAAATATATATTGATATTGAAATATACAATCACAAAAACAATGGAATTCTTGTCTTTCGTGATGTTCAGCAGCCGACGCGTTTCGTCCTAGAGGCAGGACGTCATCAGGGCTGCAAATGCAAACATACAGTACAATAACATCAGTACATATATTCAAACTTAATGGAAATTATCCTGGAAAGAAAAGATCAAATCATTCATTGACTATTTGATAAAAAACAGCTAATTGTGCCTGGTAGTGATGAAATAAGATTCATAATATAGTTGTTGCACTACTAGAAATTTGCGGGAACTATTTACATCAAAACAAAAACGATATCAGAAGCTCATAATTTTCACAAAAAGATTACACCTACATCCTGGGATAAAAAGTTGGCAAACTGTAGTATGAGCATTGTGAAAAATCCTGAATGGCAAGCTCACCTTGTACAATTATAATAGGTCTCCTCTGTCTTTGCCTTTAAGTTCTGAACCTTATATCAGGGAAGTTTTCTATATGAGGCCCGATTCTTCAACCGTGTACCGGTATTAATATTAAACTGGGGTAGGGCAGAAAAGAGGAAAACCGATCAGTCACCCATATGTACTATATCTCATTATGTAGGTAAACATATTCACCTTCCCGTTCATGTCTTCTAAAACCTTTAGATAATACTGTCACTGAAAATTTCAATTCACGGCAATAGGGGTTCATACCTTGGAAACATTAAATCAATGACTCTCTCCAATCGATTTATCTCTTTTTTCTTAAATCGAGAGTCCTTTAAAAACTGCTCTGCCAGTGGAATATTCTACCTAGAAAAATTAATAGACCTTGATATATTGTATTGTACCATAGTCGGTCATGAAAGGAACTAACTTTGACTTTCTTGTTCACTCACCCCAAATCCATATAATGATGCACCAAAAATCATTAACACCTCTTGGAAACCGCTGCTATCCCTTTCTTCCAATTAAATCCAGTCTAAAAACATATATAGGAGATAAACACAATATATAGCTCTATTAACTCCATTCCTCAAAGGTATCCATTCCCCAAAATCCACCTATTCCTCTCTTCTTACCATTGGTAATGTGGCCTCATGTTCATCTCACCGCCCGGGTACGATAAATCCCGAAGGTAAAGTGCCATGGACTCTCTGTGTTTAAGAAGAGCCCAGTGACCAATCACAGCACGCTAATTCTCGCGCGCGACATAATTCAACCCATCTGTGCAAAAAAACAAGTTCCCAATAAGGTCCGCTATCTGTGTTTATACCGGTTATTGACCTGACACCTTACGTTTCCAGCTTCAGTGCCGCTGATTCTTTATGTTAGAATCTGTCATTCACGCTTGAGAATTACACACAAAAGCTGTGCTTGATTTGTTCCAGGGGTTGCAAGGGGTGGTCACTGGAACCCTTTTTTGGGGTACAGTGACTTCCTTGTTTTCATCAGACTTTGTCTTTTACCCAGAACAAGAAGAGAGAGAAAGGCAGAGAAGGGAGGGGGAGGAAAAGAGAAACAAAGAGAGAAGTCAGGGATGAAAAAGAATCTGAAAAAGTGAGATAAAAAAGATGGGAAGTACTGGGAGGTGGGAGAAGTAGGGATGAGATGGAATCAAGTCTAGGCAGGCTTGGTCCAGCGCCGGGCTCTTAAGAAGCACTTACATTTTTACAAATTAAGCACTGCATGAGTGCAACAAAGTTTCGTGAAATCGTGAATGTTGCCCAATGTGACCTGATGACATGGATGGGGCAGTTGATAACACCAGCCCACTGAGTACATTTCGGTCGGTTGCTATCAGAGATACTTTCTCACGATGTGGGAGCTGGGGCCATGGGGAGGGTTTGCAAACACCTACGTCCCTTGTTGCCTTTGAAGAGATTACGTCAGATTGATGGCGCGAGCAGGATTACATTGATGGAGGCCTGGATTCTTCTCTGCCTTGTCAGCTCCCACCTATCTGTGCGATTGTTGCGCATCTTCAGATACTGTGAGTACTCCCTGGCGAGGCGTCTTCGTCGCAAGTGAAGGGACATGAAGGGACTCCCTGGTCTCCCGAATCCAACCCTCGGGTGTCCCCGAGTCATAAGGTGACGAGAGGTTAGGAAGCAAAAACCTGGACAAGCTAGACATAAAAGTAGGACTAAAGCCTTTAACCTTACTTCTATGTCTGGCCTGTCCCGATTTTAGGAAGAAACAAACGCGCGCGCGAGCGCACACACACATACACGCACGCACACCCCATTAGCTCTGTCAAGTCTTCTACCCTCTACCCCAGGTTTCCCTGCCCTCCTCTCTGTTGCCACATGCTTGCAGCCAACCAACCTGCTGCTTGAAACAAATGCATTATTTAACTAAAGCAGTATGACGTGACCCGTGTCCCAAAAAGTCAACACTGTGATGTCTTCAGGGGGGAGAAGGTGTGAAGTCACCTACACTTTTCCAAGCATTTTGGTAAATTGGCACCCTTACCCAGGAGTACAGACAGTGTAAGCCTCTGCAGCCCCGGCGGGGGAGGGGGCCCTCGCCCTTCGGGGCATGAACCCCCCAGTCTAAGATCTATGCATCTCTGTCTGATACCAAAATTTCGGGATCGTCCCACCCCAAGTTGGAGGGGGCTCGCCATTTTGTATTATGCCACTGCCCAGGACCCTGGGAATCGCTGTAGGAGGGCATGGCTGATTCTCCTGAGAGAGGGAAGCACCCAAGGTGGAGGTGAGAGTTGAGCTCGTGCCAGTTCTCTTCTTTGCCTTAGCCAGTTTCCATCCTGGCACCCTGTAGGGGCCCAGGAGAAAGAAGAACATGTGCCATGTGTGAGTCCATGGTGTCTCTCTCTTCAAGACCCTCTTGATATTCAAAGCCAGTGCTCTGCACTGAGGGGTCTTCTGGTGAGTGTCACCTCCAGCTGTCCTTAAAAATGCACTGGGCTGGCAGCACTAGCTTCAGGACTTAGAGCGGTTTTGATGCCAGTTGCCACACTCCCCAAAACTGATTTTATCACTTGGGAGTGCATTTCCTAAATCTAGACAAGAGGTCACCTTGGATTTGCTCATTTGTATGCACAAACGACAAGGACTGCCCACGTGCCACGTAGAATCGGTGGAAAACTGTGATTTTGCATAAAGGTTTTAGCCAAGATCATTGGACAAGCTGCGGTCAGTTTACTGTCTGGGTCGGGGCTGGATATCTTCAGCCCTGCACCTCCAGACAATGTAGTCCTCATCTAGCAAAGGTTGCATGAACGCTTCTCTGCTGTCAGCTGCCAGGTGACCCTTGGTGGTGGCTCTTGGGAAGGCAGTATCTACCCATCATTGCGCCAACCCTTGGCACCTGGAAATGCTGTCTCCTTATTGTCTTGCCTTTGTAAGACTCCATTGCCTTTGATAGAGCTGCACACCTGTGAATCGCCATTTTAATGTCAACATATATGATTTCTAATTAAAACAGAGCCTTCCCAGTCGACTGAGTAAAGTATTCACGCCTTCAAAAGGGACCAGCAACAGCAGAAGAATCTCTTTTATTGGTCTATGGTGACTGTGGAAACAAAAATAAAAATATCCCTGTGACTGAAGCAGGAAAATTCTTCCCCGGACTTAGAGTCCCGAGCGGTCAATCCCAAGCCTGCAGTCGCTTGGACCTTGAGATCTCTGCAGGGGACATAAGGTGATTTCATAAATCAAACGCACTGCTCATGCATGGTTTCTGCCATTCATCATAGGGATATCTCAACACTTCTTTGGTGGTGGGCACCAGTGTTTATTGTTCCTTCCATCCCTGCCCAGGCATGCTCACCATGCTCACTGCATTAGTGAACATCAGATCCATATCACCCCACCTCGTGAATACAACCTCACAGGTGATGCCTCTACGCAAAACAAGGGTGCTTTGAGCAACTCCTAGGAAACCACTTTGCATCTCTATCACCTCGGATCGATGGAGGAACTAGACGCAGTACAGAGAGGTCGCTTCTATGGATTACTTATATATGCGAGATATAGAGTGCTTCATGCTGAGAAATGAATGTTATTGCACAGCATGCAATAACAGTGTACAGCTAGAAGTACTGTTGTAGAAATGTATGTGGTAGGTAATAATGGGGTAAACCCTTACCTCATCGACCTGGGTCAGTATAGAGTGACAACACCACCAACACATACACGCCGTATCGAAATTTGCAATACACGGCCCCCGTGTATAGTGTTTTTTAGGGAACCATTTTGATCTATCATGGACTAGAAATGTTCTCTGATTGAGATAGAATTGTTTACAGGACACAATTCCTTTTCTTTGTCCCTCATTCTTTTCCAACCACACCCTACCCTACTGAAAACCCCCCCTTCTCCTCTGACAATCACCGAGCACTGTTTTTTGATTAAAAACTGTACATAATTGCCATGTATTGTATGAATATGAAATATAATACGTGTGAAAATACAGGAAATCATTGCCCACAGCTGAATTAAATTCAGTCTAAATGATACTTGACTTGTGTGTGTACCTTTATAATCTAGTAATGAAATCTATATTTGAATATGCTTTGTAATCGACCACCTTTTTTGTAACTCAACGTTGTAGAAATGTAGACACCACAATGTTCTAGGTTGTGCACATACAAAAAATGTATACAAGTGAACAACACCACACACACAATTGTGTGTTAACTTCATGGGCAATTATTTTTCCATTAAACATAAAGCCCTGTATTCTTAACTAGGCCCGGTGGTAGCTGATATTTCTGCAGAATAGCCATTGGAAGGCCACATTAAGTTTTCAGTTCCATGACACCGGTTAGATTGGGTGTTTCCTCAATTTCTGATTTTGGAAACTGGTGGCAACATTTATATTTATGCAGCATACCCTGATGCATAAAGTATATCTCAGAAACTGAAGCCACAAAATGTTGGAAATAAATTAGCCTTCAAATTGCAGAACTAGTCTATACCTCAATATCCTGACTTCTGAACAGAAAACTTTGTGACTACATCTGAAATGTAGTCGATTGAGGTTACCACCACTGAGGACTTTTCGTTCTGTACTTCGGGGTGGTGCCATGGTAATGTTTGTTGGTGCTCCAAGAGTGATTCTTTTTTGTAGGACACATCCAGTGTGTTTTTAGATTGACCCTAGGCAGCACGCATGCGCTGCCTGGGAGACATGCTGTATCTACTGTAGCGGCTAAAGGCACGCCCATCGCGTATGATTGGTTCCTTCCTGTGCCTTTCAAAAGGGTGTTTCTTTTGTGTGGTGAATTGGCTCATTGTCCCGCCTTTTGGTGTGCTTGCCACGCCCAAGGCAATGGCACCTTGTACGTGTGTTTTTTCTCCTGTGTACATTTCTTGTTTTCCAATGACTATTTTCTTTATGTTTACTTTGCTTTGCCTCGGGATGAAGCAACCGCCCATAAGCTGATGCTTAGCTGACAGTACTTTCAATTTTTCCTTTCCTCACAACGCGACCATGCTACGATATACTGTGTCCCCTCATACGAGACCACACTGAGATTGGGTTTGGGACATTAATTTTTTTATTAACTTGCCTCCCAACACAAACACACAACTTAAGATACTGAGCTGCCTCATGTGAGACCACGCTTAGAGCACAGTCGGCCAACAGCACTTTAATTTTTATTACCTTATTTTTATTACCATGGCGCCCACTTCTCGGGCAACCATGCACATAACTTTATGTGCACGGGCACCGTGCTTTATTTTTCACACCGCCCGGTTTTCTCTTGACAAAAGCTGTTAGTCTTGCAAATGCGAAACTTACTCCATTGTAAATGCTTGTATATTCAATGTAGCTTCAAGCATTAATGGCTTCATGAGGAGGGCTGCCATCTAGAGATGTCACCGGTGAACTTTCCACGTAGGTCTTAAGACACTACAACACCCTTCCACCCACACAGCTGCAGGAGTAGCGTGCTATCCGTGTAAGCACGTCAGTGCCTCATGTAGGCGTAGTAAGCGTGTTGCAAATGCTACAAATTTCAAGGCCAAGAAAATGTATTACTCTTTTTTCAAAATATTTCCAACTCTTAATGGATTTCTCCGTTTCAGTATTGCATTTGCATTTCTGGACACATTTTATTTAAATGTGGATTCATTTTTACGTTTTGAGGGAGATCGCAAACTCAGGCCCGATGTCTCTGGTCAAACATTGGGAATTTGAGTCACATTTCTTAAATTTGTGGGCTTATTTATTTCCAGTTTTGAGTTAGGTTTCAGAAATATGCCTTAAATGTCCAAATTGCCAAATATGAATGCATATTGGCATACAATTTTAGAAATATGCAGGGAGTTTTGCTCAAACATTGGGACACAGCTGCCAATTCGAGAAGGCCCACTCAGTGGCGTAGCTGGAGGGGGGAAGGGGCAGGGGTGGGGGTAGTCTACCGCGGGCAGCACTGTTTTTGGGGATGGCGGGGGTGAGCACGTAGTGTCTGTCGACTACCACCAGCCCCCTGAGAACAAGTAGTCTATTGAACCCCAGATCCCCCCCACCCAGAACAAGTCATCCGTCGGCTGCAAACCTCCCCCCCACTCTTACCTGCACCAGGTGGCCAACTTAGGGTCTACCCCGTGTGGCAGTAGGTCTAGCTATGCCACTGGGCCCACTCAGTTTTTTGTCCTTCCAAGTTTGTTTGTTGGTGCTCCAAGAGTGATTCTTTTTTGTAGGACACATCCAGTGTGTTTTTAGGTTGACCCTAGGCAGCACGCATGCGCTGCCTGGGAGACATGCTGTATCTACTGTAGCGGCTAAAGGCACGCCCATCGCGTATGATTGGTTCCTTCCTGTGCCTTTCAAAAGGGTGTTTCTTTTGTGTGGTGAATTGGCTCATTTGTCCCGCCTTTTGGTGTGCTTGCCACGCCCAAGGCAACGGCACCTTGTACGTGTGTTTTTTCTCCTGTGTACATTTCTTGTTTTCCAATGACTATTTTCTTTATGTTTACTTTGCTTTGCCTCAGGATGAAGCAACCGCCCATAAGCTGATGCTTAGCTGACAGTACTTTCAATTTTTCCTTTCCTCACAACGCGACCATGCTACGATATACTGTGTCCCCTCATACGAGACCACACTGAGATTGGGTTCGGGACATTAATTTTTTTATTAACTTGCCTCCCAACACAAACACACAACTTAAGATACTGAGCTGCCTCATGTGAGACCACGCTTAGAGCACAGTCGGCCAACAGCACTTTAATTTTTATTACCTTATTTTTATTACCATGGCGCCCACTTCTCGGGCAACCATGCACAAAAAATGTATGTGCACGGGCACCGTGCTTTATTTTTCACACCGCCCGGTTTTCTCTTGACAAAAGCTGTTAGTCTTGCAAATGCGAAACTTACTCCATTGTAAATGCTTGTATATTCAATGTAGCTTCAAGCATTAATGGCTTCATGAGGAGGGCTGCCATCTAGAGATGTCACCGGTGAACTTTCCACGTATGTCTTAAGACACTACAACACCCTTCCACCCACACAGCTGCAGGAGTAGCGTGCTATCCGTGTAAGCACGTCAGTGCCTCATGTAGGCGTAGTAAGCGTGTTGCAAATGCTACAAATTTCAAGGCCAAGAAAATTTATTACTCTTTTTTCAAAATATTTCCAACTCTTAATGGATTTCTCCGTTTCAGTATTGCATTTGCATTTCTGGACACATTTTATTTAAATGTGGATTCTTTTTTACGTTTTGAGGGAGATCGCAAACTCAGGCACGATGTCTCTGGTCAAACATTGGGAATTTGAGTCACATTTCTTAAATTTGTGGGCTTATTTATTTCCAGTTTTGAGTTAGGTTTCAGAAATATGCCTTAAATGTCCAAATTGCCAAATATGAATGCATATTGGCATACAATTTTAGAAATATGCAGGGAGTTTTGCTCAATCATTGGGACACAGCTGCCAATTCGAGAAGGCCCACTCAGTGGCGTAGCTGGAGGGGGGAAGGGGCAGGGGTGGGGGTAGTCTACCGCGGGCAGCACTGTTTTTGGGGATGGCGGGGGTGAGCACGTAGTGTCTGTCGACTACCACCAGCCCCCTGAGAACAAGTAGTCTATTGAACCCCAGATCCCCCCCACCCAGAACAAGTCATCCGTCGGCTGCAAACCTCCCCCCCACTCTTACCTGCACCAGGTGGCCAACTTAGGGTCTACCCCGTGTGGCAGTAGGTCTAGCTATGCCACTGGGCCCACTCAGTTTTTTGTCCTTCCAAGTTCGAAACACTGAGTACCATTGAGAGGGACAAGAGCGAGCATCTCTAGCAGAAGCAGCAACTTACAAATTCATACATTGTTTAAAGGTTTTAATTATAACAATTTTAATGAGCCGTGTGATTGTTAACTATTGAGAAAGGTCACAAAGAGGTCAATCAGTGATAGCCAGCACTAGCAGCATCAGCCCTTGGCTTGCACTTTGTTACCCCCGGCCCTGCCCTTGTGTCAGGGGCAGCGCTTTAAATGGGCAGGTACTGTACGGTACTGAGTACTTGCACTTCTTTAATTATAACGGGAGAGTACCTTTACTTGATATCACTGTTACATTGTATTTACTGACATTTAATGGGAGAGTACCGGCACTTCTCAGGACTAAATATCTTTTCTAAATAGGGAGTACCTGCACTTCAGGAAATGTTGAGCATTCAATCCATAAAAAATGAGGAGGCTTCTTGAGGTACTATGAAGAAGCTTTATTCAGCATAATAACTTTCACCACTGGAATGCATCCTTCTTCATTGAAGTACTAGTTGCCAATGGCATTTATAGGCAATTCGTTGTTCAATAAGGAGGTGGAATGCACGAGAATGCAATATCAAATGAAGTGAAAGTGTCAATGTTTAAGATAATAGAACGAAAGGTTCACATTCAAATCAGGCATACGAAAGTCTGGATACCCAAACGATAAATTACATGCACAGGTAATCAATGGCCTCGATAAAAAACAAAAGTTGCAATGGTGTCGTCAAGACCAGTCTAAATCCAGAAATCAATGAGCGAAAAGTGATCACATGGTTTATGTAAAAAAGGTTTTAGAATTAAATGCGGCCAAAAGGTGAGTAAAGAAAGAACGGTAAGGTTACCGTAGGAAGAGAAAAAAAGGGGGGTGGGCGGGTGGGAGCATACTGGCGCAGCAGCAAAAGTTTAGGCAAAAGAAATACCTGTAAGCACAAATTGGGTAACGGTCCGTAAAGCCGGTGATATTTCCAACCCGGCGTCTGGGTTGAAAGAATCAGCGATAGTGAGTCACTGTTGACTCAGAGACGGGCGGGTACATCCATCTCAAACCAGCTAATGCCTAGCAAAATAAAGTCAAAAAAAGGGCATGAGATTCCAGCCTAGCCCTGCATAAGAGTCGAACAGGGGGGCGTAGTCAAGTACTGTTATCTGGGGGGACTCTTACCTGGGTGTGATTGACTATTTAGACTACTCCCCCCCTGTTTGACTCTTACGCAGGGCTAGTCTGGAATCTCATGCCCTCGTTTTGACTTTATTTTGCTAGGCATTAGCTGGTTTGAGACATTTTAAATACTAGTAAATTTGTATGTTTAATGCGATTTTAAATCACTTACTCACACCAACCTTCAGGGACGCTCTGTGCTCGATTACTCGCCTGCACGCCTCGGTCCGACTCGGTGATTAACACCGTTGTGCGGAGGGCGGACAGGCAGAGCCAGAGACACTTCCGCCTCACGAGCGGTTAGCGCTCTAGCTTCCACAACAGCAAGGGCTATAAAACCCTCCTCTACACCGAGCGTGCAGCGGTTGCGCGCAGGGGTGTGCCTAAGAAGTCGCCTAAGAGGAGCCAAAGTGTAGCCCGTCTGCGCCCGTCCGCGACAGTACGGGGCTAGGGGCTATGCCCCCTCCATGCGGTATCTCTGGCTCAACTACCATCCCTCGGGTAAGCTACATGTCAAGAGAACTATTAAGCTTATGGACCCCCGTTCAGTTGGGATGTTCAGGGGAGGTGGGAGATCCCCCAGTAGGCCCTTTCTCATGCCGATGTTGCCACTTTCAGGCTAATGCCAAGGAGAAAGATTATGGACAATGCCATTCTATCACAGGGAAGACAGGGCCTGATCTGAGATTGGGTTACAGGAATATATTGTGTAACATAAGATCACTGCCCAAACATCATGCCGAAGTCTGGGACCTTATCTCATCAATACAACCGGACTTATGTTTTCTAACCGAAACATGGTTAAAGCCCCATACTGTCCCAGCTATCACCTTAGGGATCCCACAGGGCTACCATATAGTTAGGTTAGATCGCCCAGTTAAAATGGGTGGAGGCATAGCAATTGTGTATAGGAATGAGTTACGACTATCCATTTTAGAGGAACGTAGTACTCCAGAGTTGGAAATACTAATTTTTAAGATCGAAACATCTTGCAGAGTGAGTCGTAAAGGGGCATTAGTTTATCGCCCCCCGGGCTCATGTGCCAACTTCTCCACTACATTGCTGGAAGCGCTGGCCAGCCATGTTAATCCGGGAAGTAATTTTTTACTCCTTGGAGATTTTAATGTTCATAGCGAAATAATAGATTGTGGCGAGGCGCAGTCCTTCCTGACTGATTTGGCACTACTGGGTCTTACACAGATCAATAGTGGACCAACGCATCTGGCAGGACATACCCTGGACCTTATTTTTTCGACTACACCGAATGACATTAGATGCTCTCCTCCCATACAAGTGAGCTGGACAGATCACTATATTATGGAATTCCGCACACCCAGGCCAGAGAAATTCTTAAAACAAATAATGACACTACCTAGCAGATGGAGACAATGGCATAAGGTCACTCCGGACGTCTTTCGGGAAAGGTTTGTTGAGCCCCCTGTCTGCTCTACGGACGGAGTGGACAGTGCCCTAGCTAAATTTGATCAAGCCATGCAGCGAGCATTGGATGCAATTGCTCCTATTAAAACCTTTAAATCACGCCCTGCTCAGAAGCAGGAAGTGTGGTTTTCGGAGCATCTACGCTCCTTAAAACAGGCAGCCAGGAAATTGGAAAAAGTATGGAGAACATCCCATAGAGAGGATGACAGGAATCTTTATTTGTCGGCCCTTTCTATTTACCATAAAGCCATTCGACTGGCACGCAGGGCTCATATTGCGTCCCTCCTGTCATCCGCAGGAAATGCCCCTAGGGTGCTGTACCAAATTGTGCAGTCTTTTGTCAAGCCAGCAGCTTGTGAAAGTCCAGAGCTGACGTCACAGCAATTATGTGAAGAAGTAGCACAGTTTTTCACTAGTAAGATTGACAAGTTTTATGATAACATCATCGATGCTAATCTATCGGCCACAGGAGGTGTGGTAATGCCACAGGCTCCAACAATTCTCCCTTCATGCTCTCTTAGCACATTCCCTTCTATCTCTTTAGATGAGGTAGAGGCATATATTAAACAAATTAAGAGTGGAAGCCCATTGGACACTATTTCAGCAAGAATAATGCCAATTGTTGGGAATATATTGGGCCCAGGCATTCAGAGAATAGTGAACCTTTCATTGGCAAGTGGGCAGGTGCCTAGAGAATGGAAAAGAGCACCGGTTAGACCGATCAGGAAAAATTCTATTATTCCATGGACTGATCAGTATAATCTATGACCGATATCTCTACTTTTTTTTGTGGGAAAACTAGCTGAAAAGTATGCGAATAGGTACTTATCCAATTTTCTGGAGCAGACCAACTGCTTGGATCACTCCCAGTTTGGCTTTAGGCCCAAACATGGTACGGAGACTGCGTTACTATCAATAACAGATGCTCTCCATAGATATCAAGATAGAGGCTTTTCCGTTGTTCTGGTGCTGCTAGATCTGTCAGCAGCGTTCGATACTGTTTCTCACAGTATTTTACTTGAACGATCTGCTGACATTGGGCTAAAGAACACGGCTTTAGCTTGGCTAAAAAGCTTTCTATCTAACCGGACACAAACGGTTAGCATGGGCGCATTTCGTTCTGCTGAAATGGAGATTACCAAGGGGGTGCCACAGGGCTCTTGTTTGAGCCCGACTCTTTTTAACATCTATGTGGCCCCCCTGGCAAATATCCTGAGAGAGTTTGGTTTCATCCCCGTATCTTACGCGGATGATACCCAGCTACTGTATCCTTTTAGACATCTCACGGACGAAGTGAAGGTTTCCTTTTCCAATGGCATGAAGGCAGTAGCCAAATGGATGTCATCAAACTGCCTTTAATGCAATGTAGGGAAGACAGAGGTCCTGCTTTTTGGAGAAGCAAAGATTCCGTGGACCCCAGATTGGTGGCCGCATGATCTCGGGCCAGTACCTGAACCCAAACTGGTTGTGAAAAACTTGGGGGTACGCCTGGATCGAGATCTTTCTCTGAAGCCGCATGCCAATGTAGTGGTAGGCACCTGCTTTCATGTGATCGGTCTTCTTCGAAAAGTCTTCCCCTTGCTGCCAGATGTCACCAGGAAAACCTTGGTGCAGGCTCTGATTCTTAGTCGTTTAGACTATTGCAATGGGCTCTTGCTGTCAGCCAACGAGGGGGTTAAAGTCAAACTCCAAGTTGTGCAGAACATAGCAGCAAGGCTGGTTTTAAATGCCCCTCCAAGAGCGCCATCCAAACCACTCTTGGATAAGTTACATTGGCTTCCTGTTCGGAAAAGGGTGATATTTAAGACCAGCTGCCTTATTCATAAGAGTCTGAATGGATTAGGGCCAACACACTGGACAGACAAATTTGTACCTTACACTTCGCTGCGATCTCTCAGGTCTAGTAACCAGCTGCTCTTAACAGTGCCAGTTGCCAAGAAAGTAAGACAGGGTGGCAGGGCTTTGTCCTTAGTCGGTCCCACCCTGTGGAATGGATTACCCCTGCCACTTAGGAAATGTACAGAACATTTGAGTTTCAGGAAACAACTTAAGACCTTTTTGTTTCAGTCATAAATCATTTCCTTCTGGACTTGCTGACAGCGCTCTCTAGGTCACAGGCGCAGAGATACTCCTTCGGGAGTTGATTCGAGCGCGTTATAAACCTACAAATAAAATGTACCCGCCCGTCTCTGAGTCCACAGTGACTCACTATCACTGATACTTTCAACCCAGACCCCAGACGCCGGGTCGGAAATATCACCGGCTAAACGGACCGTTACCCCATTTGTGCTTACAGGTATTTCTTTCACCTAAACTTTTGCTGCTGCGTCAGTATGCTACCACCCGCCCACCCCCCTTTTTTTCTATTTCTACGGTACCCTTACCGTTCTTTCTTTACTCACCTCGTGGCGTAATTAATTCTAAAACCTTTTTTACATAAACCATGTGATCACTTTTCGCTCATTGATTTCTGGATTTAGACTGGTCTTAAAGACACCATTGCAACTTTTGTTTTTCATCGAGGCCATTGATTACCTGTGCATGTAATTTATCGTTTGGGTATCTAGACTTTCTTAAGCCTGACTTGAATGTGAACCTTTCATTCTATTATCTTAAACATTAAAACTTTCTGCATGTCATGTAAGTTATATGACCTGATAATATCTGTCTATGACTGCCCCTGGACCTTTTTAACACTGTTCTTTCACTAAGTAGTAATGTTTTGCTTTTTGTGCGTCATCCGGGTTTTTACCCTTCTCCATGAATGAAATGTTGATTGAATTTCTCTGTCTAACTAGCCAATCTGCTTGTTCTTTTGAATGGAACGTCTTTTTGATTTTTTCATTTATGTTGCCGGCATAACCGATGAGACTTATTTTCCAGACTGTATGGTTGTCTTTTCTTCTAAACCTATATAATTCTTACTTTTGATACTGTTACCTACCAGTCCAATTCTCACCATCTCACGCGTCACGTTATCCTCTTTTTTGAGTACCGACTAGATTATTGGTATTGGTTGTTTTTTTATTTCTTGTGTTTCTTCTCAGTATTCACGGAACCATATTTTTATATTTCCTCACCTGGTTTCTACCTATCTCATGTGTGATGTCACTACCTAACATGTGAGATTATTTTTTTTTTCTCGCTTTCACATCCATAAGGGTTTTCACTCACGTATGGTGATCGTCTGCGCTATGCACCATTTCACAGACAATACGCCATGTACATATTTTTCCATACTGTACTGTGTTTTTCATCTCACCCCCAGCCCTGAAGAGTCATGGGCTCCTTGCCGGCTTGACGAAACACGTGTCAACTGGTCATTTGCTTTTGAAGTTACCTTTCAACAAAGGAAGGTCAAATACAATCCTTTGAGGAACAAAAATACTTTCTATCGTGTCCACTTTGTTTCATTTACTACCTATTGTGTTCTTTTGATTAAGCATGATACATGTATACACCTCGCTTAACGTAAGCACGGGATTCTTGTCATAATTACCGAGTGGGCCCTGGCCACTCTCTGCAGAGGTTTAGGGGTCTCCTCTGAACTTGCTGTACCGTCTTCATTACTGTTGTTTTTTACCTAAAACACACCGCTGCCAGTTAAGGCGCCACACTTCCTGTACACGTCAAAACCCTCCACAGAACCCGCATTGATTCTCTTCAGTCAGAGCCAGGCCCGGAAAAGATGGGGGTGGGAGCCACACGGAGGCATGGCACACCCTCTGAGAAGGGACGAGGCAGCACAGAGCTGACAGGTGCAGGAGAAGGTTTACAGCTCCAGAAACAGGATCTGCTGGGATGCATTGGAAGGTAAACAAGCATTTGCAATGTATGGTTTTGCAATATATGCATTTGCATATATGCAAGTCATATATGGTTTGGTTTGGAATTGTTAGTAGTTGAATTGTGTTGTGTGGACTGGATCTGTGAAGTGAAATAATGTGGCCTGGCGTGCAGTGTAATTATGTGGATAGTAATTGTGTGATATTGAGTGTACTGGAATTATGTGGAGTGGGATTGTGTGTCATGGAGTGGGATTGTGTGTCTTGGAGGGAGATTATCTGGAATGGTATTTTGTGTTGTGGATGGTATGTAGTGGAGTTTACTTATGTGGTGTGCTTTTAAATATTGTAGTATGATGTGGAATTTTGTGGTGTAGATTTGATGTATGTGGTGTGTTGTTGGTTTGAATTATGTAGTTTTTTGTTGAATCATGTGGTGTGGAATGTAAATGTGTAGAGATGAATTTGTGTGACATCGAAGTGTGTGCTATTGAGTGAAAATTGTGTTTAGTGGTATTATGAGGCATGGTGTGAAGTTTAGTTATGTGTAATGTTGCTACGTGGCGTAGACTGGATTTATGTGGAGTGTATTTATGCAATGTGGAGTAGAGCATACTTATGTGGAGGTAAAATATGTGGTGCTGGGTGGTATTATATGGAGTGTAATTATATTGTGTGATGAATTGTTTGGGGATGAATTGTGGAATTGTGTGACGTGTGGAATTATGTGGCATGGTGTGGTGTATAATTGTGCGGAGTGGAATTATGCAACATGTTGCAGAGTTGTATTTTGTTGAGGGTAATTATGTGTTTTGGGAGTTGAGTGTAAATATGTTGTGTGAAGTATAATTATATTGGTTGAAGTGGAATTATGTGTAGTTGAATTGTGTTGTGTGGAGTGTAATTATGTGGTTTGGAGTGGTATTAAGTTGTGTGGAATGTTATTATGTGATGTGGAATTATGTGGTATGGAGTGAAGTGGAAATATGTGTTTTATCATTTTTAGGATTGTAATTATGTGGTATGGAATGTTGTAGGGTTAAATTATTTATAGTTGAATTGTGTGGCATGGAAATATGAGATGTTCAAATGTGCTGTGTGTGGTAGAATTAATATAGCTGTCAGGCTTTCAGATTGCTATGTTTTACATTTTCATAATTTCTGTGTAATTATGAGTGACATTTCAACAACTATGTCATGGGGTATAAAGTGGACGTTTGTCTATTTTGCTTTGTAAAAGTTATATGGGCTGTTTCTTTACCTTCTGGTACATTTCTGAACAATTTTTTAAGGTAAATTGTATTGTTGCATTGTTTGCGCATGCAGGGAAGAACGAGAGTCTGGCAGACATGCAAAAAATCATCCTAAGACTCAGTAAGTCAAAGTCAAAGTCAAAATATAGCTTTATTCGATTTTTGACGTAGGAAAATCATAAAAGCACAATTTAGTACAGTGTAATCAATTAATTCAATATAAAATATATCAGTATATATTACAAGACATAAAGAAAGATTATCATAAAATCAGTTCATAGATGCTCTACACCTCACTGCATATTTCAAGAATCTGGCAGCAATAGTAATCGTAAGTTCGTCTTCCAGCATGTATAATTTAAGTAGAGCTGGTCTGCATTGTCTTAGACCCCATAACTTCATGAGTGGGAGTAGGTGTTTCTTTCTTCCCCAGTCATAAAATTTGCAGAACATGACAAGATGAATATTAGATTGTTTAGAAACATCATCACACGGACAAACCGCCAAGTCCGTGGACCAGTCATTTATGCTGGGGAAGGATAGCAGACGATAAAGACAGTCCGTCCTCATCCTGGTTAACAGCATTCTCGTATAGACCGAAAGGGACTGTGTAAGGTAAAAAGGGATGCCAGCGTCATGTAATAGGAGGTAATGATGGGCAATTGTTGGTTTGTTTCCTTCTAGATAGGAACGCCTGTCCTCCAGCAGGCCTAAACAGCGAGCCTTAAGATCCTTTTTCGAGATTTGTGAACATAGTGTAGGATTGTCATATAGTTCACCTAGGCCCAAAGAAATCAAAAATTTCTTGACGTAGAAAAGCCAGGGTATTTTCTTTGAGTCAGTTAGGGCCATGCAATCCTTAATCACATCACGATTAAAAGCAGTTTTTTCTGAAAACCATATTTTATGCCATAGCAGAATCGGAGTGGACTTGATTATGTCAGAGATGAAGACCCTAGCAAGCTCGTTATGGCAAACTGTGGTAGAGGTAGAACGTGGAACTGCCAGCAGATATCTCAAAAATGCGTTCTCACTAGTTTGTATCTCCCGGCAATCCGCCATGCCCCAGATGCCGGCACCATATATTGCTGTGGAGACGCATTTTGCTGCATAGATGGTAAGCAGAATTTCAACCGGTTTTCCGCCTAGTTTTGTGGCAAACTTCTTTAGGGCTCCAATTTGTCTGGAAAAAGCCAGATTACGAGTGTGAACGGCTGCGTTCCATGACCCTTTGTTGTTAAAAAGAACACCTAGATAACTAAACGTTTTCGTTACATTTATCTTTGTTGAGTTTAAAAAGGTGTTACATGGAGTGTTCTTTTTATTACTACAACACATAGTAAAAGTTTTGCTCACATTGATCTTAAGGCCTCTTGAGCACATGAATATGGAGAAGGCTGACAGTGCTTTTTGTAAACCTAGCTGTGTTCTGGACATAATAACGGCGTCGTCCGCATATAGAAGAATTGGGACTGCATGGCCATTTATTTTAGGATAATCAACGTCTAATTTGGCCAGGCTGTCTGCGACACTGTTTATATAAATGTTGAAAAGAAACGGGGCAAGGATACAGCCCTGCCTGACCCCTTTTTTGATGGGGAATTTTTGTGTACAAGAACCATCCTTTCCATAACGAACCTTGGCCCCAGCTCCACGGTATAGTTCCTGGATAAAAACAAGAACATTTGGATCGACTCCCAAATCTGAAAGTGTAGCCCAAAGTATGGTGTGGTTGAGACAGTCAAAAGCGGAGCTTAAATCTACAAAAGTCATAAATAAATTACTTCTCTTAGCCATTAGGTATTTATCCGTAATCAAGGCTAGGTTGAGACATTGCTCCACTGTCCCAAGGCCGGAAACGAAACCATATTGGAACTTGGAAAGAACATCATTATCCAGGGCCCATGCTTGTAGTTGGTTTAGCAAGACTCTCCCGGCCACCTTCATCATAGAGTCCAGAAGGGAAATCGGTCTGTAGCACTTTGGGTCCATTCTTTCTCCCTTTTTAAAGATAGGTATTATTATGGCTTCTTGCCATGTTGCAGGAAACCCTTCGAGAGCATAGGAATTGAGTACATTTGTAACTATTGGCACCCAAAGATGAATATTGTCTTTAAAAATATCGATGGGAATTCCATCAGGACCTGGTGCTTTAGCATTGGAGCTTTCGAGTATTGCCAATTCCACCTCTTTGAAATTAAAGTGAGTCAAAAGGGGAAAAGACTCTAACTGGGTTGTGAACGAGTCATTATCCTCTACTAACAGAACCTCATGGTTCGGTGGTTCGATCTGCTCATCCAGTTTATAGAGCTGGGTAAAATGATTTATCCAGACTTCTTCGGTGATGGCAATTTCTACGAGGTCTGATGTCCTGTCCCTAAAGAAGGGGGCATTTACCTCTCTCCAGAAGGCCGTATTGTCCCTTAGGGTACTTGCTTTGATTAATGCCTCCCATGCAGCGTCTTTTATTTCCCTTTTCCTGTTTTTGATTGCCTGTTTGTAAGCGGAGCGTGCAGATCTTATCTCAGATGGATTTTTTTTTTTCTTCAATGTGTCCTTAAGGATATTGTGTGTTTTTGAGCATTCAGAATTGAACCAGCCTGTGCTCTTGGTCGCAGTACGTTCTTTTTGTTTCCTAGTTAGATTTTTCCTGATTTGTACTGCGATTTTTTCAAAGGCAGATTTAATTGCTTGTGAATTAGGAGGATGTTCAAGGCATGTCTGAAAGAGGGCAGGGTCAGACGATATCAGTTTTTCCAAGAAATTCGTCGTATCAACTTTAGACCATTTTATGGTATAACCGTTTGTAGATGACAGGGATATGGAATGAGAGTAGATATTTTCTAGTGTACCCCCAGATTGAACCCTACTTGAGGAGGAGAATATGTTTGCGCTAATCGGATAGTGATCGCTCAAGACTATATCTTCTCTCCTAGTTTCTAGAGCATCGCCATGAAAACTGTTGGACATCAGAATGAAGTCAATTGTCGTGAGTGACCCCCTTCCATGAAATGTAGGTAGGAATTCGGTCGTGGGAACAGTTAGGTCGTTGAAGAAGCCCAGATCCCATTCATGTAATAGATCATTCAGTCTGTTCCCGACAGATGTGTGCTCAAAATGGGTGACGTGTTCGCCATTTAGGGCTCTTACGTCGCAGACCCTTGTTCCGCTAAATGGACATAGGTGGCAGTTGAAATCACCTAGGATAACAATACGGCTATCAGATCTGTCCCCTCCCGCACCCTTCTTCAAAAGCTTGGCCAGGTGATCTATCAGTTCAGGTTGATCGTTCCTCGATGCGTTGTTATATAAATTAATTATGAGGGAGCTAACAACCTCTTTCCCTGTCATTCGGAAAGCCTGTAAAGAGAGACCGGTTTTATGGTTATTGATATTATGTAGTGGCAAGTCCACCCTCTCTAACAGGATGTTAGCCCTATTTGAGGCATACAAGCAGAGGCCACCCGAACATCTACCTTTGTTTGACTGAATGGCTGGGGTAAAATTTGTACTGAAACCATCTAGATTAGTGGGGGTCAGATCCCAGCATTCCTGCAATGCTATTATATGGAAAGTGTTTATGAAGTCCAGGAAGATTGGGTCATTTGCTTTTTTTGATAAGCCAGCAATGTTCCAGGTTAAAAAAGACATGTTTTGGTTAGTAACTAAACTGTTAGGTGGAGAATTAGTCTGTATTGGTCCAGGAACTGGGTTCAGAGGGAGAGCTGAAGTTCCTTCAGATGGTGCATATGTACACCATGATGTAGACATGTCGGAGGAGGCCAGAGAAATAGCTTCTACATTATTTCCGTTACCTTGTGTTCGAGACACCCCTGGGATTTGGGGTGATAAGAGGTTTGTTAATTCATACTTAGGAGAAGTTTGATTGTTTAGTGGTCAGTCCACCATTTCTAGAGCTGAAAAGCGGTTACTGGTAGAAGCCCCTCTCCACCCCTCTGTGTAATGTTGCTCTCTCCTGGGATTCCATGGGTAGGGTTCCCATTCCCGTCCCCTACTACGTGTCTCTGTTTGGGACCATCCCCACCCAGGTGATTGATTCCAAAAAGGGGGGGGGATCTTGTTCATAGGAGAACCTTGGGGGGTAAAAGAAGGACAGACGGTTAGCATCTATCCCTCCCTTTTTCTCCAGGGATGTCCAAGAGCAAATATGCCTTACCGTACCTGGGTCATCAAAATTTATGATGACACAGTCCCCCTGTGTTCTTTTTCTTGTTTCCCCAATCCAAGAGACCCTGCGTACCATGGAAAGTCTACTATTACAGTTTGGGGGAAGAGGTCTATTAATGGTAAGCCATTGCTTTACTTTATTCGTTAAGGACCAATTAGATTCTCTCGTATTTTCCCCTAGTTCCGGGACCCCTGTAAGAATCACAGTGTAGGGACTTGCCTCCGGGGGAAGATGTATGGGCCTCTTTGGTCTTGCTGGTTTTTTGGTAGAGTCGCCCCCCTGTTGCGTAACTGGGGTCTTGGGAGGGAAAAACTTAGTTTTGGTTTTATTTTGATCACTGGGTGCTCCAGTCGTCCCCTGTACTTGTTGTGTGATACCCTTAGCCTCTTTTACATTGATTTGAGGGTTGGTAGGAATCGTGGGTGTTATAGATGTTGGTAACGAGGCTGGAGGTTTGTGTATGCTAGGTACCTTGTTCGTATTCACCTTAGAAGGGGCTATTGTGTTTAACGTAACAGTGCTATTAGGGTGATTTGGGTGGCTTGTTTGATTGATAAGCTTGGCAATTTGTTTCTCAATGTTGATTAAGGATCGTTCAATAGGGAGTAAATGAATCTTTAATAGATCCTTAATAGTGGTCAATAGTTGCCCATTTAAGTCAGAATTATTTGTATTGCTGGAATTATTAATAATACTAGAAGCAGCCCCCCTATCCTCAGTATCCATGGGTGCATCTACTATAAGGAGATCATCTATATCCACTACTGAGGTAATTAAATGGTTGTTATCTAGAGATGTAGGGGGAGATTTTCTGGGTTTAGTTTGTTGTACAAAGCAGTGTTGTTTGGGTTTTGCTAATAGCCTAGCCCCATTTTGTTTAGGGATAGCACCCTCCCTAATCCCCTGTTCCATTGTATTCGAGAGGTCTGCTGGGGTTTGCGGGACCTGTTGGGTGGGACTAATGACCATAACCGGTGATTTCTCCAAATCTTCCGTATTATCTGCATCCAATGAAAGGTGAGTAACAGAAAGGTCAACATTTGTTGGGATGGAATGCATGTCGACGCGGGCTTCAAGTAATAGCGGAGCAATAGCAACCGTGTGCATAGGGGTTGTGGCTTGAGCCAGAGGGCCCATTGATGATCTTCGTGCAGCCGCAAGGTCTTGCGAGACACGTCTTTCTAGCAGAACAATCCCCTGGTTAATAGCTTCATTAGCTTTTGTAATGAATTGATCAATTGGTCCCGTGATCTGACCCAGCCCCTGGGCCGTTTTACTTCTACTCCCCCTCGTTGACAAGGTGTGGCCAGGTACAACTGTTAAAAATACAGACTATTAATTATCCGATGGAAACAGCTAAAATACGAAGGGTGTAAGGAAGTAAAAGTAAGAGAATGGGCCCAGACCAGTCTTGCTCAGTCTTGAACGGGCTTAAACGGGCCCGCCCTTTGCCCGGGCACCTTGATAGGGGCGGGCACTGGGAGGGGGCGCGGCTCACGCGGGAAGAGGAAACAGCTGGTGGTATTGAACGCTGTACCTCGCAGTCCCGGGGCCGCGCCTCTCGCCTCCTCTGCGGCCTCGTAGATGATTTTCTCCTCCCTCCGTGGCACAAAGAGCTTGGAAACTGATAAGCTACTCCTGTAGCGCTGGGCAGAGTAAAACGCTGAAAGAACCTCAGGACGAGCGGCACCCGCGAAGCGGGGGCCGCGAGAGGTTATGAGCACCTTGATAGGGGCGGGCACTGGGAGGGGGCGCGGCTCACGCGGGAAGAGGAAACAGCTGGTGGTATTGAACGCTGTACCTCGCAGTCCCGGGGCCGCGCCTCTCGCCTCCTCTGCGGCCTCGTAGATGATTTTCTCCTCCCTCCGTGGCACAAAGAGCTTGGAAACTGATAAGCTACTCCTGTAGCGCTGGGCAGTGTAAAACGCTGAAAGAACCTCAGGACGAGCGGCTCCCGCGAAGCGGGGGCCGCGACTGGTTATGAGCACCTTGATAGGGGCGGGCACTGGGAGGGGGCGCGGCTCACGCGGGAAGAGGAAACAGCTGGTGGTATTGAACGCTATACCTCGCAGTCCCGGGGCCGCGCCTCTCGCCTCCTCTGCGGCCTCGTAGATGATTTTCTCCTCCCTCCGTGGCACAAAGAGCTTGGAAACTGATAAGCTACTCCTGTGGCGCTGGGCAGAGTAAAACGCTGAAAGAACCTCAGGACGAGCGGCTCCCGCGAAGCGGGGGCCGCGAGAGGTTATGAGCACCTTGATAGGGGCGGGCACTGGGAGGGGGCGCGGCTCACGCGGGAAGAGGAAACAGCTGGTGGTATTGAACGCTGTACCTCGCAGTCCCGGGGCCGCGCCTCTCGCCTCCTCTGCGGCCTCGTAGATGATTTTCTCCTCCCTCCGTGGCACAAAGAGCTTGGAAACTGATAAGCTACTCCTGTAGCGCTGGGCAGAGTAAAACGCTGAAAGAACCTCAGGACGAGCGGACGAGCGGACGAGACTCAGTATTAACTTCCATACTTCTAAGCCATAATTCCAATCCTACAATGAGTTACCTGTTTGCTTTAAAACCAGTTAGTAAAATAAGGAAGTGCTTTGCAAGCCTGTATAAGTAGCAAAGGTTTAGCAAAGGTTTTAAAGGGACTTGTTTTCGTGCAAGGTATTGCTTTTCCCAGTTCACGGAAGGGATAAAAAACATATCCAGCTAATAATAGGGTTGACAGGATGGTGCGATAGCAGAATATTGATAGGTGTGGATCTGGTGAGGATGGCTGGCAGCAAGTGCTTGGTACTCTATTTGCATAAGAAAATACTATATTTTTTTTGTTATCCTCCATTAGTTATTAGTAAGGAAGGGGGAAGAGAAGCATTCACCGACAGCATTCGGTTAGTCTTGGGGAGACAAAGAATGCTATGGTCTGTGTTAGATGCCGCCCAGAAGTCATATGTCTATGTATCAGTAGCTGCCATTGAAAGGAAGTGTAAAAGCACTTTAGATGCTGCCGGTATTGATGGTTACTGTGAGGCTGCAGACTTCGCTGGACTGACAGTGGGTGGGGAAATGCTACGTTGTCACTGTAGGTTTAATTACATGATTCACGCATTCTCTTTGGTGTTTGTCCTTGGGGTACTTGCTGACTGGTGCTACACATGGGATCAGGTTTGCCTTTGACAGGAGATATGGTTTAGTGGGGTACATAGTGTAAATTAATGTTGGTGAGAGCCAACAAAAATCGGACCCTTTGTACATTTAATATTATTGTGTGCATCATGCAGAGGATGAAAAGTAGCAGGAACGGCTTTGATGCCGTAGAGGCTAGCAGGATGCAGTGTTTTGGGGGGGTCAGTTGAAGAGATTGTTTAACATGATTTAAACTGCCACAGTGGCATTGGGGAGGGCAGCAGCTGAAAGGCTCTGTCTTTACTGGTAGGTAGTGGTTAGATGTGGACCGGCCATCAGTCTTTCTGTCGGTGGTGGACAGGGAACAGTGGGCGGCGGTCACGGGTTCACAGTGCCATCCAAGTGGTGGTTTTATAGGCGGGCTGAAAAGCATAACTGCGGGTTTCGTAGGGTTGAGAGTAGAGTTGATGGACGCGTTAGTAGCAGGCACGAAGGCAGTGGTTTGTGTTTGAAGGTCGTCAACTGAGTGGGCTTTGCTTGGAGGTGGGTCATCAAGTAGGAGGATATGTTTGGTGGGCCGCCTGGAGGCAGTGTTATGTAACTTTGCTGGAGGGCACAGCAGCAGTATTTACTGATGTATGTAAATCGCCCGATGAAAGGGCGGTTGTGACCATTGGAAGAGCCAGAAACCATTTTTTATAGCTGTGGTGGGCCCTGCAGTATGGCAGCTTGCTGGCCTGAGAGCTCTTAACTAACGCTGAGAATGGGGGGCCCCCCTCCATGTACTTTGCAGGGGGGGCACTCAAGTTTTGTTATGCCACTGAACAGGGGCACACATGCAAGAACAAGATCAGGCTCATGCACAACCAGTATCAAGTCATTACACCTCAATATTTCCGTAGCACTGGTCAGGAAAATTAAGGCAACAGCAAGTGCACAAAATAAAAAAAGGATTGCAAAGATGTCTGTTTCAAATCTGTGTTTCCAATGGTTATCTCTATTCTAGCCCTTCTGAAGCTAGAAGGGAGTTAATACTAGTACAGTGGTTCAACTCCATAATGGCTTTTTCGTGGAGGACAACTGGTGCATGATATCACTTCCGCTATTATCGCCATTTTCGTCAGTCTATGACCACTAAAGCTCACTGCATTTGAAAGAGCATTTAGCTTTCAGTAATTAGATCTGAAGTATATCTAATGTTCCTTCCTGAGGCAATGCACCGGGGCCCAGAGATGAGAGGGGACCCTGTCTCGCCTGCACGAGCTGATGTTATTTCATGAGTTGCTTGTTCCCAGGATGCATGGGGTAGAGGGGTCCCAAGGCTGGGGCAAGATAAAGGACCAACACAACACTGGTGAATAAATGTTGGAAGGCCCCGTCAAGCTCTGCTGATGCACCTCACTCATCGGGATGCAACACTGCACTCTATGCCACTGAACTTTATGCCACTCTACTCTGCACCACTGCACTCTTCTCTGCACAACTCTACGCTACACCACTCTACTGCACTCTATGTCAATACACTCTACGCCCATCTACTCTGCATTGCTACACTCTACGCCACTTCACTCTACGCCAATCATGTGAAAGTCACTCTAATCCACTTTGCACCACTGCACTCTATGGCACGTTACTCTATGCCACTTCACCCTACTTCGAAACAGTCTACTGTGTGCCACTGCACTTTACACCACTCTATTCCACTCTGAGCTATTCCAATCTACACCTCTCCAGTCTACGCCACTGTAATCTATCCTGCGCCACTCTACTCTACTCTTCACCATTCTACACTACATCACTGCACTGTACACAATTGCACTCTACAGTAATGAACTGTACACCAATGTACTCTACTGTACAATACACTACTCTGTTCCACTGAACTCTATTCCACTCTATTCTATTCTGCAGTACTGTACTCAACGCTACTGCTCTCTTTGCCACTTTACTCTGCACCAATATACTCTACGCCACTGCACTCTACACCAATGCTCTCTACGCCACTCTACTCTACACCACTGAACTTTACGCCACTCTATTCTGCCCACCCTAATCTGCGCCAATGCACTCTATGCTACTGCAATTTACGCCAATCACCTCTATGCCACTCAAATCTACTGTGCACTCTGATACTGCACTCAATGCCACTTCACTCTTCACCTATCTACTGTCCACCACTTTACCCTATGCCAATTCACTCTACTCTACTATGCACCACTGCACTCTTCACCACTGCACTCTACATCACTCCAGTCTAGGCCACTCGACTCTACTCCGCACCATGCCACTCTACGCCAGTACACCTTATGCCACTACTCTATGCCACTCCTCTCTACTCTGCACCCCTCCACTCTGCACCACCCCACTCTACGCTACTTCACTCTACTCTGAAACAATCTACTCTACCCCACTGCACTCTATGCCATTCTATTCCACTCCACTCTACGCTGTGCTGCTCTACCAAACTCTACTCTAATCTGTACCACTCTACTCTACACCACAGTGTTTAACGCCACTCTACTGTATCCCAATGCACTCTATGCCAATGTACTCTACACCACTTTACTCGAAACCAATGCACTCTATGCCACTGCACTCCATGCACCTACTCTGCACCACTACACTCTATGCCACTATACTCTAATCTGTAACACCCTACTCTTCACCACTCCATTCTACTTTGCACCACTGTACTGTATGCCACTGCTCTTTACAGCACTCTACTCTGAAACACTCTACTCTACGCCAATACCCTCTACACCACTGCACTCTAATGCCATTGCAGTCTGCGACTCTCTACTCTGCAAGACTGCACTCTCCCCTTCTCTACTCTGCACTACTTTACTCTATGCCTCTGCACTCTACTCTGCACCATTCAATCCTACGCCACTCGATGGCAATGAACTGTATGCCACTTTACTCGATGCCGCTCTATTCCGCATCACGCCACTCTACACCACTGCACTCTACGCCACTCAACTCTACAGCACTATACGACACTCTACTCCTGCCACAATACTCCTCAACACTCTATGCCACTCCACTGTATGCCACTCCACGACATTTCACTTTACTACACTCCATGCTACTCAACTCTACTCTACACCACTCCATTCTACTTTGCACCACTGTACTGTATGCCACTGCTCTTTACAGCACTCTACTCTGAAACACTCTACTCTACGCCAATACCCTCTACACCACTGCACTCTAATGCCATTGCAGTCTGCGACTCTCTACTCTGCAAGACTGCACTCTCCCCTTCTCTACTCTGCACTACTTCACTCTATCCCACTGCACTCTACTCTGCACCATTCAACTCTACGCCACTCGATGGCAATGAACTCTATGCCACTACTCGATGCCGCTCTACTCCGCATCAATCCACTCTACACCACTGCACTCTATGCCACTCTAATCTACTCTACTCCACTCAACTCTACAGCACTCTACTCCACTCTACGGTCTTCCACTATACAACACTCTACTCCTGCCACAATACTCCTTAACACTCTATGCCACTCCATTGTATGCCACTCCACGACATTTCACTTTACTCCACTCCATGCTACTCAACTCTACTCTACACCACTCCACGCCACTTCACGACTCTACGCCACTCCATAACACTCCACTCTACTCCACAAGACTTTACTTTACGACACTCCACTCCACGCTAATCTCCTTTACACCACTATCCTACAGCCATTCTGAACAGCAGCCACGCTGGTGTACAACATGACTAAAATATATTGGCAAACCAATAGCTCTTTCATAGATGAGACCTATTGGCTTTGCCAATGCTTGCTTTGTCACTACTCACCTAACTGGAAAACTCTTTAAGCCTCTTAGGCGTGACTGGAAAGATTTTCTCACTGCCAATGTTTGCGGTATGAAGATTCTAACAACATGTGCCCAGTGTGCCTTGAATAGGCTCCCAAATTAGGAAAAAATTGGAACTGAAATGTCTTTGCTGAAAGTATCAGCTAGTTTATAAAAGAGACTGACAATTACTGGAAAATTACTAGAGCCCCCACAGCAGTGCTTACACCTTTCAGTGCTTAATGTATATAAAAAAAAGGTGCCAGGGCCAAATACCTTTCCCAGTAGTCCTCTGTAGCTGGCACTACCTACAGTTCCTGCCAGTCAAAATGCCAGGGCCAACATTACCTAAAAACATCATACTTGTACAAGTGTGACATATTGGACTATTCAAGGTCACCCCAAACTGTAGGCATAGTCTGGAATATCATTCTTATGGCTCACGGTTTTATGGTATTTATGTTTTTTAATATTTATCTATATTATTTTTGGGCCCTTCTACAGATATTTATTCATATTTATTTTGTATTTTGAGAATAAATTAAGTCACAAAATTGTATATTTGCATATTTATTTAACTATTAAACATGCACTAATACTTCGATGCCTGTCATGCTTTAGCTAATTAAACAGCCACATACAACTAAACCCAGAGGTAAATGTTAGCATTATACTACAAATATGCATTGACATATGCCTGTATTTAAGGAAATCTCATCCTGTTTTTTAACTCTCTATTCTGTCTAGCTACTCAGATGTTGGCATCGGAATTTATGAAAGACAGCAGAGAGAGTCACTAACAAGAAGTCACATTTATGTATTTTCCCACTTTTAACAATAAATACATCTAAGTGAATTACATGGTTACCTGATTTACTGATGTGCTCTAGTCAAAACTAGACAGATAGCACCACCATGTGTTGGTCTCTCGTAAATAAGTACCAATGCCTAAAAATAAATACCGGTGCACAGCACTGGCAAACACTAGCACAAATTAAGCACTGAAAATGCCAAAGTAATGATGATAAAACATTAAGAGAATGGTGTTGCAGAGCCTTCGGGATGGCAAACAGTAGAAATGGGAGGGTGCAGTGTAAAGGAAGTAGATGGGTTGTCACTCACGTACACAAGTAAAAAATAAAAAAAATGAAGAATTAAAGCCAAAACATACCAGGTACGATTGTGACAAATGAATTAACAAAACAGCTTGGAAGATGCAAGCTGGAATATTCCAAAACTGAAAAGAAACGATAACGCTCCCAGGAGATTAGCTCTCAGTTGTGTAGTTGGTACAGTGCCACCGGGGCCTAGAGGTCTGATGGGCCCACCGACGCCTGATTACTTCTTTACTTTATCACCCAACAAGTACTCAGGGGTCCAGTGTCTTTACTTGCACTATGGCCCACACCCTTGCTACGCCACTGCTGGAGAGTGCCATATATGAAATTGTTTCATTTCGAAGCAGTTAATGTTGACATTTAAACGTATGTCAGGTTTTAACATAATGTTTTTCTTTCAGCGGCTGGTGGAAATAGAAGGCCGGGCAGAGGCATAAGTTGCCCTGGAGCCCTCTACCTGAAAGATTTATGGCTGCCTTTCTCAGACACCCCTCTGACTCGGTATGCAAATGGAATGATCTGCGTGGAAGCCCTGGGTGGGCAGCGGGCCCACAATGCATGATGCCATTGTGGTCCTGATTGGCCGTATTGATCTATTTCATTTTTTTACAGTAAACAAAGAATCGCAGGGCGCAGAATGTGATCAGAGCCCATTAACCCCAGCTCTCTTGCCTCGGTTCTATTTAGGGGCAATGACTAATGGCCGATGCGCGAGCTGGGGGGAGAATGGGAGGTGGCATTTGTGTAACAAAGAACCATACATCATCTCGGTGCCATGGAATCCGCCATCAGTCAGCTGGGGGAGCACTGTCAGTGTCCCGAGCTGTGGAGAGGCTTCGAGGCGCAATGATTTACAGCTCTTTCATGGGGGGGGGGGGGGGGGTTATAGAACGGGAGCGTTATTGGGGGTTGACGGACTTTATAGCTCACTGTGCTCCCCAAGAAACACCCAAGGGACCCATCGCCACTTCCAGGTGATACTGGAAATTTAGAACAATATTTAAATATGAACGACCCCAAAAGAGGACAGTGCCTGCTTTCATGCTTTTGGAATGAACCTTCCAAACCTGTTTGAATATATATCATATTTGGGTGTTTTTATTTCACTCAATGCAGTCACCGGGAACTGTGAAGCATGGGAAAAACTTCTCGGTTCCCTGTGAATTAACTGTTTCATCTTCCTAATGGCAGACCCTGCTGCAGAGCTTTACAATTGAGGGCTGCTAGGATTATGCGGAAATGGAAGACGAAATAATACAACAAGGATATGTAAGTTATGTGACAAGAAAATGTAAACTACGCTACACTATGTGCACCATCCCTAGCAGTATTACTTGTTCAATTTGAGCTACAAGAAATAATTTGGTTAAAAAATGCAATTATGAAAATATGCAGCAAATTATGAGGCACATGTTTTAAATCCGTAAATATGAGGTAAGTGCCACGGTCACGAAATCGCATAAATCCACTCACTGTTGTTCCTTGTTTTATTAACAATGTATTTGAGAATGTAAACAAAACCTAAATATTGTAATTCCACCAGAGTACACTATTAGATGTACTTTGAAGTGAAAAGTTTTTTCATGCTAACTACCGAAAAATAAACATGTAATAAATAAATACATAACAGGTGAGCATGTGAAATGGTCCAGTAATGCCATTGAGGTGTTCTTTTGACATCACAAACTAGAAGGCTAAAGGCCAAGTGGTTTGTAAGTGCCACCAGAACTACAGGGTGACAATATAGGACCCTATTTCAATTTACCCGTTATGTATTTTTTTAATTACATTTATTTTGGGGTACTTTGCTTGAATAAGCTGTTTTCTTTAAAGTGCAAGTAATAAAGGGTACTGATTGGGTTAGAATGTTTAGGTTTGCTTTTCATGACTGAATTGTTGATAAAGCAATCGGCAATGGGGAAGGTCAGTGGACTGATGCAATTCTGTGCTTCAGTATTTACTACATTAATGTGGCTATACTACATTTGCCACATAATATGCAGATTTCTCAAAATATTTTGTTTTAGGCTCAAATTGATGAAATTATGGCCAAAGGATGGGCCATATTATGGGGCATGTTGTCACATATTTAATTAACCTTGCTGCACAATTTACATAACCACATGGTACATAACCTCAGTGCCCTTGACAATGGTAAAGCTCTACAAGATGGTTTGGTGACTATCTTTATGATGACGAAACCCATATTTCACAGGGAACTGTGAAACATTTCCCACATTTCACATTCCCTGTTAAATATAGGCTTTTATACCACTTTATATTTTACAAAAAAAAGACCCAAACATTATATGTATGTATATAAATGTGTGCATCCAAAAAACGCCGCTTTGAAGTGCCTCTGGAAGGCAAGAAGACGAGAAGTGGACCCAGGTATCAGTGCCAATCAGAAATTCTTTATTGTTCGACCAGCCAGTCCGCCATGACGTGTTTCGACCCCCCTATATAAATGTGTATATACTCAATCGGTGTTGAAATGAGACTTAAAAAAACAATGTTTAAAAAACAAAAACCACTGAAATTCACCAGTTATAGTTTACTAAGCTAACTATAATTTTCACCCCACCATACACTATTCATCACGTCATATTATATCACTCATGACATGTGTAATGACATCATTGATAATATCACTGATAAAACTATAGTTATTGTAGCATTCATTTACTGACTGTACACGTATGGGTCCATAGCATGCAAATATCATAAACCCTGGAGGCAAGTGTGACTGTGCTTGTTTAAAGTTATATGGTGCTCTGTTTACACATCACTAAAGTTTGGGGTTCAAATATTACTCCCTGTTAAACAAGGAAAGTGCAACTACCATATCAAAGAAACCCAGAAAACTAGAAATAAATGGTGCCACACACATTTCAAAGCTGATTACTGAGGTAGATAGAAAGTTTTGTCTAATAATACACAAAATTACAACTGAGATTAAAATGTTAGTATGGTAGCTGCTTCCCACGAACAATAAGAGATATTTATGATTTAGGTCAACTAAATTAGTATTATGAAAAACTGCTAAATTGCACTCAGATTTGATCACATTGATAACTGGATGTTGTGTACTAGGGAGGACAGAGGTGGTTTAGTGTTTAAGTTGCTAACTGAAGACCAAGAAAACTTACATTTTTATCCTGGCTTCCCATTCACAAAATAGTGGTATCTGGAGCTAATTACCTCTTGACCATTAGATTCAATTCCCTTGTTAATAAATATTAGGGGGCACTAATAAATAGACTAACAGCAAAGGAAATAAAGTTAGAAATTCCCATGATGGTGGTGGGCAGGAGGCTTGATTTTTGCACTTCAGGCTGTTCTGAACGTTATATCTGAGGAAAGGCGGAATGTTTCTGCATCTTTTATGGAACACAATGTAGATTTTCCTAGTGTTCATGACGGAAAGTCTTAATTTTATTAAAGACACGGAGGCGAGTATTATGCTTTCTAATCTTGCATTTATTAGAATAGCAGCCAAGATAAGCAATAGAAACTACAGTTCCCAGAGGGCCAGAGGAACTGGGCCATGGGAATGTGAAAAAACGCGAGAGTACAGTATCCAATCATGGTAGACCTAACAGATAAAGACACTAACTGACTGCGCAGCTTCCTCTTTTCGCTGTGAGCAAGTCATAAAGGGTCAGTGAATAAAGGACAAATTAACAAAATCAAGGACAGAGCCAAAGTCCAGGAACATAAGTCTTGCATCAGAGGAATCCAAGGGAGAAGATCGAACAGGACACCAGAAGAAGGATCCGGAAGCACTGGAAGTGGAGGACGTGGAGACGAAGACCTCAGCAGTCGAAGAGTAGAACTCCTAGGACGAAGCCGGTGGCAGGGCTGGATTTGCTGTAGGGAGGGAGAAACAAATGTCAGTAATGTTGCGGCGGGATAATACTCGCCTCCCTGTCTTTAATAAAATTAAGACTTTCCGTCATGAACACTAGGAAAATCTACATTTTATGACAAGACCGGAGGCTCCTATTATGCTTGTTCAAAGCATAATAACAACATCAGAAGCCACAGTATGAATTGGTTTACAATAGAACATGCGAAATATACTGTCATTGGACCAATCTGCCGATCTGAGAATGTCCTCCAACCGAGAGCCAGACCAAAAGGCTTTAGAAGCCATGGCTCCCCTGGCCGAATGAGCTCCAAAAATGGAGACATCAATTCCGGCAAGAGACATGACCCAACGGACCCAACGGGCGAGGGAAGGGGAGGAGACAGGGAGGTGGGGTTTACGAAAGGAAATAAGAAGTTGAGAATGAGAGGACGTTCTGAGATCAGCGGTCCTTTCCTCATAGACTTTTAAGCATTGTCCAACACACAGTTTGGGCTGAGCAGGGAAATAAGGGTAAAACACAGAATCCAAGTTAGTTTTAGTGCGTCTGCGTATTTGAAACAGTACACCTGTAGGAGAAAATTGGCGAGCAGAAACATCTAGAGCTTTAACATCAGAAACTCTCTTAATGGAAATCAAACACAGTAACATGGTAAGTTTGGCAGATAACATTTTGAGTGAAAGAACAGAATTGTCAGGCCAATTTGTAAATAATTTAAGAACAACTGTAACGTCCCATAAAGAAGTATACTTAGCCAACGGTGGTTTCGCACATCGAACTCCTTTCAATAGACGACAAATGAGAGGGTGAGCACCAACTGGTTTACCATCAACTTGGGAGTGGTTAAGGGAAATAGCCGAGCGATAGAGATTTACAGTGCGATAAGCCTTACCTGCGCTTGCCTCGGAAGCGAGGAAATTAATGACAAAATTCAGAGGGGCTGAAATGGGATTGAGGTCCCTTTCCAAACACCAGCTTGCCCAAAGAGACCAGGCGGATTTGTATGCCTTGGAGGTGCCAGGGGCCCAGGCCTGGCTGATAAAGAGCGAAGCCTCCTGTGAAATGAGGACGTTAGAAGGGGGAGGCCGGAAACTTTCCAGGCCGACAAGGTTAGAGTGTTGTCTAGAATGAGACTGTGTCGGTCGCCCTGAGGATTGAGTAGGAGATCCTGGAAGGAGGGAAGGAGGACTGGAAAGTCCACCGCCATTTCTAGAAGAGACGGAAACCAAACCTGTGCCTGCCAGAAAGGAGCTACAAGAACCAGGGACGAAGACTGGCGGCGAATTTGAGAGAGAACCCTGTTGATCATCAGGAAGGGGGGGAAGGCATAATGCAGATGGCGAGACCAATCCTGCAGGAAAGCGTCTGTTGCCAAGGCCATAGGGTCCGGACGCCAGCTGTAAAACTGGGGTAATTGGGAGGTGAGCCGGGACGCGAAAAGATCGATAGAGAAAGGGCCCCAAAGATGGGAGAGGGAGAGAAAAACGGATGGACAGAGCTTCCAATCGCTGGAATCTCGAAGGAACCTCGAGTGCCAATCGGCCACAGAATTGAGATCCCCTGGAAGATACTCCGCTGACAAGGAAAGGTGATGGGCGAGGCAGTATTCCCACAGACTTTTCGCTAAGTCCGCCAGAGGCTTGGACCTGGTTCCGCCTAGATGGTTGATATAGCGGACCGCAGAAACATTGTCCATGCGTAGGAGGATCGAACAGCGAATCCTGTTCTTTGAAAGGCTTTTGATCGCAAAGGAACCTGCAAGCATCTCTAAACAGTTGATGTGCAGTTTGGACTCCTCGGCGGACCATGAGCCCCCAGTCGAGATTGGTCCACATCGGGCGCCCCAACCCGATAGGCTTGCATCGGATTCTAAGACAAGATCTGGGGCCGTGGCGAAGATAGTCCGGCCGTTCCACGCATCTAAATGGTCTATCCACCATTGGAGCTCGATGCGGGATTCGGGATCTAGGGAAACGAGATCCGAATAAGCGAGACCTTGTCTGAGATGCTTTATCTTCAGACGCTGAAGAGCGCGATAATGGAGAGGACCGGGGAAAATGGCTTGAATGGAGGAGGACAGGAGACCGACGATCCTCGCCAAGGACCGGAGAGATAGGAGAGAAGACTGAAGAACGGAAACAATCTCCGCTTTGATTTTGGAAACTTTGGAGAGGGGAAGGCGAAGAGACGCCGCTGCAGAATCCACCAGGAAACCCAAGAATTCCATGTTCTGAGATGGAATGAGAGACGACTTGTCCGAGTTGATGAGGAAACCCAGGTCTGAAAGGAGAGATTGTGTCAAGAGCAAGTCTGAAAGAAGAATTTTCTTGTCGGAGTTCATGAGGAGGATGTCGTCCAAGTAAATTATCAGTCTGATGCCAAGGGATCGAAGATAAGCGACCACGGGTTTTAAGAGTTTTGTGAAGCACCATGGCGCGGAAGATAAGCCAAAGGGAAGAGAAGTGAAACAGTAATTGACACCTGCCCATTGGAATTGAAGAAACTTCCATTGGGATTGATGAATAGGAACCGTGAGGTAAGCATCCTGAAGGTCCAGGCGGACCATCCAATCGTGTGGGCGAAGGGTGTCTCGTAGGTGTAAAATCGTTTCCATTTTGAAATGGCGATAAACCACAAATTGATTGAACCACTTCAGGTTGATGACAGCGCGGAGTTTCTTGTTTTTCTTTTGAACAAGAAAAATGGAGCTTAGAAAGCCGGAGGAGTCGAAGGGAAAAATTTGAACTGCTTGTTTTTGAAGAAGAACCTCGATTTCGTTCGAGATCTGAGAGGCCATGAGAGTGGAGAAAACCAGGGGGGGAGGAAAGGAAGTTTGAACGGGGGGGGAGAAGAATTCGATCAGGTAGCCTTGTACGGTGTTTAAGACCCAGGGATCCGAACTGAGAGCACACCATTTTGGAAGGAAAAGTTTTAAGCGACCCCCCACAGGAGGGGAAGAAGAAAGGCTTACCTTGTTGTCTGGGGTTGTTGTGACGATAGTTTCCTTGACCTCTGCCTCTGAAGCCACGGCCACGTTGGGGATAGAATTGTGGCTTGTAGTCTTGAGTGGCATTGGACGAACCTCTGGAGCCTTGATTGTAGGGACGGCCGGAAGAGCGGCCCCTGCCTCTGCCGGCCCGTCCAAAAACCCGAGGGGCGAAAACCTTTTTGACAGTTTGCTGGGCTTTATCCAAAGAGGCGAAAGTGGAGACAAATCTGCTAAGGTCACGAACCAAATTGTCTCCGAACAGGAGACCATTAGCTTTGGGACCAGGATCCATAGGAGCTAGATTGGAGAGCTTAGGATCCAAATTGATAAGGAGACCTTTGCGGCGCTCATGAGTAATGGCGGAATTTGCATTGCCTAGGAGACAAAAGGCGCGTTGAGCCCACATGGATACCTCTTCAGCAGAGAGTTCCGAACCTTCTAAACGTGCGGCCTCCGCCAAATCAAAGATGCGGGCGAGAGGGCCCACAATGTCCAGCAACTTGTCTTGACAAGTGGACCAAGCCTTGTCGACCCCTCTGTGAGGGTCCTTGCCAAATTTAGAAAAGAAAGTGAGAAGAGGTTGATCAATGGAAGGAACTAAGGTGATTTTGTCGGGAAGAGCTGGTTTGGGACACTCCGATTTGAGCCTGGATCTCACTGAGGTCTCCAGGGGAAGACGCAATC
This sequence comes from Lissotriton helveticus, assembly GCF_964261635.1. Classification (NCBI taxonomy): domain Eukaryota; kingdom Metazoa; phylum Chordata; class Amphibia; order Caudata; family Salamandridae; genus Lissotriton; species Lissotriton helveticus. The sequence goes on from NC_136061.1 coordinate 259,841,240, forward strand.
TGGCCGTAATATATTCTCCGACATGATGGGAAGGGAACCATTCTGTAGAATTTGGATGACGGATAGTGGAGGGATCAAACATGGGAAAACCCTCAGAGTCGAAGACTGGTTCGAAAGAAAACGAGTCCAATTTGGCAGATTTGGAAGGAGGAGAAGAAGGATCAACTGCGTCAAATAAATCAAATAATTTATCAGCGTCATCCATGGTATCACCATCATCATCATCATCGTCAGTGTCCATTATGGTGGAAATGACCAACTTTCTCTTAGGAGACTCTGCGTGTTTATCTTTTTGTTTTCATTTGCCCTCTGAGCCAACAAACCCCTCCTTGGTAGGAGGCCTGGGAGGCACAAAGTCCTCAGTCAAAAGCGAGGAAGACTCGCCAATCAATGACGCAGTTTTTGAGGCACGAGCCTTAGCAGAGTGGTCCACCTTTTTCTTTCTGCTTTCCCCCGCAGAATGGGCCAGTAATTTGGACATGACGCTCAACATAGAATTTTCCATATTTTTGGACATGCGTTTCATGGACACTTCGACTGCTGACTCAACAGAGTTATTAATAAATTTATTCAAATGCTTTTTAAAATTAAGAGAGTCCTCAACAGGGACTTGTTCGGAGGAACTATCGTGTTCCATGGCCAGAGAGGTGCAAAAATGAGCAAAAAACAATGAAAGATACTGGGAGAGTCAGGCGAGGGTTAATTCAGCCAGCAGGGGCGTGACGGTAGGCGGGCCGAGCAGCGAGCGTCAGCCGGGTCCCAGAAGTGAAGAAGAAGAAGGCGCACCAGCAAGCGCCGAGGAGCCGGGGACGGTGGAAGCCTCAGGGAAGGTGAGAGGCGAACAGAGAAGGCGCGCGAAGACGCGCGAAGGAATGAGAGAGCAGCGCAAAGCAGCGCGAGCGAGGGAGCGACCAAGGGAGCTCCGAGGGGAGGGGGGGCACCTTGTTCAAAGCAAAGAAACACGCTGGAAGCGTGAATACAGTGGCGCGAGGACGCGCCGGAAGCAAATAACACTTGAGAAAAAATGGTCACAAGTAATAAAACCAAATATATGAACAATATCAATGAGAAATAGCTGAGAGCAATGATAAAGGCACTTATCTGACTGCGAGCAGCAAGAAAAGAGGAAGCTGCGCAGTCAGTTAGTGTCTTTATCTGTTAGGTCTACCATGATTGGATACTGTACTCTCGCGTTTTTTCACATTCCCATGGCCCAGTTCCTCTGGCCCTCTGGGAACTGTAGTTTCTATTGCTTATCTTGGCTGCTATTCTAATAAATGCAAGATTAGAAAGCATAATAGGAGCCTCCGGTCTTGTCATAAAATTTACAAATGTTTCAATACAAAGGTCCTGTTCTTAACAAGAGAAAGAGAAACGCTCCATCAACAAGTGTGTAACCTTGCATTGTTCACCACTGACAGCCCCAGGGTTGTGGAGTACTATTGAAAGTTTCATGAATTCCTACTTACATGCATGTGAAGTCCTTTCCATGTGTGATTGTACTTCAAGTGCAATGTAGCATGCAAAAAGGCCTGTGCATATCAACAATAATACTTATTTTCCCTTTTCCTCCACTGTGAAATGTATTCCCCATGCAGAAACCTATTTCCCGCCTAAACCCACACCAATTGTAGGAGTGTTCCATACCATTTCCACACTAGAAACAGATCTATTCCTGCCCTTGACAGGAGTAAATCTGCAATAATTTCCTGGGAGAGGAAGAACCAAAGACAAGCTACGAATACCCACAACATTTTTGAGTTTTTAGGTGTTCCCCAATTTTCAGGGACACCCACCCTGGAGCATTCGCCCACAACCCCCTCTCCACTCCAAAAGATGGAAGATTTACATCACACTGGGGTGATGAATGCTTGATTACATTGATTTATGAGTAAAACTTTACCTTTTGCGAATTGCTTGCACTTGTAAATCAAGCTTTTTGTACTTATAAGGCAAACTTACAGGTGTGAATGGCATTGTGAATGTTTTGTGCCCTGCTTCTGTAATAACGTTGCGTCCAAGTGGAAAAAAAATCACAGTAACAACTCAATTTAAAAATATTCAACAATAGGAAAGAGAGAGATAGATATTCCTAAATATGTATGCATAAATACATACACTAGCAGCCCGTCCCGACGTTGTCCGGGAGCAATCATGGCTCAGGGCCCCCGCCCACCCTGTCGTTGTGCAGTATTATGCCTCTGTGTTTACTTTGTATGCTTTTGTAACCTGCCCACGTCACTGCCCACGTCACTTTTTCCTCCTGTAATGCCCCGTTTGGTACCTTCTCCCGATTGTCATTTTAGCTTTAAGCTGACCGCTCCACTTTGTACGCTTTTGTAACCTGCACACGTTTCTTTTTCCTCCTGTAATGCCCCGTTTGGTACCTGCCCACATCACTGCCCACGTCACTTTTTCCTCCTGTAATGCCTCGTTTGCTACCTTCTCCCGATTGTCATTTTAGCTTTCAGCTGACCGCTCCACTTTGTACGCTTTTGTAACCTGCACACGTTTCTTTTTCCGTTTGGTACCTGTGGCTAGCTCACCGCTCCTCTCTGCCGCCGCTCCTCCCTCACGTTTGCTTTGCTCACTGCTTACTTGGCGCCCTACCTCATCCGCCGCTCACCGCTCCTCCCCGCCGATGCTCCTCACTGCCTGCCCGCCGATCCTCACCGCCTGTCCCCCGCTCATGTCCGCTGCTCCTCCGCTCGTCACTGCTCCTCCCCGCGCTGATCTCCGCCGCTCCTCGTCACTGCTCCTCCCCGCGCTGATCACCGCCGCTCCTCCCCGCGCTGATCTCTGCCGCTCCTCAGGCGCGTGTACGCCGCTCCTGATGTAAGCACGCACGTCGCGGCCGGCGCTACTTTGAAGGGACTACTTAATTTTTTTAACTTATATTTTTTAAATAACGTATTTATTTTTTATTTATATAGCCTATGTCCATCTGCACACCCTGAGGATTACAACGATGTATCGGGTGTGTGGATTGGCGCTGTGGTTCCCGAGTTTACCCGCCTCAAAGCCTCAAAGTTGTTCCTTCATAATAGTAGTATAGATATTCACATATATATACACGCACAGGGCTTTAAGTGGGGTGAAAAAATGTGAGGGTCTCTCAAAGAGGCGTGGCCAATGTAATTAAGGGCGTGGCTTAAAAAACGTAAACTAAAAAATCTGTGCTTAGCATAGTGTCCTGCCCGACTTGTATTTTGCTGTTTCTGTCATTGCATCTAGATATATGATACAACAAGTAACATCATACCTAAAAGTCAGGACTATTGGCTTTGTCAATGGTTGTTAGTTGCATTAGATAAATAAGCAGCAACTATGGCTTGTTGTATATAATTTTGAAAAAGCTTCCACTTAGAGCCCTGGTGACACCAGGACAACGTTGCTGCTCCCAAGTTTCAAAAAGAGAAGGGAAATCCCTTTAAAAAACTGTCAGTGCTCAGTCCCGGTGAGACCTTGCCCACTTAAAGCCCTGTATATATATATAGAGAGAGAGAGAGTAAGAGCGAGAGAGAGAGAGAGAGAGAGAGAGAGAGAGAGAGAGAGCAGGAAAATATTAGGTCAGGTTATTGTGGTAATTTATATATATATGTATATATGTCTATATATATATATATATATATATATATATATATATATATATATATATAGACATATATATATATATATATATATATGTCTATATATATATATATATATATATGTATATATATATATATATATAATAGAGAGATAGAGAGAACAGATTCATATTATTTCAGATACTTGTGGTAGCTTCTACTGAGACTCGAGATCAGAGCAGCCACCAAGATGTTACGTGTGTTAAAGAAACAGATCCGTTTGTATTTGCCATTGTTAACCGCAGATCCAGCCGAGAGCTCCTTTCTCCCCTTATAGAGTCTTCATTTGCCTTCCAAAGAACGGGGCACGACAAGATGGAGGGCATGCGTACAACGGGATCAAAGCGCAAAGACAACAGATGAAGCCCTCGCCCGGCTGGAAGCCCTTTGGACTGGCCCAGGGCCCGGCCCGGGGAGAATGAGAAGCGGGGACACCCCTTGGGAAGGCCGAGCGAGGCGCTGGGGTCACCGAGTGGTGAGCTGGTTCTCCACACGGGGAACAGAAGGGCCGGACAAAGGGACAGAAAGTGGAAATGGGCAGATCAAGGCAGGCCCATGTTCGCGCGCTGAAAGAGAATGGGCCTTACATCAAGTCAAACTGAGATGTGAGGGCTGAAGGCCTGCTAATGGATGGGGAGGCCCCGCGGGGGTCAGGGGTCAGGAGTGCAGCCACACAGGCCTAATTGGTAATTATGTGCATATTAGCCGTGTACAGCTCATATCATAGAGCTGGGGAAATAGGGAAGTGAAGACGCCTGCTACTGATACCACCACTCGCCGTTCAGTGTCGCGATTTTACACGTAAAAAAAAAATTGCTTTTTGAAAAACAATACAATCGGGCACAGACGTGTACCAACATAAAACAACGCAATATTACACGTTTGGCCAACCTGTAGCTTCTACGATATACATAAGGCTCTGTGAAGAGGGAAACTCTTCCCCCTACAATCCACTGACAGCCGTAAAAGATGGCGCATCCGTACTGTGTGCAGTGACTCCCGTGTGCCCGCACAACCGTAATGCACAGACACCTAGGTACTTCCGACAGCTCTACATTAGGTCTGCCCGTTGTCTGCCCGCTTCACTTGGTCTCCAGCTTTCTTTTTACAGTTACAGCCTGATCTCAGCAGCGCAGCAAGGACTCCATGGCCCTGGAGGTGGCAGGGAAAACTGACCCATTCCTTGCTTTTGGTAAACTAAAATAAAGCAACTGTCAGGGCTCAGTGGGCCACCACTGCACCTGCTGCACCTGCTACACCGACAGTACCACTGCACCTGCTGCACCAATGATACCACTGCCCCTGCTGCATCAAGGATACCACTGCACCTGCTTCACCATTGGTACCATTGCATCTGCTGCACCAAGGGCACCACTGCACCTGCTGCACCAAAGGTACAACTCCACATGCTGCACCCTTAGTACCACTGCTGCACCAATGGTACCACTGCACCTGCTTCACCAATGGTACCACTGCACCTGCTTCACCAAGGGTACCACTGCACCTGCTGCACCAATGGTACCACTGCACAGTACCACTGCACCTGCTGCACCAACGGTACCACTGCACCTGCTGCACCAATGGTACCACTGCACCTGCTTCACCAAGGGTACCACTGCACCTGCTGCACCAATGATACCACTGCCCCTGCTGCATCAAGGATACCACTGCACCTGCTTCACCATTGGTACCATTGCATCTGCTGCACCAAGGGCACCACTGCACCTGCTGCACCAAAGGTACAACTCCACATGCTGCACCCTTAGTACCACTGCTGCACCAATGGTACCACTGCACCTGCTTCACCATTGGTACCATTGCACCTGCTGCACCAAGGGCACCACTGCACCTGCTGCACCAAAGGTACAACTCCACATGCTGCACCCTTAGTACCACTGCTGCACCAATGGTACCACTGCACCTGCTTCACCAATGGTACCACTGCACCTGCTTCACCAAGGGTACCACTGCACCTGCTGCACCAATGGTACCACTGCACAGTACCACTGCACCTGCTGCACCAACGGTACCACTGCACCTGCTGCACCAATGGTACCACTGCACCTGCTTCACCAAGGGTACCACTGTACCTGCTGCACCAATGGTACCACTGCACAGTACCACTGCACCTGCTGCGCCAAAGGTACCACTGCACCTGCTGCACCAATGGTACCACTGCACCTGCTGCACCAATGGTACCACTGAACCTGCTGCACCCAATGGTACCAATGCACCTGCTGTACCAATGGTACCACTGCACCTGCTGCACAAATGGTACCACTGAACCTGCTGCACCAATGGTACCACTGCACCTGCTGCACCAATGGTACCACTGCACCTGCTGCACCAAGGGTACCACTGCCCCTGCTGTACCAATGGTACCACTGCACCTGCTGCGCCAAGGGTACCACTGCCCCTGCTGTACCAATGGTACCACTGCACCTGCTGCACCCATATTAGCACTGCACCTGCTGCACCAAGGGTACCACTGCACCTGCAGCGCCAATGGTATAACTGCACCTGCTTAACCCATAGTGCCACTGCACCTGCTGGACCCATAGTACCACTGCACCTGCTGCATCCATAGTACCACTGCACCGGCTGCACCTATCACCTCAGCACAGTATCTCCATCAGATATTTTGACATAATTTGCTCCTCTTGCCTGGTCACGCCTTCTGAAAGGCATTGCTCCACGTTATTGTGAAGAACATCTCCATCCTATTTCTCAGTTGTCTCCAAATAATATGCACAGCATTAATATTCCTGATGAAGATAGATCGATAGGTAGATAGACAGACAGGGGCAGGCAGGACAGACAGACAGACAGACAGACAGACAGATAGAGAGATAGATAGAGAGATAGATAGATAGATAGATAGATAGATAGATAGATAGATAGATAGATAGATAGATAGATAGATAGATAGATAGATAGATAGATAGATAGATAGATAGAGAGAGACAGATGAAAAATACAGAGAGGACCTACATATTACTGATTTTGAGTTTAATTCCCTGAGATTAATTTCAAAGTAATTAATGTTCTCAATAATATCACAGGGAAGTCTCAAAACACCATCATCTTTCTCAGACACCCCTCTACCCCTCATCGAAGGCTGCAAAAGGAACAAACTACTCAAAAGGACCTGAGGAAGACACCTGGTACTCTAAAGTCTTGCTGACAATAAATGATCTGTCTGCAGACAGGAAAGAAAATAGAAGAAAAATATAAGTCCTAAGGACCTCTTGATACTGAAGATCTTCCACTCAACACGCGGACAACTCATAACATCAGTCAAAGCAAAGTATTATACCCACACCATCAATGAAACCCTGACAGAAGAAGTGCACTATTCAAGACAATCAAGCACTGCATCAACACCCTGCCAGACCCACCCATTCTGTACTCCACAGAAAAGTGCAATGTCATCAACCGCTTCTTCCTTGAAATAATACAGAAGATCCAACCGTACATCAAGGACACCAAGTCTGGCTCAGCTGTTACACCCACCTCTTTCCCTAGAATCCTGCAATGGTCCACCTACAAAGCTTTATCTTTCACATATCTCGCTGACATTCAACTCATGAAGATGATGTATTATCACCATCCTTCATCAAAGCCCTCTCTAGAGATGCTCTCTTACCCTTACTTACCATCTTCAATGCCTCCCTCACTCAAGACATCTTCCCAAAAGCTCTGGAGACAGACTAGAGAAACCTAAACTAGACCGTGATGACCTTACCAAATAGCGGCCCATCACTCACCCACCGTTGATCAGCAAGATCACTGAAAAAGCAGTCTACTTTCAACTCTAAGACCACATCAGTGCTAACCATCTCCTGCACGACTAGCAGTTTTGCTTTAGATCACACTTTAGTCCGGAAACCATTAAGTTATACATCAATGACAATACCCTCTTGACCACAGATGAAGATGACCTCTGCCTCCTGATATTGGTGTACCTCTGAGCTGCCTTCAACACAGTTGAACACCCCATCCTCATATGCACACTGGAGTCTTGAATGTAATTTTCAAGCAATGTACTTCACTGGTTCTCTTTCTACCTTTCCCACTGACATAATTTTGTTCACATGGGCTCTTGGGAAAGATCCCTATCACCCATGGAGTCCCCCGGATCGGTACCTCCTCCCATCATCTTCATCCTATTAAAAAAGCAGCTTGGTGCTCTTATCACAGATCAAAGCATCAATATTCATCAATATGCCAATGATACACAGCTCTACTGCAAAGTCTCTTCTGCTTATGCCATCCAATGCCTCGAACACTAATGCACATCATTCAGACCTGGATATCCTGCACATGCCTGAGGCATAACAAATTAATCATTCTGGTGACCAACATCACCAGACCCTTCCCGCACAGCTTAATGGCAGAACTCCTTCTGCCTAAATTAAATCATCGAATGCTTGTGTTTACTTCTTTCTTGTTTAATTTTCATTCAATGTATTTGTTCAACTCTTTCATTTCATTAAACCTATTTTACACAAATTATAAATCAACAATCAGTTATCATATTTCATACCCTGAGCTAGACATATGATTTCCTGTCTAACCGTGAACTGATACAGAAAATGTATATAAGAGAGATTAAGATTTCTTCCAGTCCCAATGCATTTCGGGAATGATCCCTTCGTCAGGGGCACTTTAAAAAATAAACATGCGAAAACATGTATATTAGCTAACATTCAGCACATAAACTAGGTAGAACAAATCTCTATCAATGAATAAAAACTGTGTGACTTGCTCCATTACCCCTCTGAACATTGTGCAAAAGATGTGATGATATAGTGAAGATGAAGGGGAAAAAATGAATCAAGGCGAAAAACAGTGTAACTAAACATAAGTTTACAATAGCCTGAGTCGATGGATGTGGCTAACCAATGGCCATTCAATATAGACAGCTTCAACATGTTCAAATCCGTAGAGCCCGGTGATCTGTAATGATGTAATTTAAATCAAACACCGCTATTTCTTGTCATAAAGTCTAGAAGCCAAACATTACTTTTGTTATTCTGCGCGATTATGAAACATGATATCCTTATTACAGACTCTTTAGTCTACCCTCTGAGCTCAAACCAGGCCGCGTCCTTCACGAAATATAAGTATATGTCTCAAGAGTGCCTTGACATACACAACGAACTGAAAATATAATGGATTAATAAGTACCTGAGTATTATGATGATTCACTCCTAAATGAAGCTCCTTCTGTGTTATGACCGTTACGTAACAAAATTTGCTAGCGCCTGTGATTACAAACACACTCTCAGGAAGTTGCTTCAGATTAAATAGCTGGCTCTATTGTATGCAATCCCTTAATGAAACTCTCGTACCTTGGACTTGAAGTTTTCTCGTTATGGCGGCTCACGACGTTTTAAAGACCGCTTTGTCTAAGCTTCCCTTCAAGTACGATCATTTCACATTCTCACGGCTACAACAACATAAAAAAAAGCTTAGGGAAATGCGCAAGACCAAAACTGCTCACTCTATTTCTTGCCGCTTGTCTATTGAACTTACATACCTCTAAATTGTATTTCTCGCTTTGCAAAAAACTTCTCTTGTTTGGACGTCGCCGAATTCACTTTAGCAATCTGTAACGGGCATATAATGTAGTGGTAATCAACATAGGCGACAGACTGGTGCTATTAACTTCCTCCTCTGAAGCTCTCCAACTAAATCAATATAAACGACGGACTCATGTACCTGAAACTATCAGCGGCCATATTTAATGAGTTTTACGAAAAAACGTGTCCAGACAAATGCTTAGTATATCAATGCTGCCCATTGTCTTGGTGAGATTTGAATTCAAATAAAGAAAAATGAAGAAAGATAGATCAAAGAATAGTGACAAAAAAAGGTGTGAAAAGGAGAAAAATTTCCGCATTTCCCTAAGCGTTTTTTTCTGTTGTTATAGCCGTGAGGATGTGAAATGATCGTACTTGAAGGGAAGCTTCGACAAAGCAGTCTTTAAAACGTTGTTAGCGGCCATAACGAGAAAACTTCAAGTCCAAGGTACGAGAGTTTCATTAAGGGATTGCATACAATAGAGCCAGATATTTAATCTGAAGCAACTTCCTGAGAGTGTGTTTGTTATTACAGGCGCAAGCAAATTTGGTTACGTAACGGTCATAACACTGAAGGAGCTTCATTTAGGAGTGAATCATCATAATACTCAGGTACTTATTAATCCATTGTATTCTCAGTTCGTTGTGTATGTCAAGGCACTCTTGAGACATATACTTATATTTCGTGAAGGACGCGGTCTGGTTTGAGCACAGAGGGTAGACTAAAGAGTGGTAATGAGGATATCATGTTTCATAATCGCGCAGAATGACAAAAGTAATGTTTGGCTTCTAGACTTCATGACAAGAAATAGCAGTGTTTGATTTAAATTACATCATTACAGATCACCGGGCTCTACGGATTTGAACTTGTTGAAGCTGTCTATATTGAATGGCCATTGGTCAGCCACATCCATCGACTCACGCTATTGTAAACATATGTTTAGTTACACTGTTTTTCGCCTTGATTCTTTTTTTCACCTTTATCTTCAATATATAATCACACCTTTTGCACAATGTTCAGAGGGGTAATGAAGCAAGTCACACAGTTTTTATTCATTGATAGAGATTTGTTCTACCTAGTTTATGTGCTGAATGTTAGCTAATATACATGTTTTCGCATGTTTATTTTTTACAGTGCCCCTGACGAAGGGATCATTCCCGAAATGCATTGGGACTGGAAGAAATCTTAATCTCTCTTATATACATTCTCTGTATCAGTTCATGGTTAGACAGGAAATCATATGTCTAGCGCAGGGTATGAAATATGGTAACTGATTGTTGATTTATAATTTGTGTAAAATAGGTTTAATGAAATGAAAGAGTTGAACAAATACATTGAATGAAAATTAAACAAGAAAGAAGTAAACACAAGCATTCGATGATTTAATTTAGGCAGAAGGAGTTCTGCCATTAAGCTGTGCGGGAAGGGTCTGGTGATGTTGGTCACCAGAATGATTCATTGTTTACATTAGAGGGTAGCTTCCTCCATCCCCCCAGCACGCCTCTAAGAAAACTGAGTATAAACAGTTTAATATTATATGATAGGATTAAATAGGAGTGCGCTACACAACCCACACTTCTTCATTTTGAGGCATAACCAAGGCAGAATTCCTGTTGTTTGCCAAGAACAACAAACAAGATACACTAGAAAGCTGGCTCAATTACATGAATCTTGACAGCTACAACCACAACTTTCACTGAATGTCAAGTCACTTAGATTTACAGTGGACACCAACCACACCCACACATTGCCAAAAACAAACATGAGTACAGGTTAGTCAAGACAAGTTAGGGATTATTGTTATTCATGGAAAAAATTCCAATACAAGGTTGCTTGGTAAAGTATTTATGTGGTATGACTCTTGTCCAAACTTCAGAGTCAAATGGGGAAAGGTGACAGCCAACACGTCTTTCTCCCCTTTTACATGGCCGTCCGGCCTGGGGCTTCATCAGGGCTGTACTTACAGGTAATCAAGACGTGGATAACGTTTTTTGTCATCTATATACACAGTGCAAAGAAAAAATTAATAAAAATTGACATTCAATATACATGTATTCAGTATACAGATCAGTGCAACCGATGGTGAAAGTTGAAAGGGGATATTCTGGAAAGACAAGCTTGTGTTGGAATTTTTTCCACGAATAACGACAATCCCCAACTTGTCCTGACAAATCTATACTCTTATCGTCTCTAATGGGGAAGGGGTCTCCCATTGTCAAGGACAAGTACTATACACGGATTTCACTCAATTGATGCAGTCAGAAAGGTATTGGGACCTACTACCCCTTTTATCTTGAAGATTTCCAAAAACAAACATGGTCTGGTACCATCTCTATTCTACAGAAAGTCAAACCAATTCTTCCAGAGAGCAACTTCAGGACAGTTCTTAGAACCCTTGTATTCTTGCATGTGGAAGATGATAATTCCCTACTTCATGAACTACCTGGTGCCACTCTACTACCCTATAGGGCATCCTACATGCTGCAGCACATCTTATCCAGGGCCGGAAGAAATATGTCAAATATAAGAGGGGGATTAGGGGCGCTTATAGGTCCAGCATACATGCACCTGAGCTTATGTATGACAACAAGGTATGCAGTTCCTAGAAAATGTAGAACGAAAAAGAAGAGGACTGGTCGGGTTAGGTTAATGTCCAAAAAGGGGGAGAAGGTGTCTCCCACTTTAGGAACTGGGGCCCTCCCACACCCGGCTGGGTGTCAATGCTTCATTATAGGGCATGCTCCTTGTCAGTTGGTGCTGCAATGCCTGACGGGCACCGTATGAGGGGCTCTTTGTCTTAGATCTTTTATTCCCAATGCCATATGGTGAGGTGCAGGTATAGGGCCTTGTGGTGTGGATGAGTGTCAAAAGTGTAGGGGTGGAAATAGTAAAATGGGATATAGTGCTACTCAAAATGAATTTAAATCAGAGTCCACTAATCTTAGTAGTTAAAAACGGTAGTGTCACACTACTGATGCAATGTTCAGCAGTGGGTAAAGTCTTGAAGTCAACATGTTTCTTGCCTAGGTTGTCGCAGGATCAATTGGAAATTCTTCAGGACCAAAAATGTATAAACAAACTCTGTACAAGGTGGTTGGTTTACTTAATTAGTCTCCAGGGTAGACCAAACACACAAATAACCTAGCACTGAGATACCTGGTTTATAGCCCAACCCAACTGGGGCAGATCACCAGCAGCATCGAATGCTGGGCAGGGAACATTAAGGAATACCTAAAGTCAGTTGAGCACAAGCTCATTAGCCGATCAACCTACCTTCACTCCACCAGTTCGGCAGAACTGGTGGAGTGGCACTAGTTCCTCATTCCTAAAGTGGGAGACACATCCTCCCCCTTTTTTGACATTAACCTACACTGACCTGTCCTCTTCTTTTCCGTTCTACATTTTCTAGGAACTGCATACCTTTGTTGTTATACTGAAGAAATATGGTCACTTCACCCCCATCCTAATTGAACTCCATTGGCTCCCTGTGTTGGTCAGCACCATCTTCAAAACCAGCTGCATCATTTGCAGAGCTATCACAACCAGCATCATGCTTGTCTTGCAGACAAGCGCACTATTTCTGGTGGATCTCGGCACCCCTGTAGCCAAGGTACCATTAGACTGCAAACTAAGTGTGGAAATCAAAAAAAAAAAAAACTAGAAGCAGGCTGTTTCCATCTATGTACTCAGGATGTGAAACAGCATCCTTGTATCTATCAAGACTGCCCCAACGCTGCTCCGATTTAGAAAAGAATGTAAGAATTCCAGTTTCAAAGAACTGTATGTAACAATGCATTAATCATCCTCAACCCAGCACCACCTTGTCTTATTTATTATTTATTTAAAGGTTTTATATAGCGCTGGCTAGACCCGGAGGTATCCGAGCTCTTTACATGAGTATCAGACCATAGTTGCAGGTTACATTGTTACAAAGTTTACACAGTTATTAGAGCATAGCAACATAGTTACATGTAAAATCCAGACAAACAAGAAGGGCATATACGTAAGGGAAAAAGCAGGCAAAGGGAGAGATTCAGGGGACAGGGGGTAGGAGCAGTGGGAAGTAGACAGAGAATGGAGGAGGGAAAGAGGAGAGGAGGCTGAGAGACACAGCATGGAAAGAGGAGGGGGAGGGTTCGGGGACATAAACCGGTAGACGAGTCAAAGCTGCGTCCAAAGTCCAGTAAGCTGTGATCCCAGGGGAAGTGGTATCATATCCCCATCTCTGTAGCGAAAGGCTTCCTATACGCAGTGGACTCTCTCAGAGGACTCTCTGAGACTCCAAGGCCTACATACTGGATCCTTCCCCAAAAAGTCTTACTAGTTGACTGTATGATTGTCAAGGCCGGACTGACCTAACCGGGCATCGGGCATTTCTCCAGGAGGCTGGAAGGGTGGGAGGCCGGTTTTGTTACTGGGAGGCCGGTTTTGTCACTGGAGGGTGGTTTTGTTACTGAGAGGCCAGTTTGGCAGTGCTGCACTGACAGCCCCCAGTAACAAAATCTGCAGACCAGCATAACCAACACAGCTCTCACTTTTGCTGCCAGCCTCCCTGTGTTTTTTTATAGCAGCGGCTGCATAGTTCTTGGTATGTCAAGCAACAATAAACGTGTCATGATATCTCTACCTGCTGGAGTTTTGTCTAGTGTCAGTTTTAACTCATCCAGAAGGTCGTGCAGAGGGTTAATGTGCCTGCTGCAAGAAATGTGTACCACGCAGATCACATAAATGTATTTTATGTGCATGGAACAAGGCGAACAACGGCGGACTGGGATAGCCGCACTTCCCTGCTATATTTCTTGTATGGTAAATCCAAAGATTGTTCAAAGCAGTGTGCACATACAACTCCTGCACCTGCCGTTGTTGGGTGCCAGCTGCCAAGCAGAGAAAGAACTACACCAACATTTGGAGTTGTGCACTACCCAGGTGGTCAGTTCAATAAATATGTTCACTTGTTTGTGTTGTATCAAAATCAATCCTTTATTTTCAATGTCATCCGACAATACAAAGTTCCAGCTAGCGCGTTTCGTTCATTTAGCAATGAACTTCTTCTCTGCAGGGCTGAAAGTTACAATATATAAAATCAATATATGCACAAACATCTGAAAACACTCAATTACATTCATATGCTGCAAAAACATGAAGGCAAAAGGGCAGGTGTTTTTTATGTGCATAACTCTGTGGGTTACTGCTTTTGTCACAAAAGATCATTTTGTTATTGTGCAGTTAGTAAGTTACAATAGTAGTCTAGCACAGGGGAGCTATGAACTGCCATCAAAGAGCTGCACACAAACTGCATGGTACAGGTAGAAAGTTATGCTTTTCCAGTCTTTCATTATCCTAATGTTGCTAAAAGGGTTTGTTTGGGTAGAAATAAATTCTTATTAGTGAATGTAGCACTAACCACTGTGCTACGTTTTGAATCCAGAGTTTGTGCTTCTCTGGGCCAAGCACTCTTAAAAACACTTTGTAGTGCCCTTGAACTTATGTAACATTTTCTATATTCTGATTTACACATATATTATTCATTGTCTCTATGTGTGTTTGATGTAAAGTGCTCTGACAGAATAATCTGGTATGAGAAGCGCTATAAAACAAATGAAATACATGAGAGAGGGGCTATGGAGAAATGAGGGGCACTGTTGAGGGGTGATATTGATGGAACCATTGAAGGACCCCAATAAAGACTGTTGTATCCTAGTGCACTGTAAGACATGAATTTGGTGTGCTTTAAAAGCTAATTCAATTGAATAGATATTGAAAAATGTGTTGTAGGATGCACCATTTTAGTCATTTCCCCAAAATGTTCTTGGGAGGAGAACCTCCCCAAACCCTACTTGTAGTGGTTGGGCTTGCTCGCTGCACTCACTATGCAATCTATGGGGGCTGGTCTGACAAAATTCGCCTGGGGTGCTTTGCGTTCCCAGTCCGGCCCTGATGCTTGTCTTTGACCATTCAGAGCGCCAACCTGCCTTTTGACTAGGTTCACTTTATAGTAATACTATATACATATAGCCACTGGAGTTATGTGATTTTGCGATTGATTTGCCACATTTACCACATAATCCATCATCTGCTACATAATTTGCAGATATTAATTTTTAAAAAAGTGTTTCGAGGTCAAATTGATCAAAAGTTACCAAAAACATGGTGGTAGAAGATCCTTCCAAAAGGTTGAAGGGTTACCTTTCTGTTGTTTATTTCTGTATTTGGATGTTAAACTAGTACTAAAGAGATTAAACCTTTGTCCAGACCGTGTTAACATGTGAAAATCGGAAAATAATGAAGTAATACTATCACAAAATGTGTCGCAATATGGCGCATTATTTGCCTTTTTTTGGCACTTCATTTAGTCAACCCTACCGCATAATTTGGCCAACCCTGTTACATAATTCCAGAATGTATATTCAGTGGCCCTGCATATACATTCATACATATCAACCCAATCGAGTGCACTCACTAACTTCGCTGGCCACCAAATAGTAGAACATTTGGAATGTTGAGGTTGTGCAGTAATAATAGAAAGAGTAATACAAAAAAATCAATAGTTCAGTTCAGTTCAAATACCTTTATTCGGCACTTCAAAAGATACCATAAAAGAGCATTAAAAACAAACATACATTCTTTAAAAACATTATTTAAAAAGACAAGTTAAAAAGGGATATAAAAAGTCCTAAAGTGGGGCGACACACTCCTTGATAAGGTTACTAGAGTCTGGGGCTAAGTTACAGGTTATTAGAGTCCACTGCTTCTTGTGTGTTCCTTAGTCTCATTGCCATCTTGATGAAGCTTATTACACTGATTAAGGTGTGGGGATCTGAAGCTTCTTGCAAAAAAAGTAAAGCTGCTTTCGCCTGTCCCAGCTTCTTTTTTTTCAGAATCCCTACTAAAAAATTACGCCTGGGGACTGAATAAAAGGAGCATAATAAAACAAAGTGAAGGGTATCCTGCGGAGACCTAGTGTCGCAGCCGCAGGTACCCTTAGACTCCACTGATCTTGTAAAACCAGAGGGGACAGCGAGTAGGTGGTGTAGGAGGTTTAGTCTGAAACGAGTCATGTAAAATCTTTCCTGCGCATTATACATCACCGCCAGGTATGGTTCCATTCTGCTTGATTTTTTCAGCAGGCAATGCGCCATGACAGACGATTTCCCCTTTTCCTTGAGGGCCCTTTTCGAAGACATCCAGTCAGAAAAGAGTTTTTTACCCTGAGTCCTATTCTGACTAGTCATGGACTAAGGGTCCGAAAAGGAGTTCTTGCAGCCAATTGCTTCCAAGGAGTCTTTTACGTATTTTAACCACGGGATCTGTCCCCCTCTGTCCCGACTCATGCAGTCTCTAATGATTTGTCGGCTAAAATTAGCCTCTGGGTTGATCCAGATTTTGATCCAAGCCAGAAGCGGTCTGATCATTATTCTGTCTTCAATGAATGATTTCCTCAGTTCATTATGTGTGATGTACGACGGGGTGCTCTGGGGAACCTTTAATAACCTTTTGAGGAACTTATTTTCCTCTGCTTGGATCTGGCATACCTGGTTGGTCTTAAAACCCCATACTTCAGCTCCGTGGGATACTTTGGCGCAAACAATTGATCGGTACAGGTTAAGTATCTGCTCCGGTGACCATATGCCAAGTCTCCTCCCGTAGGCCATTATGGCACCAGTTGATGCCACCAGTTTAGCTGCGTGTTTTTCAATAATACCTTTGAATTCCAGTTTCTCATCAAAAAGGACTCCTAGGTAGGAAAAAGACTTCACCCTTCCCAGCCTATGGGATCCTATCTTGTGTGCAAAGTCCCTTTTGGAGCTTGTGCCTATTGACATGACGTACGATTTTTCCAAATTTGCTGCAAGGTCAAGCGAGTTCATGAAGTTGACAAAACCATCAATCAGCTTTTGGAATCCCAGTGAGGTACGGGCCAACAACACGGCGTCGTCCGCATATAAGAGGACAGGCACCGGGCGCTGACCTATTTGGGGGGAGTCCACACTCAGCTTCACTAGCTCTTTGACCAGATTGTTGATGTATAGTGAAAATAGGAATGGGGCTAGTATACAGCCCTGGCGCACTCCGCTGGTGCAGGAGAATGGCTCTGTCTTCATTCCTTCTTGTGTGTATCTCACTGAGGCTGTGGTCTCCCAATGTAGGGCTTTTAATGTGTCAACTAGCCCTTGATCCACCCCTAGGCTTGTCATCAGGGCCCATAGTTTTTGTCTGTTGACGCGATCAAAGGCCGCTGAGAGATCCATAAACCCCATATGGATAACCCCTTTGCTGGCAATGGTGTACTTAGCCGTCAGAAGGTATAAGTTTAGACATTGGTCTGTTGTTGATCTCCCTTCTCTGAAGCCATATTGCGTGTCAGTTAGTATGTTATTGTCCTCTGCCCAAGTTTGTAAGCGGCTTAGGATGACACGCCCCAGGACCTTGGCCGTCATGTCGATTAACGATATGGGGCGATAACATTGTGGGTCGTCCCGATTCCCCTTTTTGTAGATTGGCACGATGGTTGCCGAGGACCAAGAACGGGGCAGTCCTGCCACTACTGCCTCATTCAGGACCCTCGTGAGAATGGGGGCCCACATGTCGATATTGCTCAGGTGAAGATCTGGTGGTATACCATCGGGGCCTGGCGCTTTAATTTTTGATAGCCCTGAGATTGCAAGTTTCACTTCAGTCAGGGAGAGGTCTAGACTAACCGGTACTGATGGTCTTACTCCTTCTTCCTGCTGTGTCGATCCGGTATGACTATAGAAGCTATGGTAGTGGGTGTACCATTGTTCAGGTAGTATTGTATTCACCATCTGTGGCCCACTGGGGTCTTTGAAACATGGGTCATTCATGACTTTCCAAAATGCAGCCATGTCCCCCCTCACTGCCGCCTCCCTTAGATCCTCCCATGCCTGTGTTTGCAGAGTTAGTTTGCGAGATTTCAGGGCTTTTTTGTAGTTGAATCTGCTACAAGCTATTTTAGAATTGTCCTTTGGTCGCTGGCTGAGGCATATTTTAAGATCTTTAAGTGCCTTAGTGCAGTCATGGTCGAACCATCTTGGAGTCTGGGTTGTTTTTACTCCTTTTACTGATTTTAATAGTCCATCCACAAGGCAGGCTATTTCTTCAAATGCCCTGACCACACTTTCTCCTACCATACTTTCATCAAGGCAAACATTTATTGGTTTATGGCCTTTTGTTACGAGGTTTTAGTAGAATTTGTTTCCATTTATCTTGGCCCACCTTAGTCTCCTCCCCTGGTCTGTAGCCTTTTCTATAGTACCAATTCTGCCCTCTGGTTTTTCACAGTTAAAACATTTTAGGTCCACAACCAAGGGATTGTGGTCACTGAAGGGGCTGAGTTCGATATTGAAGTGGCCGATCCATTTTCTGAGTGTGGGGGAGACCGTGATGAAATCTATGTAGGAATGACAACCTCTACCTTTGAATGTCGGATTGGGTTCCCCATCACTGTGTACCATAATTAGGTCCATTACATGTGTCAGATTGTGCTTATTAATGAGGTTATCCATTTCCAGCCCTTCTGTAGAATGGACGAAATGTGGACCGTTTGCTATTGTACATCTTGACCATTCCTTGTTAATTGGTCTTAACCTCTCGCACAGATGACAATTGAAATCTCCTGCAAGGATGATATATGGGTTCCTGGCAGACTTATTGGATGCTAGCTGTGCCTGTAGGTGGCCGTCCAGTTCTTTTATAGTGTTGGCTCTGATGTTTGTGCCCACAGCATTGTACCAGTTTATCACCATAATATTTAGCCTCTTATTGCGGAAGCCAATCGCCTGCATGTTCACTGAATCCCATTTTAGATTAAACCATGACCCTTGTATGCGGAGATCAACGTATATAAGCAGTCCGCCAGTTGCTCTCCCTGATGCCGCCCTTACAGCTGGGACCGCAAAACATTTAAACCCATCCAGTATGTATTGGTCAGGCTCGACTGCCAAGGTCTCCTGGAGACATATAATTTGAAAGCTGTTTATGTAGTCTCTCCGTTCCTGACATTCATATTTGGCCGCCACCCCAGCTATATTCCAAGATATAACTCTCACTCCATCCTGATTACCAGGCCTATTTCCGCCATCCCCTGGTGTACTGGGTCCCCTAGCCTTCCCCGGTGTTATAGGGCTATCCATTGAGGTCTGAATGTTTCCATCCTTTGTCTCTGCCCAGTTATCTTTCCCCTTTATGTCTACCAGTTCAGTTGCTATAAAGTTTGAAATGGGTCCCCTGTTATTACTAATTTCTACTGCTACAGTGAAAGTCGTGCTCCCAGATTGTGGATCTCCTTTCTCTGGTGGACCTGTAACTGGTTGAAATAGGCTTGTTTCATCCTGGGCGAGTCAATCCACCTCATTCAGTGCACAAAACCTGTTCCAATGTGCATGCATTGCAATGGCTGGGTCGTATGAAGAGAAAGCCTGCCAAGGTGCTTGCCACTGTTCCAGCCTGTTTTGCTGCTCATAGTGAGGGACTCGACTCATCTGGGCCCTCTTAGTGTGTATTGGTCTCTGTGGTGCCGAGGGATAAAAATATGATAGGTGTAGTGGGTAGATGTTGGTAGTTAAACCATGCATTGGGGCATTACAAATATGGTTCACTGCCGAGGTGTCCCTGAAATGTATTGCTATAATGTCTCCAGCTATGGTTTTTATTCCCTTCCCTATCCAGTCCCCTCTTCTCACAGATAGCATTTCCCCGGAGATGTGAGGCGGTAAAGGTCTGTTTATTCTTAACCATTGCACGCATTTGTTTATTAACTCTGTATCATTTTCTTTTTTGCCTTCCTTGAGCGGGGGGACCCCTGTTAAAACTGCTACATAGGGTAGTGCCTGCGGTGGCAGATTAATTGTATGAAAGAGTGCTGGGCCTTTTTTCCCTTCTGGTTTTTTGGGGAGGCTATTCTTTGCTAGGTTGGTGTTCTCCTTCTGGGTAGTGACCGTAGTGTCTTTGCGTATGGCCAGACTGTTCTTTCCTTGTCCTTGACTAGCTTGTGCCTGCAACGTATTGCTACTGGAGGATGGTTGTGGGGAAACTATTGATTTAGAAGTAGTGATTGCTTGTGGTGCTGCACTGTTCTTTTGTTTGGGTGAGTTAGTATCTGTTGCTGCCTTGCCGATGTGTGTGGTAGTTGATGTATTTGATCTTCCCGTTATCTGAACCTGTGGGGCTGTGGTGGTCACCGGCTTAGCTAATCCAGACCCTCTACTATTTATTAGAGAAGTAAGTCTATCGATTTTTGACATCAAGGGTTTGATGTGGGCGATGATAGACTCTTCCAATCCTGCCTTGAGATCTGCTACCATGTTAGCTATCCAACAGGGTATACCAGGCGAGGTGTTGGCTATTGGTGTCACCAGGTTGTGATTGGTTTTATGGTGGGCCCCCCCCTTTTTGTTGGGCTTATTTCCGTGGGTATCTTTCCTCCTTATTTTAGTAGAATTGTCTGGGTTCATCTTTTTCTAGATTAGGGGAGGGGGTCACGTCCGGATGGAATATCTGTGGGTCTCTCGGTGTATTTGTAACTGCCTGTGCACACGGTAGCTCTACGTATGAGGAAGTTAAGGAGAAGCTAGTGTTAGGTTCGTCTGGAATTACCACCACAGGGCCATCCTCTGAGTCCTGGATCGCTATTGTTGGTACAATTGAGAGCCGTCTTTCTGTGTAAACAATTGCAGACGCCACTGCCTCTATAGTTTGCTGCAGCATTATATCAATTGCAGTTAAAGATGGTAATGGCTGTGATGTATCGACTTTCTGTCTTGTGTTGGACCTTAAAGTGGGCATCCTACTTGTCTTGACCCCTTTCCTCATGCTTAAACAGTCTATGCCTCTTTGACTGCTGACAGGTATCCCCCTAAGTAATAACAGTCACTGCCAGGGTCAGGGATTGAAATTTGAGGAGAGAAAACAGAGTCTAGGGGTTGGGATACAGTACCTTTGTAAGTGCCGGGTGGAGTCGCTTCAAACCTGAAATTAGTGAGGTGGCCCAGCCCAGCCTTGGAGGGCCGTAGAGGGCCCGCCCTTTGCCCGGGCTTCGCCCGGCGTCCCGCGACTTGGGGAATAGTGCGCAATTTAAATGCGCCGCCTGGCGCGATGTCCTATTGTGCGACTTCCGGTCGCAGGGGCTCTTGGGGATTGAAGTTCAGAGGCCCCCTCGCTCTCCCCCACTCGGCGGCAGCAACGAAGGTGTTGAGGGTGCTGCAGCGGAGGGAGAGCGGTAACAGAAGCGCTAGCAGCGGGTCCCGCCTGGTAAGTGTGGTTATCTCTGGTCCCTGCTTGCATTCGCTAGGTGGTGCTTTTGGATCCCAGCTCCACCGGGAATAGTGCGTGATTTAAATGCGCCGCCTGGCGCGATGTCCTGTTGTGCGACTTCCGGTCGCAGGAGCTCTTGGGGATTGAAGTTCAGAGGCCCCCTCGCTCTCCCCCACTCGGCGGCAGCAACAAAGGTGTTGAGGGTGCTGCAGCGGAGGGAGAGCGGTAACAGAAGCGCTAGCAGCGGGTCCCGCCTGGTAAGTGTGGTTATCTCTGGTCCCTGCTTGCATTCGCTAGGTGGTGCTTTTGGATCCTCCCTGCTCGCTGCACGCTCATGTGACCGTTGTGCCCAAAACTGGACAGGCCCAGGTGAGTACGGGTACAATACAAAAAAATCAATAAACGGGGGGGCATGGCTTGAACACCGCTTTGGATGGCAGCTTAGCAGCGGAGCTCCGCCGTCGGATCTCCGAGAGGGACAATTATCAGCGGTTCTTCTTGGCGGAGAGCTCCTCCTAACGCTGCTTCTTTAATCGGAATATGAGGTGAGCACTATGTCACGCTCTTAACCTCCAACTTTACTACTAAACCTTCAATTTTCCTGAAAAACTGCCCGTTTTTACCGCAGCCGCCATTTTGTTTTTTCTGAAATCGCGCTAGTGCCGTTTTCAGCGGGAAATGGCTCCATAACGCTGTTTTGAATGGATTTCTCTCAGTATTTTCTCTTTTTAGGAGTGAACCCTCCTTACAGATGTTTACCAGTTGTTTTTCTCCAATTTTCTTCGACCACTTTTTTCTTCATGTTTTGAAGCTCCGCCATTTTGTCTCAGACGACAGATATGGCTCTCCCTCCTCACCAATGTCTTATTGAAGGCTTTCAACGCTTTTTCACTACTACTATTGCACCTAGACTCCATTTGTGCATCTACCGTTTCTTCGACTCCTTCTGAAGTGCTGTACTTATTTTGAGAGGACTTATTTTGAGAGGTCTTCACCTTCCATATTTATATAGGGAAACTGCGCAATCTCAAACTTTCCGTCTCTACACATACTCACACTTGCTCAGACTCTGATTCTACTCCCCTTGGCATGGAAGATAGTGCGTCACAGAAACCTGACTTGACGTCTGGGGCTATTCCAAAATCGCAGCCTACAAGCAAACTCCCTAAATCTGCTTCCACTAAAACACTCAAAAAAGATCCTCCTTCTCCAGGCTCCTCATCAAATTCCGCTGCCATGGATCTCATACTAGAGGAAATTTGTGCATTGAAACCATTTATGGCTGAAACTACCAAAACTTTGCAATTTTTGCACAATAAATGGTCCTCTCTGGAGTCTCGTATTCTTCTTGTGGAACAGTCAACGGAGTCTCTCCAGACGTCTTGTTCTTGGATTACAACACTGGAAAAGGACATTTCCCTCCTCAAGAGACAGGCGGAAGATTTAGAAAATCGAAATCGAAGAAATAATCTCCGTCTTTATGGATTGCCAGAACTTACAGAAGGTTCAAACTCGACTGAATTTTTCCAATCATTTTTGCCGAAAATCTTAGATCTTCCTGCTTCCACTACTTTCAATATACAACGAGCACATAGACTGGGCCCTAACATTTCTACGAAACCTCGAGGCGTCATTATGTTATTCCTACAGTATACTGATCTTCTTCAGGTTTTATCGGCTGCTAAATCTAAGAAGCAGATTGTTTGGGAAGGTCATCGCCTCTATCTCTTCCAAGATGTTGCTAAAGTAACGGCGGATCAACGAAAACAGTTCTTGGATTTGCGTCCTCAGCTGCGTGCGCTCAACGCCAGGTTTGGACTTCTTCATCCTTGTCTCTTTAAAGTTACCTACAAAGAGAAGACCTCGACTTTTGAAGATCCTCTCGCTCTACTGGAATTTCTTTGCCACAATGGGGCTGATGTCATGGACACCTCCAAAGTTGTTTAATTGTTTAAGTTTTCAGCTTAATGCTTAACTTTCCCACATATTCATTTATGTGCTCCTTCCTCATTATGTTCCCATTTCATACATTTATATGCTTATGTGTTCTATGTCTTCATCATGAGTTTTGTTTCTTTTGTTTAGTCAACTCAATGTTCCCTCTTCATACTTTTTACAGATTACCCCGTTTCCTCTCCACCCTGATATTCCCTTTCGTCATGTATCATGTTGTCCCTTCTCAGGTGTCTGATGGTGTCTTTCCTTCAATGTTGAGACCGTCATCTTCCGGCGCCGTCACCTCCATTCTTCAGTTTGTATTTGTTGTAAGTATGTTCTTCACTGTTTCTTTTTGTTCTATACTGCCCACTATCTCGCCTTCTCTCTTTCTCATCTTTTTTCTCTCTCTTTCATTCTTCTTTCTTCTCCCTACATCCATGTATGACTCCATAATTTCTCTTTTCTTACTATTTATACTCTTATCTTTTCTGCTCCCAATTATTCTTATGCCCTTTCTTTCTTTCCATCTAATGGTTTTTCCATACATGATTTTGTCGATTCAAGTTCCGGGTTGTTACATGGAACCTTAAGGGATTGAATAACCCTATTAAAAGACAACGGGTCTTATCCCATTTAGCCAGACTCAAGGCGGATTTAACTCTGCTACAAGAGTCTCACCTCTCTGAAGCTGAGGCCTTGAAACTTGAACGTTGCTGGGTGGGTCATATTTTTCATTCACCGGCTATAGGTAAGAAAAATGGTGTTATATTATTATGTCACAAAAAGTTAAATGTTTCTCCTATTTCTCAAGAATGTGATGTTGAGGGTCGGTGGGTATTGGTCAAGTTAAATATAGATAAAATTCCCGTGGTTATTTTGAATGTTTATGCTCCTACTGGTATTGATAAATTGTTTTGGCCTGCTATATCGGAAAAATTAGCTACAATTACTGATGATTATATTATTCTTGGTGGTGACTGCAATCAAATCTTAGATCGTATCTTAGAGAGAAATTCTAAAGTCAGATTTTCAGCTTCCAAAATGCATTCTCAATTCATTGCTTCTATACAAAACAATGCTCTTGTTGATATTTGGCGATTATGTAACCCCGACCTCAGAGAATACAGTTTTTACTCCCCCTCTCACCACTCACAATCCCGCATTGATTATTTATTTCTAAGCAAGTCCCTAGCCCAACTTACCCTTCACTCAGACATTGGCTCAATTTTAATTTCCGATCATGCCCCCGTTTTTGTAGGTATAGATCTCATTCCTTTCTCCCCTCATCCTGGTCGTTGGAGATTTAACAATTCTCTTCTCCTTGACTCTTCCTTTTGTACCAAATTTACTGCTTTTGCTACAGAATTTTTTTAACTCAATCAACTCCCTGATTCCCCTTTTGTGATGGTATGGGACTCTTTTAAAGCGCCCGCTAGAGGTTATCTTCAATTTTGTATCTCAAGAAAAGAAATTAGCGCAAACTAAGTCAACTCAGCTTTTGGATAATATTAAGAAACTTAAGTATACCTATTATCAGTCCAACACTAAATCATCCCTTAAAGAGCTCATCGAGGCTAAATTCACTTTTAATAAATTCACCACCACGGCTGCTTCGAAATCTTTATTGAAATGCAATGCTCGCTATTATGGTGGTCAAAACAAAATGGGGAAATTGTTAGCCACTTATCCTAAGATATGGAAAAACAGGCAGAAAATTGAATCTATTCAAGGTTCTAATGGTGTGTCTTTGTTTAAGGATAAAGATATTTTAAATGAATTTGTATCTTTCTATAAAACTCTATATACTCCGGAAACGTGTCCTGATTCGGTTGATCTTTCTTCTTATTTTGAAAATATTCCCTCACCCCCTTCTACCCACGTTAATTTTCATTCCCTAGAATCTGATATTTCTCTCACAGAACTTTCCCGCGCAGTTTCGTCATTGCGACATGGTAAGGCTCCGGGCCCTGACGGCTTTACCATTGAATTCTATACTTCATTTGCATCTCTTCTCCTTCCAAAACTACTCACATTATTTCAGTTCTTTTCTTTTTCAGGCTCCTCTCGTGGATCCTTTCATGAGGCTTTGATCTGTTTGATCCCTAAAGATAATAAAGATCACACTTTATGCAAGAACTATCGCCCTATTTCCTTAGTGAACACCGATTATAACATTTTTGCTAAAATTCTAGCACTTAGAATGGATCCTCTTCTCCCTGATTTAATTGGCCCAGAACAGTCAGGTTTTGTCAAGGGTCGCCTTTCGTCGGATAATTCACATGTCTTTTTTAATATCTTAAGCAAAGCTCCTTCATTATCTCACCCTTTAGCTGCCATCTCCCTAGATGCTGAGAAGGCATTTGACAGGATAGGCTGGGATTTTATGTTTCGTGCCCTTCAGTGGGCAGGCTTTCCCCCAAGTTTATCTCCTTCATTTCATTACTCTACTCTTGCCCTCAAGCTTCAATATTTTCCAATGGTATTGTTTTGGATTATTTTCCTTTACAAAGAGGGGTGAGACAAGGGTGTCCCTTATCCCCTTTATTGTTTGTCTTAGCTTTAGAACCTTTTCTCACTAAAATTAGAAATGATGTTTCCATTTCTGGCTTTCAATTCGGCTCCCAGCAGGTTAAACTCTCGGTTTACGCCGACAACATCCTTTTATATTGTTCTGACCCTCAATCTTCTCTCCCGTTTTTTCTACACCAGGTCTCCTCTTTCTCTAAAGTTTCTGGATATCGTTTAAATGTCGATAAGTGTGAAATCTTACCTTTGAACTCTCTCTGTCAAAAACATCTTTTTGAACATTCTGGTTTCTCTTGGCAACCATCAAAAATTAAATACTTGGGGATCTGGTTTGCTCCTCATCTTTCTGATACTCTTAAAATTAATTTTGAATGCATTTCTAAGAAACTAAACGCTGCTATTACTCAATGGAACCCCCTTTTCCTTTCCTGGTGGGGCCGTCTTGACTCCATTAAAATGATGCTAGCTCCAATTGTATTATACACTATTTCTATGATCCCCATCCACATTCATTCTCATTATTTTTAAAAAATTGACTCCATTCTTCTTACATTTTTATGGAAAGGCAAACGCTCTCGTATTGCTATTGCTACTTTTAAGAAGGAGAAATCCAATGGGGGACTTACATTTCCTGACTTCAAGTCTTATCACAAAGCCTTCTCCTTGAAGCAGGCTACCCAATGGCTCTCTTCTGATCTTCCTTTCTATCCTCCTCTCTGGCTCCAAATAGAGTCTTCCTTTCTTCTTCCTTTTGACTTTCTTGAAGCATTAGCCTTTACTTTAAATATGGCGTCCCTATGTAATCTCATCATTTCTCATTCTCGTAAACTTCTTATTCCTTATCTATCTTCCTCTTATCCATCTGTTCTGTCTACTCACTTACAACCCATCTGGCACAATAAAAACATCAAGATTCGTAACCGTTCTATTTTCTGGAAGTCCTGGCACTCTCGTGGTTTGAAATGGGGTTCCCAACTCATTTCTTCTAATTTACCCCTTTCCTTTGCCGATTTACAATCACGTTTTTCTCTTCCCTCCTCTTTTCGCCCTCAATACACTTCACTATGTCCTGTTCTTATCCAATATCTTCACTCACTTCCTCCTTCTGACGACATTCCCAATCACTTTCGTCCTGTTTTTTCTGCATTGGATTCCCTCCCGTCTGCCTCCTTTCTTTATAAATCCTTCCAGTGCATAATGGACAGGGCTAAGTCCAAGGTTGAGTTGGCTTGGGAAAAAGATCTCTTACAAGACTGGTCCATTCCTTTATGGGATAAGATTTGGTCAAAGTTGCATAAAACCTCTAGAGCTGCCAATACCACCCAAACGCTATATTTCATTTATAATCGCACCTTGTTTACCCCACTTGCTTTATCGACTTTCTTCAGATACTCCTTCCACCTGCTGGTCCTGCTCCTGTCCCTCTGCAGACTTGAAGCACATGTTGTTTGAATGCCCTCCCATCTCCCAATTTTGGAGACGAGTATGGACTCAACTCCAAAAGATTTTGAATTTCAATCCCCCTTCTCCATTGTCAATATTTTTCTAGGTTCCCTTTCCCCTATCTATACCCAGTACACGCAGCATTACACTTTATTGGACCTTTTGATAGCTATTGCTTTTCACCTCTTCACCTCCAATTGGAAACATGCTGCTGACGTCACTTTCCATGCCTGGTGGAATGCGGTTTGTTTTCACCATAGGCTTGACACTAATTTTGTCAATCAAACGTGATCTCCTATGGCTCCCTCTAACCACTTATTTTTCTTTAGTTGCTTCCTCGACACACTCTTCCCACATTGAAAATGCTGAAGTTCGGAAACCACCATGGTTCTCCCAATGCCTTTTAATATTGATATTTCTATTGAATATTATGTTTCTTATCAATTTCCAATACTCAACTTGCTTGCATTGTTCTCGCCTTATTGTATAATTTTGCCTTGTATTTTTTCTTGCTGATTCATGCTGTTTTATTTTGTCTTTAATCGCATAAGATGCTTTATACTTGATTGTAACTTTTGACTGTTTCTTCACTTTCTGACTTTGCTTCTTTGCCTTTCAATAAACTCAAACTTAAAAAAAAAATCAATAAACAATACAGAAATCCGCGCAGCAATTCAGAACGATATGGAAATAATATCGCAAAATTGGTATAGATAGGTTTCATTTCATGGTAGGTTTCATTTCAAATATTACTAGAAAGCAATTTTTATAAGGGAGGAGGGGGGATCCCAAGTTATTTGTATGTGAGTGCTCCTTGCATCTGTACTGCACCTATGACCTGTTAGACACCCTACTTTAACCTGAACCCACTCTGCTGTGGCCGAGTCTGGTGGCTTAGTGGACTAATAATAAGTCTACTGTGGAGAGCCGTGTTTGACCTCATGACCACAGGTTCAAGTCTCGGTGGTCCCTTCATCCTTCTGAGGTCGATAAAATGAATACCTTAGAGTTGGGTACCAATAAACATCTGTTTGCAAATACCCTATCATCTTGTCAAGGCGCTTGGGGGTCTTGAATACATCGGAAGCTCTCTCTGTTTTGCCTACGCCTTTACGGCGCACCGATGCCAGAAAGGGCCTGTGTTGACGCGAATCTATGGGTTTGTTAGCAGTTATTATAGTTACTTGACTATAATCGCTGTACAGTGTGTAGAAGCAGCGTTCTAGTCATTTTGAGAGATGTTTCTACAGTTTCACATTTTGCATAGGATTTCATGCCAGTTTCGCTGGTTTGAAAATGTCGCAAATCTTTTAATGTGTCTTTTTCTGTTAATTCGAGATATTTTGACGCTGACCTGATTTGGGTATTTAATGAGAGAATCCCCTAGGATTAAAGTTTAAAGTTTTGCTCATATTTCATTTTTAACTAGTAAAAATACTTGACCTAAAAAAATAAGAAGAAAAAAAACATTATTCTGCAGGGATTGGATAAAAATGCACATTATTTTTTTCAATGTGCTGGGGGGCAATAGCCAAGCCTCCCTGTGTGCTCAGAGGACACCCCTGAGGGCTCACTTCGGTTCTCAGCAGCATCGCGCGCCGGAAGAGCGCAGTGAATTTCTGCTTCCCGAATAAGGTCGCACGCGCTGGTATCGGAGGAGCCGGAATGGTACTTTCACGGAACTTAATACAAAGGCTTTGCCCAGGCACGGGGGGGGGGGGGTATTGTGGGGGGTGGAGGGGGGGGGGCATAAAAGACGGGGCAGTTGACACGTTTACCATCTACACAACGCTTGTGCGGGCTCCTGGCCCAGGCTTCAGTGACCAGATAACGCAGTATGTGGGAATACACGGCATCAATTCAGTGGGGTGGGGGAGGGGGGGGCACCCCATGTTGCGGCTGCGGGATCAGGGCGCTTTGAAGTTCCCCGCCACGTGCAATTAACACTTGTAACACATGTAAAGTTCAATGCTGCCAGCGCCCACGGGCTTCCATGAACTGCGTCTCGCGCAGTCATAGGCGACTGACAATACTGACATAGGCTACTGACAATAATCCGGTGTCCACTGAGGAGCACGGGTGACCGGCCTATCCATGGGGTCAGAGCTGTCCCAAAAGGCCAGTGCCCGACAGATCCCGCTAGGGCTGGAGCAGAGTCAGTCACATCACGCAAGGGACAGCGCCACAAGGACCGAATATCGAAGGATATCGAAATTCCACCTATTAGGGCCCGCCCACTTCTGATAAATGAATATTATTCGGTGCCAGATGCTACTTCTTAAAGAGACAGTACCAGCAGGCCCGTCATCAACTCCCCACTTTAGCAGCTCGAGCGGAAAGGGATGGGAGTCTGGAGGGGAGGGGGCGTGGGTGGAGGGGGGTAGTGTGATTGGTCAGTTCCATTTTGTAAAGCATTGCATCCATGTTTACAGTTCCTTTGACTTTCACAGGTGACCTTGGTTTCCAAACAGAAACTCATCAATATCGCTTCAAGGGAATAGCATGATGGAGCTGTGAGTCTGGGGGACAAATGGAACAAGAGAGAACAAAGGGAGGGGGATGGAGGTAAGTATGGTTGATGGAGAGAAGGATGAGTGGTGGAAGGGGAGATGGACAGGTGGCTAGAAAGAAGGAGGTTGGAGGGATGGATGGAGAAATGAATGGATCCATGATCTCCAAAAGAAACGTTTCTAGACTCCACCTCCCATCCTTCCTTGGCTCACCCGAAACCTTTTTTTACTACTATGATCTCCCAAGCAACCCTTTCTAAATTCTTCCTTCATGTATCCCAAACCTCATTTTACTTGTATGATTTCATTAATCCCTTTCTAGAGACTCTTACCTCCTTCATCTCTCCTTTTACTCATCCAAAGCCTCATCTACTACTATGATCACCCAAATAACACCTCCAAGACTCTTTCCTCTTCTATCCCTTCATTATCATAACTAACAGACTTCCATGTCCCCCACTCAAATGAACACATATTTCCCTATTCCAACCCACCACTAATCCTCTTTGCGTTCCGGAGTAGCGTGCTACTCACCAAAAGCACTACAATGCCTCATCAGGGGTGGTAAGCACTGTATAACTACAACTACACTCTAACATGGAAAGAATGTTGGGCAGATGATGGGTGAATGGGGATTAACACAGATGCGTCGGTGATGGATGCAGAGGTGAGTGGATAGATGGAGAGAAGGATGTCTGGATGGAAGGACAGAGGGATAGACACTTGGAAAAATGGAGAACAGCGTGGAAGGAAAGATGGATGGACAATGAAGAGAAAATATATATTGAGAAGGATGGATAGTTAGTTGAATGGATGGAAGAAAGGATGGAGAGATGGATGACGAACTGCTAGGAAGGATGGATGGAGCTTGAATGGATAGTGGGATGGAAGAAGGGGTTATAGATGGAAAAAGAAAGAAAGAAGACTTGTATTTCCTGTTTCAATATTTTTGAAAGGGGAGGGAAACACATCATCCGTTGCTTCATTTTCTAATTCTTTTATGGGCTTTTATATTAAAATACCATCCACATTCTTAAAATACTGGTCCACCCCCCAACTCACTTTGGTGCTTTAGCCACTCATGGACATTGATTCACCAAAATGCCTGTTTGGAAAATTGACATAACATACCCTTTAACCTCCAATCACAGGGCTGGCTCCTACTTACACCGCTAACACCTTAATATTTTCATGCTTGTTGCTGAAGAGCAATGGTGATTGCAAGAAGTGGAAACTACAGAAAGTAAAGCGGGCTCTGCTTCCCCTTTTATGTTTATGATTGCTGAGGTCATGGGTCAGTGAGGCAGTGCAGATGCAGTCATGTCTACCGATATTACCATTAGTTGACGTCCCTAGGGCCAATGCATGAGCTTTCCCGAGCAGCAATGGAAGAAATACTATGAGATATGGTGGCTGTGATAGACGTTTTAATGGGGGGAACATCCAAGAAACTTCCAGAAGTCTCTCCTTTCAATGTCAGTGGCCTTAGGCCTACGCACCTGCCTTTCACTATACCAGTACGGTTGGTCAGTGGTCTAACGCATCTACGGCAGGAGTTTGTGTTTAACTCTCTAGTCACAGACTTGAATCCTAGTTTGGTTGCTCAGACTTGCTCAGACTTTTATCCAAGATTGAGCCATTGAGAACTATTGAGGTTGGCAACAACAGCAGACCTGCCAACCTGTAAATAAATTTCACTGTGTGAGGAGGGGGAGGGGCCTCGTGCCGAGAGATACCTAAGAGGCACTTGCCCTCCACCAAGCCCACCACCGTCTCCCCACCCCCCAAAAAAACATAGAATCGCTGAGGATGTTGCCGATGTCCTAGGGCGTTTTCACACCTCTTAATGGACACCAGCTGTTACAGCCTTAAAAACAAGCTGGAAATCCACTATATGCAGTGGTTTCCAACTCGCCTTGCCAGCCTCTGTGTGATTTCTCTCCTCACTGGGTGACTGTGTGAAGGGAGCCGAAATCGTGTGACACACGGTGGCACTGTGCGAGTTGACATGTTGACAATAGTTTAGTGCCATTTTGGGAAACAATGTACCTAGCTGTGATTGCCCTTTTTAGGTCTCGCCTGGCGAAAGCAGCGTATGTGCTGCTCTCGCCAGAGAGGACCTTTTGCAATCGATTCTCCCAAAGCCTCACATGCATGCGTAGGGATGGACAAAGATGGCTGTTCTCGCCATTTGTCCAAACCTAACAGCATGCGTGTGCATGTAAGGACAGTGGACAGTTCGCCGCCATTTAAACACGGCATGCTTCCACTTTAAACACAGTTTAAAGTGAAAGCTCGCCACCATGCGCGCACGCATGCACTGCGTGCCAGCTATAACC
This sequence comes from Lissotriton helveticus, assembly GCF_964261635.1. Lineage (NCBI taxonomy): Eukaryota > Metazoa > Chordata > Amphibia > Caudata > Salamandridae > Lissotriton > Lissotriton helveticus. Next base: position 259,873,481 of record NC_136061.1, read on the forward strand.
ATCTCCCTGCACCGGCAGGGCCTCACGTGTCAGTGTGAGGGATGGAGCTCAGACACTAACTTGATTTATTCCAATTCCTCATCTGTTATTATGTGTGATCTTGGGCAGATGGTATTAGCTTCATTTGCCTCTTAATGGTGATTGCCTGATCAGAAGACACCTGAGATTTCAACTCTTTAAAGGGAATAAAGATACGTCCGCCTCCTCAATGTGACCCACATGTTTTGGCATGGCGGGCAATGGTGACCCTTAGACCCTGGCAAGCCCTGAATAACAGTTTATTTCGGGTGCTGGCGGCGTGACGAGCAGGTAATATAGCCCCTCGAAGGGGGGGACAATGTTATTTGTTGCTTGACTACAACAGCAAAAATTGAAGTGAAAATAAATAGTGCAGCTATATTTAGACAGTTATCAGATGGGTGTCTGGCAGTGGCCTAGCCAAGAAATGCATGTGAACTGCGCCGATACGGGCGACCTCATGAGTGTCTGGGGCAGTGTGGGGGCATGACTTGGTCTCAGTGCCCGCTAGACTGCGCTAGACTACTCTTTCTCTACTACTCTCTCTCTCTACTACTATCTACTACCCACTCTCTACTACCCTCTACTATTCACTCTCTCCTACTCACTCTCTACTACTCTCTTCTACTCTCTACTCTACTCTCTACTACTCTCTACTACTCACTCTCTACTACGCAATCTACTACTCTACTACTCTCTACTACTTACTCTCTACTATTATCTACTCTCTATTCTCTACTACTCACTCTCTACTACTCTTTACTCTATTCTCTACTACTCACTCTACTACTCTCTACTACTCTTTCTCTACTACTCACTCTCTACTACGTACTCTCTACTATTCTCTACTACTCACTCTCTACTACTCCCTCTCTACTACTCTCTACTATTCTCTACTACTCTCTACTCACTACTACTCTCTACTCACTCTCTACTACTCTCTACTACTCTCTACTCTACTAATCTCTACTACTCACTCTATGCTACTCACCCTACTACTCTCTACTCTCTACTACTCACTCTCTACTACTCACTCTCTACTACTCACTCTCTACTACTCACTCTCTACTACTCTCTATTCTCTACTACTCACTCTCTACTACTCTCTACTACTCATTCTCTACTACTCTCTCTCTACTCTACTCTCTACTACTCACTCTACTACTCTCTAATACTCTTTCTCTACTACTCACTCTACTATTCTCTACTACTCACTCTCTACTATCCTCTACTACTCTCTACTACTCTCTACTACTCTCTACTCTACGCACTCTCTACTACTCTCTGCTACTTACTCTCTACTACTCTCTACTCTCTACTACTCACTCTTTACTACTTTCTACTACTCACTCGCTACTCCTCTCTACTACTTACTCTCTACTACTCTTTACTATTCACTCTCTACTACTCACTTTCCACTACTTTACTACTCTCTACTACTCACTCTCTACTACTCTCTCTACTACTCTCTACTACTCACTCTCTACTACTCAGTCTCTACTCTCTACTACTCACTCTCTACTACTCACTCACTACTCTCCACTACTCACTCTCTACCTTTCTCTACATGCACATATATATATATATATATATATATATATATATATATATATATATATATATATATATATATATATATATATATATATATATTAAATACAAAGAACCAGCGCTTCGAAGCGCACACGGAGTTCAATCTTCGTAACAGCTCAGCGGCTTCCCTTCCCACAGGTAAAATAACTCAGCCTAACGCGTTTCGGAGCTGTGATGCTCCTTGTTCACAGGCAAACACATGAAGAGCAGAAAATCAAGGAAGGCACATTACCGGCAAGTCTTTTATTTCGTCATCACTTAGTGCCTTGTAACAACGTTGCATGCCGGTACATGCGGCAATCCATTGTCGCGAAGCTGCACCGCCCGGACTCGGGGCCAAGGAGACACCTGAACTGTTCCAAGTCTCCAGCTGGGGTCTTCAATCAGCTGCGCCGTCGGAAAACCTTCATCCCGGGGGCCCACTGAAGGGCTACTTCATTATTAATTATTTACCACATGAAACGAGCAAGGCGGCACCAGCCTACCATAGGGAGACTACTAAAGACTCAAAGTACCGGCATGCAACGTTGTTACAAGGCACTAAGTGATGACGAAATAAAAGACTTGCCGGTAATGTGCCTTCCTTGATTTTCTGCTCTTCATGTGTTTGCCTGTGAACAAGGAGCATCACAGCTCCGAAACGCGTTAGGCTGAGTTATTTTACCTGTGGGAAGGGAAGCCGCTGAGCTGTTACGAAGATTGAACTCCGTGTGCGCTTCGAAGCGCTGGTTCTTTGTATTTAAAATGTCATGCGGCAATCCATTGTCGCGAAGCTGCACCGCCCGGACTCGGGGCCAAGGAGACACCTGAACTGTTCCAAGTCTCCAGCTGGGGTCTTCAATCAGCTGCGCCGTCGGAAAACCTTCATCCCGGGGGCCCACTGAAGGGCTACTTCATTATTAATTATTTACCACATGAAACGAGCAAGGCGGCACCAGCCTACCATAGGGAGACTACTAAAGACTCAAAGTACCGGCATGCAACGTTGTTACAAGGCACTAAGTGATGACGAAATAAAAGACTTGCCGGTAATGTGCCTTCCTTGATTTTCTGCTCTTCATGTGTTTGCCTGTGAACAAGGAGCATCACAGCTCCGAAACGCGTTAGGCTGAGTTATTTTACCTGTGGGAAGGGAAGCCGCTGAGCTGTTACGAAGATTGAACTCCGTGTGCGCTTCGAAGCGCTGGTTCTTTGTATTTAAAATATATATATATATATATATATATATCACTCACTCCGCTTCCTGATGCACTTCGGAATCTCACCAGCCGGCATGAAGTACACGGACACGGACCAGTTAGGTGCTGAAGTTTTAATTGCAGAAAAAAGTCAAAGACGTTTCGGCTCAACGGAGCCTTGTTCACATGACAACGTTTCTTTGAACGGACAGCCCTTTTAAAGTGCACGTGTATAACAAAATTAACACCACCTGTGAGTTTTAGGTATGGACATAAAAGAAATACTATATCAGTTTCATAGTTGAAATACAGCAACCTTGTTAAGTTGTTACGTTTCAATTTCAGTACAATACCGTAATTAAATACGTTTGCTGATATGACATATCAGGGTGTAAATTAATGTGGATTAGACAAAAAGGAGATTTCACAGTAAAATACATTTTTTGCGTAATGGGTTGACTTGTCAGGTTATATTACATGCATTTAAAAACAAAACCGTTTCTGTCTTTTGCCTCAAAACATTATATAAAATGGTTAGATGTATAACAATGAACTCCTGGTAAGGGGTTAATTTAAAGTGCAAATGCTTTACTGAAGATGTGCAAATGTTGCTTTCAGTGCATACTTTTAGTGCAAAATATCGCAAAATGTGCAAAATACAGCAAGTTGGTCATAATATCCCCCATCTTCATGTGCAAAATACGCTACTCTCTCCAATCCTAGACCCGAGTTCAAATTTATACTAAATATTGGTTACTTAATCAGTATATCTGAGGTAAAATATATGCCTAATATATTCAAAAAGAATTTTTTTCAAGAGATCTGTTAAATTTGTATCACATATATAACCTGTTATTACTAGTTTGTTTGTACCTTTACACAACCCACATAATTCAAAATCTTACCATAGCTAATATAGGTAAAAAACATGCTAAATAGTCCATACAGTGATAACATTAATCAAATCCCTAAAATTAAACTCACAGAGGACTGCTTAGAAATAAGGTTCCACCCAGTCCCAATCTGTGTAAAGTGCCCATCAGTGATGAATTTTAAAATTAAGTTTCATTTCAGTATAAGTAGCAGCAAAGTTCAGTTACTATTGTTAGATGTAAGTTAAGTAGCAGCCTTCCCATGGTGCACATGTGGTCTCACCCAGCCGGGTTGTTCCTACATGTGTAAACCACAGGGAGGAGACTAATAACAAAATGGATTCTTAATATAATAAGATTTTATGGCAAGCATGTATACAAATCCTCTGTTACATTAAGGCCTACAGGGGTCTTTGTATTGAGCAAGAGGATATACTTAGTTTCGAGCCTTCTTAGTTTGGCGTCCCTGTCCCCTCCTCTTCTACTATTCATGACTGCGTCAATCACCCAATATTTAAGGCTGGTGTTATCACTGTGGTGGCAATCCCTAAACTGGCGCGCCACTGGATAGGTATTGTCGCCATTTGTGATTGCACGTAGGTGCTGGAGGATACGTTTGTGGACAGCATGTTTAGTGCTGCCCACATACCTGAGTTGACAGGGACATTGTAAAACGTATACTGCAAATTCTGTTTTGCAGGTGAGACCTGTGTGATCGGATGTTGAGTATCAGTGAAACCATCTTTGTAAGTTTTGGTGTTCTCTCCGTGTAGGCAAGCTTTGCAGGTCTTACACCTGTAAAAACCTTTATTTTCCTGCCACCATGTTGATTTAACAAAAGGTTCAGGATTTGTTGCCACTATGTGATCTCGTAGGGAGGGGGCTTTGCTAAAAGTGAGAGATACTCTATTGGGGACAGTCTTACCAATAATATTGTCCTTCATCACCAGTGGCCAATGTTTATCAATAATCCTGCGCACTTGTTTGTGCTGTTTGTTGTATCCTGTTATTATCCGGAAACAACTGGCTCCCTTCTTCCCTACATTCTGCGTATCACTGGTGGGGTTTATCTGGCGATCAGATTTCTTTACCAAAAGTTCCTCCCTAGATAATGCCATAGACTTCTGTTTGGCCCTCTCAATTAATTGGCTCGAATATCCTCGTTCAAGAAAGCGCATCTTGCTTTCGCACTGTGCCTTCTCTAAATCAACAGAGTTGCTACAAACTCGTCGTAGTCGTAGCATTTCCCCATAGGGGATGCTGGAAACCAAATGTGCCGGATGTGCACTTGCAGCATGTAAAATGCTGTTACCAGCAGTCGCTTTACGGAAAATTCTGGATTCAAGATGTCCATTGTCAATGTACAACTCAGTGTTGAGGAATGTGACCTTCTCCTGACTGAGGGTAGCTGTAAATTTTAAATTTAGTTTGTTGTCATTGATATCATGAATGAATTTTAATGCCTCTTCCTGACTACCCCTCCAAATTACCAACAGGTCGTCGATAAAACGAAACCATGCCACCAAATTATTACGGATATTATGCTGGTATTTGAAGCCGAGGACCAGCTCCTCCCAAGCCCCCATGTGTAAACATGCAAAACTTGGAGAGAAGCTGGCCCCCATTGCTACTCCCTGGAGTTGGCGGTATAGTTGTTGGTTAAAAAGGAAAACATTATTGACCAGGCAGAATTCTAACATCTCTAGAAGCATAGTATTGTGTTCATTGCAATCAGGGCCCCTTCTAGATAAGTAATGTTCAGCTGCCTTTAAACCGTCACTGTGAGCTATACTCGTGTATAATGATGAAACATCCAATGCGATAAGCCAATCATCAATAACCCATTCCACATCTTTGATTTTCATTAAAAAGTCCCCTGTGTCTTGAACAAATGATCCCAGTTGTTGCACATACCCCTGTAGAAAGTAATCTATATAAACAGAGGTGTGTTCCAGGAGACTGCCTCTGGCAGAGATGATGGGTCTTCCGGTGGGTGCAGGGGATCTTTATGTATTTTGAGTATAAAATACAATATGGGTGTAATGGGATTGTCATTTTTGAGTTATTTGAATTCAGCCTCAGTGATTAATTTGGATGATCTCCACTTTGACAGTTTGTGATGATATTCTTCTTTGATAGTCATTAATACTCGACTGTGTATACGTTCATAGCAGGTTCGGTCATTTAACTGAATATATGCTTCCTTATCATAGTCAGTTTTGGTCATAAGGACTACATTACCGCCTTTATCACTGTTTCTCACCACTAGATCCTTTTCCTTTTGCAATCTGTTGGTGAGTGCTGTATATTGCTGAAATTGGCTATCAAATTGTCCTTTATTTTTGCCAATATGGACTTGGAGTTCCTTCAGGTCCGCAACCACATTTTCATGAAATATGTCAAGGTTATCACGGGGTAGGATGGGGAAGAAGGTAGAGGGCGGTCTAAATTGGGTGTTCAATGAGATTCTGTTCCCACATTGATCAATCCCCTTGTTTGCTATATTTGTACTGCATGACTCGTCATAACCCTCCCCATAAGTCTCCCAAAGTTCTGTGATAATTCGTGTACCTTGAGATGCATTTATATTGATGTTGGCATTACTGGTTGTGGGTGCAGTCTGTTGTAGTTCTTCAGATTTCTCCTTCATAGTATAGAATTTACGTAATTTTAATTTTCTAACTGCTTTGTAGATATCGCATCTCGTTGCTGGATAATTGAAGTTGCAAGGTGCCGCATAGGTGAGTCCCAATTTGAGAATTTCCTCTTCCTTGAATGTCAATTTCAATGATGTCAAATTGACAATTGTTCGACTGGTTGCGTTCATCATTCCTATTGGGTGACAGATCCCCGTCCCTTTCCGCCTCTTTTCCTCTTTTGGTAACCTCCTCTTTGCCGCCCTCCACCTCTGGCGTCGTCGGTAATTGGCCCGCTGTTTCCTTGTTCTTTTTGTGTATGGGACCTTAAAGTTTTCAGACTTTCCTGACATAAAAAATTGATTTCTTGGCCAGGTGTTGGTTTCGGAACTCCTTCCGCCTGTTCCTGTCTTTGGCGGTCAGAATCTGATTCCGTTTCAGGGTCAGAGCTCAGAGTAATATTGGAGGAGTCACTTTGCGTGTTTTTTCCTTGCTGTTGACGGGTTTTATTGATTTTAGGTGGAGGTTTTGATATGCCAAAAGACACCAAAGACTCACCTGTGAGACCGAAGCCGCGAGGGGAACGGCGGCGCAGCGGAACGTGCCACAGAACACCGGAAGGAAGCGCGACCAGCGCACTACAATCCCCAGCAACCCCTGGGGCGGGTGCACGCCGGTGACGGCCAGAGAGCGCCCGGAGGCGCCTGTAAAAGGCTGACCCCCCGGGAGCCTAGTGGGGGAACACCAAAGACTCACCTGTGAGACCGAAGCCGTGAGGGGAACGGCGGCGCAGCGGAACGCGCCACAGAACACCGGGAGGAAGCGCGACCAGCGCACTACAATCCCCAGCAACCCCTGGGGCGGGTGCACGCCGGTGACGGCCAGAGAGCGCCCGGAGGCGCCTGTAAAAGGCTGACCCCCCGGGAGCCTAGTGGGGGAACACCAAAGACTCACCTGTGAGACCGAAGCCGTGAGGGGAACGGCGGCGCAGCGGAACGCGCCACAGAACACCGGGAGGAAGCGCGACCAGCGCACTACAATCCCCAGCAACCCCTGGGGCGGGTGCATGCCGGTGACGGCCAGAGAGCGCGCGGAGGCGCCTGTAAAAGGCTGACCCCCCGGGAGCCTAGTGGGGGAACACCAAAGACTCACCTGTGAGACCGAAGCTGTGAGGGGAACGGCGGCGCAGCGGAACGCGCCACAGAACACCGGGAGGAAGCGCGACCAGCGCACTACAATCCCCAGCAACCCCTGGGGCGGGTGCACGCCGGTGACGGCCAGAGAGCGCCCGGAGGCGCCTGTAAAAGGCTGACCCCCCGGGAGCCTAGTGGGGGAACACCAAAGACTCACCTGTGAGACCGAAGCCGTGAGGGGAACGGCGGCGCAGCGGAACGCGCCACAGAACACCGGGAGGAAGCGCGACCAGCGCACTACAATCCCCAGCAACCCCTGGGGCGGGTGCACGCCGGTGACGGCCAGAGAGCGCCCGGAGGCGCCTGTAAAAGGCTGACCCCCCGGGAGCCTAGTGGGGGAACACCAAAGACTCACCTGTGAGACCGAAGCCGTGAGGGGAACGGCGGCGCAACGGAACGCGCCACAGAACACCGGGAGGAAGCGCGACCAGCGCACTACAATCCCCAGCAACCCCTGGGGCGGGTGCACGCCGGTGACGGCCAGAGAGCGCCCGGAGGCGCCTGTAAAAGGCTGACACCCCCTCTCGCCCCGCGAGTCACGCGCGGGAGAAGCCCGGGACAAGGGCGGGGCCGTCTGTGGCCGTCAGGGGCCGGAGGAGGCCGGGCAGGGCCACCCCCCTTGGCTCCAACTGTGAGTACAATTGACTTACACGTCGTGGAATCTTCATTTGATCCCCTTGTTTTAATCAACATTTATTGAGACTTCTGACCAAGCCCTGAAAATGTCAGTCCAAAGTACATTACCGGATAACTACCTATTGAAAGTGGTCTCCAGAATTAACTGTGATAGAAGAAAATCACTGGGAAAAAGTACTATTGTAGACCCCCCATCGAACTCATCTGTAGATGTAATCAACTATACCAACTCAGACAATATTGTTAATGAGATGATTGCCCCAGTAGAGTTTGATAATAGTACTAATGTTGATCTAACTATGGTTCCAGACACGTCGATAAGGGGGGATGATGACCCATGTGATAATGCTGGGGGAACTCCTCAGCATTCTGGTAGGGCCTCCAAATTTATGCGAGCCTGTAGAAAAACGGCCCCTAAGCGAGGTAGTCATATCACAAGAAAGAAAAAAGACACCATACATTTGGAGTATACCGAGGACATAGGAACTCCGAGCCAAGATAAATATGTTTCCATTAAGCCTGACCAAATTGATTTACTAATGAGTAATATTCTAAGTAAACTTAATATGGTGGTAGAGCCCCTGTTAAACAAAATAGGAGATCTCCAGGAGGAAATAGCTAGGCTAAAGGGTGTGGTGGATAAGCATGCTGACAACCTAGAAAAGTCTTTAGCCGATATTAAAAAGACAACCTGCTCAGCCACTGCCCTCATAGGAGATAAGGAGCAGCCAAAAGCTTCAACTAGTGTGCCCTCTATTACTACCAGGAAATACCCCTCCAAAGTACCATTGCAACCACTATCCACATCGACTCAGGAGGCAGATAGATCTTTACAACAATCTAATACTGGGGTAACAAGTGCATTGTCGGGTGCCATACTATCAGCCCCCATGCAAGTGTCGGCACCAGCGGTGCCAGTCCCACCCAATACGACAAGGGGACCTAATGGGGTATCCACTAGGATATGCAGACGCCCAGTTGATCTCCCACCCGACTGTGTACCTTATGTTGTGGTATTAACTAATGTTCCAACCCTTTCCCAGCCCTCAAATGATCATGAGACTGTTGATTCTTTGAGGAATAAAACTATTTCTTGGTTAAACCTACATTGTGGTTACCCAGTTGGCTATTCCGATCAAATCATCTCTATCAGAAGAGTCAACTGGATAGGTAATACCAAAAAAGTCTGCGGGGGGGATTGTGTGATAATTAATTTCAAACATCCGCAACATGTTGCGACCGTCTTGCTTAGAGCGGCCGCAATCACACAGTCGGAGACAGAAGTAGTTGCTAGACCACTGGGCTATTTTTACAACCATCTAAGTAGGCAACCCCCCGTTAATTGTAAGGAGAGGGTATTGAGTAATGTTACCTATCCATCTATGGCAAATAGACCAATGATGTCTAACTTTTCCTTTTGTCCACAAAATGGTCTATCTACCCCTCCGATGCATAAGGGGAACCCTATGTTAGGGGGAAATGTTCCTTCTTTAATGCATACCCCTAACTTATTTGCACCTCCTGGTCTATTTACCTATCCGATGCATAAGGGGAATCCTATGTTAGGGGGGAATGTTCCTTCTTTAATGCATACCCCCAACCCATTTGCACCTCCAGGTAGTTCCCCTTTGTTCGATAATGGAATGGTTTACCGGGTCCCAACCCAGAATAGGTTTCAGACCCTGAGTTTTCTAGATCAGAACGACTGACATGAGATTGACCCACTAAGGGATGTAGGAAATAGTACCCTTAATGAAAATGTAATTTTGCCTATAGATGTAACGGGCAATGATGTGCGTTTGAACTGTACGCTGACAGGGGGTGACGTCTCAAATTTTATACCTAACATAGAGCCTTTTATTATGGAGAATAATATGTCCATATCTAGTGTTGAACTGCCAAATGTTAGCCAAGAGAGAGGGAAGTTACCTTGTTACATTGCTAGCTGGAATATTGCAGGAATTGCAGCCAAGGAGGTTGCGTTAGGATGGAAGGATTTTGTGCATTCATTTACTATTCTGTGCCTACAGGAAACATGGTGCAAAAATTTCAAAGGCATTGATGGGTATGTGTCCTATGAGCTTCCAGCATTGCCCTCAACCCATGGTAGAGCTAAAGGAGGGTTGATGGTGCTAATTTCAGTTAAACTACCCATCTCAGTGAAAAAGTTTGTCAATGTGGGGGCGCATTCACAAATTCTATGGCTTACACAAAAAGTCGGCAGAAATATTCTACTGATTAATTTTTATAACAATATTTTCGATAGCACTAGACATGTTGCAATTAACGAATTAGATGTGGCATTGAACAATTTCGTGAAGAATTTTAATGGTGTATTTGAATTTATTTTTGTGGGGGATTTTAATGTTTGTGTGTGCCCATTATCCGCCCAGAAGGTTTGCGGAGTGTATAACCGACTGGGGGAAGCTGAAGTCCATTTTCCCCATCACACCTATGGGGAAACTTTGAATAATTTTCTGATACAATATGACATGGAAATTATGGACAATGCTAAAAACGAAATGGGCGAAAATATACCTACTTTTAAAGGAAGGGGCGCTAATACCAGTATTGATTTTATATGTATGTCTTCAACCATTGCTCCGCTATGTCCAATGCCCAAGGTGATCGATATTATGTTGAGTGATCATAACTGTTTGTCCACTGAATTAACCTTCTGGAAAGATGATTGTGTCTGTGAACAGGGTATTATTGCCAATATCGAACCTCATAGACAGAATGGATATAGACTGAGGTGGAAGGGGGATAAAGCGGACATAACATCAGATTCCATTATTTCTAGTTGTCTAACAGAGATTGTGGCAATTTTAGAACAGGATGATATCTCGTCCGATAGTATCGACCACTTTAATAGAATCAATTCAAGCATCAACAAGAAATTTTCTAAAGAGACTGGGTTTAAGGCCAGGTGTAAAAGGGGCTGGTTTGATCATGCTTGCTCTACTGCTCGGAATGATCTTAAATTGGCTCTTGCAGCGAAACCAAGAGATAAGTATTTGGTGGGCCAACTTAGACAGGGATATAATATGACCCTCAAAAGTAGAAAAGCTGAATTACAGCAGGAAGCCTGGGATAACCTTACCCAAGCTGCGGACACGAATAATTGTACCTTGTTCTGGTCCACGGTGAATAGCCCATTCCTAAAAGACGACAAGGTCCCTGAACTCACATCCAATGTGAGTATGGAACTGTGGATCCAGCATTTTTCATAACATCTTTGACTCAAGTAACCTAACAGTTTCCCATGGAGAAGGCTGGCCCATCTTAGCCTTAGATATTACTATTGCAGAAACCATGGTTAGTATAAGAACCAGTAAAGGAGGCAAGGCCCAGGGGCCGGATGGCGTCCCCATAGACGTGTATAAGACTGCACCAGAGATTTGGGGTCCTTTGCTTACCAAAATCTTTAACACAGCTATTTGTTGTAAAATACCGTCTACTTGGGAAGAGTCAATAATCGTCCCCATTTATAAAAAAGGTGACCGGGGGGACGCAAAAAATTATCGACCTATATCCTTACTGGACTCATCGGTTAAAATCATGAGTAGGGTCCTCCTTGTAAGACTAGAGGAGTGGGCAGAAACCAACGATATCCTAAGTAACTGTCAGTTTGGCTTTAGGAAAGGCCGTGGTACTATTGAACAGTGCCTGAACTTAGAGCTACTGGTAGGGAAATATACCCAGGCAAAAAAAGGGTCTCTTTATTTATGTTTCGCTGACCTTAGTAGCGCTTTTGATTTGGTAGATCACACAATATTATGGGCCAAATTATTGAAAATGGGAGCTCCTGAGGGCATTATTTATTTCTTAGCCCGCCTGTATGAAAAGCTCCGCACCAGTGTCCGTTATGGACCCAATGGGGAATGTACAACCAAGTTCGGGATTGGAAGAGGTATTAGACAGGGGTGCGTTCTAGCACCCCTACTCTTTACTCTCTTTATTAATGAGGTCGAATCTGTCCTGCAGGCAGTCGCTGCGGATGTCCCTAGAGTTAATAATTTTAATATACCTGTATTACTCTATGCGGACGACGCAGTGTTACTGTCCAGGACACCCTTGGGTCTCCAACGTTTGATGGATTGTTTTTCATCTTTTATTAAGAGTAGGAAACTGGTGATTAATAAGTCTAAGACATATGTAATGGAGTGCAGGTCGGGAAAAGCAAAAATCAAAGGCAATACCCACTATTTAATTGACGGCGATCCGGTTAAAAAAGTCGAACATTTTTGCTATTTGGGAATTACTTTCTCCAATAATGGGAGCTGGGCCACTGAACATAAAGTAGTCAGAACTAAGATGATTAGGAGTTCCAACGGGGTCTTCCTGTTCGCCAAGAAGCTGGGGAATAGACGTATTAAAGACATGTTAAAAATTTATCAAGCTAAATGTCTTTCTGCGGCCCTATACGGGGCAGGCGTTTGGGGTGTTTCATCTGCTAAGAGCCTTCAGGTAGAGGAGAATCTCTTCCTGAAAAAGCTCTTGTGTTTACCCAAGTCTACCTCCAACTCCTTGGTTCATAAGGAAACAGGGATTCAAGCCCTAAGTGATTTGATCATGTTAAGGCCCCTTTTACTGTGGCGCTCTATCTGGCTTAGTGACGGTACCTCCTTGAATAGAGCTATTATCAAGGACTGTCTTTTATTGGACCAGCATCTGAAGATCCCTTGGATCAAATATGTTATTGAATGTTCACAAAAACTATTTGGGATCAATGTGTTAATGGACCCTCACAGTCTCTCGGACATCCCCAAATCTAGTGTGAAAACAACCTTTTTAAATCACCGTAATGAAAGGCACTTTCTAGAGGATTCTAAGTTAACCACATGTGTACTGTACAATAGCATGAATGAATTCATTGGTTTTAGTCCATATTTGTCACATGTAACCAGAGGCTCGCACCAGTTTGTACTAACCAGAATGAGGATGGGTGTTGTACACTATCTGGTTGCGTGCCCTAACATTAAAAAGCGCCCCATCGGCCCATGTGTATGTGATAACAAAACAGAACAAAGTACTAAGCACTTTTTATTGACATGCGAATTGTATAGGGACTTACGGAAATTCTACTTGAAGCCTTTGTTAAATAGATTTAGAGTGAGAAATATCGCGGATGCTATGAGTTTGCTTTTTAACCTGAATCACCCGGACATCTGCTTTTTTACTGCTTCTTTCTTGCTTAAAGCTATTAGCGCCAGGAAAAGCATGTGTTTTTAAATATTTGTACACTTGCACATTTTAAATATTTATTCCTTCCCCCTCTGGATATTTTGTATTATGTGTTTCTCTTTATGGAGATATGTATTGTTTAATGTATTGTACGTAATCAATAATTGCTTATTTTTATATTATGTGTTTTCTTTAATGGAAAATTGTTTGAATTGTCTGTATCTGTAACCATATGTGCTTTTATGGACATGTTTTTTAAATGCCCAGAATAAAGCTTTATGAAATGAAATGAAATGTACTGCATGACTCGTCATAACCCTCCCCATAAGTCTCCCAAAGTTCTGTGATAATTCGTGTACCTTGAGATGCATTTATATTGATGTTGGCATTACTGGTTGTGGGTGCAGTCTGTTGTAGTTCTTCAGATTTCTCCTTCATAGTATAGAATTTACGTAATTTTAATTTTCTAACTGCTTTGTAGATATCGCATCTCGTTGCTGGATAATTGAAGTTGCAAGGTGCCGCATAGGTGAGTCCCAATTTGAGAATTTCCTCTTCCTTGAATGTCAATTTCAATGATGTCAAATTGACAATTGTTCGACTGGTTGCGTTCATCATTCCTATTGGGTGACAGATCCCCGTCCCTTTCCGCCTCTTTTCCTCTTTTGGTAACCTCCTCTTTGCCGCCCTCCACCTCTGGCGTCGTCGGTAATTGGCCCGCTGTTTCCTTGTTCTTTTTGTGTATGGGACCTTAAAGTTTTCAGACTTTCCTGACATAAAAAATTGATTTCTTGGCCAGGTGTTGGTTTCGGAACTCCTTCCGCCTGTTCCTGTCTTTGGCGGTCAGAATCTGATTCCGTTTCAGGGTCAGAGCTCAGAGTAATATTGGAGGAGTCACTTTGCGTGTTTTTCCCTTGCTGTTGACGGGTTTTATTGATTTTAGGTGGAGGTTTTGATATGCCTTTGCGGAGAATATCGTATTTACTTGAAAACGTAAATATCTGTCCTAATTCATAATCGTTGCGGTCCCTTTGGAACTTATATACTTTTCTGTCAACGATTTTGGCTTCCTCCTTTTTAAGGCGTTCATTCATTACTTTAGTCAGTTTAGTTCTTTCCTCTTCCTCCCCTAGGGCCTCCAATTCCTCATGGATAGCTGCTATTTCTGTCAGCAACTTAGCCCTGTCTATGTCGGCATATTTAATCAATACTTGTGCTAGAGATCGCGGGTCACCCGACCAATAATTTCGCCACTTCTGGCTTCGGGTCCATATACTTTACTTTATCATACACATTGATCAGATGACCACACAATCCACTACCAATAATTGTGAGTTCCCTTTCGATGACTTCCAGTGTACCCAACTTACCATCCACCGTTATGGGTACCTATGACCACGATGGGTCAGGGAGCTAGCTGTAAAAGGAAAGGCAGCAAAATACAAACCCAACTTTTTATATTTATTTCATGAAATGACCACGGACAACTAGAAGTTAGAAGTTTTAAAAGATTTATCTTAGATTTCAGATTCTGCAAACATACAGTTTATAGTAATGAGGCAATCTATAATCAGAATAACGAAGAGCACATAACAATATAGGAAGAGTATACAGGTAACCATCTAACCCTATAATGAGGGAATTCAGAATTAACGAAAATGAAATTCGAGAGAGGATACTAAATGCTAGGAATTTTATGCACGTTTTAGGAATTTTATCATTAGGTCATATTTCGAGAGAAAAGACACTAGGGAAAACCTATACATCTATGAAAGGTAAAAATGCAACACGCTATAATTCTAACGTTATTACTTCAATTCAGTATTTAGGAGAAATTTTGTAAAACATTATTTAATTCATAAACAGTATGGAAAGATTTATACTAAAAAGGCAGGGGAACATAGGAACATGCTATGAAAATGCAAACTGTAAATGACTTTAATGAGATGCAATGATTTGCAGAGAAAAACATGGAAAATTAACATATGCAAAGGGTATGTCTTTATTGAAGCAAAGACAGAAAAATAGAAAGGTGCAGTTTTAAGAACTCAGAGCGATATTTACCTAGACTGGTGTGAAAACCAACCCTGGCCACAGGTCAGTTAAGGACAGGAAAACCCTCAAGGAAGGATAACCCTCAGTGGGACAGCAGGTGCAGAATGGACACCCCAGGACAGGACAGGAAACCCAGATTAGGATCAGGACAGGACCACCAGGATACGACCAGCACCCGCAGTTCGGAAGCAACGCCTGCGCTCCACCCTCTCTGCAGCTATCAGTCAGGACCCCGATTGGGTCAGCGAATTCCCCAGCAAAGTGCTCCGCCAGCACTTAAGGTTCAATAAAACCTTCAGAGTCTATGGTCAAATTTCGGACAGAGAGCTCCGCAGCACCTCTGTATCAAGTCACCTATTGAGTGCGTTGCGTCAGTGACAGGTCAGCTATTCAGACAAGTCGGACAATTTCCCTAGGTGAACCTAGGCTAGATATACTCTTTTGGGTCAGTGTACCACCCCCCAATGTTGCAAAGTGTCAGAATCCCCAAATTTCGATTGGTCCTAAGGTAGGATTTGGTTAACACACCAATCAGAACAGACTATTCTAAGGCCTAATTTGCATGTTAAGGTGCCGCCTAGCAAGATTGGGGTTCCCATGAGAAAGTCGCACAGAATACAATTCAAATGACTACAATTGTATCATTCTAGGAACACTGGCTCCATCCTCCTGGGTCAGAGGTAGCGCTCTCAGGAGCCTCTTGACTGTGGCTGCCAGCTGGCTGTATTCCACGGTCCATGGTTGACTCTGGCCTTGCATCTGGAGCATGCGCAGAAAGGACCTTCAAAATGGCTCACGACCCATTCGGACCCCCATTTCCCGTGATACATGAAAAGTAAGCGAAAACAAATTAGTAAATAAAAATAAATGAATGTACTTCATGTCATTACTTCATCATTATAAAAATATACTACGCATTAATGGTAAGTGCAAAGAACAAGGTCACAAGAGCAGCAGCACAAAGCTTCACCACGTTATCAAAGCACAGCCATCTTATTGCTTATTACGCATGCGCACCCTTTCCCTCCAAAACTATCTCTACGCGAAGTCACGTGAGTGTGACTGACGCATGCGCAGAAGAGGAAAGTCAAGCAGCGGCCATTTTAGGGACACGAATTAATCGTATTAGTAGAACACATAAGCAAGCATCTCTATGATACCCACGCACATTCGAAATACATATAATTAGTAACACAAACAATTTGAGCTACGAGATTATAATAGATTTTTCGAGGTTCTTGACTCGAGCAAGTCGCGATGCGAAATCTTGCTCTATCACTTGCACTTGTCGGCGCGATGCCTCAAGATTGATCTCCGCCCACTCTTTCATAAGTTCGGGGTTAGGATCCTCGTATGTGGGCGCTGTGAGGATACGTAACCCGCGAGGTATACGATTGACTTCAATATATCGTTGTAACGACTTTGATTCCCACCATTTTGCTTGCTCCTGGCGAGATTTTTTCTCCAGTGTTTTGAATAAGTTTTTTATAACTGATGTGCTGCTACCACTAGAGTCATTGTTTGGCCTCCCACGAATGTCAGGTGGGAGGGGGGCGTTGTCTGAAAACAATGTAGCTGCCAGAGTTTCCCGGTCCCGAACGTTGTCACCCGACATTTTTCTGCAGTCTATATATAATTATCCAGGTACTTAACAACTATCCTGATATATTAATCGGTGTTGAAAGTTCCCCATGGCACCATACTTCTCTCCCACCACGTGGATCTGGATCTGGATGCTTACTTGGTCAGGCGTGCGAATCACTCCGGTTCATCAATCAACCAGTTGGCTGCTCAAGCCCGAGCAGTCTCCGCTCCGACCAGCTTGCTCTGCTCTCTCGTCCGTCTCTTCCGGTTGGTGGGGGTCAGGCGCTCTACTCCTTCCAGAGTCACACAATTTCCCGGATCAAGTCCAAGAAAACAATCCGATTGGGGCGCCGTCCGTTTGATGAGAAGGGACTCGTGTTTAGCCGGTTCGGAATGAACCTTGTTATATATCACTCACTCCGCTTCCTGATGCACTTCGGAATCTCACCAGCCGGTAAGAAGTACACGGACACGGACCAGTTAGGTGCTGAAGTTTTAATTGCAGAAAAAAGTCAAAGACGTTTCAGCTCAACGGAGCCTTGTTCACATGACAACGTTTCTTTGAACGGACAGCCCTTTTAAAGTGCACGTGTATAACAAAATTAACACCACCTGTGAGTTTTAGGTATGGACATAAAAGAAATACTATATCAGTTTCATAGTTGAAATACAGCAACTTTGTTAAGTTGTTACGTTTCAATTTATAGATATATATATGCATTTATAAATGTATGTGTGTATATATACATACATATATAAACATATATACATCTGCATATCTATATAAGTACAAATATAAATGCATGCATACATATACATATATGCATACATATGCATATTATGTACATGCAAGCTTGAAAAACACTAATAAAAGCAACGCTAAAAAGCCACCTAATTAGAAACAGAATTGCTTTAACTTAAACGAGGGCGAGACCTATTGCATTTTCAATGCTTGTTTTACAATACTACATTGATGCACCAGGGCCAAAATCACAAAAGAGAATGAGCGTGACACTGTATTTGTGGATATAGCAAAGTTGTATTCAAAAAAGGAAACAATAGCATCAGTGGTGTAGCAAGGGGGAAGGGCGGAAGGGCGCCCCCCGCTCTAACCTGCGGCCATCGCGGGGCGGTGGCCGCAGGAATCGCCAGTACCCCCTCCGCTCTTAGATTCGGCCGCTGCGGGTGGCAAACGCAGGGGCCGGTCCCGGGGTCCTACGGTCTAGCTAAGCCACTGACACTGAATTGCATGTGAAAAACTACAGTCTTTTGATTCAGTTCTTCTGAAGAAGCTCAACTATAATAAACAATGTTGGTGTATTGATCTTTTGGTTTGTATATTTTGGTGATTCATAGATTCTATTGTAACATATGTGAAACTCAACCATTTCCCCATATGAATTTGATATATGACGTTTCCATAAGATAAGCTTGTGTGCCATACATCATGCATATTCGTAAAACAGTGATGAAGTTCTATGTGAATGACCAAATGCCTTTTGAGCCACCAATATAAATGAAAGCGTTAACCCATTCAAGTCGCCTAGCATCGTTTACAAATGCTAATATCTAAAAAACTATTGAACAAATAATGTATGGTAAATCATGTAGAAGGTTCTATTATCATGCCACGCTTGGTGTACATGTGTTCAGTGGAATTTGCAGTAACTACATACTAATTTGCTATTGGAGCTAAAACAATAAAACATCTGTTTTGGCCATCTCTCCCCCCTTTTTTCCCAGCATGGAAATGCACAAAAATTGGCTTGCTTATGCTAAGGGAATGGCACATTTGGTTCAAACCCATCAATGTGGTTGGAAGCTCTAAGCAAATCAAAAAATGCCTTTTCAATGATAAGTGCAGTGCAACCATAACTACACAGTGGCAACTGACATTGTGTAATACATATACATATGAGTACATGCAAATAATAGAGCTTTTTTGGTTTTCTGTTCAAAGAACCATAACAAATCTTGACACACAGTCACATATACATATATATTTATGTACTGTTTATAACCTCACATATTACATCACTCAGGACATATTAAATTACATCTTTCACGACATCAATGATGATATCTCGAATGAAATCATTGATGGCATCACTGGCAAAATCATGAAATGATTGTGTCAGTGTGGTACATGTTTTTTCAGCTGGGAGTAACTCACCAAGTTAAAAATAAGACTACTCATTTCTGTACCGCAGATTCATCCCAGGATCTGTGGTACTGAAATTGCCCACAGGAGCAAAGGCTCCCATGGTCAATCCGAATAGAGTATTAATTTTGGATTCACAGAAGTTCTGCAGTAGCAGATAGCTATAACTGTTAACCCTTTCATGACCACCCCAAGAACATTTTTAAATGCTAATATACTCTAAAGTCAGAAACAGATTTATGTCAAATAAAAAAGCACTCTCTCTGAGTAAAGGCCTATGTTTGTGACATATTTGTTGTAATTCCGTTCAGCTGTTTTTTTCTGTATCGAAGACCAAACTATCCTATAGGAATTAATTGTTTATTTATAAGAACATGGCAGCACTCATTTGGGTGCAATCAATATTAATTTATTGATTATTAGAGGTTAAAACCACATAATCTAAGCAATGCTTTTCAATTGTCCAATAAATAGCAACAGTGTAGTTATGGTTAAGTGTGGGTTTCAATTGACAATGTGATTATTGCTTTTCTTATAACATTGTCACCATTTTATGACCTGCATGAAACTTTCCAATCAATGGTAACTCGTCATAATACTTTATTTCTGTCACAAAGACCATACAAGCTGTATAAAACAGAAAAATACGTCATACAAAAAGCCTCACTAGACCCGTTAAATTACAGAATAAAAGACACACAAGAATACAAAAGTTTAAAATGTAGCAGTATATCCTTCCCCTATAGCAGCAATCACGCGGCATACTAACTCTTGCCTCCCAATACAGTATAACACATACATGCTCCCCACGATTCTACAGGTCAACTGGATTAGATAAAGCGAAAGTGCTTCAAAACACAAACCTACATTAAAAGCAAGTTAAAAAATCATCTGTAACATAAAGATAATATCCATCCTACACAGGATTTAAATCCATGATGACTTTATATAACAGATCCTCAGATGGATGGACATGGGACACATAATAGGGTTAAACAATTGTACAACAGTTTGAGGGACAATACAGGCGTTCTAGGAGATAATCATCCAGGTTGTATCCCTATCTCCCAGCTCCGAGTGAGCCTGATGCAAGTTGGTTTGATGCCACAGAATACGGAAACAAACATTTACTATGGCAGGAGACCCGAGCGTTTCCTAGTCACTCCCACAGCAAGTAGAAATCTACTGAAGCAAAAGATCGTTACCCTGCTCGTATCTGAACTAAGAATTCAGAGAGCAGAGGAATAACGCTGCAAATCCCTATTCCGACGGTAGAGTTTCAGCCATTTTGCTCTAGCGCGTAAATACAGTGGGCAACGAAACAAGACATGTTCAATGGTTTCCACCTGGTCCAAACATAAAATACACCATTTTTTGTCAGGACACACCATATTCCATTTGCAAGTATAACTGTTCAGTGTTATGGTGCCAACCCTAAACTTGATAAAAAAGTGTTTTGGCCTGCTGCGGAGAAACCTCATCAAGGTATACTTCAAACTTTGGAGAGGGTTTTTTAATGAGGAACCTGCCAGTGAGGCTATCATTATCGGAGTATATTCTGATTTTATATACCCCAAAAATTATTTCTTCAAATGGACTTTAGATGATAAGTTAATAGAGGAAGGATTGACCCACATAACTTCCAGGCCCAGGATATAGAGGCATTTTTAATGTGGGACAGCCATTGAATAATAAGGTTCCCATCCTGCTGAACACGTTCGGGAAGGACTTGTCTGTAGGATTCCAATTCCAGGGTATACCATATCCTAACCCAGTAGACCGGGGATCTCAAAGCTGCCAGGTCACCAATTCAATTTATGGCTAATTCAAACTATACTGGGAAAAGTGAGAAGCCATAACCCAAACCTCAGCCCCATACAGTGCAGGAGACTGGGAAGCAACCTTGAACAGTTCTACTCCTGAAGAAGCTGGCCTCTGGAAGGTAGCCCTATACATTGTTCATATATCAGCTGCTTTATTCAAAATGATAGCCTTGCTCTTTTCAATGTGTACAGACCACAACAGGGAACTATGAATTCTAATTCCCAGATAATCTAAATGATTAACTTCCTCGAGTACCGTGGCTCACGTGTCAGATTTCAACTAAACGTTCTATGCGGTTTTAAAGTCATAATTGTTGTTTTCTAGATGTTAATCTCTAGCTCCTTGGATTACAGAAGTTGTGGAATGTATTTAATACATTTTGGATTCCAACAGGGGTTCTTCAGATAAACAGGGTGTCATTGGCAAACAACAGTAAGTGAAAAACTTCCTAGGCAATCAACCAAGGAAACAAGTAAACAAGGGAAACATCAGAAAGTAGAATAAGTATAAAAAACATTAAATTGTAATGATATAATATTAAAAACAATGTTTGTTATGCTAGCCACATAACATGTAATTGCACAATCAAATACAATATTAAAAAAACAATTTTTTCTTTTAAAAAAAAGGACAACTTGCAAAAGATTTGTACAATTGGTGGCAAAAATCAATCGACGCGTGTTTCGGCGTATACAACGCCTTCTTCAGGAGTAGCCACACATACACCTGTAAATAATAATAAGTACCATTCAATAACATTGTATATACTTTACATAATTTAAAGTAATAACATAAACTTATTTTCACATTTAATAACATTTTGTTTCGATAAACAATAGTATTTCTAACAAATTGTACCACATCATAAAAATAAGCATTTCCTCTAGTTCCCTTAATACTAAATCATGTTTCCATTCCAAAGATTTTTGATATCTGAGTACTCATATTTCAAGGAGATCTTTATTTTGATCAACAAAACCCACTCATCTAATGATAAACAGGGATTAATCTAGGTTTACGTTATTTGTTGATAATACAGAAAAAACTCATGATCTAATTATGTGTTTACTATATAGGAATGGGCCATCTAAGGATTGGCCCTGGACCAAAAAAGCAAACACATGTTCTTGAAAAGAAAAGTCCCTTTACCAACAGTCAGATAAACATGTATAAGAAACAGCATTTAATGGCCTATAGCACAATATACTAAGGATGAAGAAACTAACATTAAATATATTTTCTCTAAATGTTAAGTTCTTTAGGGCAACTAATAGTTGGGATGACCTGGTAGCCGGGGTCTATTCAAAGATCCATTCCTTAAGTAAGATAATAACAACATATTCTCAAAATGTGCATTTTTACTGATTTATTGGTCATAGATATAGCATCCTCATGTTCTTGTTCCTATATCCTGATTCTGAAAGAGTAATATTAATGAGAAATATCATGATAATAAACTGACCCTGTTTTAATAGATACTATATTAAAAACTAAATAAACCATCCTAACATATCTATTCAAGACACACATCTCCATGATGTTAATAGCATCTTGAAATTATGCTCTAAATCTTAATTCATAGTGAAAACCTCTTTATCAAGCAATTTGGGGGGGGAGTATGATGTTGTTAACTGGGGCCATAATATAGGCTAAATATCTAAAAGTATCTCCTATGCCAGACATCCCAGTACGAATTGCCATTATTGCATCTAAATTTTAACTTTGATCCTCATATTTAATCAATTCATATACTTTGTAACACGATTCAGAGACTAATACCTTTGAAAATCTCAGTGCAATAAACGGACAGGTGATGCTTTCTCCAACGAAACTTGAAAGGAGGAAACCGAAACTATATAACGGTCTGTGATAACGACCTGAGAGAAAACAATATAGGTTTGACCAGTTGAAATATCTATATAATCTCAACCTCAACATTGTATATTAAAAATTAGATGATATGTATAGTACCTGATAAAAAGACCGTAGTTTTCAATCCTACGACCGCTAGAGCACGATTATATTTAAAAAGACAGGAGATTACAGTATCCACCCTGAAAAGAGATAACCATATGATGTTTTAATAGGGATTCTATATGTTTAGTTAATTTGGTATTTCTAAAGCTGTCCCCACAATACCTTAGTATAGGAAAACACCCGTGAACCCATATGATTGAGGTTGCTGCTATTCCACCTTTAGGTTAAACACGTAGAACTGCAGCCAAAATGATAAATGGTGCCGTTCTTCTGTTAAAATTGCGACGTACAGAAACTCTGGATATGTGAATCTATCAAAAAGAAAGGAAAACGGAATTTGCAGGCAGGGCCGGACTGGCTACTGGGCAGTTTGGAATGCTGCTGAGCTGGGGGCTAATTTCGTTGATGGGGACCTGCGTGTACTAAACGAAATTAGTTTTGTTTACATTATTTCGAAGTACACGCAGGTCTCCATGTACGAAATCAGCCCCCACTGCAGTAAAATCTTCCAGCAGCTCGGCAGCATTCCAAACTGCCCGGTAGCCAGTCCGGCCCTGTTTGCAAGGCTAGCTATGGGATTCTGTATAAACTATATATCCCTGATTAGAACAGGATTTACCTTCCGTCTATCTTTCGATGTTACCTGGTACGGGGCAAAAGATGGCTGCCGGCGTTTTACGTCATCCAGGAGAAAAAGTCAACCTCCTATCATTAGTATTTAAATAGTACGTATAGCTATCACGTGCACCATGACGTGTATTTGACTATAAAAAATATACTGCTGGTAAATCACTAGAACTTTTTTTTAAATATAAGTATCCCGTTCTATCTTGTAACTTATAAATGCGATTATGACAACAGCATATAATATTAATAGTAACGTTAGCCCATAAAATTATTCACAAGGTTAGTTTCGCTACTATGGCAGAACTGAAGATAGAAAGAAGACTTCCCCATTTCATCTGCCTCTTCACGAAAATTTTATTGATAAACGAAAAACACAATAGTGTCTTTATTTAAACGGCAATACCTATAAGGCTATAATTAGCGATATTGATGTTACACAGACGGGAACCTAAGATGAAACTAAACATTTCTCCTGCCTTTTCACAAAAGAAAAAAAAGAAATGCGGTCTTAAAGTCATAATTGTTGTTTTCTAGATGTTAATCTCTAGCCCCTTGGATTACAGAAGTTGTGTAATGTATTTAATACATTTTGGATTCCAACAGGGGTTCTTCAGATAAACAGGGTGTCATTGGCAAACAGCAGACCAGAGATAGAAATACCACCAAGTTTAAGGGCATCATGAATACAGTAATTTAGATGGTTGAATGCATTGGCACGAGGACGCATCCCTGCCGGACCCCACATGTAACTCTAAACCTCTCTGTTAACACCCCATCCTTGCTGCACCAAACATGGGCATAATTGTTTTCATGGAGCCTCACTAGGAACGTTACTATGGGGGAGGGAGCGACCATCGACCTGATAAGAGTCCCAGAGCCAAGCTTTGGGAACCATGTCAAATGCAGCTCTCAGGTAGATGAAGGCTACACAAAGATGGTCCTTCTGGATCCTAATGTATTTCCAGAGAATAAGCATGAACCTAAAAACTTGATCCACTATTCCATCCTTGGATCTGAACACGGCCTGAAAGGGAGAAAGAACATCTTCATCAAGGACCCATTCCTGAAGACTGGCTAAAACCTGATAACAAAACACCTTTTAAAGGATGTCAATTAGGCTAATGGGCCAGTAATTGCTAGGGTCAGATCTAGCACCCTTTGTAAAGATTGATATAATTACAGCTCCTCTCTAAGAATCAGGATGAAGAACACCTGACATGATGGCGTTGGACACAATATTCATATACAGTGACCAAATCTCTATCTCTGAATGATACAAGTCACTGTTAATAAGTTCAAGGCCCAAAGCTTTCCCAGGCTTCAGGGACACTATTGCATCTTTGATGTCGTCCAAGGGAAAAAAGTCTGAGCCAGGCACTACAAGATTACTATTAATCTGGAAACACAGATCTATACTACAGGGCTGAGAAGAATTTTGAATAAAGATTAGCAAAGTGTTGGACCCAACTTCCAAACTGCCATGGGCAATTATATGACCTGGCGTACTGAAACTTGAGGGGGCCCACCTGCAAGGTACTTGGAGAGTCCCCCTCGGGACTAATATTTGAGAGCTCTCTGACCAGAGCAATGTCCTGAGGGGGCTGCGAGGGCCTGTGTTACGCCACTGATTACATGCCAAAAGGAAGAGGTGTCTTTCTTTTTGGAAGCCTCTAACAAATCCTGCCAGTTTTGGTCATCCCAGCTTTTTTTGCTAGCCATGAACACCTTTCTGTAATGGCATCTGCCCTCGCGAATCAGTGAATGACTTAAACATCTATTATGAAAAACAGTGGTCCATAGGATTAAGTTTTCACAAAGACAAATGCGAATATAGACTCCAATTAGTACTATATTGACAAGTTTTTCAGTACCCAGCCGGGTCTGAAATTTTATTTCAAATATAAACAAATTTAAAAGACCATCAAGGAGGTCTAATGTGACAGTTGATAGGGTACAAGCCTGTACCTATCCGAAAGTACACTCAAAAGAATTCAAGGGTAGGAAGAGAGCAAAAAAAAGGAGGGTAAAGAATATCAGGCAAAAAGAACAGGGATTTTCACAGACAATCCGAAATATACAACTAGCTTTAGCTACATAGGAACCACGTGTTCACGTCATTGGCTTGCACTAGGGATTGATACTGCCGTTGAGACACTGAAATCACTCGAAACTGAGATCGCGGATATTTTAAAACAGATCCAAGACTCAGGTATTACTGAAGATAGCAAGAAACTCCTAGAACAGGTCGATAAAACCATTGCAGAG
The DNA here is from genome assembly GCF_964261635.1 of Lissotriton helveticus. Classification (NCBI taxonomy): domain Eukaryota; kingdom Metazoa; phylum Chordata; class Amphibia; order Caudata; family Salamandridae; genus Lissotriton; species Lissotriton helveticus. Next base: position 259,899,287 of record NC_136061.1, read on the forward strand.
TACCAAAGAATAGAACAAAATAAAAAATCCAACAAAATCAAAAAAGATATAAAATCGTATAATATAGAAGTGACATACCCTTACCTACAAAAGGACTTCTATACAAATCGGGCGTATTCTAACCCCCAACAATACAGGCCCTGGGGTAGGTATAATAGACGGAGAAACTTGGTAGGCTTCTCAGAAACCTCAGCCGAATCTTCCGATAATTCGGACGCAGGTGAAGGCAGTAGTACATCCCGACGAGGCGGGTCGCACCAGACCGGTGGTACAAATCCTTTTTTACAGAGAGGCCAACAAGGCACACCCCAAAGAGGAAAAGTCAAGAAAACCCAGAGATGGATCAACCCACCGGGGGAACGACGGACGAGGAACAATTTCTACCAGTGGTAGATTCCTCTTCCGCTAGGACAGAAACAATTCCCATCTTTAACATCTCCAATTACTCTTTAAGGGAGGATGAAATATCCCTTCTCAAAAAAGGACTTACCTTTGTGCCTACAACCCCACCCAACTATTTGGAACTACAAACCGAACTAATGAGGTTCTTTAGACGAGTTCGGCTAAAGGCATTCTTTCAACTACATCCCAGTCAGGAGAGTAATGCCCTAACACCTTTCCGGCCACCCTCGACCTTTTCCCCTACTTCCGGGATGATTCCACCAGAGATAATCACCTTCGAGAAGTTGGTCTTAAAAGATCTCTCCACATTACAAAATACCCGTAGTTTCATCCCATACAATATCACGCTAAAAGAAAAAGAGGCAATCACTACACTCAAAATGAATAACTCTTTGATCATCAAGAGTGCAGATAAGGGTGGTGGAATCGTTCTCCAAGATCTCGAGTCCTACACCGCTGAAATACAAAGGCAGTTAGACAACAGAGAACATTACCAAAGGCTGGCATCCAATCCTACAAAGGAAATTCAGGAATTGATAAAGAAAATCACCACGGACGCAATGAGAGAAGGCTTCTTATCTAAGAAAGAGTTTAACTATTTAAATATCAAAAGCCCCAGAACACCAGTGATATATACTCTTCCAAAAATCCATAAGAGCCTCACTGTACCACCTGGACGGCCCATTGTGTCAGCCTGTGGATCTATCCTAGAGCCATTAGGAGCCTTTATTGACTTCTTCATAAAGGAGTTTGTCCCCTCCACCCCCTGTTATGTTAGAGACTCCATGTCCATGATCTCACTGGTTGAAAATTTACCCTTTAACCCAGTAACCGACACTCTTTGCACCATGGACGTGGAGTCCCTTTATACCAATATCCCTCAGATAGCGGCCCTGAAGGTGATTCAAAAAACTCTGGACACACGCCCCCGCCCTCACGCAATACCAACATCTTTTATTTTACAGCTACTTGAAATTTGTCTAACAAGAAACTTCTTTACATTTAATGGCCTCTTTTACCAGCAGATCAAGGGCACCAGTATGGGGGCTATTTTTGCCCCAAACTTGGCTATACTTTTCATGAATGAGATTGAAAAGGAGGTGATACTTTGTCCATCTAATCCCTTTTATGCAGGAATTGGATTATGGCGTAGATACATTGACGACATCTTCATGATTTGGAGATGTGAAGTCAGTGATCTACGCCATTTTCAACACTGGATGGACAACAATTGCTGTGGTCTTCACTTTACCCTAACTTCAAATAAAACCTCTATTGATTTCCTGGACCTTTCCATCTTCCACCAAGAGGGAGTTCTTCTGACACGTCTGTTCAGAAAAGCCACAGAGCGGAATAAACTATTAGACTATTCCAGCAACCACCCCAGAGCACTACGGGATTCACTCCCATTCTCTCAGTTCCTGCGAATCAGGAGAAATTGCTCGTGCAGGCAGGACTACTTTAAAGAAAGCGCCACTCTAGCAGAAAAACTTAAAAACAGGGGCTACCCGAGGCGTATCGTCAAAAATGCACTTAAAAGAGCATGGTATAGACCTAGAGAAACCTTACTGACACCCACTCCAAAGACCCCACAGGAGAGAATAGCTTGTGTAACCACTTTTTCCCCTGTGTCAAACAAAATGAGGAAGATGATACTCCGTCACTGGTCTGTCATAAATGCGGGCGTACTAGAAATTGAGCGCCCTTTGTTTGTTTTTAAAAAAAGCAAAAATTTGAAGGACCATCTAGTCCGAGCAGCATTGCCAAGCCCCGATCAATCCTACACACTTGAAAGCATATGGGGCTTGTCCCCCGTTGTAGGACATGTAAAATGTGGCAATTGTAGTGTATGTGACATAACCATTGAAGGGAAAACCAGAGTATTTAATAACATCACCTTTACCAGTTCTTCACTGTCAAATTGTAACACCTGTAATGTGATATATATGGTTCAATGTCCATGTATGAAAATGTATGTGGGTCAAACATCACAGAAGGTGAAAACAAGGATCTGCCAGCACAAGAGCCGCATCCGCTGTCAAACCCAGAATGCACCGCTTGTTGAACATTTCACCAGTGCCAAGCACACAGAAAATGACTTAAAGTGGACTGTGCTAAAGGCGCTAAGGTTACCACCTAGAGGAGGATGTATGGCTCAACTTCTCAATAAGGAGGAACTGAAATGTATTTTACTTCTGGACACAATTCGGAATGGTCTCAATCGCACCGAGGATTGGGCAGGATTGCTGTGAATTGCCAGAAATTGACTTGAGAGACTGTCAAAATTGCCGAATTTGAACAACAGTTTGCTTGTTATTTGGATGTATGAAGTGTTGTACCATAATGCTTGCCGTTGTCTGTCTTCTAAAATCCAAACGTGTCTTCTAAAATCCAAAACTTGTGTGGACAGAGACTGAGGTTGTTCGATAAAAATGCCACATAAAAATTCTCTATCATGTAAATCTGATTGTACTGACATCCCGGGCACAATGCATGGAAAAGAGCACATTCACCGAGCTTTCCTAAACCGACACCACTCTAAGATGGCCGCCACTGGGACACCCCTCCCGCCTCCTTCCGCTCTCACTCCTTCATCACTGTTTATTAACTCACGCACGGCCACGCATGGGCTCACTTCCGTATCATCGTGAAGCCGGCGCACTGCCACTGTGCACACCGCCTGCAGCTTACTCGGATCGCGAGTAAAGGACTATTAACTCCGTGCTAAGGTAAGGAATCCCGGCCTCCCTCGGGCTCACGGACACTCCCACCCTCAGTCCTTCGCTGCTAAGCCCTATTCCTGTTTATTTGCAGACTCTGAAATCAAAGTGTATACGCCTAAGCGGGTGGAATATACACTACACAGTTCCATGATTCTTGAATCCTCTCAAGCGGTATTCATCACAAGATAGGAACTTATGGCAGCAACCCCCCAAAAACCTACCGGAATAGGACACCGAGGTAACGTCGTGTTCCCCCTTACCCTAAGTATTAGCGCATGATATCATCACTTGATGCTAATTGATTCTGTTCACTTTAGGTACCAGCCATCCATCCCACTATTTCTTCTAAAACTCTCAGGAGGCTGATGTAGATCGCTCGGAAAGGTGCGCTCTTAACCTACCATTATGGCAAATTTATGTGGCATGCAAAGAATCCACGTTCACGTGACGCATGGTTATATCACATCGATACCTTAGCCACAACCTCTATTGTCCGAATTGTGTTTAAGCTCATCGGGCTGAATGCACGCAATAGAATGAGCGTAAGATATTGCTTCACCACTGCGCCACTCTTTAAAGCGACACATATAGCCACAACCACGTTAGCGTTTAAAGGCTCACGGCGCAACTATCCAAGTCGGCCTTAACTTAAACGTTTTTCGCACGTTTTGATAAAGCATGTAATTGGAACACTAAAAGACGTGTGGATGACACCAACATGATCACAATGGCATGACATAAATGAATACTACGTGCATTTTACCTGTAATTAGTGCCGTATTTAAACAGAATTTTCTCTTTTTCCTTTTTTTCTCTCATTTCTGTAAATTGTAATTTCTAACAGGTTTTTAAAAAAAGCACATACAGGCAATACATTGTTACAGTCCTGATGATGATCCCAGTTCACTAGGAGCCGGGGATCGAAACGCCGTCGACACTTACTCCGATTCTGTAACTTTCCCATTGTGTTTACACTGTTACATGAATTGGTTGTCTGAACTTGCCGTGCTAATATGCTATTGATGCAAGGGACAATTGGCTCCGCTGTTCTTTTTGCCTGATATTCTTTACCCTCCTTTTTTTTGCTCTCTTCCTACCCTTGAATTCTTTTGAGTGTACTTTCGGATAGGTACAGGCTTGTACCCTATCAACTGTCACATTAGACCTCCTTGATGGTCTTTTAAATTTGTTTATATTTGAAATAAAATTTCAGACCCGGCTGGGTACTGAAAAACTTGTCAATATAGTACTAATTGGAGTCTATATTTGCATTTGTCTTTGTGAAAACTTAATCCTATGGACCACTGTTTTTCATAATAATTGATTGCCCAAGGTCCCTAGGCACTGATTGGGTCCCCCTTGTTTTTTGAAAATATGACTTAAACATCTTGCATCTGTTATCAAACAAGCTTTAGCCTGTCCACAATCCTTAGTAAACCAAGGAGCCGACTTTTTGACTTGCCAGTTCCCACCTCAACCATGTAGAGGGCTTAAGGAATAAAAGAAATGGTCATGAATAGTAGCAACGGGAATTGCATACAGGTCAGCATCTTCGTATGGTGAAAGAGCTGAGGCAAAAAAATCATGAATTGAAGCGAGCTGCATGGGACAAGAACACATTTTTGACCACTTAAGGACCCTCCTGGAATTCCCAACAATACCATTCCCATATACTCTGGTCTGGTCGATGAAATCGAACAGCCTCTCTTTAAGTGCTAGATGCAGAGGATTATGGCCACTCCCTACTCTACTGGTTACACGGAAATCCACCAGCCAATTCCAAATATTGAGAGACAGCATTATACAATCGATTCTGCGATAAACATCTGCAGAATGTAAATGCCCTACCCACGTCAGAATCTGACCTACCATTACATACACGCACCCGGTGAGCAATAGTAAACAAAGCTAGTTGAGTAGCCACAGCTTAGCAAGATTTTAAGGGGGAGCATTTAATTCCAGAATGGCCAGAGTCTCATCTTACGGTTCGGTAACAAGCGTAATAAAATCCAATGGCTCTTGGATGGTATTCAAGACCCCTGTAAAAAATTAGCTTGGGTTTATAAGACAGGGACTCCAAATGACTATCCAAGATGTTAAATGTTGGGGAAGCGCTGTTATAAGCCACACTACGGTTATGGATGTAGTAAATATTGATTATGGACCCATTACTGGCCCTTATAGAGACCCCTGAGACATTGGGCGACTCAATGGTCAACTGCTCCATGGCACAATTGAGCAAAGTTTTAACCTATATCAAAAAGCCCCAAGAGATGCGACCAGACAAGGATGAGAGCAAATGCACTGAGTAAGTGACGAAACTCGACCTGTAAATCTGCTCTAAACCTCAGGTCTCCTGGAAGAGGCAGAGATGAAAGGAGTTGATATAATCGCCCTATTGTGGCTCCGCCACCATGCTGCGTATCCCAGCAAGATTCCAGGAGAGAATCTGCTACTGGCTGACAGTTACGGGTTGCTTAGTTGCATTACCAAACAGGTGGTCCTTTCCCCCAAGAGCAACATCTATCAATACCACTGACTGGGGTACCTGAGCATCATTACCAAGTTCGGTAAGGCAGGCACAGGAATGCCGGGAGCGGCTGTGCGCTGCAGCCAGCCGACACCACTCAAATGCCGCTCCCTCCCAGAGTCACCCTCACCCAGTCTTAGACAACCACCACGCCCTTTGCTGTTGCAAAGGGCGAGTTGAATCCCTGTGCTGGTGGTATGAATATCATGCGCTTTTATTGCCAATAAACCATCTATAATTTCCCTAGAGCCCACCACAGTCTCAATAGTATCACACAACCCAAGCTCTAGAGAACTTCTATGGACACTCAAGACGCCTTGCCTTATAATCGTCTTGCCTTATAATCGTCTTGCCTTATAATCGTCTTGCATTTATAGTTGCCTCTTAACCAAGGTAATACTTTATTGTGTAAGGACTCCCGGCTCTTCAAACACTCTTTCTTCAGCTTTGGAACATTGGTCAGTTTAAAGTTAACATAGCCCTCACTAAAACTAGCCTGAATGTTATTCTCTCTCTATAGGTAAACCCACAAGCATCCCTTGTCATTGTACCACCCTCTGCTCCCCTCTGAAAAAGGGCCACAGATTCCAGAAGAAGTGGTTCTGCCAGGGCGCACTGCACAGTAGGGATCAGAAATATTAGAGCCCCTGCTGTAATCCTGCCCAACACCTAACCACCCACGCTTGCCCTCATACTTAGTAGTTTGGCAAAAATGAACGGGACGAGCTGGCAGTGCCCCACAAGTGTCCGGTATCTTCCCTGGTCTACTCTGCTGGGGTAAACCAAAAATGGAAGGGGCAAGGAGGGATAGAGCTAGCTTTACTGCCTTGTGGCTCAATAGCTTGTGTTACGAGTTGTGTGACTGCATTCAATGTACATTGTAAAGATTCAGCCACTCCTTTTAAGCCAGCTACTTCCTTATGCAGAGCTAGAACAATTTCATGCAAATTAGTTGCACACCATGAGACCGGGTAGTGGTACTAGCCTGTTCACCCCTACAAACAGGCAATGGTGATTATCCCTCAGCAATTTCCGTCAGCGGAGTAAACCCACAGGAGCAAACCACTTCAGGTACAAGTGGGGTGGAAGGGTCGCACCAGAGGACCACTATGTAATTCCTAATTCATATCTGCAGATTGTGCAGAGACCGGACTCAAAGAAGGCTTGATCCTGGTTGTCCGCACCCTATTGGGCTTCTTTCTAAAGATGTTGCATATCGTAGTTTTTTCTCATGGCCCGGGTCAAGATAGGTGCACAAGTGTTCAATATCGTCTTAACCGCTACAATCAAATCATCAATTTGGCTGAGGGTGCTCGAAACGCCCCCTTTCCTGGCACACTTATTGGGTTTGTTTAGGGTAGGGATGACATCAGTGGTCTTGCGTTTACCCAGAATGGGTAATTTAGTTAAATACAAGTACAACAGCAGTATCAGAACTTCCAACAACACCCAATGAAATACCAAAGGACACGAAAATCACCAATTTGACAAAAAACACAGTTGATGGACAGAATTGTAATTGTAATTGTAATTGTAATTTATATTTATATAGCGCATTATCACCAACGGTCTCTAAGCGCTTGCTTTGGGAACCCGTCCTTCTTTTTCCCTGTGAGATAACCCGTACTGGGCACCCCCAAGGTGAAAGCCAGGCTTACCGCCGCGGGGGGGCCATAGAATGTAGAACAATGTCATACATTCACCCCAGTACAAGGATCTGGGCCTAAATCCATCGTTTTTTTGCACTCCACACCACCCTGGGTTAGACACTGGCTATATGCAATTCAGCTCTGACCCTGTGCCTCATGGGAACAGTCCAGTCCGAACTACCAAGCCATGTCTTTCCCAGACCGGAATCAAGCATCCAAGGACCGGTTTCTGGCTATCAGCCTTCATCAGCCTGGATAGCTTGACTCCAGTGGTGTGGAGAGTCTGGGACTCACGTCTGAGCATACCCAGCCCACTCGGGGTGAAAATTGCAAAAAACACAGTTGATGGGCAGAATGTAGAACAATGTCATACATTCACCCCAGTACAAGGATCTGGGCCTAAATCCATCGTTTGTTTGCACTCCACACCACCCTGGGTTAGACACTGGCTATATGCAAATCAGCTCTGACCCTGTGCCTCATGGGAACAGTCCAGTCCGAACTATTTTGGAGAGCCTGGGACTCATGCATATGGCCATGTCTGAACTGGGGTGGCAGAGTGGGCTAAAGAACGGTGATGGATTAAACCCAGATCTTTTGACTGGGTGTGAGTGTTTGATTGGTTCAGATGCTCCGTCCATCACCACCCCCTTTTGAATCACCAATTTGACAACACTGATCGCTACACCCCCACTTCCTATATAGAGAAAACAAATAAACAATACAAACACAAGTCAAAAACCTGTTGTAGGGCAGAAATATACCCCACAACACATACATTTAAAAAACAAAGGAAAAAGAAAACAAGTAAGAATCAAATCATAGCAATTGTGGGAGGTGCCTTGTCAATAGCAAACAAGTAATTTGACCATAATACTCGAACAGGCAACCTAAGTGAGAATAAAAAGAAGTCCTAGCAGTAGTTCGGTACTTAGGAGCCTTCAAGTGGTCCTCCAGAAAGCCAATACAGTACTAAAGCCCTCCTTGTGAGTGACCTGAGCTGGTACAGAGTGTTTCTGCCTCTCCTTTGGGTCCCCAATGGGGCTCAACAATTTCAACAATCAAATAATCGAAACTAAAACGTTTTTCAAAGTCTTTTTTCAATGTTCACTTTATTCTTTCATCAGATGATAATAATAAATTCATAGTAAATTAAATGTGAACACTCCATTAATAAATCCTCATCCTCTTAATGGATTGTTCAAATTTAATTTATGATGAATATTATCATCTGATTAAAGAATAAAGTGAACATTGAAAAAACGTTTTATCTTCGATTATTTGATTTTTTCAAATTGATGAACCCGATGAGGACACAAAGATGTGCCAGGGGGCAGGGACGGCCTTAGGCATGTGCAGACTGTGCACCTGCACAGGGCCACCAAACCCCAGGGGCCATCACGCCAATATACATCCTTAATATAATAATCCTCTTAGGATGGATGCATATTTGCGTGGCGGCCCCTGGCAGGGATTTGGCGGCCTCCGGCTCTGTTCCACTTCCAAACACCCTGAACCCCCACCCACCCCACCCCACCCTCTTCACTGGCCTCCGTGCTCCGTCCCACCCGCACCCCCTCTTCCGGGGCCCCCTACCTACGCTCCCTGCCCAGGGCCGCCATGACCCTAGAGCCACCCCTGCAGGGGGTCACTGTACCAGCCTTGGTCAGTGCTTTATTGGCGAGTATTGAAGACACTCAGGATCAGTGAGTGACACCCTGTTCACATCCAACCTAGTTACAAACCAGTTTACACTGATTATACAAGGGAGTGCACAGATAATTTATGTGGTAACTGGGTAAGCAGCACCGCTTGCGTCACACGTGCTGGGAGATATAATTAACACCTGGCAGATAGCAAATCAAAATTCTGGCATGTTGAGTTCGCCGCAGATCCACACAGGGGGAAGAAAATAAAGGGGAGAATGTTAAATAATTGAGTATTTGCCATTTTATTTCCTAGAGAAAAATTGGCTTGCCGGCTCAGACAAAACATCGAAACAGAATTACACCAAATTTAATATAAAATTAGAACTTTACTAAGAAAAGTGACCTTGCATGGTTTTAAGTAAATATGTTCAGTAGTTTTTGAAAAATTAGCACAGAAGGAAATGATTCAAAGGGTTAATGTATGGAAGTATGTTGACTGTTAATTCATGGGCAGTTCTCGGACCTCGATTCTGAGACTGTTCACAGACCCAAATTTTAAATAGAAAAAAAAAACTCAACAGACAAGGGTCTTTTTCTCCCATCCTCCATTCCCATCATGCCACTAGAATCCCCTGATGACAACATAGTATTAAATTACATTGTAACCCATTATATATTTTATATAAATATACATATGTGTATATATATATATATATATGTATATATATATATATGTGTGTGTATATATGACGGACAGACCAATAGCCACGTATGATCACACCAATATGTGCTTGAGGTGCTCCATTTCTGTGTAGAATAAAAATGATTTCTTACATGGATAGCAGTGGTACAGGCAACTGTCCGGGACTGCGATGGGCAGTTACTTTGCGCCGAGTTACGCCTGTATCTTTATGGGGTGGTGAGAGTGTGAATTTGTCTGGGTAAATAACTTTGCTGAATACACCAAGTATCTGGTCCTTTGGACCTGATACATTGATGACATCTTTTTAATTTGGGGTGGTCCTCAGAAAGTCCTTGATAAATTCCTTCTGGCAATCTCCAACAATGAGCTAAACTTGAAGTTTATGAGCACCACCAGCAAGAATAGGTTAGACTTCCTTGATGTCAGTGTAGAGGTACTGAATGATACTATACAGACAAGCTTACACAGGAGAGCATCAGCCGGGAATAGCATCCTCCATGCCAAAAGCCACCATCCACCCAAGCTGAAGTATAGTATCCCCTACGGGGAACTTCTCAGAGCTAGATGTAATTGTATCACACCAGAAGCTTACAGACGGGAGGATGGCATAATGGTAGAAAGAGTCCTACAGAGGGGGTACACATGTAAAGTAGTGGACAAGGCAAGGAGGAAGTTGAGTGAAGTGAGGAGAGAAACCCTACTCAAACCTAGGCCTAGGAAGGACACCCAGCCAGTGATTAGACTCATCACCACTTTCAATTTGGATTGTGCCAAGGTGCAGGCGATTATCAGAAGACACTGGCACTTAGTCAAACTGGACCCTATTATTGGCAAATTGGTCACCCCAAGCGCAAATATCACATACCGCAGAAGTAACTCACTGAGGGATATGTTGGAACACAGCTTAATGGAACACAGCCAGAAACATGGGAGCACTTGGTTGAGGGAGCTCCCAGGATTCCACAAATGTGGAAAATGCAAGGCCTGCACCAACAGTATAAATGTCAAGACAGTACCCTTACCCAATGGCAAGCAACATAAGATACGACCCTTCATTAAGTGCAACACAGAATTTGTTGTTAATGTTCTGTTGTGTATTTGCGGTTTGAGGTATGTTGGGAGCACGATCTTTCCGGGGAAAAACGTATCTTAGAGCACTTAAGGGCCATTAGAAATAATATATATATATATATATATATATATATATATATATATATATATATATATATATATATATATATATATATATATATATATATATATATATATATATATATATATATATATATATATATAGACACTGCAACACTGTACACAGCTCCACTAAAACGGATAACTTAAAAATCTCATATTTTGTCATTGACAGGATTCCTGTGAAGAGTTGTGGTGGCGACAGGGAACAAGCATTAAGAAGACTTGAATCTAAATACGTAATCGGTATTAACACCAAACACACGGGAGGGTTGAACCAGAGCGAGGAGCTTCTTGTTCACTTAGGTTAATGCCATCTGTCCCCTGGGTAGCCTGCCTACAACTGCCGCTCATTCAATTTCTAGGGCTTTGTTTTTTCCTGCAGTGGTGTCTGACCCACCACACTGCAAAGTCTTCTCCTGTCTCCTCTACTTTCTCTCTTTCGTTCTCTCTCTCTCTCACCTGATGCCACCTGGTTTCTAAGGTCACTGCTGTAATGAAATGCTAAATTATTAATCATTCTTTCTCTCTCTCACCTGATGCCACCTGATTTCCAAAGTCACTGGACCAATGAACTGTACTGAAATGTAAAATTATAAATCTTTTGGGGAGATTTTCTTTCTGGGCAATAGAAGGGATTATGTAGTGATCTTATCCACTTGCACTTGCAATTCCCTTCTTACGGCATATTGACCAGTTTTTCACCTTGCATATTTATGTCCGCAACTACCATCACAGAGCTCGTCACACCCCATGCCATCACCTCCACGAACTACATGCTACTGGGTGGAGAAGCGTGGCTCAGTGGTTAGAGGCGGCAGACCCGGAAGCTGAGATCAGCCGTGGACCAGGGTTCGTTTCCCCGCCTCGGCGGGTCTTGGGCTCAAAAATTCCACGGACTCGACAATTCTCGCTCCGGTGCCTACTCGACTCACGGGGTCACACTCTGCGACTCTGGGCAATAGCTTGCTTAATGTCCACTACGGCCCCTCGCGGCGGGATGCCTGGCTTTCACCTTGTGAATACCCTGCCGGGGTATCTCACAGGGGAATACCAGGACGGGTTCCCTAAGCAAGCGCCTTGAGACCCCTGGGTGATTTGTGCGCTATATAAATCGAAATACATTTACATTTACATTTACTCGGGGACCTGAACTTCCACCTCGACAACTGCAATGACTTCGACTAAACCACTGTCCTTGACAATCTCGCCAACCTCGTACTGAAGCAGCTTGTCAACATGCCCACAAACAGAGCTGAACACACCTTCGACCCCATCTTCGCAGGAGGAACAAACATACGCTTCAGCCACACCACCCTGCCCCTCACTGCATACACTTCATCTTCAACACCACCACCGCACCTAAGCCCGCCCGTGCCCCCCACAAAGGAACTGGAGCAAAGTCACAGAAGAGCACCTCAACGCCACCCTCCTCCAAGACCCCCCAAGCCCCACGACCGACACCAATGTCGCAGCCAGGAAATTTTACCGCTGGATCTCCTGCTGCGCCGACAAGCTGGCACCCCTCCGCCACCACGCCAAACAACGCCCTCTGAAGGCCGTCTGGTTCACCACAAAACTACAAGAAGCCAGGCGCTCCTGCAGACGCCTAGAAAAAACCTGGCAAAACCTGAAAACCACGGACGCATGGAACAACCACAGGATCGCCCTGAAGAAATACCACCAGAGCATAAGAGACACCAAACGGACATTCATCAGAGACAAAGTCCACACCAACGCCAAAGAACTGTTCAATGTCATACAGCACTTCAACACACCCCAGCGAAGCCACGGACGTCACCCCTCGCCGGGTACTCTGCAACATGCTCAGCTCCTACTTCCATCTGAAGATCAAGGTCCTCCATGACAACTTCAGCGAACAGACGCCGGACACCACCCCCCCTCCCCACCGCCGCCGACAAGCCAACCGTCACGACCTGGAATCCTACGGCCGTCGAACACACCACCGCGACCATGATGAAAATCCACTCAGGAGCCCCGATGGACCCCTGCCCAGTGCACATATTCCACAGGGCTGCCGCCACCATCGCACCCAAACTAGGATGGACCGTCAACACCTCTTTCAGATCCGGCATCTTCCTAGAGGACTGGAAACAGACGGAGGTTAAACCCCTCCTCAAGAAACCTACGGCCGACCTGACAGACCTGAAGAACTACCGGCCCATCTCTCTCCACCCCTTCGCGGCCAAAGTCACCAAGAGGCTCGTAAACGCTCAGCTGACCGCCTTCATCGAAGAGAACTCCATCCTAAATGCCTCCCAGTCGGGATTCCGCAGCAACCACAGCATCAAGACCGCCCTCCTCGCCGCCACTGATGACATCTGCACGCTACTAGACCAGAGACACACTGTGCCCCTCATCCTTCCAGACCTCTCCGCGGCCTTCGACACCGTCTCACATCGCAGGCTAGCAGCCAGACTTCACAACGCGGGAATATGATGAGCCGCCCTTGACTGGATCCAATCCTTTCTCTCCAGCAGAACACAAAGGATCCCACCGAGATCAACTGCAGAGTACCCCAAGGATCATTGTTCATGCCCACGCTCTTCAACATCTACATGGCCCCCCTCGCTGCCATCGTCCCACAGCATGGGCTCAGCATAGTATCCTACGCTGATGACACCCAGCTCATCCTCTCACTCACGAAGAATCCCGAAGACACCAGACTCTGCTTCCAGGAAGGAATGAAGGACGTCGCAGCCTGGATGAAAGTCAGCTGCCTGAAGCTCAACTCAGAGAAAACCGAGGTCCTCATCCTTGGACCCTGCATCTCCGCCTGGGTCATTACCTGGTGGCCCCCCGCCCCGGGAATCCACCCACCCCTACAGACCAAGCACAAAACCTCGGCATCATCCTCGACTCCTCCCTCTCCATGATCCGCCAGATCAACGCCATCCCTTCCGCCAGTTTCAACTGCTTGCGCATCCTCCGCAAGACCTTCAAAAGGATCCCCCCCGACTGCAGAAGGACCATCACTCACGTGCTCATAACCAGCAGACTGGACTACGGCAATGCCCTCCATGCCGGGGTCAACAGAAATCTTCTACACAAACTCCAAACCATCCAGAACTCCACAGCCAGACTCGTCCTCGGGACACCGCGCCACGAACATATGACCCAACACCTACGAGATCTCCACTGGCTCCCTGTCGAGAAGAGGGTCACCTTCGAACTCCTAAACCACGCCTACAACATCAGACCCAAAAACCTCAATGAGAGAGTCTCCTTCCACGCACCCAAGAGGAACCTCAGCTCTGCCGACCTTGCCCTGGCAGAGGTCCCCCGCATCCGCAGAAACAGAGCAGGTGGGAGAGAGAGCCTTCTCCTACATCGCAGCCAAGACCTGGAACGAGCTCCCAGTGAGCATCTGACGCTCCCCTACCTTGCACACATTCAAGAAGGACCTCAAGACCAGGCTCTTTGACTGATCCAGACTTTGCCCCCCCCACACCCCCCCCAGCATCATGAGACCCTCACGGGTTAGTAGCTGGCTTTATAAACCCTTTGATTGGTTGATATATACATATATTTGATTATTTTTCTGTTTGGGTGAGGCACCCTTTATTTAATTTTGGGACAAAACGATTTTGTTAATTTCCTTAAAATAGGTTTGATTTGCATAGTCTTTTTTTTTTGTGATTGAATAGTTGGCATTTTTCTGTTTATGCCCAAAGTCTTTTTCCCATGTTTAATTTTCCCTCCACTGTGTCTCACTGTATGCCATAAATACAATGCCATGATGTGTGTTCCCTAGCTTTGACAAAGACATCCTTGTTGAAACGCGTCAGCTACCCCAATAAAATTTCTTGGACTTTAGCCAAATAAAAAATGACTGGCACTCTCAGTGTTAAAAAACCTTTCAAATTTATTGATTCAAAATTAACAAACCCGTTTCGGCTACGCACCTTTCTCAATGTTTAAACACCAGTGATACAAACAGTTACTTTTAGACTTTACATGCAGTCTCATTTGAGGACCTCATCTCGACATAAACAAAGGACTTCACAACTCATTTCATACCGGTTCTCTACACGGTCGCCATCTTATAACATTAGTCATTACTGCATTTTAAAGTTCATTATGGATGAAACGCTTTCTTAATGTCATCAGCATATACTCAACTATCAAACTTGAAACGAATTTTTGCTTTAAATGCTTCTTATCAGATTGATATCCATTTGAGCAGAGATAAATAAAATAACATAAAAAACGATAACAAAAGTAAAAACACACAGAGGACTACTCCATATCCTATAGGTAGCCTCTATGCTCCACAATCATCATATTTGTTGCATACATGTCATACACTTTTGTGTGTGTGTGAATATCACCATTAACTCAATACACTCATAGCTATTAAGCTGGCTTGACTCGCCTTCATCCTACATTGTCAAGCCCTGAATGGGCTTACTCATATTTCCATCCACATCTCCTTTTTAACACCTTTGCTGCGGCGGCTATTCCGCCGCAGCGCTGAGGGGGCAGGGGCCGCGCGGTGCTCCCACGCTGGTGACAGAACCGCTCCGTCACCAGCCTCGGGTGAGCTGTGCTGATGACGGAGCGGTTCCGTCATGGCCCCGCCCGCTCAATAGAACGCACAGCGCAGGCGCGTCGGGCGGGCCATGACGGAACCGCTCTGTCATCAGCACAGCGCCACCGCGGCTGATGACGGAGCGGTTCCGTCATCAGCGTCGAAAAGGTTAGGATCATTGCACTGCCACATATTCTAGGACGCAAATGTTGATTAATCTCCTAAATGAGTCGCTTACTCTTCATCGCTGTTAAAGTCTCCTGGTGTCTCAGGGGCTTATTGATGAAAGGCTTGCGCTGCCCGAGCATCACTTTTTTTGACACTCCAGTGGCTTAAGCCTCTCAATCATCTCTATGAAGCGGCGCAAAGTCACTCTGTGTGACTCTGCATGACATCATAGTTATGGAGTAGAAAAAAGCAGCGAAAGTCGCTGACTTGCCTTACTCTGCATCAAGGAGGCATTCCATAGGTGTTGCAGTGGGTTTTCCCACCCACTACCCATGGATTTTAACACTGCCCCAGATTTACTTAATCACGTAAACCTGGGGCAGCGCCTAAACCTTACGCCTCCCCAGAGCAGGTGTAACAAGGAGAATTGTTTTTCTTCCCCCTCGTTCTTTCCTCTTTCCATGTGAGCAAGGCCGTTAGGCTGAAACGCGTTGGTGTTAGACTGGGCACTGAAATAAACCTGTGATAAGAAGTTGCTGTGTGCGGCGTCCATTGTACAAAAAAATAAATATATAAATATATATATATATATATATATATATATATATATATATATATATATATATTTAAAACCAAAGTTTTCCGGAGCGCCGCAGCTTGCCACAGCTTCCCCCAGGAACACAGATGCACGGACCAAAGGTTTGCGGTGCTTCAAATATTTATTCGCTTGCCTGGCTTCATAACGTTTCGGCACACAGGTGGCTTGTTCACATATATATATATATTTGTATTCCCACTGACAGAAACAGAGTGAATACAGGTAGTTGGAAAATTAATTGATGTGAAAGAATTATTTAGCAAATAGTACCCAATATAACATTGATATTGAAAGCACCAAAGGTCAAATATATTGCTGCCATGACGTCATTCTTATTCCCAAAACAATTTGTGAGCTACAATCACCCACCCTGGCTGTCATTTAGTAAAATAAAAACCATTTAGAAGGGTGACGGCAACCTATGCTAGCAGCGCTTGAGTGAGTTGGCGCCTTATAAACTATCCTATATTGTTATTACAGTGCAGTTCACCCCTCCCCCACCTACTCCATGCGAAAGTGTTTGAGGCAAGATGGGCTTCGCTCCATCTCTGGGGAGGGTAGGGGGGCTCCCACTCCCAGGAGAGGTGGGTACCCAAAATCAGCCACAGTGTGATTGATAGGAGAGGGGAGGAGTCCAGTGGGGCTCGGGGCCAGCTAATGACGCTGTAAATCATGCACCCCGAGACATGTGCGAACAAAAACCTGTTACCGGGGGTTTTGTGCCCCTATTGAAACGAGGCGATGCGTTCAAAAAATGAGGTTTTCGTACTCCCATAATGACCCCTTCATTAGGGACACACAATAGGGCACAGGCCTATACAATCCCATAAACGTGTAAACTCTTTTACTGCTTGCACTTCTGAAATGCCTTTAGCCCATTTCGAGCAAGATTCTTTGTCACGTAGGGTCGGAAAAAAGAAGGGGAAAATATGTTTAACGGCCAAAGAGGATTTATGGCAGAAAATGCCGCTGCTTGCAAGAAAAAGTCTGGCAAGAGGTGCCCGTGTTCCTAGCTTCTGGTTTGTGTTTGCAGGACGCTCGGAGACACGTCGACGACGGGACACGACGCATAGCTACATATATAGTGCGTCAAGCCCGTAGAAAAGCAAACAGCTGACGAACCCTATGGCCAGGGGGACCGAAAAACATTCTTGCGAAATACACAGAAAAATGCAATATTAAATGCACTTTTATCTTAAGCGGTCCTGAGCCCTCGACTTTTTATTGCACTGAATAATTCAATTATAAAGCACTTAAAACATAGCACAGTATTGTATAGCACAGGCATTTGAACTACATCTGGGCGATTTGCAGATCTTAGAAAGGAGTTAGTAATATTTATAACTAATGTTTGTACCAGACAGACGCAATACTATATAATTAAAAAAATGTTCGAAAATTCATGGGGTTGTTGTGACAGCGTGGGATTTCTGCAGTGAAAGTGGTTTATATTTCTAAGGCCGGCGCTTAAGGAAGGTCAGTCGGACTGAGACTGCGATACAACTGACGCTTCCCTGCCCTACCGGCCTTTCTCCTTGGAGGCCGGTTCACCGCTGGGACAGTACAGAGCTTCATGGCGCCGATTCTTCCACAGATCATTTGGCGTCAGCACCAGATCAGGTGTATTTTGGGGATGTTGTACTTGCAATTAAGAAAGCATAGCGCAGGGTTGGTGAGGTCACACCCACAACAGCAAGTCACAGTTTGCATGAAATAACAACTGTACATTATATCGACCGCTGTTAAAAAATATTACTTTTTGAAACAGCTAAAGTACACAACTTGTGTTTTTATTAAAGGGGGGTTTTCTTCTCCCGACCAATGTAAATGCCCCTTTCCGTCTCTTAATATATCTCAACATTAAAAGGATTAACCAGTTGAAACCTCTCTACAAACCAGTGAAGACGCTTCAGAACTCGTGTTATATCGTCAACTCCCGTAAACGGCAGAAATAACTGAGAACAACCCCCCCACCCCCCCCCCCCCCCCCCCCCATCATCCTATATTCCAATATATTCCGGGGGCGGAGGGCGTTTAAAACAGGTCAAAGAAATACTTTTTATCTAGAAAGTTTAGGTTCGAGATTCTTTGGTTTAGCAACAACTGCACTGATCCGTGTGTAAACGTGATACCAAAGTTCCTAATTCTGCCAAAAAAGACCACTGGTTTTCATTACCGCGTCCAAATTGGTGAATCGGATACATCACCTTCCATAACGGATTTAAGCACTGAAGGGGCGCCTTTACAACTCACGGTAAATTAAATCCATACGTGTGTATATATTTATACCTATTTGTTTGCAATTTTATTTTGTAGAGGGAAACCCCCATCTTTAAAAAAAACAAAAAAACTACAAATGTTCTAAATTTGGGGGGAACCCTCTTTTTTTAACTACTCTTACCGCACTATACCCCTAAACTTTAAAAACACCCTTATCACCCTATGCCCTTACCCACCCCTAAATCTTACAAACAGCCTTCCCACCCTATACCCTTGCCCACCACTAAACCCTTAGAAACACCCTTAAGCCCTAGACCCGTACCCACCCTTAAACCCTAAAAACACCTGCACCACCCTATACCGTTAACTTACCCACCCCTAAACAATAATATAAATATATTACCCAATACGGTCACCAGTAGGGAGTTTTAGTTACGACCTAATTTCCATAGATGAAGCGTTTTTTGTTTTAATAACAACTTTGGCACTGTTTGATGAATGTTTATAAAATGTCAAAACTAGTACAACAGTCACGTCAGCTGCTGTCTGGAAAGTTTCATGGTGATTCGTCACGTGGGAGCTGAGAAAAAGGGGTGGTCCCAAAATGCTTTTTCCCCATGAAATTTCCTATAAGGATTTTGAACACAACTACAGCCCACACCGCTGAAGAGAATTACACCACATTTGGCAGAAAGCTAGCTCTTGGTCCAGAAAGAGCCCTTTTTGTAATTTGGTGTAAATCCGCTCAGTAGTTTTAGAGTTATTAAAGAAAAAACATTTGTAGATATCTAGGGACGCAAATACTCAGAGGATCCAGCAGATCTCATGGCGAGATCTGATTGGCTGCCAACTCTTTATCCAGGAAGTGCTGGCAGCCATCTTGGTACGCAGATTCACCTGAGTCCCAAGAAAAAACAATACAAAAAGACAATGAGGCAGGGTAGAAATACGATGACCCCCTAGGCCTAGTGGTGGATTCCAGAGGGACCCCCTGCCTGGGCCCAAAAAAAATTGTAAAATAATTTTACCCCAAATTCACAGATCCAAGATAAAAAAAAAAAAAAACAGCGCAGGCTCCTGCGTTTGTTTTCTATATAATCCATATATTTGTAAATTGCAAACTTATCACCCCTTAAGATTTCAATGCAATGGGTCCTGTCAGAGAGATTAAGTGCATAATTACCCAGAGTCACATAGTGCTGAGCTGAGCTGCCGCTGGTGCTGGGGATCGAACTGCGAGCCCCGCGCTCTGGAGTCTGCTGATCTGGCCCCTGCGCCACACCTCTCCCTAATAAGCCCCCAGGTGGGCCTGGTTCCTGGGGTTGGATTTAATAGAATTGGGTCAGGGGGTGCACACGACTGCCCTCCCGTGTCTGATATTGACCCTGGGGACCCCATCCCCCGGGGCCCAGCCGAATACAGAAGGGGTAGGTGGGCCACGCAGACCACCTCCCGGGCCGATTCTGGCCCATGGACCCCAACCCCCAGTGCCGGGTCATTACAAAACAGAGGGAGGTGGGCTGCGCCCACCCTCCCCAGGCTTTTTTTAGCCCGGAGAACCCAACCCCCATGGCCCAACCATGCCAACAAATGGAAAGGGGGCCGCGTGGCCCCCTTCCTGAAGGCAATTAATGGCTCATGCCTGCGCCATGCACTGCTAATTACCCCTCATATTACATCACAGCAACATTTGCTGTAAAATTATTGATGAGAAACCTGTGCATGGCAGGGGCCCGAGTTATAGTTACCTTAGGGTATGAGTTATAGTTTCATGAGATCACTCTGACTATAACTGCTGAATTTCTATGTTTTTGTGTGTGTAAATTGGGAACCTAACTATGACATCCCTGTAACCTTTGGATTTTTTAGTGAATTTCTAAGGTTTTTAAAATTCTATTTCCTAACTATAACGTTCCTGTAACCTTTGGATAGCTATATATATATATATATATATATATACACATATATATATATATATATATATATATATATATATATATATATATATATATATATATATATATATATATGTATGTAAATATGTATATACACCTTTTCCTCAGCTCATTTCACAAGTCCAATGCCAGGAGTTCTATGTTCTGTGTTTTATTCAAAGTAATATGACAGGCTTAACAAGGTCTTTGTTTTAATACGCGCTTGGGATGAAATACAGCACGATGTTATGTAATTATATTTTATCTGTATTCTATATCTAGAGCTTTGTTTTGTAGAGTGATTAGCGCCATCCTCTTTATTTACAGCTGATGGTCCCCTGGTGATCTATTATGGGCACAATTTTAGATACGTATTATGTTTATTATAGACTGGTGTTGCAATTTGCTTCATTATGTTTTGAAATTCATTGCACCATGCGTTTTTTTAAACATATTTGTTACGGGATCCTGTAACTCCACCAGTCACATTCTTTGATGTCAGGAGTGTGTGTATATATTGTGGAGTGTTTATACCAGTGCATGGCAAAAAACGCAAAAGTATTTATTTTATGTTTATTGATCCCTTTGAGGGGGTGGGACTATATAAATTCACAGATGTATGGCACTAATCAGATTGCTAAAGGCTTCTACAAAGCCGAAACGTGTCTCTCCAATCTCGGTCACCACGGGTTGTTTAATTTAGCATAAAGGTTTTAGCTGGCTTTCAAGATGCATGTATGTCCGTAGTTCAGGGCAGTTGGATTTACTTGCGATTTCTTCCTGTTGGGCAATTTTTTGAGCCCATATTGGAGTTTTCATGAGGGATGTGATTTGGTCTCAGTCCCTCGGCGATAATATATTTATGACCCGAGTATTTTGTACTCATTTTCAGCCAATAAAACGTATGATTTTGACAATAATTATTGCTGTATGCGACCGACCTACATTGATGTTTTGAACAAATCTTATGGTTGGATACTCTGCAAAAATTTTGTTTGTCTTGATGATGACCATACTATTTTAGCGTGTTCGAAACACCATTGATGCCTTTTGGTGGCTTCTACTGAAGAGGAAAAATTCTCTGCTACTTTTTGGGTCTGTATTATGTTGTAACAGTATTTATGTATAATTTCTCCTCAGCCACTGATTTGTTTATACTGTTAATTTCCTTTTCAATGTGCTTTGAGTGAAACCTTGTGAGCACTACATTTCTGAGACTGTACATAGTTATCTTATTAAATGTTGCATACATTGTATAGGGGTATCTTCCTTTTTTATGTGGTATAGTTTTTGTAGTAATACTCTTTCTTGTTTGATTAATTTAGTTTGTTTTCTGTGTAATGCTGTACTTTAACCCCTGTTAGGATTCTAGTTTTTATTGCGCCCCAGGTTCGGGTAATAGGGATGCCCCTGTTTGTTGTAATCAATTAAAGTCAATGGTGACACTGTTCTTGAGTTCATGAGAAATTCGGCACAGTTTATGGTCTTAGGGTTTTCATCCTTTATCTATGCGACCAGACCTACTCAGGGTGCCTTCGTGCATAATTGTGACCCCATGATTGGCAGATGCATAGGCAAGACTTCTATGAGACGTCACTAGAGGTGATACGATTTGTACAATCTGAAGAATGATGACAGGCAGACCTTTCATCCTTCATTTAAGGTTCCAGGTTTGCAACCATGTGCTTTTTGGGTCAAAAGTCTGAGGTGGCCAGACTAATGGACCTGAACCAAGTCTCACTTAGCCAGTCAAAGTCTAAGGTTATGGTAGTCAAGTGAAGGGGTGGTTTTAGGAGATATTTGTTTGAAGCAAGAAGGTCTTGGGGAGCGGAACTTACCTGCAACTCAAGAGTGTTTGTTGCAGGGAATGCCCCCCTTGACTTTGGCAAACATTGTGGGGAGTACATTGGAAATTGGAAAACGATGTTATAACAACGAAAAAGAAACTCTGCCCTGAGGAAGTCCTTATGTACAAGGACGAAACGCGTTGACTGTGTCCTTGGCTGTGTTCGTGTCCCTGTTTCTATGTGAAATAAAACAGGAAAATAAAAGATGAATTTTCTATATAGCACTACAGATCTCGTGATGTCTGTCTTCAGTACTGTGCTGCTATAGCTTCCCCTTGTCACCCTATTTTGTGACGAACTGCCTTATTGTATATATAGAAATAGTATTGCTTGTATGTGCTCCTCCTTTCTTTGTTTGCTTTCAGCCAGTCCCTTTATCATAAGCCTAGTTTTTCTTCACCCATGCAAAATCCCCATTCAGTGTACACATTCCGGGTGTGGCTCTTTTCCAGTTCACTATCTCATGGTGCCACAGACCCTTCTAATAGCGGCAAGTATGTTCTCCGGGAGGAGGCGAGACCCACCTTGACCACTGGAGGCATAACCTGGTTTTGCCACTGAGAGACCCTGAAGATGACACATCCATTATGCTTTTTCTAGTGTGACAAACCTGAGCGTTTTACCCGTCCTCTGCATGAGAATATTAAGGCTCTGGTCTTGCTGGAATGGAGTGTTTGAATCATATGTCAGGCCTAGGTTTATGGCATACAAGAGGTTCCTATTTTAAAAAAATGTTTCAAAAAAAGATCATTAAGTCCTTCATGGTCATACAATGTCCATTTTAAAAAGATGTATCATCCGCCAAAATATGATTTGGAATTTCTTTATTATTACTTCTTTTTTAAACGTTACAGTCATCACGTGTTTCGGGGTTACCCTCTTTGCAAAAATTCATTTTTAACGTGCAATTCATCCTTATTAATATAGTGACCCAGAAAAGTTTTAGCATCCAATGTAATTTATATGTTGATATGTCTCATCAAAAAATATTTTGTCCAAAAAGGTTGCCCCAAATATGAAAGGAGCATCAAGCTTGGTTCACATTTTAGTCCCCCCCTAATGTAGGAATTGGTAAAATAACATTTCCTCGCGGTAAAAGGCTGAGAGCATCGTTTTACCTTGATATCGAGGATGCATCATTTAATGTCCCAGTTCGGAATTATCATCAGATGTTATGGAGATTTGCAAATCTGGTCCATCGTTTCCAGTTCTGTGTCTTGCTGTTCGGCTGATATATGATTCCTGTCTTTTTGTTTGTTTATGGAAAAGGCAAAATGTATATGTTATTAATTTGCTAGTAGGAATGTGGTTCTGTTGAAAAAAATCTTTATATTGTTTATGTACAGTCCAATGTACTGCTACGGGGAATTTACATTGTTTCGCATTATGTGCGAATAACTCATCTACTTTTTTCTTTTTGGTACTTGAAGTCCTGTGTTTAAATTCAAAGAAGACAAAACAGCAAGTAACAGAATGCAAAAACTATAACCATGCTGTCTGTTTGAAGCACATGTGTCAAATGGGAGCAGCAAAACGACATGTCCCAGAATGCCAAAAAAGCGAAGGAGTCATGCATGCCAGAAGTCTGAATTTTCAGTGCGTGGCATGATAGAGCACTAATATTTAAACACTTGAAAATGGAATGTGAAACTGTATTTGTTTTTATGTATTTTGACTTAAGAAAACCACTGATCTTTATTCAAATTTCACACTCTAGTTTTTAAATTTTTGTACTGCCCCATAACTATTGAATTGTGGTAAAGTATGTCTAATCTGTTTTGCTTTCATATTCGACTTTTCTGTATATTAAAATTGCACATTGTTTCAAAGGACCATCAGTCAATCTTATAAGAACAGACCATTTAGCAGAGCAAAGGAACCAAAAAATCCATATGTGTCATCTTTGCTAACATGCTCAGCACAAATCACAGTTTGGATCGGTCCAAATCACTAAAATGGTGGTGTGAATCACTAGGAATCAGTTAAGCTGCTATTCCCAGGGTGATTTGTAGGACGGGCAGCATTAACTTTTAAAATAAACTATATTTCTAAATCATCTACAACAATGAAACACATACAGGAGAAAGCTGAAAGTGCACATTCACGATTTTGAGGGGTGACCCCTAACAGTTACATTCGCTCCCTTCGACTATCCCATACCCAAGTGGGGTCATAAGTCAAACATTATTATGGGTTGTGGTGGAGATTGTTCTGATGAAATGTTTTAGCGCACATAACAACATTAACCTGCAACATGCAAATGCATTTACTGTGCATTGTCTATGTGTAACTGACTGTAGTCAACATAGGCGACATTTTACAATGGCCAATGTTAGACTGCCACATTACTTCTTGTTGTGTATCTTATTTTTATGATTTCAAGAGAAAAGCAGCACCAACAACTTCCAATGAGGTATCCTTTGTTGTCTCCTCCCCGTGTGGATGTTTATGAGGTTCTTATAGTATATGCTAATGAGCACCTGCAGAGAATGGTCTGAGCCGAATGAATCTCATTAATTTGCAGATAACTGAGTCCAAAGGGCATTCAGAAAGCTGGCATTGTCTTTCTGTTTGTGAAACAATTGACTGTGCTTTATCTTTCTGTTCCTCAAATCGTATTGGTTCCCCTCTAGGGAATCATATTTAGGTGTAGCAAAAAGTTACAAAAGAATGATTTAAACTAATGCAATGTAGAGTTTCTTTGCATGCAAAGTCCCTTATTATTTGAAGAAGCTTTACCTAGCTCTTAGAGAGAATTCCCTTTCTGTTTGCTTAGGAGCAGACGATTTTGTAATTTTGCTAATCCTTTAATAAACCTTCATGGAGTGTAAATCTAATACTCTCTGCCCTCTTCCTGACTCCTAATATGCTTCACGTCACTGAAATGTATTATTGTAATGTCAGCCTAATGCAGAACTAAAGATTTATTAGAGTGGGCGTAAGCTGAACCTGAGCTTGACCAAAATGTGCATGGTGCAAAACTCTCTATCAGTTGATACATTAAAATACACATTTTTTATTTGCACCGTAAACATTTCTGACTGGCCGGTCAAAGTCACTTTGTAATAGGAACATATTTGTAGCTCTCACTATACATAAGGTTTACTAAAAATAAAGCAGATAGTAGTCAGAAAGTACTAATTACAGCCATGTTTCAAGTAATAACACAAACAGTTGGGATAAAAAAAGAGATTGTGAAGAGTCATGACCCAAAAAGCAGGTAGGTAGCGACCTCTGGGTTTTTTGTGTTCCCTTATTTTATTGTGCATTATTTGTGTAGGGGCAACAAATGCACTTTCTTTGCAAAGTAGAACTTTCTGATAGAACAGTTAGGTGCTTTATTTTTTAAAGGGAATATATATCATAAGCCAGAGCACAAATTATGTACATTAAAAATATGGAGTGCAGAAGAAAAACAGAGGTATTCTATCTGTCGAGTGTAGTCCCTTAACAGTTACACCCACAGTCTCAAGCTTTACATTTACAGTTTGGGATTATAACACAAAAACATTTATAATCAGAGACTTCTGGGTTTTTTCAGTGTGCATTAGATTCATTTTACATTATTTGTGTTTTGAGGTACAAATATATTTTATTATTGAATTAAAAAGCCTCGTCTGGCCAGACTTACATTTTCCGCCACTTCTCCTAAAGGGCAGGGTTGGTAAATTAGAGCCATTTGAAAATATATTCTTGGTTCCATGTGACTTTACAGGGAAAATATTTTTCTTTGGAAAGTCTTTCTTTTCCTTACTTCTCACCCATGCTGCACTTACGCTTGTGTGTGTAAGATAGGAAATTACAGAAGTTTTAAATCTGTCTTTTTTACAACCTTTTTCTTTTCGCAGAAACTATTTTCTCATGCAAAGGGTTTCTTATCCCCCCCCCCAACCCAATCCATTTGAATATGGGAGACATTGGTAATCTTCCCCACGGAGAATTCACTTATACCAATGCATAGGATTTGGAAATTAAAGAAGCGTTTAAAGTACCTTTATGGGCCTTTTTCTTTTTTCACAAAACGTTTTTCATAAAATATTCTCAGTCACTGACTCCCTCTGCAAAAATGGGAACAAATGGATTTACTTGACAAGACAAACTACACTAGAACTTCATCAATTTTTACTTAGGCAATGTCAGCGAGCGATTCATTGCACAAATCTTGCCTTCCACTGCCAATTCCGCATCACAAGCCCCCACACAACATATTTGGCTCAGCCCTGTGGAACAGATAGGTAGAGAACGTCAGATGTTCAGTTAGGGTGTCCATATGGCTCCAGGTCATTAAGGATGCTGTTTCCATTGCTGAGCTTTTGTGTGTTAGTCAACCGTGGCCAATCCATATAGGTTGAGCAGCCACGCCCTTCACCTTTTTCCCAGCGGGAAGAGTGTCTGTCAGGCTGAACAAAGGTAAGCCTGACAGACACTCTTCTTGTTCGGGTCAGGCAGCCAGGAGCTAGACGTGCACTAAATGCGCATGCTCCTGGCTGCCTGAGATGTACTTTGCCAGTCTGAGGATTTTACAGATCTGTGGGCAAGGCCTCCTCAGCCTGGCAAAAGTGCCTTGAGGCCTTCCCTCTCATGACGAGGAAGAGCGTCACTTATTGCCCTGAACCTGGGCACTCATTTTTAAGCCCTGAAGTGCCCAAGGATGAGTGTTAATCAGTGACTCCTCATCGGGTGGGGCCATCAGTCTCATTCACCCCATCCTGTTTTGTCACAAGTGAGGGACTGCTGCCTTATTTGCTGACTGAGGCCCTGGGACGTCTGAGGCTACCCTCTCCACAATGAAGGTCATTTTTATGTGATTTTTATGTTTGGTGCATGTGTTTGTATGGATTTATGTGTATTTGTGAGTCAGTATTTGTGTGTGTGTATGAGTGTAATCAGTGTGTGTGTGTGTGTATGTGTGCGTGTGGCACGTCCACCCACTACCTGGTAAAATTACCAGGCGCCACTGGTGATAGTGTCATATATTATGAATGTTGTAGTCTTGTTTTCCCTCCATCAAGCTAATTTGACTAATTCACATGAAATCAACGACACGCAGGTGAAAAGTTCAGGACCCGCGACAATGTTCATAATGACCTGAAGCAAGGTGGTCACCCTATTATCAGTATTTTAAGGAGAATATGTGAGTAAATGCTAGGCCGCCTCCTTTTCTTTTGTCTTGTCTTTTTGAAAGTATGCTAGATTTGTCTCGGATTATCATATTGAGGATATGTGAAGTGCTTAGTGAGGAAACGTTGATGAACCATGAAGTTGTGCAATATCAGAGCATTAGTCTGCTGTAAAGTGGCATTCAGCAGACCATATTTTATGGCCAAAAGAGGATAAGTAGAGGTGGCAAGGAGAAGGTGAAGAATGGTGGTCAGATTTTCTGGCTCTTGACTTTACCACGTGTTTCAAGGCTTGTATGTATGGATATTAATAAAGTCTGAAGTTAGCTGTAAACCAACGGAATGCTGTACAAGAGGAGGATACAGGAGTGATGGGCAGCAAAGAGTCTCTCTCTATATAGCTAATGTTGTCCCTTGCAGGCCTGCTGTGCCCTGAAGGGAGCAGTCATCAGCTTCATGTGTGTTGAATGCGTGCTATGATGCAGTTAAACATCCCTGGCATGTAGCATGAATTGTCAGCTTCCATGTGTGTTCCTTCTTGCACTTCTTGAATTCAAGCCTGGCGGTTCCAAGGCTGTGAAAGTATAGGTGGATGTGAAAACTATAACTGGGGTCAGAAGTGGTCACTGTTGAAGAACGTTAACAATAGTAAAGGAAGGAGCGGTGCTTACTGTTGCACCCGTCAGTGGCCAGAGGAGCTGCAAAGGTCTTTTACACAGTCCAATAAGATGCTCCTTCAAGAGGGTGTCCCTTATCGTCTTTGTAGTTGCAGAACTGAGACTGCACATCTGAGATGTGGAGGCAGAGACGTAGCTATTCCATTGGTACAGCTGGTGCTGCGCGGCACCAAGGCACAGAGGTCCATGATTATTGCTGAATTTTATAATTGAAACAGCAGCCGAGGGGCCATTCCCTTCCTTGCACTATGGCGCTTTGGGTGGGATGTTATTCAAAACCTTGGGTCCAAGGAGGAAGAAGGGGTCCCTCCTGTGTTTCTCTTTGTTGCCCTACTTGATTCTGAGCCAGGCCAGGCTACATCTTGGCTCTTTGAGTTATGTTAATTGTCTGAACTTAGTGGTTACATATGTTGTGCTTCTTTGTGAAATTTTATCACAGACACACCAAGTTATGACAATGTGACCACGATGGGTAAGTAAAGAACATTTTTCTGCCCTTGAGCACCTTATTCTGCACACCCTCAGACACCTAGAAAAGAAAGGTAGCCAGTAAGGACGCAGGTGTGGTAGGGATGCGCCAGCAAAGGGGGCGTGAGTCTCCCTGAAGCCAGTTTTAGCTCACTAGTCCCACCTACGTCAATGGAACACAAAGTATGTAGTGCCAGAAAAGGTGGTTTATAACACTCAGAGCTCCAAAGTAACTGGAGTCCATCCCAGCCACCCGCCAGGTCTGGGCGCGGAGTTGAAACTTGATGATGACGCATGCCAGTCTTGAAGGTGAGCGTTCTGCATCCTTTTAAAGTGATATACTTTGTAGAACCCTTAGTGGATCTAAGTGAGCTCAGACGGGGAACATCCTTTACCACAAATCTTTTACAAAGCGGTACCATTACCACGCAGGTTTTACAACGAAAGTCGTTACAACGACTTGCGCTGGAGGGCGCTGTGGGATAGGGAATAGTTTAATTTACTATCCAACACCTTCCCTACTATCCACGGGGACAGGAGTTGGAATAGTAAATTAAACTATTCCACTATCCAGCGCCCCCCAACGCAAGTCGTTGTAACGACTTGCGATGTAAAACATGCGTTGTAACGGTACGCTTGGTAATACCACGTGTTGTAACAACATACATCCGCTCAGACACCTCTTCACAACCCACTGATCCTCTCAACTTTTTGTTTCAGTGTTTATGTTATAGAGAGCGGTGGGGAGATCTCGAAAAATAACATTTCACCCGTCTGTTGTTGATTGGTCGCCTGAAGTACTCATTTTTGTGGCCAGGTGGACTACGAGCTAAGGTTCAAAGTCCCACATGGATGTAGTTGTTCGTTGTTTTCTGTATTCTAAAAGCGGTCCAAGGGGACGCCTGGAAGGCTGAGTTAGTCACAGTTTACCAGGTTCTATAAACGTCATTTTTGGCATAAGCCCTGGTATTTGCACAATCCGACAAAAAGCAAATGTATGCAGGGTACATTTGCACATGGTGAAATGCCAGTGTCTTTGTGCAAAACTCCCTAGTTTCGAGCAGTGAAAGGGGTGGAAGGAATTTTGTCAATGACCACAAACTGACATGTTTGTGGGCGTTCACAAACCTTTACGCTTTGAAACTCCCAATACTCACCCTTAGCCTGGGAGTAACTTCAAAATAAGCCAATGCAGTCGTCGGGTAATATTACAGAGGGCTAACCCCTAGATTACCCTTGTGAGTCCTTAACAGTAGGACCTCCTGGCACAGCGCCAACAGCGCTTGTCAGGGACAGATGGATTTATACATTTCCCCAAGTGTTGTTAAGATGTTAGCCGCTCCCAGAGACAGGCCGTTCAGAAGCTGTAATATCAGCAGGGTTGACGTAGTCTTTCATCCTTCCAATGTAAATAAAACTCAGTACTGACGAGTTGTGTAATACTAACGCCTACCATCGGTGTGCGCAGAGAAAGTTTTGTATTGAGTTCTATTGAAATATAGCAAGAGACCTTTAAGCGGGAGTTGATTCACGAGATGACGAAGAATGTGGCAAACGTTTGTTAGAACACGTTGTATTCAGTCGTTTCTGTTGCATTGCGTCATAATGTTTTCCTTATAATTTTGGCCACTGTCTTCATTAATGCAGTGCTTTCTTTCGAGTCGTCACTTTTGCTTTCCTGTTCTTTCCAGAGGCACGGTCTGCATACGAATGGGTGGGTGCACTTGTGAGCGTGTTCATACCGACTACTGTAGGCCATGCACATGTAAATACGATTCAGGGCTAGAGTTCAGCAGGAGTGCAGCAGGGCCCTCTAAACATGGAGGACGGTGGAGGGCTTTGGGAATATTCTACTGCTGGGAGCGCAAGGGCTGGCAGGGACGAACGCTAGGAGAACAGCGGCACCAAGCGGAAAGTTGGGCTATTACAGTATACTGGGTAGCAGAGACTGCAAAGACCGTTCAAGTTCAAGAATTTATATAGCGCACTACTCACCCAGAGGGTCTCAAGGCGCTTGGGGAGGGGTTAATTATTTATCGAATAGCCAGGTTTTAAGTTCTTTTCTGAAGGAGATGTGGTTCTGTGTAAGGCGGAGGTGAGTGGGGAGTGAGTTCCAAGTCTTGGCCGCCAAGTAGGAGAAGGATCTACCTCCCATGGTGGATCTTTGGATACGTGGGACTGCGGCGAGGCCTTGATTGGAGGATCTTAGTTGACGGGTGGGTGTGTAGAAGGATAGTCGAGTGTTGAGGCATTCGGGCCCTAGTTTGTAGAGGGCCTTGTGTGCGTGGGTGAGGAGACGGAAAGTTATTCTCTTGTTGACGGGAAGCCAGTGGAGGTCTTTCAGGTGGCCGGTAATGTGATCTTGGCGGGGGATGTCCAGAATGAGTCTCGCTGATGCGTTTTGGATGCGTTGGAGTTTTTTCTGTAATTTGGCTGTAATTCCGGCGTAGAGGGTGTTTCCGTAGTCTAGTCGACTCGTAACCAGAGCGTGGGTGACAGTCTTTCTAGTTTCGGCGGGGATCCAGTGGAAGATTTTTTTGAGCATACGAAGTACGTTGAAGCAGGAGGATGAGACGGCGTTGACTTGTTTGGTCATCGAGAGTGAGGAGTCTAGGATGAAGCCAAGGTTACGTGCGTGGTCTGTGGGTATGGGTGCTGAGCCCAGGTCCGTGGGCCACCATGAGTCGTCCCAGGCAGAGGGGGAAGATCCTAGGATGAGCACTTCCGTTTTGTCTGAGTTAAGTTTAAGGCGGCTGTTTTTCATCCATACGGCTACTTCTTTCATGCCTTCGTGAAGATTGGTTTTGGCGGTGTTGGGGTCTTTGGTGAGGGAAAGGATCAGCTGGGTGTCTTCAGCGTAGGAAATGATGTTAAGGTTGTGTTGACGCGCGATGGAAGCGAGTTGACTCATGTAAACGTTGAAGAGGGTGGGACTGAGTGATGAACCTTGTGGTACACCGCAGATGACTTCGGTGGAATCAGATTTGAATGGGGGAAGTCGGACTCTCTGAGTTCTCCCAGCTAGGAACGAGATGATCCAGTCTAAGGCTTTTCCTTTTATGCCGATGTTGCTAAGGCGTTGTATGAGGGTGCTGTGACAGACAGTGTCGAAGGCGGCGGAGAGGTCGAGTAGAATGAGGGCCACTGTTTCTCCGTTGTCCAGTAGTGTTCGGATGTCGTCTGTTGCTGCGATGAGGGCGGTTTCGGTGCTGTGTTTGGCTCGGAAGCCGGACTGTGAGGGATCGAGGGAGTTGTTGGATTCGAGGAAGGCGGCGAGTTGGCTATTGACGGCTTTCTCAATGACTTTGGCCGGGAATGGGAGGAGGGAGATGGGGCGGTAGTTTTTAAGTTCAGAGGGGTCTGCTGTGGGTTTCTTCAGGAGGGCGCTGACTTCGGCATGTTTCCAGCTTTCTGGGAAGGTAGCAGAGATGAAGGAGCAGTTGATGACATCACGGAGATGGGGTGCGATGATGGAGTCTGCTTTGTTGAAGATGTGGTGGGGACATGGGTCGGTTGGCGAGCCAGAATGGATGGAATTCATTAGGCGGATGGTGTCTTCAGTGGTGATTGAGTTCCAGGCGCTGAGGTTGTTAGAGGGCGGTTTAGGTTCTGAGGGGGGTGGAGAGGATTGTTCGTTGGGACTGTTTTCGAAGCTGTTATGTATGTTGGCGATTTTGTTGTAGAAGAAGGAGGATAACGAATCGCAGAGGTCTTGGGAGGGAGTGATGTCGTTTGAGGCTGCAGTGGGGTTGTTGAATTCTTTGACGATGTTGAATAGTTCCTTGCTGTTATGGGCGTTGTTGTCGAGTCGATTCTTGAATGCTGATGTCTTGGTGGATCGAATCAGCTGGTGGTGTTTACGGGTGGCTGCTTTGAAAGTGGTCATGTTGTCGGTGGTTGGGTTTTTCTCCATGTTTTCTCGAGAGAACGGCATAGCTTTTTGGATTTCTTAAGGTCATCGTTGAACCAGGGGGCCTTTTTGCTGTCTTGTTTGGTGTGATGGTTTTTCAAGGGTGCTAATTCGTCAGCGCTGTGGGTGATCCATTGTTTGAATTTGATGGCAGCTTGGTTTGGGTCCGATGAGAGGGCGGGTGGGTTTTGGTTGAGTGATGTGAGGAGTTGGTCAGTGGTGATTTTGTTCCATTTTCTTAGGGGGATTGGTTGTGGGGGGTTGTGGGTCGAGGTGGTGTTGTAGTTGAAGTGAACACAACTGTGGTCAGTCCAATGGAGAGCTGTGGTACGATCGAAGGAGATGTGTTTGCTGGAGGTGAAGATTGGGTCGAGCGTATGTCCGGCTACATGGGTGGGGGTGTCAACAAGTTGTTTGAGACCGAGATTGGCCAGGTTGTCAAGAAGGGTGGTGGTGTTGCCGTCATTTTTCTTTTCCAGGTGGAAGTTGAGGTCTCCTAGTAGAATGTAGTTCTCGGATGCGAGGGCATGTGGACTGATGAAGTCAGTGATATTTTCGTTGAATTGTTTACGGGTTCCTGGAGGCCTGTAGATGAGGGTGCCTCTGAGTGTGGTCCTAGGGTCGGTGTGGACCTGGAAGTGGAGGTGTTCGGCGGTTGTAAGGTTATCGTCGGAGCTGGTTGTGATTTTGATGGTGTTCTTATGGACGATGGCGATGCCTCCTCCTGTTTGGACGGAGCGGTCTTTTCGGATGATCTTGTAATTGTCTGGGATGGCTATGGCGATGTCGGGTGTAGATGATGCGTTCATCCATGTTTCAGTGAGGAAGGCGACGTCCGGTGATGTAGTGTCGAGTAGATCCCAGAGTTCGGTGGCGTGTCTGTGGACCGAGCGGGTGTTCAGCAGGATGCACTTCAGGTGGTTTGGGTCGGAGCTGTGTTTGGGGTTAGTGGAAGTGGTATGGGTCTTGATGCTGGTAAATTTGCAGGAGTGGCAGGCGAAAGGACCGTGTGTACGTCCCGGGGCAGCTTCGTAGCATTGAGGTGTGCGTCCGGGGTTAAGGGCTAGGAGGGTGGCGGTGTCATACGTTATGCGGGAGGAGTGCGGTTTGCGGGGGCCAGGGGGTCTGGCGCTGGGCGCGGTCCAGGCGCGGACGGGCGTAGACGGGCTTACCTTTGGCGCACCTTCGGCGCGCATGGGGCGCGATCGCTGCACGTTAACACTGCACGCAGAAGCATCTGTCATATGACGAGAGTGGAGGGGGAGGGGCGAGGGAGGGTCAGCTGGGAGGCGGGAGCGTGGTGGGGGGCCGGGCAGGGAGGCACAACAACAAACAAGCAAACAAAATGACTGCAAGCCAAACGCGAAAGAGGATCGGGGCACACAAAGTTACAAAAGCGACGGAAATGCTAGTGGCACCGTCAGAGTCAGGCGCGAGTTGAAGATACAGTTAAAATCACAGTTAAAAGCAATGCAGATCGTTTCAAAGCGCACTTATTAAATATAGCGCGAATATGCTAATATGCGGGGCGATCAGGCGCTGGGAGTATTGCTAGGAAATTACGAGCAGGTACACAGCAAGATCAGCACAATCGGAAGTAAAGCGCTACAATACCACACCACGAGCGCTGGGAGCAGAGAGGAGCGACCGTCGCTGAGGGGATCAGGATGGTCACAGCGTTTCAGATGGAGAGCGGATCCACAACACTCTGTGGGAGGGAGGGTCAGCTGGGAGGCGGGAGCGTGGTGGGG
The DNA here is from genome assembly GCF_964261635.1 of Lissotriton helveticus. Lineage (NCBI taxonomy): Eukaryota > Metazoa > Chordata > Amphibia > Caudata > Salamandridae > Lissotriton > Lissotriton helveticus. The sequence continues at coordinate 259,933,379 of NC_136061.1, forward strand.
GGCCGGGCAGTGAGGCACAACAACAAACAAGCAAACAAAATGGCTGCACTCGTAAGGGTATTATTAAGGAATGAAACCTAAGTTTTGAAGCAAGGAGTGTAGTGTGTTGAGCGGCTGTTGCCGTTATCTGCATAAAACGTAGGCAGGTAGCAGGGGATTAAAGCATTTACCTGCCTCGTTCGGCTTCCTCTCCCAGTCCTAACAACCACGAGCTCTGCCAAAGACAGGTTACAGCTTACACCCATACACAGACCTGCTAACTTAAAAAGTATTTTTCACCGTGTGATGAGGGGGCGGGGCTCTGTGCCTAGAGCTACCTAAGAGGCACTCTGCCACTCACCAAGACCCCCACCCATTCAAAAAGAAAACAGGCATTTGTAATGCAATTGGTTTCACATTTGTAAAAGTTAGAGATATTGGTGTTATAAATGACAATTCTTTTATTTGTTTTTTTTGTTTGCAGTGGAATGTTTATATAAAGAAAGAAAGTGGACGCTGTAAAGTATGGAAGATGAAGCGTGAAAAAGTGTCTGTAGGCAAGGAGAGATGGCAATAAAACGGATTTCAGGAAAGTAATATTATGTAGGTAACGTGAATAGAATTAGTGCAGATACAGGCCAGACTCCTCACCCTTTGCAAGGTTAGCATGCACAATGGGATAAATAAATACACAACACAAACCTTTGTTGGGAAAAGATTGCTGCAGGTTTATTCCATACAAAAGTATGCAACATGGTGGGTTAACTTACGGGCGATCCAAGGGCAAGAAGTGACGAGGTACGCGGGCGCCCGAACCACACCCCTGCTCATCGAACTTCTGTGGTATAAGATACAACCTGTTTATTTAAACAGGCGCATAGCAGTGAGTTACTAATGCCGGGATACACGTATACCAACTAGGTATACTACGGGGCAGGACCTTTGAAGTAGTAAGTCCAGATCAAATGCGCAACAACAAACAGAGGTAATGTCTGCTCAGTCATGTGGGAGGCAGAGAGTCTTAACACTGTAGTAGTTTTTACTTTCCTAACAGCGTGTGACTACAAGGCTACCCTTCTCATGATCCATGAGAAACTTATCAGCGCATGTGGTCAAAACGTAAAAAACAGATGTGTAAACATGTACTAAGACCATATTTTAGATCGTATGAATAACTGTAAATTTGCGTGGTCAGTGTCATGATGCACAAGTGAATATCATCTATTCATTGTTCAATGAGTGTGTGTGTGGTTCACCATGGGATAAGGTATTTTGTAACTTAAGAGAATAAACAAAGTGCGATAAATATACGCATACTGCCTATTCGGCACAATGAGATCAGTGAGATCTAGTTCAGCTCTGTTTTTTGATCACCAATTATTGATCATGGAATGATTGGAATAAGGGCATCCGTGCATGATGGGTGTAACTTTATACTAGGACCATGATTATTGTATTGCATAATTGTATGTCTTTTGTCTCCTTTCAATCTCCTTTCAGGTGGATTTTTTTACATACATACAGAAGGGAGATAAGTATACTCCCCATTATTTTCACAAAGGTGACAGCTTTCTGTACCTTCAATGTAAATATATAGGATAATTTTCGATCAACACTAGGAAGGGAATGTTTGTTGTGCCCTGATGAAAGCCCAGGACCAATCTGGCCATATTTTTATGGGCTGAACCATGTTGGCAGATTAGTAGGGTCATATGACCATAACCTCCAAAAAGACCAGTTTTACCTTTTTTAATATTCGCTGCGTCCCCGTGAATAAAAGGGATACCTGGGGAACGTAGTAGGATTTTTATCTTTAAGTCCCCCCAGCCTACATCTCCTAAGAGCTCCCTGAAATATGGTTGAGCCCACCATGACCTTTAGGAGTCAGGGTAAACCCATTGATGAAGCATGACACCAATAGGGCGTGTGAGGGTTAAATAAACAAAAAGGAATTGCTTCCTTCCCACATTTTGCGGTGTACGCCACGTAAGGATTTATTCAGTTTCTGGAGCTTCGATTGTTCTAGATACAATTTTGGTAGTGAATTTCTAGTTGGGAGGAGGTATCCACATCCCAACCTCTCTTACCCCTTGTTTGCCAGTGGAGGGCTCTCCACTGTCACATGTGGTTTATATTTCTGCTTGTAACCAAGATCTTGCACCACCAGCTTGTTTATATACCTCACCGCTGACACATTGTCCATGCGGAGAAGAATGCAACAATTTAACCTCTGCAGGGACAGGCTCCGAATCCCAATGAATCCCACCAGGAGCTCCAGACAGTTTAAGTGTAGGCAAACACACAGAGATGATGGACGGAGCGCTGAAACTTTTCAGACACTCACCCCCAGTCACAGATCTGGGTTGAATCCATCATCATTCTTTAGCTCACTTCGCCACCTCAGTTCAGACCCAGCTATATGCAAATCAGCCTTGACAAGTGTGTAGGTGCTACTTCTTCGGTGACCAATGGCCTTCTATAGAGATCTGGTCACAGCGTGTGCCCCAGCCCTATCGCCCCATCTACTGACATCCGATTCTATTATTATCTCAGGAGATTTCCCAAAGATTGTCAGACCATTCCAGGCTTCCATATGCTCCAACCACCAGGTCAGCTCTGTCTTGGCCTCCTCCGAAAGCAGAATCTGCTGGCCTTATGGCAGCTCTTTCCGTAGATGGTGAATTTTCAAGTGTTGAAGGGCCTGGTAATGTAGCTGTCCAGGGAAGATCGCCTGTATCGATGATGCCAAAAGACCCACTATCCTTGCTAGGGATCTCAATGATACACTCTAGTATGATAATACAGACCTCAATTCCTTCCTGATCTACCTCACTTTTGTTGCTTGCAACAATAGTTATGCCTGGACGGAATCCACACGAAAACCCATGAATTCCAAGCATTGGGAGGGTATCAGGCAGGATTTTTGTTTAACATTCGTGCGCCATGATAATCATATCATCTAGGTAGATGGTCAGGTGCACCACCCTCAATCTAAGCGTCTCTACCACCAGTCTCATTTACTTGGTGAAACACCGAGGGGCCGATGACAGCTCGAATGGCAGCACCTTGAACTTGAAGCCGGCACCCCTTCAAAAAAACATAAGTAAGTGTCTGTGAGGGGCAAAAACAGAAATTGTGTATGTATGCATCTTTCAGATCTAGACGCACCAACCAATCTTGGCCCTGGAGAAGGTCCCTCAAGAGATGAAGGCCTTCGTTCTTGCAGTGACAATACAAAATACAAGCATTGAAATCTTGAAGGCTGAGAACCAAATGTTATCCACCGCCCCCCTTCTGCAGAAAAAAAAATATGCTGAGAAAACTATTCAGGTACAGTACATAATGGCAGATGGCTTCCTTCTTCACAAGCTCTTGAGCCTCCTGCTCTAGGAAGGATGGCTCTTGAAGGAAAAAAGACAGTTGCTTTGGAGGCATGTGTTAATACGGGGTGTCATAAAAATCCAACCTGTAACCCTGACCGTCTCCAGCACCCATCCATCCTGACCATTTTTCTTCCAATTGTACAGGACGAATTGAAGATGTCACCCCAAAGCACCTCCTCTGGAAGGACCAACCTTCCCTGCAAAACTGGCCTCTGCCCTGGAGGAAGAGGAGCCCCAGTATCCTCTCCTTTGTAAGCGTCCTCTGCCACTATTGGCTTTGTGATAAAGATTGAGAGCCTGGGCAACTCATACCAGCCGTCTCGTCCGTGGAATGCATATCCTCTCTTAGGTCCTTGGCCTGAATCTTGACCTCTGTAGTGTCCGGCTCTTCCAAAAATGCCTGCATTGAAAACCTTCTTCAGAGAGAGCTGTGCCTTGTCTGGGGCACTGAATGTGGACACAAACTTGCAGAGGTCTTTAATAGAGCAAACCCTCAGCTACTGGGTCCACTTCAATGTTTGTCAGGTCAATCCGAAGCAGAATGGATCTTCTTCATTCTGATGAAATTACATAGTTTGCATTTCCTAACTGGCAAATATCCCGTTCACCCCAGTTTGTTAAAATCACCATTGTCCTTGGCCCGGTACACCAATTCTAGGATCTTGGGTAGAGGGCCTATCAAATCGAACACCTTATCTTGGCAACTACATCAAGCTCTATTGAAACCTTTTTTGGGATCCTTAAAGTATTTCTTCTTAAATCTCACCATTCTAAGGGCCACCTCCGGGCTATCGGTGACCTACCCTGTAGGGAGGGTCGTGGGCATTCTGCTTTGAGGTGGGTGCAAACACCTTTCTCAAACCCCTTCTGTATTCTGGATTGAACATAACTGGCCACCTCGGGGACCCATTCAGCTGGGGTAAATGATGTCGTCCAGGTTGACATCAGCTCTGGGGCCTGCCTCCTGAGACTGCGCCTTTCTTTTGCACTTTTTTGTGTTGGGGCCTGGAGCCTCGTTGCCCTTAGAGGAGTTGAATTGAGAGGAATGATCTTAGCCTGGGTTCGTGCATGGACCCTGTGCTGTAGCAGCAGGCAAGGATGAAAGGCCATAGGCATCATTGCTTAGATACACATTAGTTCGCTATATAAAAGCATCCACATGAGGCCACCTCTTTTCTTTAATGTTGCCTTTTGATGAGCTGAATCCTCCATCATTTAGAGGTTGTAACAGCTGAGGGCCCATGTTCGACGCAGCTTGTGCGCTTATTTTTTTAATTGTTTGGTGATAGGGTGCAGGGCCCATATCAAGGCTTGATTTACATATTCCTGGATGCGAGTATCCAATGCATCTACCAGCCCTTCCTCAACCAAATGGTCAGGGTCACCATGAAACTCATCAAAACTGTCCCCATAAGGCTGGAAGTATGCAATAGCTGGGAATATGTGTTGTAAGGAATACACTCAACAAGGAGGGAGCTATCCCGTGCCAGGCGATAGGCAGATGTGAAAATGTGGAGGGAGAGCCTGGCAAGGCTCCTAAGCTGAGCCTATGCGGTCAACGCACGGGCTATCCTCTGGCGATGGCGTGAGGGAAGCATAATAATGTAGTGTAGTTCCTATATTCCCAATAGGCTCTGCGCATTGGAATAATATAAACAGCAGTGTAGACGTAGGACTGAGGTCGACTAGGTCTCTACTGACTATATTAGACTTAATTAGTTTCGCCAGCTAGCTCAGAGGTCAGTAGAAACTTTCTCGAATGTTCAGGAAAGAGTTAACTCTCCGGATTTAGACAAGAAGGGATTAGCTTCTGACAACCGCATAAACATGTCAACTTTGCTCCCTCAGAATAAAGAGTGTATCTCTAGAGTCGTGTGAAAACAATAGACGGTTATTTCACTCAGTCAATCGTGCATACTTAGTTTCACCAGAGTGCAGAGAAATAGAGAGACGGGCGTTTTCAATAAAAGGTGTTATTTATTGATCAGTCTCCTTTCTCATGCAAGAGAAATTAATTGCCACAATTGCAATACTTACCATGAAATAAAGTGCGTACAGTAAAAGGAGTATTATGAAATAATACTGTAAAAGCATTGATATGGTTTCTTAGCCATATGATACTTTAAAATGGATAAAATATATACATATACATAAAAACATTGACTAACGTACTCAACTGGTGCTTCTAATATATGCCTATCCCGGTGTACCTGACCTAAGCCTAATACGTGGGAAGGAGTAAGTAAGTTGCAGTATAAGTTAAGTTGGTTTTTGCCAAGGATCTGAATCAAGAATTCTCTTAAGGGTTTAGTCAGCTCCGTACCTTGGTTCTAGAATGTAGGAGGTCTTGTATCTCTCTCTCAGGACTCGATATCCCGGCAACCCGCAAGGGTGACTGGAAACACCGGAGCTGGATTTTCTCGGCTGGAGAAAAAGACAGCGTCTTTCTCAGTGCGTCAAAAGGGAGGGGGCGGCTTCCTTCGGCTCCTCGCATCAGCTGGGCTTCCGGGCAAGTAGATAGCCGCTCTGCTCCAAACCACCGTGTGTTTGCTTAAGGCAACGTTGGTATATTTATACCTGAAAGGTGCCGGGTTTGACGTAAGGTTGGACATAAGACGTCACCAAGAACTAACAGTTCTTTCTGACTCTAGGAGTTCTTGTGCAAATCAAAACAAGAGCAGGGGGAATTCCCGGGCTGCTGGAGGCTTGGTTTGTTTAAAGAACGCGTTGCACTTTCTAGGAGTCTAGGGGAGTAGCCTTGCCGTATTTGGACTGCATGGGCTATTACTAAATATGGATAGGATGCTTATGCCTTTATAAGGATATTATTTAGTATAACCACATAAGGGCATAAATCGGGAATATCGAATTAGGGTCCTAGAAAGAAACACAACAATAAGTCAGGGGATTAATGATCGCTGTCAGCGATGAGGAATTGGCCACACAATCAGAGAGGGAACCGTAGAGAGATCCGATCAAAGCTCGTTTGAATCTCCCGCTGAAACTCAAGTCTGGGCCCGTTAAAATGAAAAGGGGACTGAGACCACGTGCACACCTGAAAAGGACAACACAGAAAACCTTACTAGTCTGCACTCAAATACTACTAACAGAATTCAGATGTAATAAAGACTACTTATATTGTCTGCGCAGCAGCTAAGAAAGAGGAGTTAGAATGGCGACTGGTTATTAATGGGACATAATGTAATATGATTGGGGCTTGTGATTGAGGGAGATACAGTTGTTATGGGGAATGTAGCTTTTGTATATTAACTGTTTATTGGCTGCTGTGTTTTTGCAGTAAAGGAAGAGAAGCATAATATTCTGAGTCTCTGAGTCTTGACATAGAATTGATTCTGTGTATCAAGTAATTCTTGCTGCAGAATGTTTTGCTTGGTTGACTTCAGGAAATAATAATGGAGGGAATAATGGAGCAAGGATAAGCTCTAGCAAGAGGAGGCCTTTGGAGATGAGTCTGTGGGGTAAGATGCTTCTCATAATTCTAGGAATGCTGATCAATCTATTCTGCCTCTGTTATCGCTCCTGCAGTCTATGATTAATAAGGCTGTTGAGGCTGCTTTGTTGGCCAGAGAGGGGTGTCTGCCATAAAATCCGAAAGTTGATCCCCTTCTCAATATCCAAAGACTGATCCTTCTGCGGATCAAAGGAGGAGATCTGTTCATGGGATCAAACTTGCAGGAGTGGTTCAGGATCTTCGAAAAAACCAATACCGTTCAGAGCCTATCGTACAGGAGGAGAAGGAGTACTTCTTCTCACAATACAAGTCGTAAAGAGCCTGAGTCTTTTCCAGTGAATAAGAAAAATGTCAAGGGGCTTTCTCATGAATGATCAGACATCAAGAAATCTGATTTTCCAAGATTGCTGTTCAAAAGGTATACTTTGGGGGGATTTCAATATCAATTTCCAACATTTGTTAAGGTTGGTTCACAATTGGCGATCATTTCTTCACAATGGATAATCATTTTGGAAGAGGCTAACCCTGCTGATGTCACAGAACATATGCACCCTATGCATAGCAATCCTTCTCATGAGATTTAGATAGGCAGAAGCGAAATTACTGTATGGAACACTTTTCCATGATGGAACAGCAAGTGAGGTTTCTTTAGGATGCCTATTTTGATGGTGTGTGTGAGGTAGCTTCAGCAGCCGGTTCAACAGTCAACAGCATGGTGTTATATCTGGATGAGGTTGTGGAAGGGTGGGAATTCCTAGTAAGCTTTGTTGAATCATCTGCCTTTTAGTGGCTCAGATTTGTTTGGCCCTCAATTGAAGGGTCTATTAAACAAGTCATCAGAAAATTGTAAACTGTTGGGCACAGTTCAATAACCTCAAATGGGGAGAAGCTTGATTTTCAACAACCTCAACCGTCTTCTTCTATGGGAGCGGTCAGCACTTTCAAGGCACGGGGATAGTCAGGGCATCTCCCTTCCTGACAAATCTCAGTAAGCAATTCATCATCTCTCCCTCAACTCCACCAGCCAGTTCAAAATCCTACAGAACATAATTCCCTTGTTGACACTTGGAATGTACCTTATGTCTTTGAATCTTTTCGATGCTCATCGGCACGTTCCGATACACCAGGATTCCCAAAAGTGCACACGTTTTTTTATTCCAGGCCGCCATCTACAATTCAGACTGCTTCCATTTGGGCTAACCTCTGCTCTGAGTGTTTTTACGTATGTTTATGTTCCAGCTCCTCTGGTGGGTAATCTGCATTCTGTAGAGTTGTTAGTTTTCCCTTATATGGATGACTGGTTCATCTATGCTGTTTTGTTTTGTAAGGGTGTAGAAGCAGTTCAACTGGCCTGCAAGAGGCCCGGGAAACATATATTCCTTTTGAAGACAGTGAAGTCCCACCTGTTGCAGTCCAGAATCTCCTTTTCATAGGCGCCTTATTCAGATCAGTCCTGGGCTATTTTTTCCTTCCACGGGAAAGACAGGAAAAAAAGAATGGCACACCTTAGATATCTACTCTGGTGTCAGCATGGCAGTGTTTAACAGTCCAGGTGGACATGGCATCTACTCTGGTGTTGGTCTATTGGGATCACCTCTCCTGTTATCTGCTCGTCAACCATCTGCTTTGCCATTGGAATCAAAAGTCAAGAGACTACGATAGAATGGTACTTCTATCTCAGACAATATCCAAGAAGCTGCAATGGTGGCTAAATCCCACTTGTTCGGGAAAGGAGATTCCATTGTGTCCTCAGGATTCCCTACAGACTTCAGCCTCAGCAGTTGGGGTGCCACCCTCTAAAATCAGCCGCAGAATAGGTGACTTCTTACAACTGTAAGGAATTAGTGACTGTGCACAAAGTCTGGTTATCCTTTGTTCCTTCTCTTTAAGGTCACACAGTGCAAATTCGAACAGACAGCCTATCAGGTTTGGTATATTTCTTACCGGTCTTGAGACGTTGGGACGGTTCTCGGCTTCAGTTCTTGTAAGTCCTGATTTGTTTGAGATAGAGGCAACTCTTTCTTGTAGCCACAGTACTGCAGACAAGGAAAAAGTCTAAGCAGCCAGTGTCCTCCAGAAGGAGTCCCAAGTGGAAATACCCCGGAAGGAAAAACACGCAGATGATGAGGAGACTGCAGAAACGAAGGAGAAGACAAGGAGCCAGAAAACACTGAAAGACCAAGAGCCCACAAAGAACCAGGAGAATACTGGAAGCCAAACTGGAGCCAAACTGGAGCAGATGGTACAAGGGAAAAAGGAGCGCCTACGGAAGGAAAGGAGCACCAAAATTGGAGCCAGGGAACCAACAGAAGCGAGGACACACCAGCAGGAACAAGGAGTGTTGCAATGCAAGGGAAGGAATGGTTCTGTCCCTTTAATACAGAAAAACAGGAAGTGACATATAGGAACAGGAAGTGACAAAACAGGAAGGAGAGGTGTTGCCATCTTGGATAGGTAAAGGAGTGAAGTGCAGTATAGGAAGGTCGCCATATTAGGAAGGTAAGGTAATCTTCCCCCATTGCCTTCTGGGAGCAAGATTGTGAAGAGCTAACAAGCCACTAGATGGCCCCCAAGGAAGGAGATCACCGTATGCCACCACAAAGATAAGCGCAGTCCCCCCAAGAATGGCACAGGAAGTTGCAGTCCCAATCTGGGAACTGCTGTATTCCAAAGGCGCTTTTATTTAATGGACGGGCCGCCATGCAAGTTTGCAGCGTGCCCGAAGGAGAAACACAGCAGGCAACCCGGGTGCTTTCCGTGATGCCAAAATGGCAACAGCGGGCCTCCATGCCGCCCTGCGGCAAGCCCCAGAGGAAGGAGGGGCACTGTGGGCTACACCACGGCCCGCAAGGAGGAAACGGGCAGTGCTGTGGGTCGCGATTCGGCCCACGGCGCAACACACCCAGATCATGAGGTCATATGTCAATTATTTGGGGAGTTTCAGAGGTCCCAGTCTGGCGCAACTATATTGATAGCAATTTGGCTGGAGAACAAATGCTCTTGTTTTTCAAGAGATTGTGAGGTGGTTCTGGAAGCCATGGTTGGATCTGTTCGATGGCCAATTGGGCTACTTTTATGCATTTCCTCCCTTTCCAGTACTGAGCAGAATCCTTCACAAGTTCAAGGAGAAGATGGTAATGTACTGCTAACTGTCACAGCCTGGAGACATGACCTTGGTCTCCTCTGACAAAACAGCTGGCAGTTCAGCCCCCTTTGCTCTCCTTTCTAAACAATCCCTTCTACAAATGTCCAGGGGTTTAAGTGGGATGAAAAAACGAGGGGGGTCTCTTAAAGGGGCGTGGCCAATGTAATTAAGGGCGTGGCTTAAAACATGCACGCTAAAAATCTGTGCTTAGCATAGTGTGTCGCCGACTAGTATTTTGCCTCTTCTGTCATTGCATCCAGATATATGATACAACAATTCAACAAGTAACATTACAGCTACAAGAAGCCAGGACTATTGTTAGTTCCATAAGTTAAATAAGCAACAACTCTGGCTTTGTTGTATATAACATTGAAAATGCGACATTGCGAGAATGTGAAAGAAACATAACGAGTATCTTTGAAGTTACATCAATGGCAGTGAAGGGTGGTACTGCTGCAGAATTAAGATTTTTTGTTTCACGCTGACGGTGAGGGCAAAAATAGAGAGCCCGATAGAGACCCATTTCAGCACCTGCTTTTCAGAACTGCAGTCCCTGAGGGTTTAGCAATTGAGAGGCAGGGGGTAGAAGCCTTTCTGTTTTGCTGAGCTCGCCCTGTACATTCAAAACTTCAGCAGACAAAGTACATTAAAATTATACGTGAGACCCTGGAGGATCTTAATTTCTTGGTGTTCTGCCAGAGGTTTCTGTTTCCTCAGTCTTGTGAAAGAGTGTGGACCATGGCTTTTCATGCAATGGCTTTCTTTAAGGTGTTGCTGTTCCCACTCTTTGGAGTCAGTGGGTGGCTAATGAGGGGAGGTGATGTTTCAGCCTTTGATCCTCTGGCATTTCATCTTCGTAGCAGCTTCTACTTGAGAAGGCCTGTACTTCTCTCTCCGGCTCTTTCGTGGGATCTGCTGCTGTTTCTGAACAGTCAGCAGGTTGATGCATTTGAACCATTGACAGAGTTCATCACCTTAAAATTTTTCTCTCATAGGACAATTTGCTGTGAGCCCAGATTGGGTGGAATTGGTGCTACTCACTGCAAAAAGTGCTTTAATCCCTGGTCAAGAGGCCATGAGTGCTATATAAATACCTTTACAATTACCATGAGATCAGTAGCAAAATCCAAAGTTCTTTCAAACAGGGACGCCAAAAGTATGTGTTGCCCGGGGCTCCGAAAATCATTAAAATGTCACTGCTATGGCTGCGGCAGACCAAGCTCCGTTTAATGTAACATAAAACCGAATTTATGTACATGAGGTGCACCATACATTGCAGTATACTATGGTATTTTCTCTATGTTAGCCATGCGCACGAAGTGAGGTTTTCATGCTCACACAGCCCAATCACCACCATGAAGGTTGGGCTGACACTCGCTCTTGCATTTCGATCATTCTAGCCAGGGCACAAGTCCTAAAAAAAAGAAGTTGGGGGACAGACCTAGTTTGGCAGTATGCAAGTGACATCATGGCGCGTGACATCACGGCGCATGACAACACAGCGCACAACATCACGGTGCACAACATATGATGTACAACATCACACATGGCATCACAGGAATTGACATCATAGAAAGTGGCATCACAAGCACGACTTTACAGGAAGTGGCATCACAAGAGGTGACATCAGATCTAAAGCCCTCACATATATGTTTAGCAGGTCTATCATGTGTACGTTTGAGCGCATAGCGAGGATAATAGCACTGTGAGCTATTGAAGATGATATGTGACTTCTACACCTTGCAAGCCCCTAGTTTACTATATGGGAGAAACTATACACAAGAATGTACAAAAGTAGTTCAACACTCAGGGATGCAAATAAAGACAACATCACGAGAGAGTCTGAACACTTAAGTTACCTGAATGGAAGGATAAATAAATTGGCAAGCAATATAACCCTTCCTCCCCAATAAAACAATTTCGAATAATATGTAACATGTAGCAAAGGGTGGACCGCATCCTGAGACTACGATCCCAAAAACAAGGGAACCAAAAGTGTAAACTGAATTCCTAACGTAAGGAACATGATGTACACTCTGAAATGGGACTAGGAAACCCGTTGTGACACCACTCATGTAAGGGAAAAACACTTGGGAATGTAACCCAAAAAGTCATCCCTCCCATCCTTGTCACCATAAATATGTTGTATCCTACCAGACGTAGCCGAGTTGTATTATATGAGTTTCTTTATTAAGCTCAGGTTGCAGAATGGCATTCTAGTACGATAGGTTGTTTCCATGTACATCTGCTCTTCAGCCCCTGCAGGAGCAGCCTCCCTGCTGCTCAGCCCATCTTCAAACTGTCCCCACTCATCCACACAGGCACCCAGGCATTCCAAGCAGCACAGTCACACCAACATTCCACTCTCAACTCCGACACTGGCTGAGCAGCAGGAGATAGGTAAACTGTAATCCATATACTTAAATAAGCAGGATATAACATAACATATAATTTATTGTACATTTAATATGCATGTGTTGATGTAAAGCGCTCTGACACCCTGCATTGGAATGAGTAGGGCTATACAAGAAACAAGCATTGGAAATGCAATAGGTCTCGCAGCATTAGAGTTAGTGCTTTTAGAATTGTTTATGGTTTTTTTTGTAAATCTTTAGCATTTTTGTTTCCTGTAGCCAATGCTAAAGAATTAAAAAAAAAAGCCATAAACATTTCTAAAAGCTCTAACTCAAATGCTCCGAGACCTATTGCACTGTGTGAGGGTGAGGGGTTGAGGGTGAGTGAGGGTGAGTGAGGGTGAGGGTGGGTGAGGGTGAGTGAGGGTGAGTGAGGGGTTGAGGGTGAGTGAGGGTGAGGGGTTGAGGGTGAGTGAGAGTGAGGGTGAGTGAGGGTGAGTGTGAGGGTGAGTGAGGGTGAGGGTGCTAGTAATTACAGGAAATTAGAACAGGAAATAGCGTAGATGGAAAGCGTTTAACAAAGTGAAAATTAGCACATGAGGTTCTGCAAACATCCTCATCGGGGTAGCACAGATCGGCAACTCTAAAAACACATTACTTGAACAGCGAATGAGACGTGAAATGTATTAGGTCACCTGCCTTATAAAGGATTTAAAGGTTAATAACTAATTAGAAATAATGGTCTCACTCCGAAGATCTATTAATAAACCTCTCAGCTCATTAAATACATTCTATACGCCGTCACAGCAGGCGTTTTTAAATATCCGATAAAGGGAAACCCTACTGAAAGGATTCGTGCTGTTGCAGGGAAAATTGGTTCCATTTGAAACCCCACACGTCACGGGGTTCAACTCACAGTGACAGAACTCCAATGCACCGCTCAGAGTGAGATGACATGCCCTGAATGTTAACTCCTCTTTACTTACACGCACCGCCGGCGGTGTAGATGTTAAAAAGTGGGCTGGGTGACGTACAGTAGGCCAATGCCACTGAAAATAAAGTCTGATCAGCTAGCGGCCAAGAAAGTCGCAAAGTCACATACATAATAAAGCATCTAGGTTTCATAAAAGGTTAATGCTCCCTAAAAGCACGTTTATTCTTCGTGCTGAGGAAAACGAAAAAAACGAAAGAAGCGCTTAACTCTAGTATGCTTGCAACGTATCCTTTTGAATGAGCACCACTAGACATGCGCAGTATTTAACGCTTTCAGTGAGGTTCGCGGCACCATGCCAACAGCTGCACGGTGCCTCCCTTGCGGGTGGCGACATTACGCTGCCAGTGCAGGAGGCCCAGGACCAGTGACGTCAGCTGCGCGCACACACACACCGCACGTCGATGCAACCAAGACCGACGCGGCATTACAACACTGGCAGGTCCAGGCGGATCTCGGGAGCCCATCATGGGAACACAGAACAAGAATGAGCCCTCAGGAAAAGTTAAAAGGCTGCATGCGCTTGCTAAAGCCGACTGCCTAATTTAACCAGCATGCAAAGCAGAAAACACACGCTCATGAAAGTGTCTTGTTGTGACCCACACAGGACACGTTTGGAGCGACTTTGACGGTGTTCAGTAGCAAACGGCAATCGTTATAACACGTCAGCCCGCCTATGCCATAAGTAAAAGTAGCAGTGCCTCCGTGTAGAAGCATGAAACAAATCGTACTCACCTCACGGTAGAAGTAGGAGAAATGCGACACGGCGGGAAGGGGAGGGGGCGGAGCGGGTAAAATAACAAACAAGACGGAGGGAAGAGAGGGGAGGGGGAGGAGAAATGCGACACGGCGGGAAGGGGAGGGGGCGGAGCGGGTAAAATAACAAACAAGACGGAGGGAAGAGAGGGGAGGGGGGAGGAGAAATGCGACACGGCGGGAAGGGGAGGGGGCGGAGCGGGTAAACCAAGACGGACGTGCACGCGCTTTTAAGCTCAATGCGCATGCGCATTGAGCTTAAAAGTCACGGGCACTGCAAGGAATCGCCACGATTCCTTGCAGTGGATAAAGAGTGGATAAGTCCCAATACTCTCGCTTGCTCGATGCGCATGCGCATCGACAGGCGAGACCTAAAAATAGCGGTACTTAAATTATTTCAATGGCTCCTCAGGGGAAGTAAGCTCTATATAAATACAATTTGCTTTGTGTAAATACTGGGAAAGACCAACACATCAGATATTCTTACAGTGCATGCATATCTCCTAAACAGCGACTGAACAAAGTGAAAAGCTGCCTCTCTTAAGTATGTGTGAAGTGCTAACAAGGCGTGAGCCTTTGTATTCCCTCCCCTTCGTTTGCATCAGGTGTGAGGCTCCTGACTGCTCCCAGCCAAGAGACTCAAACAAATGGAGGCCAGATCACCCCTCAAATTCAGACTTTGTTATGGGCCCAGCAGGAGTCTTAAATAAGAAAGCCTGTCCCCGCCTGCACGTTGTTGCTTGTTGAAGATGGAAAGCAGACAACGTGCATGGGCTGCTGAAACTGTCCCGGTGTTTGGAAATTACACCCGGACGAGTTGAGCACATTATTCAGTGTGGCCCAAATCCTTGGCAGGGTGGACGGCGTTCACCCTGTGAAAAAAGTGGGTGGACGCCCTCCACCCGTGTGTACCTCTGACTCGTGCCCTGATTCTAGCCTTCTGTCCTTCTTTCTTGCTAAAAGCCATGGCGCTGGTCCTCTCGACCTCTGTCCTGGGTACCATGAAGTCCAGCCACTGCCCCAATCAGAACAGGAGAGCAGCCGTGGGGCAGGAGCTCTTGGTGCAGGAGTACAACCAGCTGGTTACCACATTTATCTATGGGGCAGCTTCCTACACGTGAACTGGCAGCCTCTTTCCATCTACAGCAGACGACCAAGCCCCAGGAGGGGGTCGATAACTCAGCCAGCAAGTCCCGAGACCCCAGGGTGCCAGAGAAGGAACATCGTAAAATGCAATGCATGGCGCGCAACGAAATTCATTTTATTCATTTAAATGTTTACTTACCTCCATTCATCCATATTCCGGTGTTTACTACCCCGCACCCTGTCCCTCCCCCGCCCTGCCTCACCACCCCACGGAACTCCCTCCTGGGCCGCTACTGTTCTGGGTGCTATCAATCAGGTGTTTGTAAAGAGCATCTACTCACCCGTGAGGGTCTCAAGGTGCTGGGGGGAGGGGAGAGGCGGCTTCGTGGGGTGCTGGGTCATCCGAAGAGCCAGCTCTTGAGGTCCTTCCTGAACTGGGGCAGTGTGGGACTTTGCCGGAGGTGGAGGGCGAGGTTGTTCGGCGCTATGGATGATGAATTTCCCTCTCCTGTGCTGCAGCGTACATTTGGATCAGAGGTGAGTTATTTCTCCCTGGGATGTCGTTATATTGTGCCCTAATTGTCCTGTCAACAACTGGACTGATAACTATCTGCCATCTTTTCCACTCTGTCTTGGAGTGAGCAAAGTGAACATGTTGGAAATAAAAATTGCAGCTGCTTGCCATTCTTTTTTTAAGTTCATGTTTTTTTCTTTGGGAGTCATCACATATTCTCGTGGCAAAAGCCTTTCAGCAGGAATGTGTTCATGTGTTTGATTTTTTAATAAAATTATGTAACTAAAATATTCATATGTAACTAAGTTCATATACCTACTCTTTTGTAAACTGCTTGTATAATTCGTAGTAACTGTTCTTGCAGAAAGCGGTCAGATACCCTTTTGAGTCTTGTCATGCTATATACAATCACAAAAATAAGTGACATTATTAACCCTGCCTGAATCATGCTGATCTTTCAGAGGCATTGAGTGGCCTGCAGAGGGTGTCAAGGCACATCCGGATTTTCCCATTGGCAAGTCTGCAAGTCTCTCATTGCAAGCTCCATCTCTGAGCTCGTCTCAGTTCTCGGATTAAATATGTAATTTTCTAGTTCCTGTGTATCAAATGCTCTCATTTTCAGTCTCAGTAAGCCCATCAAATGTGAAGGATGCATTAGCAGAGTTTTTAAGTTGCTGCATGTGAACTGTTATCAATCCGGTGAAAGCAACTTGAACTATAGAGAACAAAGCTGTCTTACAGCGTCATCAAGCGGTGTATCTACAGAATAGTCAATGCGGCTGTTTTTAGCTCAAACAGGATAACAGCGTCTCTTGAGACAGTGTTGCCAGTACTTTAAAATATTTACAGAGTGGCTTTGGCTTCAGCCCGGGGAGCATGCTCTTTCATCATATTAAGGACCGTTTCGTGCTTGGGGAAAGCTATCTACCATTCCTATGTGACTCTTAGAGTATATCCATTCGTATCTCTTCCTTGAGTGACTTTACTACTTGTACATTTGCAATTTTTCTTTCTGTTTGTATCTCCTCCTTGTGTGACTTTACATCTTGTACTTTTGCAATTTTTTCTGTTTGTATATTTTATGTAACGCATGTAATTCTAAGTCCTATGTTTTGCAACTGGTTCTTATGTAAAGCGCTCTGACACCTTCGGGTAAAGTTTGTGCTATAGAAAATCGCATTAAATAAATAAAGAAAGAAAGAAGTGGTCAAACAGCGAGATCTACTGACTTTGGGGGACGAGGTTCGAGTCTTAGAGTCGGCTCAATATTCTGTAATTCTCTGCAAATCACTTAATCTCCAGTACATAAAAAATGTATCTGACCTTGTGTAATGCCTCTAGTTACTTACCGGTAATCTTCATTACCCGTAGCCCATCTTGTCCTCGTCAAAGTCATTACAAAATGAGATAATGATAGGAACAAAAACAGGAGGATCCGTGAATGCTAGCTAGCTCCCACCCAAACTGGGTGCCATAAAGGGACCTGGCACTCCTGGCTCCTCCTGTATATACCAAAGTCCTCGTCAGAGGACCTGAAGGAAGATGGGTGGGTGGGATACAATGACTGTGATGAGGACGAGACGGACTAAGGGTAATGAAGATTACCAGTAAGTAACTGGGGCATTCTCCCCTACGTCCTTAGTTCTCTTCATTATAAAGTGAGGTATACCAAAGCTGAAGTCCTGTGATGAACTAGCAACAAATAATAACAAAAACCGTCTCACATATGCTAACACAAGCAAGTCAAAAAAACAAAAAGAAGTGCAAAATTCACCGAACTTTAATGTAGAGTTCAAAACACCTGTTCTCAAATGAAAATCAGAGACATTATTTAGGTGGCAATACTTAACAACAGTATGCTCTGATGACCACGTAGCCACCTTATAAATCTCTGGATTGATACTCCCAGGAATTCTGCCCAGGAACTGGCCATCCCCCTTGTGGATTTCCCTTGTCTCAACAGATCTCCAGGAATGCCATGCAAAGCCAGCAGGATAGTAGATTTAATCCACCTGCCAAGATAGCAGTCACCTTCTTACCCCTTCCAGACCGGCCAGTATTCACAAACAAGTAATCAGTTTCCCTGTACTGTTGAGATCTGTCAATGTAAATCAAAAGAGCTCTTTAACATTTAGTGCCCTCTGTAATTGTTCTTCTACACGGGAGGGAGAAGAGTAGAAAGAAGGAAGATTATTTCTTATCTATGAAAGACAGAATTAACTTTAAGAAAAAATGTAGGATCGGGTTTTAAATTGACCCCATCTTACATTAATTGAAAAAACAGAGGATTACATCTAACAACCAAGAAAAGAACATTAAAAGATAGTTATTTTAATTCTACAGTATTCAAAGGTTTAAAAGGAGGAGGCTGTGAAGGAAGATCCCAAGCTTGAGAGACAGTATTTCTTACCACTGAGAAACTTTTAAAAAGTCAAGCAATTCATGATTTCACCACAGAAGAAGGTTCAGAGCATTCTCTGAAAGCCTTTACAGCAAACCATTGTAACTTCAGAGTTGAGATAGAGAGAGGTTTAAATGAAAACCGCCCACAAGAAGTTGCAAGAAAGTGTAATACTGCAAGAAAGTTCAGAACAGCACAAAACTCACAAACTCACAAACAGGTTCTAAAAGATTGTGTGAGGAATGGTAAGTGACAAAAGACTTCCAGTGTTTTAAGTAAGATTTGAATGTGGAAGGCCTTGTGGAGTTCTGTATTACCTCCACCAAAGAAGAGGATAGACCCTTTACGAGGAAAATGGAATTCACAACCTCCAAAACAGCACAGTGCGTTGGATTCGGAAGGACAGAACACGTGGCTTGAGAGGTGAAGGAGACTTCTGAAGAACCCAAGAAGGCAGTAGTGCCATAGAATTCAGTAGGGGAAATCATGATCTCTGTGACCAGTAGAGAGCCACAGGAATCAGATGTCCATTATTCTCCTGGAACTTTAAGAGAACCTTCTGTATCAATGGGAAGGGTGAAAAGGCATATAGAGAAGATAATTCAGTAACTTCCACACCATTGTATCCACTCCCCAGTCTCCCTCCTCCATAAACCTGAAGCAGAAACGACAAAGGTAAATATTGACCCTTGTTGCAAACAGATCCAGATAAGATTTCCCGAAATGTCTGCATATCCTTTAAAAGGTCATTGTGGAGAGTGATCTCCTGACAAGATGCAAACTTCCTGATATGGCTATCGGTTTTCATATTTCCCATTCCTTCGATGTGGACAGCTGACATATCAAACACGTCCTCTGAGTGTCTAACTATGCCCACCTGTGCTGCAATTACAGTGAGAGTCCCGAAACGACAGCTCATCTGATGATTTACATAAGAGACTGCAACTGTGTTGTCTGTCTTGACTAAAACATTTTTCTGGGGCATAAATGCTGAAAATACTTCACGGCTCTGAACATCACCATAGCTCTCTCCAATTCGATGACCTGTGACTCTTATGTGTACTAGCACGCTTTGTTCAGCAATGTTGCACCCCTACCAAGGCTGTTTGCTTTCATAATTAGAATCATTTTGGAATCTTGGTGCATCTTCCCTCCCATGCAAAGATTCTGGACATCTAACCACCAAAGAAGATTGTGTCTGACCTCTGCAGGCAGAGGAATCATCCTGTTCAACAAATCCACAGGTAAAGGCCAGTGACTGTTGAGATGCCACAGGGGAGGGTTAAGATAAAGTCTTGCCCCTGAACTATATGAACAGCTGCCACCTTGTGACCCTGAATCTTTAACCATAACCCGGCAGATGTCTGTACCCTGTATTGAAGAGCGCAAACCACAGACTGGAAATGAAAGATCCTCTTTTCTAGAAGAAATTCTCTCCCCAAATTCGTCCTCAACTGAGCCTCAGTGAACTGTAGATCCTCGGATAGAGAAAGTTGGCATTTGGGAATGGTCAGTAGAAGGCCCACATGAGAAGTGGTTGCTTTTGTTTGATCCCAAAACAACCAGATTTGTTCCAGTTCTGCTGCATGTAGTAACATGTCCTCCAGGCTTGGCTGGACAGAAATCCCTAGAAAGTTCAGGTGAGCTACAACTGGAGCCATCATTTTCATAAACACCCTTGGGGCGGACTTTAGGCTAAATGTGAGAGCCTTAAAATGCCAGTGATGATCCTCTATCGCAAACCTCAAAAACTTGTGATGAGGTTTTACTATCAGAATGTGCAGGTAAGCATCCTTGAAATCCAAGGTGATAAGAAAATGGTTGGCTGATACAGAAGAATATTTCTCTGTAGGGCTTCCATCTTGAACTAGATTTTCTTTATGAAGTTGATGAGGTTCTTCAAGTCAATAACCAGTCAATAATCCCTGCAGCTTTTGGGACTAGAAAGTCAATCAAGTTCACCTTGTGTCTCCCTTTCTCCTTGGGGACTGGAACAATGGCTTCTTTACTTTATTGAGCTAATACTCCCTCTAGTAAGGCATTCCCTTTGGGTTGATCTGGAGGCATGGGAGTTCGTATGGTCCCAGTACAAACTGAATCAGACAAAAACTCTACCAGGTACACTTTCTGATGACTTAAAGAACCTATTCATCCACCAATAGCAATTCCCTTTGAGAAACAAATTGTTGAATCCGTCCTCTGACCACTGTTGAAGAGACGTTCAACTTGGTACAGTCAGGAACATGGATTCTTCACATTTACGTTCTGCTTCTGTTTCTTATTGAACTTAAATAAAAACAATTTTCCTTGAGACTTAGAAGGTTGATCTTGGGTCTGTTGCCTCCTAGATGGTTGACGAAACAAAAATGTTGGCATTGTAGAACTCAAACTCCTTGAAGATTGAGAAAGGTTTCCCTTCCTTGAAAATTCAAAGGAGCCTATCCTTTAGCTCTACATCAAATACACTGGAATGTTCAAAAGGGATTTTAAGTGTAGTTTACCTCTGAGCAGCATCAGTGTTCCAGTCCTTAAGAAACAAATTACTCCTGATTGCAATGGAAGCTCCCCTTGCAAGAGCTGCTGACCTTAACACCTCAAATCAAATACCATATAAAAACGATATGTGCTGCTCCATATCCAAAGGGAATCTTGATTGGTTGATAGCTTTATTTTGATATGCAGATATATCTTAAAAGCATTACATACATATTTAAAACTGCAGATCATCATTTAAAAGAATGCATTCAAGGATAAAAACAGAATAAAAGACCGAATGAAAGAAAAAAAAAGAAAAAATGCCATTGATACATACAATAAGTTAGTTAAAAGTGAATTAAATTTTAATGGACAATCGTTTCGAGCGAATCAACCAAGCCCATCTTAAAAATTTTGAGACACCACAGACTATAGGGGGAGAAGTGTCAGTTAGTAAAATACGTAAAGCCACCAAGTGCTGGCGTGTCCCTAATAGTCTAAATAGAGGTTTGAGCCAACACCGCCTTGGTCGGGAATAATCGGGGCACTCAAAAATGATATGTGTCACCGTCTCTGGCCTTGTGGAACAGAGGGCACAAAATGGCGAAAGCTGCACAGGCATTTTCCATCTGCAAAGGAGAACCCCTATCGGAAGAGTGCCCACTCTAAACTTAAAATAAAGAGCCCTATCAATTGGCATGGTGATCAAATCCAGATAGGGTTCATAGGCCACCACGTCCTTGATTCTTAAAAAAGCTGCGGCGGAATTGCAGTGACGGGAATTACCGATAAGTTGAGAGGAGACCCATTCCCAGTATAGTTTTTTCAGGGTAGCTTTGGGTGGGGCAGATTTTGTAGCCCAAGAAGCCCCCAGACACAGT
Source organism: Lissotriton helveticus (assembly GCF_964261635.1). Lineage (NCBI taxonomy): Eukaryota > Metazoa > Chordata > Amphibia > Caudata > Salamandridae > Lissotriton > Lissotriton helveticus. The sequence continues at coordinate 259,954,816 of NC_136061.1, forward strand.
TCCCCCAGGAGGTTTTTGATATCCCTTAGCCACTTAATCTAATGCTAGCCCCCCATTTCCATCACCTCGGACAGCCCATCGGCATATGATTTCAATTCTGGGACCCTCCACAAGCGGGCCCATAGAAGCAGCGGCCGAAGGCAAGCATGGTCCCTGATTGATTTACAACCCACGTCCAAGAGCACCGGAACTGTTGGGGTGCTCAGGGGGAGAGCCAGTAGGTCTTTCAGGAATTTACTCTCCGACTTGGATAGAACCTCCAAGTTACAAAGACCCCATAGCTCCGCCCCGTATAACGCTGCAGTGACTCCTCTTGCTTTGTAGATGTTGATTGCTGGTGCCACGGACTGTTTGGATGAAGCGCGATACTCCTTTAACAGCGCAACCCCACCCTTTTGTGGCTAAGAACCATCTTGTTGATATGGGGTGTCCAGCTCATAGCATCGCTCATACGTATTCCCAAATAGTCAAACTCAGAGACTTTCTCGAGAGGGACGGAGTTCAAGACTGGTGCGCGTCCTAATTTCCGAGGTGGGTGCATGATCAGGTATTTCGTTTTGTCCACGTTGATCACGAGACCCCTGGCCGAACAAAATTCCTGGAAACAATTCAGAAGCTTCTGGAGACCCTGGGGAGTCTTGGCAATGAGGAGGGTGTCGTCCGCAAACAGCAGGGTAGGGATCCCTACCCCCCCAGGGAGGGTGCATCTGCTGGTTCTTGAAGCAGGTGCTCTACCACACCATTTAGATACAAGGAAAATAGTGTGGGAGCTAGCACACATCCCTGTCGGACGCCCCTGCAGACCGGGATCCTGTCAGTCTTTTCCCCATTCTGGCCCCAACGCACCTGTGCATAATTGTCTGTGTGGAGTTTGATCAGGAGCGACAGAATGTAGGGGGGCAACCCAAGACCCTTCAGAACCCTCCAGAGTTCCTCCCTGGGAACCAGGTCAAAGGCAGTCTTTAAGTCAATGAAGGCCAAGTAAAGACTGCCTTTGCCCAGCACCACCACTTTCCAATGTAATAGCATCAGTCTGAAGACCTGTTCGATGGTCCCCGTTCCTGAGCGGAAACCCGTCTGAAAATCAGACAGGATATGGTTTTCGTCCACCCAGTGAAGGATCCTCCCCAGAATCACCTTCCCCGCCACCTTTTGTGTCGAGTCAATCAGGCTTATCGGCCTATAGTTCCCAGGGTTGTCCCGACATCCCTTTTTAGGTCTCGCACTGCGAACCGGATCGCGAAAGCGATCCGTCGCTGCGAGACTTATTGTGATCATTTCATCTTTCAAGGGCTCAAGGGGAACAGACAGCGGACAAGCAATGTGAACGCGCAGCTCCTTGACTGGGATTAGGTCGCGCGCGTCAACTAAACAGCATGTCAGTTTCAGTTTTTACACGCGACCCTCTACAGTTTGTGCCTCATGCACTTCTCGCATACACACACACACAGCCACAGCTTTTCGCACTAGCACGCACACACACACACGAGCACACACACAGAGAGACACACGAGCGCACATGCACTCAGACACACACACACACACGAGCACACATACCGCCCGCCTGCCGCCGCCCCCACCCGCCCAGGGGTGAGATTTCCCCCCCTCTTTCCTCACACTCACCGGAGAGGTCGGCGCGGGCCCCGCCGAGCAGCAGGAGGCAGGCGGTGAGCAGCAGCGGCGGCTCCATGGCGCTCGGTCCGTCCGTCTTTCTGACTGACTGCTTCTAATTCAACGTTTATTTTCCCCCTGTAATGTCCGTCCTTATTCTAGGCCTCCGAGGCGTCGTAAAGGCCGGAGCGGGAGCACGCGCTCGCAGCCCCGGGGCGCGGAGTTTGGTTAATGGAACAGACGTCGCCGTCGGCAGCGGGTGACCTTTGAACCCCCCCCCCTCCTCCCGGAGCCTGGCAGACGCCGCCGTCCTCGCGCTAACTAAAATGGAGGAAATGAGGCCTGTGTGCTGCGTTTTTTTTTGCAGTTTTATACAGCGCGAACTTGACCCGAATCGGGTATCAGGGCGCTTTACATAGCACCAGTTACGTTACATGAGAAACATGTTGACTCCGTTTTTCAGAATGAAGGATTTCATTTGTGGGAGTGAGGGGGGATAACGTACATTTGCATTCATCAGAACGTAGTTTTTTTTCAAAATAACATTGTACACATTTACAAAAGGAGGCGGGGCGGCACTACCTGGAACCATGATAGTGTTGCCCACGTTATCTCTAAATGTAAATAGGGCAAGAATCAGTATACTGATAACAAAGTAAGACAGACCGTCCCCCCAAATATACAACCAATGTTCTCCGAATGCGGAACACAAACACTGTTGGCAAGAGACATGATAAACATCGTGCTGATCAGACGTCATTAATTTTCTCCTGATGAGGCCCTGTTTACTTACAATATAATTACTACATCAGCCCTAAATGCGCTGATTTTATCTTTTAAATTGTGATGTATTTTGGTTGTGAATTTTTACTAATGTGAAATATTGCTTTGCGATTTTTAATCAACAAAAAGGGCAGTAGCGATGCATGAGTAGCAAAAAATGTACTCCGTGCCAATGGTTGCAAATGAAATGTCATACACCTAAAAGTGGAAAGACTATGCTGGTTTTATTGCATGAAAGTGAACGCCCCGGCGACCTGGATACTGCTGCCCAATCTAACCCCTTAAATGAAACGCAATGCGACCTGTTAAAGAATTATCAAGGCCCATTGGGGTACTTACAAGCTAGAAACGCTAGTCTCTAGCTTTCATTGTGCCTTATGGGAGAAGGAAAGCATAAAAGGTCACAGGTATTTTTTTTTAAAGAATTAAACAGTCCTATCTGTTTTTTGAGCGACAAACAGCACAAGTGCGGCGCTGGGACTCGAACCCGGGTCCTTGCAATTAAAAGAGCAGGTCTTGTCGCTCAGCTAATTAGCCCCGTCACTACACAACTAGAAATAGCCTAAATGTATTATTTTCCAAATTCCATTCTCTGCTTCCCACTCACTTTTAAGCAGGTATACCTGAATAAATCGTAGGTGGACTCTCAGAAACTCAACGCACATCCGGTAGCGCCGGAAGTGACGTCATTGTACTGCGGCTCCATCGGAATGCCGTGAGGGTGCAATGGTGCATGATGGCGCGTACTCGGTCTCTGTTTTCCAGGGGTTTGCGCACATTTGCTGGCAACGGGAAACTGCATTAATTCCCGCATCTCAGGTAAGCTTGGGCATGCGGTGCCGTTTTTGGGAAAATTGGGTCTGGGGTTCATGTGTGCTTCTACTCGACTGGTTGTGCGGGCATCATTTCAAAAAGGCGAGCCTGACCTCCTAAACGAGGGAATGGCTCAGATTCACTTTGTGGTGAGAAGGGTTGCTTTCTTACCCCAACTGCTGATTTAGTTATGCATGTATTCTCGCTACACCGAGGTCCCAGAGTAGCACCAAGCAGCTGACTTGCACCATCGCCGGGTCCTGGAACTAATAAAGCTGCAGACTGCTGGCACCCTTTGCTCCCCAGCTGCCATCCCTCAAATTGAGGATGAGCGCTCTGCATCTCCCAAAGGGCCCAGTGCTATAGACATTTCGTTCTAGATCAAGAAGAATGTGCAGTGGTGGGCGAGATCCTGTTCCCTGCTCGTCCTTCCCTGGGGGAAGACAGAGCACCCACGCTCACTGCCTGACTGAGCCACCCCCTGCACTAACCGTCCCTGGTACTGCACTTTCTTTGTGAGGGCACATGCAGTAGCGGCCTAATGGAACATGTCCTCACCCAAGCCTGTATAGGGGAGTCCCTCATTAATGCTCCACGAAAGGATTGTCGTCAGCACCCTCCTTTCGCACCCACAACTACGGCGTGGGTACAGGGATAGCCAAAGCCGCTCTACATAGGAGAGTGAGATAGCCGTGGGAAGTGATGCAAAAGCCGCACTAACTAGCCTGAAAGACGTGTCACAGATTCGATACCACACCTATTGGCTGCGTCGTGGCAAATTATAGCTATCTAACCCCCAGTGCGGTATGAATAGGAAGGTGCCTCACCCGGATTTCCATCCATAGCGCAAGGTGTTATCGACGCCTGGTGTGCAATTCTAGTACCTGCATTGATGCAGTTTTGCCTGCTGATAGTGCTATCTCTTAGGAGGAGTGATCACTGCGGGAGGGTTAGGCCTCTTTGTCTGGCAGGGAACCAGGTTTCTGTTCCATAGCCATGACTTCTGGGCGGCAAAATACTTTAATGCAAGCCCTCTTGAATACTGAATTCTGTTTTTCATCCTGCTGGGCCTAACCAGCCGTCCATTCTTCAGAGGTGGATGCAAAATAACAATTTAATCGAAACCAAGGCCTAAATGTTAAAAGTTCAGCAACGCAGATTACAATCTATTGTTTATTATATCCCTAAGGCTTGTAAGATATATTTTAGAAACTTTTTTTTCTTTTTTACGAATAAAACATACAGTTGACTTGAGTATACAATGACTGAATGAACATGTATGCCACGGGGAAAAAACAACAACCCAGGAATAGTCAAGATAAAAAAATACAAAAGAATCAAGTTTTTAGAACAAAGTGTTATTAAATCTACTTATAAAATAAAGTGCTCAGTGGTACATCAGTGACCTTCAGCTCATGAGCCTGAATCCTTGTGAGGCTCACTTATCCTTATGTCTTTCAGATGTCTGTAAATTAAGAATCATGAACCTGGATAATGCTACCACTCTAAATTTACAGCGCTTGGAAAAACTCAGTGAGGCACGACGCTCTGTATTGTCACGCTGTCTGATAATGCAATCCTAGTCAAATTGGAACCTTTAATTAAGATACTTTTGTCAGGCTGGATGAAAATACAGGAATATGCTAATCCTGAAACGTGAGTCACTAGAGAGCAGTGAGCGAAGGGTGTTTCAGTAAGGCCTCACATCCATGGTACATGGACCAGAGCGCACAGGTAATTAAGTCAGCAGAGCCTGTATTGTATTGTAATTGCATTTATATAGCGCTTACTACCCACAAGGTGTCAAATCGCTTTTTTTAGCAAGTGGCACGCTACTCCAGAACCCGTAAATGATTAATGTTGAGTTAGTATAGTGAAATATGAAAGTAATTTGAGTGGTGGATAGGTTAGTCAGTTATTTGGATTCAGAAGGATAGAATAGAAGAGGGAAAAGGTTTGCATTTATATAGCGCTTGTTACCCCTGATGGGGCTTTGAAGCGCTTCCTTTTTTGGGCAAGTAGCACACTACTCCGGAGGCTTTAATTACAGTCTCCAAACAGTATTTTCGACATGCTCTCAACTTTTTTTATAGCATGGGCTCTGGCATTGGAATGCAATAGGTCTCGCATTTGCGGCAGTTTAAGCTATTGGCATTGTTAATGACAATGCCTTTTATTGATCTGTTTTAAAAACAAGACATAAATAAAAGGCATTTTCATTTACAATGCCAATAGCTCAAACTCCGGAAGATATGAGACCTATTGCATTGCAAATGCTTGTTTAATTTAGTACAAATTGTAGTGTAAACAGTACTTCAGCAGACACTGCATTTTATTGTCTGCCCATTTGACATTAAGTGGTATTTGTGTGGTTTATGGAGCACTTTTAATGTTTACAACGTGGGGTATCTTTGTTCTTGATTGGGCATTACAATAAGTTGGGCGCCTGTTGTTGTCTGGTGTGCAACATCTTGAGTTACCCACGACGGCCTGCATGTAAGTCTGCCTCCACGTAAACGTATGTTTACCCGACACTTGCACTTGATACTACGTTTTGTTGTGTTAACTTTGCTCTAGCCTTCGTTGTATTTGTCTACTGACCCCTAAGCAACGTATGTATATTGTGCACCAGTGGTGTCTAGTTTTTATTCAGCCTCCTTTCACTTTGTCGTTAACGAGAATGCCTCTGAGTTGGGCAGTAGGTGCGTTGTAGTGTGGTTGTGCTTTTAGTGGGCAGTTACCAAAACTAAACATCCTTTCTGGTACGTTTTACAATCTCCAATTTAAGGAAATGAGCATTGGCCCACGACTGCTTTGCTTTCGTCTCATGCACGTGGTAGCTAAATCTTATCTATAGCAGCGCTTCTTAAACTAAGTTCTAGGGATCCCCCATTAAATGTTTACTGGGCACTGAGCCCCACTTAAGCAATTTTCTGCTATTTTAACCTTAATACTGTAGACACGTGTACATTGCCTTTTATTAAGTTAAAGCCATTTGCTTTGCTATACAATACCATTAGCAAAGCAAATGGCTTTAACTTAACCAAAGGCGAGACCTGTTGCATTTTCAATGCTTGTTACATATGGGGACAACCTCTGCCCCTTTCCATGATTCAGGGACAGGTCCTCCCTCCAAGATGGCATTCAAAAGGGCGGTTACCAATTTACCCCATTCAGTTGGGTAGGCTTGGAGTAAGTCCCCTGGGAGCCCATCAGGACCGGCTGCCTTCAAGGGTACCAGGGACTTGATTACATTCGCAACCTCCCGCAGAGTGAAGGGGTCGAGAACGCTGTCTTCTGCCAAAAGGGCAAGGGAAAATGGCTCATTGAGGGATCCTTCTACCGGTGAATATAAGGCCCTGAAGTGGTTAAACCAGATCTGGGCCGGGATGGTACAAGTCCTCAACGTGCCCTCAGGTCTGTTCCTGGATCCCACCAAATTCCAGAAGCCCCTAGCATCCTTTCCTTGACCAGCATCCAGAAGGTCCGCCCAAAACATTTCCTCCCACTCCCTTTTCGCTGTTTTTAAGGTTTGGGAGTAAATCTTTCTGGCCGACCTGGTCCTAGATTGGGATTTGGATTTGACTGCTTCCACCAATGCTTTCTTACTTGCCCTACATTTGTGGGTATACCAACCCTCTCTTTTCAGTGGGCAGGCCTGAGTATTAGCCCCAGTGTGTCTAGTTGGAACAATAAACAGATTGCTTATAGCCGTGGTCAAGTCGCAAAAGGTCCCAAACACCTCCTCTGGCCCACTCTCAGGAGAGTCCAATTTACGTTGGGCAGTGGCCAGAAGTAGTGTTATAGCTGCAACCTTCTCCGCGGATAGGGTGATTTTTGCCTACTTCAACCGCCTTCCACAATTCGAGACAAATGTTTCCCCGAATTTGGCGATAGTACTTGGCCCGGGGCCCCTTTTGCCCTCCGACCACCAAGGAGTCAAAGCGAGAGAGAGCAGATTGTGATCGCTCTCAACGGACGTATAATTTCCATATCCCTCACCGAGCTCCAAAAACACACGTCAAGCAAGATGTAATCAATTCTTGACGTGTGGTTGGGCCTATTGTACGTATGGGCTCCCACCCTATCAGAGCTTGACCTCCCGTTGAGGGCCCTCAGATCAAATTCCATGCAGAGGGTGTTAATCTGAAGTGCCACTGATAGAGATCGGGGGTCACCTGACCAATAATTTCACCATATAGTTTTCGGGCCCATAAATTCCAATTCACCATATACATTAATCAGGCGACCTCACAATTCTACCATCAGCAACCCTGAATTTCCTCTATTTTATTCTAGTGTACCCGACTTACCAATCCACCGTTACGGGTACCTATGACCACAATGGATCAGGGAGCTAGCTGTAAAAGAAAGGCAGGCAAAATACAAACCCAACTTCATAAACTCTGATCTTCATAAAATGACCACGGACAACTGAGAAGTTTTAAAGGTTTTATCTAGAAATCAGTATCTGCGAGTATTAGGCTTACAGTTAAAAGGCAAATCAATAATCAAGATGACAAAAAGCACGTAACCATACAAGAAAAGTGTAAGGGCAATCATTAAATTTCTAACTAGAGTGACAGGGAACACGCTAAGTAGACTTAAACTGAAACTCAAGAATGGACATTTATAAATGAGCAAACTTATTGCATGTACTAAAATTATGCTATTAGGACGTACTTCATGAGAGAGAATTTAGAAACTTATACACCTATAGAAAGGATAAAGGTGGAAACCGCTATAATTCTAACGTTATATCATTAACTGTAGTTTTAAGGAGAGAAATATAAAACACATCTAATTCATAAACAGTACGGGGAAGAATTGTGCTCTAAAAGGTAAGGTAACATAGAAACATACTATGAGAATAAAATGCAATAGGTTTTCATATGATAGACTGCGGAAAGCATGGAAAATTATAACATGTGCAAAGGTATGTCTTTATTGAAGCAAAGACAGAAAATAGAAAGGTGCAGTATAGAGTTCTCAGCCCTATCTATATATTTACCTAGAATGGTGTGAAAACCAACCCTGGCCACGGATCAGTCAAGGACAGGAAATACCCCAAGGAATAGCAGTCATCAATGGGACAGCAGGTGCAGAATGGACACCCCAGGACAGGACAGGAAACCCAGCTTAGGATCAGGACAGGACCACCAAGGCACGACCAGCACCCGCAGTTCGGAAGCAACGCCTGCGCTCCACCCTCTCTGCAGCTATCAGTCAGAACCCCGATTGGGTTAGCTAACTCCTCAGCAAAGTGCTCTGCCAGCACTTAAGGTTTAGTAAAACCTTAAAAATCTATGGTCAATTTCGGACAGAGTGCTCCGCAGCGCTCTGTAAATTCAGTCACCTATTGAGTGCGTTGGGTCAGTGACAGGTCAGCTATTCAGACAAGTCGGACAAATTCTATAGCCAAACCTAGGCTAGATATACTGTTTTCGGGTCAGTGTACCACCCCCCAATGTTGCAAAGTGTCAGAATCCACAATTTCGATTGGTCCCAAAGTAGGCTAGGTTAACACACCAATCAGAATTTACTTCTACATGCTCACATTTGCATTCTTGGGTACCGCCTAGCAAGATTGGGGTTCCCATGAGAAGTCGCACTGAATACAATAGGAAGAATACATTGTTAATAAAGTAACAGTTTTCAGTTTCTCTGGCTGGGTGAAGGTGCATCTTCCCAGGCACATCTTGGCAGCGACTTTCTCTTGGCGCTGTGTCAATGCCACCTCGCTACTTCTGATTCTGCGCAGTACTGCACTCCAACATCGACTCCCAAGCACCCCATCACCCCTCCGTACCGAGGATACATGAAAAGTAAGCGGAAACAAATTAAAACATAGAAATAAATGAATCAACTACATAACATGATTGTGTACTTATGACTTATCATTATAAAAATATACTATGCAGTTATGTTTTAGTGCAATACACAATAACACGAGAGCATCTGCACAAGCTTCACCATATTATTACACAAGCAGCCATCTTGTGGCTATTACGCATGCGCACCCTTTCCCTCCAAAATCACAACTACGTCATGTCACGTGAGTGTGACTAAAGCATGCACAGAAGCAATATTCTAAACGGCGGCCATGTTAAAGACACAAATTAATCGTATTAGTAAAACACATAGGCAAGCATCACTAGGATACATGTATAGAGTAAAAATAAAGGAAATTAGTAAGACGTACAATTGGATTACAGAGTTATACATGAATCGAGGTTCTTGATTTCAGCAAGTCACGTAATGTGCGAAATCTTGCTTCATCAATCCCCTCTTTGATGATATTTACTATCATCACAAATACAAATGGAACCAGATGCCAACTTTTCACACTTTATGCATCTCAATCTCTTCCAACAAGCGATTCAATTTCTCTTTCACATCTTAATCAGGGTGAGAATTTTTCACCTTTTTGTAAATCTGATTATTCATTTCTTCCAATTCAAGCTCATCCACACTCCGTTTCACACCCCTTCTATCCACCGTGTACTTCTTTGTGTGTTTGCGACATTTGCAACAGACGAATATGAGGAAAACGATGAGACCTATCACTCCAATTGGCATCAGCACCTTAAACAATAAACTTCTACCTAAATTGGCAAACCAATGACCTACATTGGAGAGACCATCTACAAGTCTCTTCCAGGCACTGTCAACCTCCAGTGGTTTGAGTTATTTTTCCAAATTAGTAATGTTTTTCACATATTTTTTAATCTGTACACTTTTGTCCGGTATGTAAGTGCAACAATGTTGCGCCTTCATCATCCGGCAGACTCCGCTCTCTTTTGCTAATAAGGTGTCCAGCGCAAGTCTGTTCTGCAAAACCATTGATCTGATCGCAACCATTTCGGTATTGACCAGCAGAAATCCATGAGCTGTGTCAGTAGACAACACATCCACTATTGTGGATAATTTGCAAATTCTGTGAGTGTTCAGAACCACTCCCACTCCAGGTATCAGTGCACTAAAAATACTACCCATTATTTCACCTACGCTTTCTCTTTTACTACGCACTAAGCCATTAGTGTTTTCATTGCTTCCAGCAATTTCTTTCACATGGTATATTTTCAGGAAAACAATGCCAAAGTAGCAGCTTCCATACCAGTGATCCGGCAATTTGAAATAAGCCTTGTTTCCACATATATAGTAAATTCCGGGAAACACAGGTTCTGACCCATTTTTGAAACCCCAACCTCCAATTACCTTGTAATTGTGTTCACATTGAGTGGAACCAATGAAAATGTTATTATAATAACTAGTCTTCTCGCGATGAAGACAAAGTTTCCCTTTCCTTTCGAAATCCAGCAACAAAGCAGGACCACTCCCACCATTTGAGGTGCCTTCCATGCTTTCAGCCCATTTAGGAGTTTTCTGTCTCTTATCATTTGCCTTCCTTTGGAAACTCTCCCTTCTTTTCTCTGCCATGTTTAAAAATATTTTTTCTTGTTCATGTAAAGTACAGGTCAAGTTATCTCTGTGTGCTTCATTCAAGTCTATGGTACCTATAGTCAGAAAGTATTCTCCCATATAACGTGTAACGTCACTTTTGGTATTTACAGGATTCAGATTTCCACGTATAGGAAGTTCAGAAAATATCACGTCTGAATTAGAATAGTAATACTGTAATGGTCCTCTTTCGTAAAATAAACTAGCTAATATGCTACAGGAAATTCCATAGGTCAGAGGTAGGTGATGATAAGTCACGCCTTCAGCTACAGAAGTAGGTAGCTTCATGCAGACATAGCAGTCTTCTATTTCCATAGTTTCTACATAGTGCACTAAAAGATTAGCGAAAACATTTAACTGTGTCTGGTTTCTAACTCCATGGTAATGTAGTCCTTCCTCATCTGATGCTTCTAAGTCTCGTTTTGTTTGTCTGAGTGCTTTTTCCCGTCTTTCTACACTTCGTGTTGTCAGTTCTTCAGTGTCAGTAGTCACAGTCTGAGTAGGGTCAATATTAGTATTTTTGCTTACCATAAAAGGAATGAAAACTGTTAGTCCTATCCAAATTATAATTACTATAGCTATACTACATATACATACTTTGCAGCATGTTTTGCAACAACTGCGTCTAGGCCTTCCATTCACGTTTGAATCAGACATTTTCGTTCAGAAGAAGATTTCTCAACCCCTCTGTAACTTTGCACAGTTAGCTTACTTTGCGCAACTTCAGGTTAATTCGTCTTCCTCTTCTGTAGACTGATCAGCAATCGGTTCTCCGTCACTTTCGTCAGTTAAATCAAGATCTTCAAAATCCTCCAAAATTAAAAATGTCCATTCAGGATCGTGGTATTTTTCGTTCAGTCTTTTTATTCGATCACTCCTTCTTTTGGAGCTTTCTCCAGTTTGTTCTGCAATTCGAGGACTTTTTCTTCTTTCTGCAAGTTTTTCTTCTACTGTTTTTATTCTCAGTCTCAGTTTCTTAATAAATCCTGGTTCAATATTTTCCTTTTTCTTGAGTCTTTTAGCTGGCACTGTGATTTGGCTTTCTTCTAATACTCTTTTATTTTCGTTTGTTTGTGGCACTTCTGTCTCTGTCTCTTCCCTTCCTATCTGACTAGTCCCAGGTCTTGTATCTATTTCTTCTGCCTGGTTACTAAGCTGGCCTGGTTCAGGTGAATTTTGATTTTGGCTTTCGAGTGTCTCTGTTTCTGTGTCCTGAACACGTTCTTCTAATTCTATCTGATCCTGTTCAAGCACTTCGATCTCTTGATTTTCTTCTGCTCGAACTTTTGTACTAGTTCTAGTCTGTCCCTTCTCAAAGTCAGTGGAGGAGTATCGATCACTTGTTCTGTCCCTGTCTGACCTCCCTCTTCGTCCTCAGATTTGATGTGAATCTCAATGATCTGAGGGTCTTCGCCTGTGCCTATCTCTTCCTCTCTATGCCACTCTCTATCCTCTTGGGTTCGTTCTCTTGTTCTGATTGGGTCTTCAGTTAAGTCGATTATGGGTATCCAATCATCTTGGCTGGTGCTTGGCTGTTCGTCATCAGCTACTTCAGGACCGGCGTCTGCAGACCCCTCAGCTGGACAACCTTCAGCTCCAGGTTCCTTGTCCGGAACTACTTTCTGTGTATGGCTGGCATGGATCCACTTAGGAACGCCTGCACACTTCACTGCTGTCGTGGTTACCAGTATTATTTGGTGCTTTTCTCCCCACCTCGGTGCAAGGCAACTTGAACGAGTATGCTTCTTGATTCTAACCCAGTCACCAGGAACCAACTTGTGAACTGGAGTTGTCGGGTTGGCAACGGCGTCTTCCCCAATCTGGCGAGAGATAGAACGCACTTGGTCACCCAGTTGCTTGCAGTATTCAAGTACCAAATCATCAGTAATGCTTAACAGTTTGTATCCTGGTACCCAGGCTTGTCTCATCACTCTTCCCATTAGGATTGCATGGGGGCTCAGGCCTGTTTTCCGGTCTGGAATACTTCTGAGTCCCATCAGAACAAGAGGCAAGGCAGTTATCCAGTTCATGCCAGTAGAGTCACACATTTTTGCTAATCTTGATTTTATAGTGCCATTTATTTGCTCTACTACTCCAGAAGCCTCTGGACGATGTGCACAGTGCAGCTTTTGTGAAATTCCAAATGCTTTACAGAGCTGAGCCATTATCTCATTCTGAAAATGTCCGCCTCTATCTGATTCAATCATGACTGGAACCCCGAACCTAGGTATCAATTCTTTCAGTAACAGTTTGGCTACGGTTATGGCATCATTCTGTGTGGCAGGGTAAGCTTCCACCCATTTTGAAAACAGGCAGACAATGACAAGGACATACCTTTTTCCCTCACAACGAGGCATGGTGATGAAGTCAATCTGAATTCTTACAAAGGGACCCCCTGATCTTCCAATTTTCCCCAGTTCAACTACTGTTCTTTTACCAGCGTTGAACTGTTGACATGTCAAGCACCTCTGGCAGAGTGATTCTGCTACCTTCCTGAACTTCGGATTGTACCATGTTTGTTGGAAAACCAGAACCATGGCGTCCCTACCAGTGTGTGAATTTCCATGTATCAATCTTGCCATAGAGGAGAGCAGGTGTCTAGGTAACACAGGCATACCCTTTGGGCCCACAATGACACCATCCTCACTCCTTGGTCGACAACCAAGTTCCTTCCACTTTTCTTTCTCTTCCCAAGGCACAGCATGCTGCCATTCTCTCACCTCATCCCAGGTAGGCACTTCTTCAAACACCATAAGTTGGCAGCTGTTTCCAGTCCCTCCCAGTTTGATATTTATTGACATGCGATCCATAGCACATTGTTTTGCCACTCGATCAGCAAAATCATTTCCCATAGATACAGCGTCAAGGCCTCTTTTATGGGCAACACATTTGACTACTGCCAATTCTTTTGGTAATTGGATTGCTTCCAGTAAATTTTGTACAATCCTTCCATTCCGAATGGGGGTACCTGATGAAGTCAGGAATTCTCTTTGTAGCCATAATTGGCCAAAGTCATGCACAACCCCATAACAGTACTGACTGTCAGTATACACTGTTATTTTTTTGTCTTTTCCCAATTTGCAAGCTCTTATCAATGCTATCAATTCGGCTACTTGTGCAGACTTTACCCCAAATAAACATGATGCTTCTTTAATGCTCTCTAAAGAGACTACAGCATAAGCAGCACTTAGGCCCACCAGTTCGTGTCTCATACATGAGCCATCCACAATCCATTCCTCATCATGTACAGGCAAAGGGGTTTCTTTAATGTCTGGACAGGGTTTAGTACTGAATTCTGTCAGGTCAATGCAGTCATGCTCGTTCTCTCCCTGGTCTTCTACAACCATTGAGTCAGGGAGTAGGGTGGCTGGGTTCAGTATATTACACCGAGTAATAACTACATTTGCAGCACCCACGAGAATCCTCTCGTATTTAGTCAGCCGACTAGGGGTGAGATACTGAGTCTTGGTTCGGGTCAGTAAAATTACAACTGCATGTGGAACATACACAGTTATAGGATGTCCCATTACAATGGATTCACTCTGCTCTAAGCTCGTGCAAGTGGCAGCTACCGCTTTCAGACACCCAGGTAATCCAGCAGCCACTGGATCCAAAGTGGCAGAAAAATATGCCACTGGGCGTCTAATTAACCCATGCTCCTGGGTTAAGACTGACAATGCACAATTGTCTCGGGTGTCACAGAACAGGGCAAACTCTTTAGAATAGTCAGGCATTCCTAAAGCAGGGGCTGTACACAGGCAGTCTCGTAATTTAGTGAATGCTGTCAAACTTTCATCATCCCATTCAACTGGGTCCTTTGCTCCTTTCTTGGTCATATTTATCAAAGGCTTTGCTAGGACTGTGAATCCCACAATCCATTGCCTGCAGTAACCTACAACCCCAAGGAACATTCTGATCTCTTTCTGAGTACGGGGTAACTGCATCTTTTGAATTATACTGACTCTCTCTGAAGTGACTTTTCTGATGCCTTTTTCTATCTGGTGCCCCAGATATTTCACTGATTTTGAACAGAACTGCAATTTTTCAGGGGCCACTTTATGTCCCTTTTCACCTAGGTGATTCAGCAATGCAATGGTGTCAATCACACAATCTCTATGACTTTTAGACGCCACCAAAAGGTCATCTATATATTGTACCAAAACAGACTTTCCAGGTAAGACTAAGGATTCGAGGCATTTTTTCAGGATCTGATTAAAGATAGAGGGGCTTTCTGTGTACCCTTGGGGGACACGATTCCAAACATACACGTGACTATTGAAAGCAAATGAGAAAAGAAATTTGCTATCTGGATGCAATGGGATCGAAAAGAATGCGTGACATAGGTTTATCACAGTAAACCACTCAGCATCCCAGGGAATCTGATATAAGATCACTGCGGGGTTGGGAACAATAGGACAGCAAGGAACCACGATCTTGTTTACCTTTCTCAGGTCCTGCACTACTCTGTACTTGCCACTAGGTTTCTTGATTCCAATTATGGGAGAATTACAAGGTTTGCTCATCACTTCTTGTATGATGTTTGCTTCTAACAATTTCTGTATTTCAATGGCAACTCCTGCTCTCACTTCGGCACTCATTCTATAAGGCTTGGTATTGGGGTAAACTGTATTTTCTTTCATGGCTATTTGTATGGGATCTACATTTGCCATTAATCCTACATCCTTTCCAGTAAAGTCCCACACTTCTGATTTCACTGTCTTTTGCAGTTCTTTGGGTAAGTCTTGTACAGTCATTCGTTTAATTTCTGAGTCAGGTCTGATTAACATTAATTTGTAGATGCCATCTTCGTCTGGGGTCTGAATTTCAACGCCCTTTGGTGTGCAAAAGATAGTACAGTTCATTTTGCACAACAAATCACGTCCCAGTAAGTTTACTGGACTGGTGTCACAAACGACAAATCTATGCATTTCTTTAAAGTTCCCTATTGTAATCTCCATGGGCTCAGTAACTGGGGTACTAATCAATTGATTAGCTACACCTACTACCTGGATTGCTTCTCCCGAGAGGGGTAGGTTTGGAACGTCCGCTGTTCTCACAGTAGAACGGGTAGCACCAGTGTCCAACAGAAAGGTGACATCATTTCCATCAACCTTTCCTTCAATGTATGGCCCTGACTGGTCTACCGGCAAGGAGGCGCCAAGTACACACTCCTTGTCCTCCCCTCTCAGGCCCCGTCAGTACTCGTCGTCATAGAGAAAAGTGTCATTTAACAAATACTGCGAAGTTGCTGCATTTCTGTTCTCATTACCTCCCCAGATTTCTATGTCGTCTCCCTGCGGTGATTTTCCCTTAAAATTAGGTTTTGGCGCTCGGGGCACTTGGATTGTTTTTACCTGTTGCTGGGTCTTTCTTGGTCTTTCATTCTGCGTCTGTGGAATTAAATCAGGGGTTTGGGTATTATCATGCTGTAAATACGGACACTCGTCTCGCCAATGTCCAATTTCCCCGCACTGGTGGCAGGGGAATTTCTTTTTAGCTTCTTCTCTACTCATTTTTACTTTGGGCTTTCCCCCACCCCCAGCGCCTTGATTTTGGGTACTCTTACTCAATTTACTTAATTGCTTTTCCTGCTGTTCTGCGAGCTTTACTTGTGCCCACATCACCTTTTCCTTGAGGGCCTTTTTCTTATCTGCCATTTCGTCCTCACAGTATTTTGCATACCGTAGGACCTCGTCTATTTTCTTGGACTGCCAACAGATTTTATTGTCTTTGATCCACTGGCAAATTTCAGGTCTTAAACCGTTTACAAACCTGTAAATGAAGTGGGTCATGTCCTTCATCTCGATGTTGTCTATACCACTTTACGTTTTAAACACCTGTAACAATCTTTCATAAAAGGAGTGCACAGTCTCGTCCCTTTCCTGCGTGGTTCTATCTATTTTTGTCCAATCAGTTTCCTTTGCGGGCACTTTTAGCTTCAAATGTTGAATTACTTGATCATATTTCCTCATCACTTCTTTAGAGGGTTCCCCTGTTCTAGAGTCCCTCGGGTACTCCTCACTAGGCCAAGCTATGGCTATTTTACACTCGGTCCATAAGTCTACCGGAACCACGATGTCAAAGAACCCATCCAAATCTTTCCACAGGCATTTTTGAACCTTTACAAACCTTTCCACCTGCCTGTACCAGTCCACAGGCTTCTCTCGTAATTTTGGGAAATCATTTGTAAAGGACACAATATCCTGTCTGGACCATGGAACATGTACGTATTTTCCACCTGGCACTTCACGCATAGGACATAACTGTTCTGGTTTATCAGCTTCTTTTAGAACGAACTGAGGAGTCACTTGTTTGGATCTAGCCTCCTCTTTCTTCTTTGCCCACCTGGCTTTCCACCTGTCCACATCTCCCCATTTCTGTAATACTGTCAATAATTCTTTGACCTGTGCCTTCTTCCCTGACATGTTCAGGTTTTCCAGATCTTTGTCTGAGAAATCTGCTCTGTACGGCTTTTGCAAAGGCTTTGATTTCGAGATATCTATTCCCATACTAGCTGCAGTGTCAGTTAGTTTTTCATGGAGTACCCTGGCATTTCGAGTAAGGCTCTTGCAGATAAACAACAACTCTTCTTCTGTGTAGGTATTTAATCGATCTAATCCTACATTTCCTGCCATAAGTTCTTCTATTTCTACTCTCAGTTTGTAGAGATCTAGAGGTTTTGACTGAAGAGTTTGTTTTTCTAATTCTCGACTCCATCTCTCAATTTCTTCAGGAGTTACTACCGTGACACTCTTAGTACCCGAAGTTGATTCCATTTGAATCTCCCTCGCATTGAAAGGATTATGTCTTTTCTGCATCCTTTTTCCTGGTTCCCTAATGGGCAGATCCATTAGTGAAACTTCAGACTCACATTCACTTGTTAAGTCGTCTACAATTAAGGGCTCTGATCTCGGTTGGGCTACAACTGGGGTAATAACTGGAGTTCTCGGACTTCCCTGTCGATCCCCATACAATGGAACCACTGGTCCAATAGTAACCGGAATTGTTAAAGACTCAGGACTTGCATTTAACTGAGAAATCCTCTGAACTATTTCAGCTCTCTGCTTAGCTAGTGCTTCTCGTTCTCTGTCCTCCAATATCCTTTCGACGGAATTGTCATGTAATACTTGTGGGGTCAAAGTTGGAGCACAACTCGGGGCAGTGGGAGGTGTCTCTCTGGGTCTTTCACCATAACTAGGTCTAGGGTGCAAAGTACCTGTGCCTAGGGATCTTGGTTCTTCCTCATATGGAGGGTTTAGGAACGGCATTCCTGAACCGGATGGTCTTGCCTCACCTTCGTAGGGAGACGTAGAGCAAAAGTCTCTTTCACAGGAGTATCTTGTGTCCGCACTAGCTGGCATTCTCGGATAAATATCCCTCGCATCTACGGGACCTAAACTCTCGGTATATGGAGGCATGAAGCAACCCCCTCCCACACTGGCAGATCGGGCCTCTTCCTGGGGCGGAGGTCTTCGAAAATTATCCCCCTCACTAGAAGGTCGGTGTCCTTCATTATAAGGAGGTGGACTTCTTAAAAACAGGTCATCTAACAATTCATCATCCGACTCTCCAATAGGCACCCAATGTTTACACTTTTCTGTCTTCTTTTCCCCTGCAGAGGACCACCCGCTGGCATCATTGGAAACAGTCCCTCTACAATCATATTCTGTCTCCACTGTTTCATCTTTTTGTCACGGGTCTCTTGTTTCAGTTTCGGATACAATTTTGTTAACCCTTTATCCATTCGTGGCTTATCCCTTTCAAAAGCTTCAATTTCCCATTCCTCTAGTGCTTCGTACTGCGTTAATCTAGGTCTGGGATGTAAGTCATTCATTCGGGTTCTCAAATTAAATAAAATTCTGCCATTAAATGTACCGTCTAACGGAAAAGCCAATACTCCGTCATCTTTCGTGTACTCTACCCAATTTTCCAACCATACACACGAGTGGTACCCTTTATCGAACATCATGAAAGATGCGGGAGTATTCGGTGGCGGAATGACAACACCTTCTCTGGTTCTAATCGGTTTGTCTTTTTTGAAGTAATTCTTTACTTTCTTTACAAGGGACACTTTTCTTTTGTTTCCGTACATAATGTCGTTTTTAACACCTTTCCACTGATCGTTTTCAAACCCTAGATGTCGCGGATCAGGTCTAGTATGCGGTCTGTACGAATGCCACATACGATTTCTTCGAGTGACTTTGTTTACAAAATCACTCCAATCCAAGTGCGTCTCTTATTTTCGTGCGACCAATGAAATGCACGAATTCAAAATATTCTCGACCAATGGGTGCGAGACAGGTTCTCACGCTTCGGCACTCACCCCTCCTTTACAATTCCAGCTCCGCTACGCACCCGCTGCGTCTACCAATCCCAGCACGGCACAGAGTGACGTCAGAGCAGCTTCTCGACTGACTCCCTCCTTCACAAGGTAACGGAAACTTTCTTTCTTTCTAAAGTGCTAGTGCTTGGTTATTTAACAACGAATACACATTCGCCACTGTACTCAAGTGTCTAGACAGGAAAGATTTGTTTCACTGCAAGTAAACTACTTCCATTTACTTTTCACACACTACGGATAGATCTCTTCTGCCTACCCTTCACACAAGCATTGGAGAACCTGCTACTTCCCTAGACTCATCCACCTTTCTGGGATATATCCAAGTCTAAAGTTTCACCAGCGAGCCCCTTTGCTTTCACCCAAGCTCCGATGAACCTGCTACTTTTCCAGTGTGACCCTCACTAGGTTATGCCACAATAGGAATTTTGCCAATGAACCTCGTTGCTAACATTTATTCAATCATATATTCAGAAAACCCTAGTTAGTGCTTCCAGTTCTACCTAACGTGCACTAACCTTCCTGGAGTAAGTGACCTCAAAGCAAGTGGATTCTCTTCACCACTCGCTATTCAATTCCCCGGGGATTCCCAACAACATAGAAGACGTTTTACGAACGAATGGATAAATACATATAACAGTATAATAACAAGAATAACGATTTTTTAAACATTTCATAATTTTTCAAAGCAAACATTTCAAGTGAGTGATCAAATCACCTGAACTGCCTACCCTCTTAGCAGCAACAAGGTTTGTTGCTTAGCAGCATCCAACTTATCTAACTTATCTAGTCCTACCTAACTTTAACTATTCCCTAACCATCCTCTGTGCTACCAGTAAATTACTGATAGAGATCGGGGGTCACCTGACCAATAATTTCACCATATAGTTTTCGGGCCCATAAATTCCAATTCACCATATACATTAATCAGGCGACCTCACAATTCTACCATCAGCAACCCTGAATTTCCTCTATTTTATTCTAGTGTACCCGACTTACCAATCCACCGTTACGGGTACCTATGACCACAATGGATCAGGGAGCTAGCTGTAAAAGAAAGACAGGCAAAATACAAACCCAACTTCATAAACTCTGATCTTCATAAAATGACCACGGACAACTGAGAAGTTTTAAAGGTTTTATCTAGAAATCAGTATCTGCGAGTATTAGGCTTACAGTTAAAAGGCAAATCAATAATCAAGATGACAAAAAGCACGTAACCATACAAGAAAAGTGTAAGGGCAATCATTAAATTTCTAACTAGAGTGACAGGGAACACGCTAAGTAGACTTAAACTGAAACTCAAGAATGGACATTTATAAATGAGCAAACTTATTGCATGTACTAAAATTATGCTATTAGGACGTACTTCATGAGAGAGAATTTAGAAACGTATACACCTATAGAAAGGATAAAGGTGGAAACCGCTATAATTCTAACGTTATATCATTAACTGTAGTTTTCAGGAGAGAAATATAAAACACATCTAATTCATAAACAGTACGGGGAAGAATTGTGCTCTAAAAGGTAAGGTAACATAGAAACATACTATGAGAATAAAATACAATAGGTTTTCATATGATAGACTGCGGAAAGCATGGAAAATTATAACATGTGCAAAGGTATGTCTTTATTGAAGCAAAGACAGAAAATAGAATGGTGCAGTATAGAGTTCTCAGCCCTATCTATATATTTACCTAGAATGGTGTGAAAACCAACCCTGGCCACGGATCAGTCAAGGACAGGAAATACCCCAAGGAATAGCAGTCATCAATGGGACAGCAGGTGCAGAATGGACACCCCAGGACAGGACAGGAAACCCAGATTAGGATCAGGACAGGACCACCAAGGCACGACCAGCACCCGCAGTTCGGAAGCAACGCCTGCGCTCCACCCTCTCTGCAGCTATCAGTCAGAACCCCGATTGGGTTAGCGAACTCCTCAGCAAAGTGCTCCGCCAGCACTTAAGGTTTAGTAAAACCTTAAAAATCTATGGTCAATTTCGGACAGAGTGCTCCGCAGCGCTCTGTAAATTCAGTCACCTATTGAGTGCGTTGGGTCAGTGACAGGTCAGCTATTCAGACAAGTCGGACAAATTCTATAGCCAAACCTAGGCTAGATATACTGTTTTCAGGTCAGTGTACCACCCCCCAATGTTGCAAAGTGTCAGAATCCACAATTTCGATTGGTCCCAAAGTAGGCTAGGTTAACACACCAATCAGAATTTACTTCTACAAGCTCACATTTGCATTCTTGGGTACCGCCTAGCAAGATTGGGGTTCCCATGAGAAGTCGCACTGAATACAATAGGAAGAATACATTGTTAATAAAGTAACAGTTTTCAGTTTCTCTGGCTGGGTGAAGGTGCATCTTCCCAGGCACATCTTGGCAGCGATTTTCTCTTGGCGCTGTGTCAATGCCACCTCGCTACTTCTGATTCTGCGCAGTACTGCACTCCAACATCGACTCCCAAGCACCCCATCACCCCTCCGTATCGAGGATACATGAAAAGTAAGCGGAAACAAATTAAAACATAGAAATAAATGAATCAACTACATAACATGATTGTGTACTTATGACTTATCATTATAAAAATATACTATGCAGTTATGTTTTAGTGCAATACACAATAACACGAGAGCATCTGCACAAGCTTCACCATATTATTACACAAGCAGCCATCTTGTGGCTATTACGCATGCGCACCCTTTCCCTCCAAAATCACAACTACGTCATGTCACGTGAGTGTGACTAACGCATGCGCAGAAGCAATATTCTAAACGGCGGCCATGTTAAAGACACAAATTAATCGTATTAGTAAAACACATAGGCAAGCATCACTAGGATACATGTATAGAGTAAAAATAAAGGAAATTAGTAAGACGTACAATTGGATTACAGAGTTATACATGAATCGAGGTTCTTGATTTCAGCAAGTCGCGTAATGTGCGAAATCTTGCTTCATCACCACTTCAGTCCACCTCTTGATCGGGGTTAGCTCTAAAGCCGGAATCCCCCTCCTTTGGTCCTCCTCCTCGAGATCCATAGTGTCGTCCGAGCCCAAGGGCTCGAACGTACAGTTTAGGTTGCCCGCAACCAGGGTACATGATTTAGATGTAGATGACCTTAGCAGACCCTCCAGGAGAGCAATAGTGGGCGACTGTCTACCTCCCTTTGTGCCCCGAGCATAGATGTTATAAATATTCAAGATGGCACGACCCCGGGCATCTTTTAGGGTAATGTTAAGGAGATCAGGGCAATTGGTCTGGTGCTCCTCTACTCTGCAATTTAAAGAAGTTGCCACCCAGATGAGGAGACCACCCGAAGGGCGTCCCCTCCCAGATGCCGGATAGACAGCAGAAATAGAGTAGGAAGAATATCCCACCTTATGGGTGGGCTCCCTGCTCCATGTCTCCTGGAAGATGCAAATAGAATACTCTTCCACAAGGGCATTCCAGTCCGGCAGGGCCAGCTTCCTGTCAATTCCAGCCACGTTCCAGCTGAAAATCCTTAGGACTGGATCCGTTACCGCTGGGACGCTGCTGGGCACGGCATCACGGCGGACATCTACCCTGACCGGAACGAGAGATCCACTGCCCTCTCTATTATTACCCTGCCCCCCACCAGATTCCCGGATGGCTGATGGGGCTATGTGGTTTGTTGTTGGGGTGGATGAGCTGGTCAGCAGTGCAGAAGAATAGGCAACCCCGCCCACTTTGTGGACCCCCAAGGCCTCCCCACAGACATCATCGAGTCAGTAGCCCGAAGATCCACAGTTCCAACCAGGCCAAACTGCCTGTGGGTGTAACTGTGGAGCCTCCGGAAACTCTGGGCGGCCACTATAGCTGTCTTGTGTCACAGCATAGGGTGAGCCGATGTGATTCATAACAGGCCGCGGGTAGAAATAGGTTAAGTCTACCACATCAATGCCTAGGCCGCCTGCTACTTGGTTGTGGTTACAGATTGTGTGTGCACTCTACTATCTTTAAAGTTGACTACCACACAATCTCCTTCTAGGCGTTTCTTGCCATGTCCTACCCAGCCCACCCTACGTACTCCAAGAATCTGCCCCTCCAGACCCCTAGGTAGCGGTTTGTTGGATTTCAGCCAATGCAGAGTTTTATTCTTTAAGGCCTGGTGGGTTTCGAAATGAGCATCCTTCAGAGGGGGGACATTAATAAGGACAGCAACATATGGGTGGCACTCTGGGGGAAGATTTACTGGTGGGCTCCTTGGGATCACTTTCGGCAGTATAACAGCTGAAGAGCCAACTCCCAAACGGCTCGCAGCCGGATTAGCCTGGGGAGCAGGGCCGACCCCCCTGCCATTGACCGCTACCTGAGCCAATCGTTTAGACTTAACCGAATCCCCATCAGCTGGCAACTTAGCATGGCCAGATTTCATATTTGAAGCTTTTGATGTCTCAAGAGAGCTTGAATGGACGTGGGCAGTATGGATAATAGTCCCAGATTTGGCCACGGTAGGGGCTGCAGGAGTAATGGATGGATCCTTACAGACTGCAGTAGTAAGTTGAGTCGTAATCGAAGGTGGAGCCTGCACTGCATCGACGGATACCCGCTTGCCCACATTCCCACCCGTGCTCTCCTCCCTGGCTCTTGATTGGAGTTTGATAAGGGTTTTCAAAGAGTAAAAGTTGTCCAGTGTAGTTTGCTCAAACCTGTCTAACCTTTCCCCCAGACCCTTAACTTGATCAAACAGCGGGACTAGTAAGGAATTAAACAGGGCCTCAATTTGTTTAGAAGAAGCTGGGTCATGCAGTAATGCAGATGTGTCAGGATGGTTGGAATGTGCCTGCGCAACCTCAGGTGTAGTGCTTAGGGAACCATCCCCTTCTCCCATCTCTGGGTTTACCAAGGCTGAACCATTGCCTGAATTGGGTGCCAAATCCCTTGCAACAAGCTTCCTTGGGCGCTTGTGCAGTGCTGTGAAGACACCCTTCCGCGTACTCACAACCCTTTTCCTTTTCCTTTTCCTTTTTGTACAGACTGCAGGGTCCTTGACCAAGGACGGCGAGTTTGGAGCCGGTGGAGGCAGTGGAGGGCCTTGGTGTAGCAAGGGCAGGTCCTGGTCGATGGAGAGGCACGGCGGATCTAGGGTGCGTGGACCCAAGGCCGCAGGACTGCCAGTATGGAGTGGCGATTGCACAACCAAACTCTCCAACCTGTCAATGCTTGCTCTAATAGCAGCCACCCGTGGCTGTTCGACCAAGCCCGAAGGGAGAGAGGAAGTAGCGTGGATAACTGTGGGCGACTGGGCCAGCGCCATTGCCCCAAGCGAGGAGCATCTGACCGGTAGGGGGTTCCTGTGAGAGGTGTCGCTCCGTCATCACAATCTCTTTCTCTATTACAGCAGCTACTCTGGTGATAAATTCGTCCATTGTACCTATCGTCATACTCCCAGAACCCCCCTCACCCCTACCCCTTAGTATTTTCCCCGACCGAGTGGACATCGGTGTAGCTAAACCCGCAGCCAGTGTTCAATTGTCTTCGGAACCTGAGGTATCAGATGACAGGGGGGTGGCCCAGCCCAACCTCTGACAGCCCCTGACTGCCACAGACTGCCCGCCCTTTGCCCGGGCTTCGCTCGGCGTCCCGCTCGCGTCCTGCTACGCGATTCCGCTCCTTAATAAGAGGGCGTTGCGGGCGGGGGGCGTGGTGTCCAGGGGGCGTGGCGGCAATTTCCGGCAGTGCGCAGGGGCTCCTGGTTAGTGTAGTCCCTGGCGCTTGCTCCGCCTCCCAGGAGCTCCTCGTTGCTCCCAATGGCCGCACTACAGGAACAGGACGGGAGGCCCGAGAAGCCCCTCGCTATTCCCACGAAGCGGCACCCGCGAAGCGGGTGCGGCGAGAGGTGGAGTGAGGTAGCGGTATCCCCTCAGGAGGGATAAAGGGTATGCTCCTGTCAGGTGCCACGAGTCCCGCAGAAGAGCCACAGGTACGCTCAGAATTGGTGTCCCACCTGTTGTCAGAAAACCCCTGGCCTTTTACACCTGGCCGGGCGGGGGGCGTGGTGTCCAGGGGGGGCTCCTGGTTAGTGTAGTCCCTGGCGCTTGCTCCGCCTCCCAGGAGCTCCTCATTGCTCCCAATGGCCGCACTACAGGAACAGGACCGGAAACCCGAGCAGCCACTCGCTATCCCCACGAAGCGGGTGCGGCGAGAGGTGGAGTGAGGTAGCGGTATCCCCTCAGGAGGGATAAAGGGTATGCTCCTGTCAGGTGCCACGAGTCCCGCAGAAGAGCCACAGGTACGCTCAGAATTGGTGTCCCACCAAAGGGAATCTAATTCATTCTGGATAGTGGAAAACAGATTCTTGAAATCCATGATCAGCAATTGCATTGTATAAGCCTCATAAATACCCACTCTCATGGCAATATGGGTTCTGGAAAAAACCCGTCAAAATATTTCTTCTGCCATGGATGAACAAACTACAAGACTTGTCCCTCACTTAGCGCCGGCTCATGACTTGTCTCACCGGTTTGTTGCTCCCACTCCCGTTGTTACCTGAAACCAACCCAGGGGGGGGGGCTGCACCGTGAACGCCATTGCCATAACTACGCCTGTGAACAGGGGGCCGATGACCACACTGCCCAGTGTCCTCCACCGGTCCTACCTTGGCGCCTAGCAGCACGTCATCACCAAAGCGTCAGGGGGTGCTTCAAAATCACGCGAGGGCTCCCGCAGCGCAGGTCCCTCACTTAGCGCCGGCTCGTGACTTGTCTCACCGGTTTGTTGCTCCCGCTCCTGTTGTTACCTGAAACAGCCCGAAGGGGGGGCTGCAGCGTAAACACCATTGCCATAACTACGCCTGTGAGCAGGGGGCCGAGGACCACACTGCCCAGAGTCCTCCACCGGTCCTCCCTCGGCGCCTAGCTGCACGTCATCACCAAAGCGCCAGGAGGCGCTTCAAAATCACGCGAGGGCTCCCGCAGCGCGGGACACGCGCGGTCATGCCCGGGCAAAGCCCGGGCCAAGGGCGGGCCCGTCCGCACCTATCGTAGCCAGGAGGAGGCAGGACTGGGCCACTCCCTTTTTATCGACACTCCTGTGTCTCCAAAGACTTGGTTAGTGACTTTGAATTCTAAGGCGCATTGTACTGTTTTGTTATCTCTATATTTTAACATCTGCGTATTTTAGCAACTGTTAATTATGAGCAAGGGCAGTTGCAAGGGGACAGGGGGATAAGGGGTGGGAGGAACTCTTGATGCTTTCCTTATAAGGGCAGAATCGGTACTTAACCATGAGATAGAGCTGACCCATAGGAGACTTTCGCTAGATTATCGTCGTGCTTCGGCTGGAGCTTCCATAACTGGCCCCCTGTTGATTCCAGAAACTGCAGAAAGATTTGAAAAATTGGATGTCCATGTAGAATTGATGCAGCCTCTGGCAACTTTATCATTTGTTACATCATTAGATGACCCATCCAACAAAGCCAGGGTCTCTGCTCCTACCAGTACCCGCCCCTCCCCTTCTAAAATCCTGACCCACCAGCAATGATTAACTCATGCAAAAGAAGGGGAGGGTACGGTCACCGCTACAGCTAAAAAAAGGAAAGCGGGTGGCATGCCAACTACCTCACACCAGGCCAGCAAAGTGCCAAAAACCAGAGGGAGTACCCGGGGTAAGAAAGGTTGTGTGCATGAGGTTGTTACCCCTAGTACACCCAGCCCAACAAGCAGTAGCTCACAGGCCTGTTCTAGGCAGGTGTCATGCGACTTGGAAGATCGAATCGTAGCAAAATTTGAGGAAAAGTTATTGGCATTGCTTAAACCTATCTCTTCTAAACTCTCTGATATAGATTCCAGACTGAGTAAAATAGAGAATCAGCTTCTTTTTCCCCAACTTAATCCTTCTTGCGGAAGGACTAGTGTGCCTACTGCCTTGACTGGGGAAATAGCTGTTGTGTCAAACCAGCCCCCAATAATGGCTGGCGCAGGCTGCACTATCGTTGCTCAAGCTCCCCCAGCAATTACAGGCAGTAAGCGTGTTTTACAAGTTAATGAGAGGCGAAGGAACGATTTAAGTGGGGACCTAAATAAAGGGTTGGACCAGGGAGACCCACTTTGTCAAAGTAGAGCCGACCGGTTCAATTTACCTCCTGAGGCTACGCCATATACTGTTATTCTGTCAAATGTACCCCACCTGCAAACCGGAGTGGAGGAACATTGGGTTTCCCTTAGGAATAAGGCTCTTCACCATGGGTAGCTGTTTATTTAAAGAATTTAAAATGACCTGTAGGATTGCCTGGATAGGGAATTCGTTGAAAACCAGTAGAGGTGACTGCGTGATCTTGAATTTTGGGTCTCCACAGATTGTAAAATTGAATCTAGATAGGGCTGGAACTAGGCACCTAAGTGGGGATGGCATCAGTATTCTTCCTCTAGGGTTATTTTATCGAAATAAACCACCAATGGTAAGAGGAAGGGTTGAACGAATGGACAAAACACAAGTCCAGGGAATTTATGAGTATACCGTACCCACCCACAACAGATTTGAGGCATTCACAAGTCTGGAGGAGATAGATTGACTGGGCCCATCAGCATCAACCAAGACCATTACACACAGTAGGTCGGTCTATATTAAGGAAACCCCAGTACTAGGTACTTCTAGCAGGGACAGGGTAACACTCACTGAAATTCATGAGGGCACGAAGATACTTAGCTGGAATATTGCGGGGCTAAAGAATAAGCTAGACGATGTTAGTTGGAGGTACTTCCTAAGTGAGTCTGATATTATTGGGCTTCAGGATACATGGGATACTAACAATTTGTTTTGTCTGGATGGCTATACCACTTATTCGACACCAGCGATAGCCTTCGCTATGGGGAGGGTGAAGGGTGGGTTATTGACCCTGATTTCCCTGAAAATTGCAGGCATTCATACCAAACTGGAAACAGGCTCACCTCACTGTCTGGCAGTACAGATTGCTCTTACTAATGCCCGAACTATCCTCATTGTAAATTATTATAACTCTTTTGATAGAGCTTTTATAAATGAACACCTGGTCAGGCTGCATTATTTTCTTGAATCATATAAGGAGAAAAATACTAATTCGTATTCGGTCATTGTTTTAGGTGGTTTTAATGTACAATGTTGTTATGAAAATTGTTATGTTTGGGATAGTTTAGGCCCAGCAGATCAAGGAGAAATCCACTTTGAACATTCAACGCAGGGAGTTTATTTGGAGGAATTGCTGGCAGAGAATGGTCTAATTTATCCAAACACATCTAATGGGGACATAGCTGTTCCAACTTTTAAAGGAAACGGTGTGCGCTCAATTATTGATTATATTTTTAGTGCAGCGCTGAACACCAGGGTTAGTGGCTACACTGCAATCTGCTCCACGTTTAGTGACCATAACCCAGTCATTTTGACTTTGGTGGATGATCTCAAGAAGCCTGAGACAATCAATAGAACAGTGGGTAAATTAGATATACGGCCTACTGATCAAGCCCGCAGAATTAAATGGTGCCTGGTGGTGCCACAGGATTTCAATGCCAATCTACTGACTAAGGCTGGTTATGAGATGTCTATCTGTATGAGTGATAGTGCTGGAGATAAGGATGTTCTTGTGGCTTACACTAAAATTTGTGCCCAGATTGCCTCAGATCTCAGACGGCCATGTGGGGTGCAGGATATAACGGGGGAGAGATGGTTTGACCACAATTGCTCATCAGCTCATCGGAAGTTATTGACTGCTTTGAAATCAAATCCACCGGATAAGTCTATTATAGCAGTATTAAGGAATGAGTTATTATCTATTGACGTTATTAAAAATAGCGCCAAATTTTGGGAAGTTGTCAATAAACCCTTTTTCCAAGATTCCTTTAATAACCATCTTGATTGTGGTATCCAGGAGCAGGCCTTGTGTGATCATTTTAAATCAGTGTATGAAGTTGTAGATACTCAATCCCGCGTCAATAGTACATTCAAGATAGAGGCGTATATTTTATCCTTTACAGAGCTTGAAGTATTAGAGGCTATAAACCAGATGACGAGCAATAAGGCCCCGGGACCGGACAGCGTTCCAGCTGATCTCTTTAAATCTGATGTTAAGACATGGTCCAAAATTTTGTATAATGTTTTCAATAAGGCTTGTAAATCGGGATTACCTAGCACGTGGTCTGAGTCAGTAATAGTACCTATATTCAAAAAGGGAAATAGAGGGGATCCTAGCTGTTATCGACCCATTTCCCTCATTCATTCTGCAGTTAAGGTGCTTGGAAGGGTGGTACTTAGCAAACTCACGGGATGGCTAACTGAAACGAAAACCCTTTCAGATCTGCAATTTGGATTTAGGAAAGGTAGGGGCACAACTGATCAATGCCTCAATCTATACCTTTTAATTTGGAAGTATACAGTCGCCAAGAAGGGCTCACTCTATCTAGCATTTATGGACCTTTCCTCTGCCTTTGACCGAGTGAATAGGTCCAAATTGTGGGTATGCTTCTCAAACCAGGTGTTGATAAAAATATTGTGCACTTCCTTGCTGATCTGCATAGGGATTTATCTGCCACCGTGAGATATGACCAAATGGGCAACTGCACAGGAGGAATACGTATTGCCAATGGTGTTAGGCAGGGGTGCATTTTTGCCCCTTTTCTCTTCACCCTTTATAATAACAATCTGGCCTCAGTTTTATGTGAAGCATGTAAAGACATTCCACGCGTAGGGAAACGCCTGATTCCGGCACTTCTCTACGCAGATGATGCCGCACTTGTAGCTCGAACGGCGGTAGGGCTGCAACTTCTTTTAAATTAATTTGCTGCCTTTATGAAATATTTAGACCTCAGTGTCAACTTCTCTAAATCCCATATTATGATAACTGGTTGTAAAGCGAAATAGGTTAAAACATTTCACTTCGAGGGGAATGTGTTGTCAAGGGTCTCTACCTTAACGTATTTAGGAATTATATTTGATGACCAAGGCACATGGAGACCACAAATACAGCGAAAAGAAATGTTCTCGCCAGATCGACAACAGCTGTCTTGGGCTTTGCGCGTAAATTAGGGGCCAGACCAATGTAAGCCCTTCTAAAGATATATGGCTCAAAATGCATCTCCCTCGCAATGTATGGCGCGGACATCTGGGGTATTAGGAATGTGAAGGCAATTCAAGTAGTTGAGAATACGTTTTTTAGAAACATTTTATCTGTTCCACAATCTACATCTGGCCACATTGTCCATCAGGAATGTGGAGCTGGTTTTGTAGAGGATTTAATAGCCATTGCACCTCTCTTAAAATGGGTTTTAACTTGGCTAAACCCTGATTTAGGGCTGAACCAGGAAATCCTAAGAGATTGTTTATCTCTTGATTATGGGAATCGCATCCCCTGGCTGAGTTATGTCCATAAACTGTCAGTTAAATTCGGCCACCTGAGATATATAACTCGCCTGAAAAGTTGGTGAAAGGGGATACAAAATGGGTAAAGGATTCCTATTTGTCAATGGCTACCATGGCCAGAGAAGAAAGAGAGTTGGTTAAGCCGACTGTAAGAGCTCGTCAATTGTTAAAAACATCTCGTGCAATTGAGCCATACTTGAACATCGTCACAAACCCAAATCACTGTTTTTTACTGGTTAGATTCAGGCTGAATCAACTTCATTTCCTCCTCGCTGAACCACCGGGCTGGAAAAGGGAAGAAGATTTGGGGGTATGTTTGTGTGATGATTTTTCTGTCCAGGATACAATGCACTTTATCTTTTTCTGTGAGCACTTTCTTCAAATCCGGAAGCGTTTTATTCTCCCAATTTTAAAAAACAAAGGCTTTTTGCAAGTCAAGCCAGCCCTCCTTAATCTGCAGATGTTATCGTATGTGTGGGAGACTTTTAATATAGCCAGCTTTCTTACCGCAGCCGTCAGATTAAAGAGGAAAATAAGTTATGTATAACTCATTCTTATGAACTAGCTTGAATTAACTAAATTTAAGGACGCTCCAATCAGGAATTGTGGTTTTTAAGAAATTACCCAATAAATGAATTGATTATTTGTATTGAATATACCTAATGTTTGTATAGTTTTACTGTAATTTATGGCTTTTATAATTCAACTGTATGTAATGTTTAGTATGCTCTTATGGTTTTAATATTAACCGAATAAAATACCTTTGACTGACTGACTGACTTATCACAACGGATTCCACATGAACATTGTCTGGTAACACTGTAGCCATATTTTCCAGAGGATAGAGCTTGCTCATGAATCGTGGTATCATAATTCTATCAGAATCTTACCACTCCTGCTTCACAACGTCCATGAGGAGTTGATGAATCAGCAACCCCATATTAGAAGGCTTTTGGAATTGCCATAGGAGAGAATCATCTGATGTTCCTGGTTTCTCAATAGCAGAAAAGTACATATTTTCCCTAATATGGGTCAATAAATCCCCCATCATATCCTTAGTGATGTATTTGACATTTAAGTCTGTGGAAGT
Source organism: Lissotriton helveticus (assembly GCF_964261635.1). Classification (NCBI taxonomy): domain Eukaryota; kingdom Metazoa; phylum Chordata; class Amphibia; order Caudata; family Salamandridae; genus Lissotriton; species Lissotriton helveticus. The sequence goes on from NC_136061.1 coordinate 259,986,269, forward strand.
AGGATTATCATCTCCTGAATCTGACCCTCCTGAATCAGAAAATGCCCCAGGTTTCTTTTTCTTCATGGAGGTGGGTGATGAACCCTCCTTAAAGGCCACTAACAATTGGAGGACATTCCTCTGAATTCTCTACTCCTCCCTCTCGTGTCTACTGTGCTTTGGAGAAGGAGAATATACAGACAAAAGTGTTGAGGTAGAAGGTGATGGTACGGTATGACTTCTTTTGGATGTATGCTTGCCCATTGCTGCACAAGACAAATTAATGAGCCCAGGCATGTCAAAACACAGTTTAGCAACTAGACAAAAGAAATGCTTACCCTTAACTATAGATGAAAAAGGGCAAGCTGGTCCCAGCATTTAAAATGAACGGAAGCGCGAAAAACAGAACCCAGCGTGTATGCATGGACATCAAGCAGGAACCCTCTCTTTACTCCAGCCAATACGGAAAGGAGAAATACCAAGGTGCTGCCCCTGGCTGCCACAAATTAGATGACAACAGCATGCAATTACTCCAAGAGAGAGAGCCTCAACAAATCTCCTCTTGGGCACGCTGATAACATAAAGGAGGCTTGCATCACACTGACCCAGCATGGGAGGTAAGCGAAGCCCCAAAATGACACTAGTGATGCAGAGACTTACCGCATTCTAGTTATTACAGGGAAGAAAAACAAGAAGAGCCAGGAGTGCCAGCCCCCTCTTATGGTACCCGAGTTGGGTGGGTAGTGCTAGCAATCAAGGATCCATCTGTTTTATGTCCTGTCATGAGGTAACATAATCTCATTTTGTAATGACTGTAATGAGGATGAGAGATGTAGCGGTATTGTAATATGATGCTCATGTGAAATGCTCCAATTACCTTGGGCCTTGAGTTTATGCTATTTAAAACTGCAAAAAATCTAATAAATAAACAGAATGATCACACATGAAATTCTATGTATCACAAATGTGTCAAATACCGAAAGAAATTGTTTCTTTATTCTCTTCAGCAGGCTTTTTAAAATGTGTTAGTCAGGGCGGTTTTTGCCTGCTGATGAGTAGTTGCTGATAAACAACCATTGGCAACACCAGTAGGTCTCTCTTAAAACGGTTGACTATCAGCAAAGCATTTTATGTAAGTAGTTTGTTTTACTCTAGGGCTAGGTGTAACTTATTTCCATGAATGAGTAACGCTTACTTACAGAAACAAAACTTTGTGAATCAGGTTCAGGAGTAAGTAAGTCTAGTCCTTCAAATAAATGAGTATGCCACAGCAAGGTCCCTCTTTTCTGTCACCCGTTTCTGTCCATTTTTACATCCAACAACACATATGTATACATAGCTGGGCAGACTAATTTTTCAACCAATGTGTACCAGGACATCACTTTGCAGAAGTGCAACAATGTCCATTTCAGGGCCATCCACTCGTCTAAACTGTATACACCTCCACCCTGCTGCTATTCACGCTCCAGCTACAAAAGGGCTGAGAAGATAGAGAGTGTCCCCACCTTTGTGCAGGATGAAGTTCAGGTCATTGTGCAGGGGGCCTCGAAAGGGTACAGCATTATTGGGATGCTGATATCCATCTGACGAAAATGGACACTTTGCAATCTGGCAACTTATCTCTAGGAAATACTAGAATGGGGACTGCAAAAATAATTGCCGGGGACGTGTGGAAGATCTGGGAGTACCTTCCCTGGTGGTCCCAGAATACCATGGCCTAAATATCCTCTGCCAAAAATATCATGTCCTAAATATCACTTGTAATTATACCACCCCATTAAATGTAACCCTTCTAATGCAAAGGATGTGCATGGATGGATTTTTTGGGTGGTGTTGATGCCCCTGGCATTAAGGCCAACCCCCCCAGAGGGTCAAATAACTAAAGAGCATTTCCCTTTCTTGGAGGGACGATCAGGCACCATGAAGGCCGCTAAACCCACCCACCCCTTTCCCCTACAAGGAAAAATGGCAGCAGCCATTTTGTTTTTGATTGTTGTTGCCAGGGGACTTTGTGCTGTGCGTGGCAGGAAAAATGACGTGAAGGGCACTACTTAAAACAGAAATCCCCCCTTTCCAGTGGTGCCCCTCATCCATGGATTCCTGCTCCGGATTGCTGCTGGTATTTTACACGTGTAAACATGCATTCAAATTTTGTTGTGAATGTTTGATTTGATCAGATTTTGGATGTATAAAGCGCAAAGACTGACCAGCACTGAGTTCTAAATAGGATGAAGAGCAAATGTCCACAATTAGTTGGAAATATAATCCACCAATTCAATGTGATGGAATTGCCTGGTCTTGAAATATTTGTTGAATCTGAGAGGATCTGGTTCATCCCTATGAAAGTCCGGAACGGATTCCAGCTACTGGCGGCCACAACTGAAAAAGCACGACCAACAACAGTGTTTCAACAAAACGTAGGGATCTACAGACTTCAGTGGGAAGCAGATCTCAGTGTACAAAAAGGAAGGTACTACTTTTAACAGAAGCTGCATTTGACAGTTTGGTGGATAGTCTCTCTTCAGGTTCCCCGCTTGACCCATTCCCCTCTAAAATATGGAAGTCATCTGGATGAGACACTCTTCCCTGGCTGAGGCAGATTTGCAATCAGTCCTTAGAAGAAGGAGTGGTCCGGAAGACTGGAAATTGGTGGTGGTGACTCCACTGAGCCTTCCTTGGACCCGTCTGTACCGGCAAATTTTAGACCTATCTCTCTCCTACCTTATCCGGTGGAAATTTAAGAAAAAACAGTCAGTAGGGAATTGTCGTGCTTTTTGGAGGAGAATTCCCTGCTTGACAAAGACCCGTTGGGTTTTCGCCCTGGTCACGGGATGGAAACGGCCTTGGTCGAAATGATGGATAACCTGCTTATGCGTGCCAACAACGGGAATGCCACTGTCCTAGTGCTTCTCGATATGTCGGCCGCATTCGACACGGTGAACCATCTCATTCTAACGGAAAGACTCAAGAAGATAGGAGTGAAAGGTTGGGCACTGCAATGGTTACACTCTTATTTACTAGGACGACATCAGGTGGTAACATTAGCACCATTCTCTTCTAGCAAATCACCAGTCATTCATCTGCAGCCCTTGCTCCCCATCATAAAGGCCTCCGGAGTATGCCTAGTCAACTATGCCAATGACAAGCAATTGGCATTCTCTGTAGAAGGTGAACAGGCAATATCTCTGGACTTGTTCCAGCAATGCATGCGGTGGACAACTGACTGGCTTAGAAGGAATTCTTTACAATTTAACGGTGGAAAGACCGAGGTGGTATACTGCCCCTCTGGTAGGCTGCCTAGACAATTTCCATCTGCATTCAGGCTTACTCCAGAGGATGAACCACTAATCCCGGTCAGTAAGGTACGTAATCTGGGTGTGTTGATTGATGGTGATCTCCAGATGGAATCACAGGTAAGTAAGACCGCCAGTGTATGTTTTGCCTTAATACGTATGTTACGTAAAATACTCCCTTTACTACCTAAAGAGTCGCGATCACTGGTGGTAAGCAGTACAGTGGGAAGCAGACTAGACTATTGTAACTCCCTGTATTTGGGGGCCCCATTATACATCTTTCAGGGGCTTCAAAGAATCCAGTCTGCAGAAGCTAAACTGGCCCTTGGCAGGCAACGTGGCTCCTCCACAACACTGGCTCTGAGACAGCTACATTGGCTGCCCATAATGGAAAGGGTTCATTTTAAATCCCTCTTTCTGGTTTTCAAAGCAGTGCATGAGTTAGGTCCGGTTCCTATGCAGGAAAGGTTTTCATGGTATTTACCCACAAGGCAGCTCTGTTCCTCTAGTGCCGGTCTACTGACGGTCCCTAGATTTAAAAGGTCCAGGTTAGGAGGAAGGGCATTTAGGGTGGCTGGTGCTCATTTGTGGAACAAACTACCCCAGAGTCTAAGGCAGTCCAGCTCCTTGCTAGAGTTTCATAGGAACCTTAAGACTTGCCTTTTTCTCAAGGTTTAGTCCTTAGTCCCTTTTTCTTTTTTCTGTTGTGACCTGCTTTCCACTCTGGTTTATTAGTCTGAAGCACCAGGATACCCGTGGGGTGACAGACCGCGCTATATAAGTTTCAAAATCAATCAATCAATCAATCACTAGTCCTGAGAAGAGATCTATCAGGGTCAAAGGCCGCCTTATGGACTAAGCAGGGAGATTTGAAAAAAATTCTCTTCTTCATCAGTAGCCAATGTAGTTGAGCCAAGATGGGAGAAATGCAGGAGCTGTGATGTACTCCACAGGCTAATCAGGCTGTAAAGTTCTAGTTCAATTGGGCTTTCTCATAAGTCACGCATCAGAGCTAAGTTTTAAACAGTATAGCTGTTACAGACAGGATTTGACCACGGAAGACACTCGATGGATCAAGATTTATAACAACAAAAACCCAAAAAGGGAGTAATATTCCAGCATACTTGCCAGGGTCTGTACCTATCCTTTCTGATTGACCATTCTACATGGCAGCACAGACAGGACAACATCAGCAGAGCTAGTGGTAAATGGCGGCCAACATGGGGCCTGCAATGCAATAGTGAAAGTACAGACTAAATGTGAATGTATACTGGTATAGTTTTACATAGCGTTTTAAATGCCATTAGATTGTAACATGTGCACACACAGACTCGGGTGGCTATGAGACATTTAGGTACCAGTGAACATACCAGTGAACATATCTTGTGGCACATAATTGTGGTGTGTAGGTAGGACAGACATTACTGTGGCATCTACCTGGGGGGTTGGTGATGGAATTACATGTTGTTCCAGTCATGGGCTTGGCTGCAAGCCTTTGTTACAAAGGGATAAACATGGGTGCAGGATATGCCGAACATCCTGTGCTCATGCAGCTTTTGTGTATATATGTGTGCGGACAGCCAGATCTTGTTCCTTACAGGAAGAGTGCAGTTTGGCATGTATTTGAGGAGGCCCTTTGGCTTGTGCTAGTGTATGGTGATGGTGGTCAAGGTGGCATTTGAAGTGACTGCTGCCATTGATGGTGCAAGTGTTGACAAGTGCATGTTACTGGCCTAACTATGAGTATTTCTGTAACTGGCAGGCCATGCAGCTGGTGGGGTCACATGGTGAGAGCATCCGGTTTCCACGGGGGAGAGATGGAGGAATGAGCCTGGTCCTCCATCATGCTTTGCAGCCGCAACTTTAACCTTGCAAAAGTTTCCTTCACACACCTCCTCCCACTCTGTGATTTTCCCTCAGAGATTTATGCACGTGATACCAAGATTTTCCACCGCAAATGGTATTGCTGCATTGTATTCCTATTACTGTACTGCTTTGTCAATTTAAAGTACTTGAGGTATTGTCACTTTCTGCCAAAGAAGGTCTGAATTCCGACGTAACTCTCCTTCTTACTTCCTGTTAGTTCACTTTCGGGTCTGAAACACCAGCCCAGGTGCAACTCTTATGAGAAAAGGAGTAAGGGAAGAGAGAAAAACCACTGGTCATTACCCCATGACCTCCATCATGGCGAGTGAGATCGGCTCAGTAATGCGTCCCTCATTAGGAGCTCTTACGACTGGTACCGGGGCTGTAGAATATCTTCAGCAGAAACCTACAGCGCAGTTGTCATGCCCCCAATACCAGTCCCCAAAGTTCAAGGAGATTGGCATGGACAGATAAACACAAACCTACTTCTGAGGAGCAAACACTGTGACTAGCCGCTGGACCACCAGGATTCAGCCCCAGAACCGATCGCTACACAGCTATACAAGGTAGAGAGGCCGGATGCCTCCAGGTAAGAGCCAAGGCGGTCAGACAACACACCGCCAGCACGCAAGGAAACAACATGACGGGACTGAGACAGTGGAACAAAACATATTGTGCAAATGGGTGCAGACTGAAGAAGCCCACTAACGGGCCTGGAGAGGACTGTGATGGGCCCTCGTTTTTAGGTCTCACCTGAGCCAGCACATGCGCTCTGGCGCGACATTTAGTGAGTGGGCTTTAAAATGCCGACCACAGCTTTTTGTGTGGCCTAGAGCATGCGGTTACACGCACAGTAACGCGCATTCCTCACAACGCTCACGGGCACCCTTACAGCGCACGATCACGCACCTTCTGGCTTTCCTCTTGCTTGCTCTCCCTAGTGCGAGCTTCAACGCTCCACCCCGTCCCCCACCACAGAGCACGTCTCGCGGCCGTGCGTCTTGTTTATGCTTCCTTTAAAGTCGTTCTCGTCACTTTAACTCTCACAGACCCACCCCTCACATCCCCACCCCTCCATGGCCACGCACCCTCAAAGCCCCACCCCCTGCATTAAACTGCTGCTTTCACTCTGCGGTGTCTCTTCCCATCCTCCTCTGACTCTCTTCCTCTCAGCCCCCCTCGAAGTATCACCCCTGCAGCACCAGAAACCATCTGCCCACCGACACTCCCTCCCTGCATTCCACCAGCCTCACATCCTCAACGTGTGCAGCCTCTCCGCCCCTTTGACCTCACATCTCCCACTCCTCCGTCACTCACCCTCTGCCTTAACCCACCAGCTGTCTCACCCTACCCTGTCATACCTCCCAGCCTCGCATCGCCCCCTCTCACCTCACCTTCACAGTCTTATCCCTCACCTGTCACGGGCCAGCACGCTTTCACCCATCAATCTCCCCTCATAGTTTCGCTTCCTTCCCATCATATCGCTCACCCCTGCATCACCTCGCCCCCTGCCTCAACCTACCCTTATTTCCCCACCCTCGCAGTGTCACTTTGCATCATCCCTGCCCATCCTATCTCCCCCTTTCTTAATCCCTCCCTGTGTTTCACCCCACCCTCACACCCTGAATTACCCCCCTGCAGACTTCCAGCGCCTGACCCCATTCATACTAAAAGCTGGCAGCATTTGCTGCATCTCGTGATTAACCCCTTTGAGCCTTCTTCCTGCCTGTCGGTTCTTCTTGTTGTAGGTTTGTCCTTCATTTGTTGCTGATTCTCGTCTGAGGTGTGTAGTATCGTGAAGTACTTCTTTCTGTTACTTATCTCACACGCAGATGTCTCGTACACACGTGTCTCTTGAAGACTCCTTGTTTCTAGCCTTTATCTCATACACATTTTGCTAGCCTTCCACACTTGCGATATACGTGCGCATAATACATTTCTATAACACCATACTTCCCCGGGTGCACAGCTCATCACACAGAGTTTTCTTGCACATGTTCCTAGCGGTACACACTCGTGTCAGGGCACTGCTGTTAGTAATTAAGTGCTGTGCAGCCTCTCCTAGGGGTACACCTTTCAGCTCACACACACTTCGATGGTGGCACACTTGAGATCCTCTCTTGTACTTCGATGGTGGCACACTTGAGATCCTCTCTTGTGCACACCACTAACTGCTCACACTCATGTCGAGGCACTTCTAATCATACGCGCGCGCTCCCGTGGCACATCAGTTTCACGTGTGGGCCTTGCACACTTTTCACCGAGTGTGACTGTGTCTCTGGGGGTTAGTGTGCCCTTGGGTAATCTGAGGCTCCCAGCACGAGGTTACACACTGCCAGGACCACACGATGTGTGAGCTCGGCTCTGTGTGTGTGGGGGGGGTGTTGCTGGAGGGTGAGAGGTACCAATGGCCACAGAAAGAGCTGGTGTCAGTACTGCTGTGAACAGCGAATGGTGTTGGAAAGTGTCACACATGTGATCGGCACTATTCGCTGTCCTGGCACCGGCACTGACGTTCAGGAGCTTGGCACCGCACCTCCCCCCCGCCCCCCACACACTGCCCTTCATTGCCCTGGCACCAGCCCTTTGCAAGCACTGGCTTGCAGCAGCTTGGCACTGCCACCTCCATTTGCTGACCTGGCTCCGGCCCTTAGCACCCCTGGAGTTCAGTAGTCTGGCTCTGTCTTGCCACCTCCACCCACTGGCCTGGCTCTCGCCCTGCACAGCCCACTCCTGTACTAAGGTTACGAGTGACCTGGCACCCGCCTTTTAGAGGTTCTTGCATCCACCCAAGTCTGGCCTGGCGCTAGTGCGTCCCAGCCTGACACACACTGGGTGATGATCTCCGCACCTCCTTCTAGACCCCAGCTCACTACTGTTTGCAGTCTGTCACTCACCCCTCACCTCCCTGGAACTCACCCTTCACCCCTCTGGCCTGGCAGTCACTCCTCGCCCTTGGCACTCACCCTTCTCCCTCTCTGGCACTCAGCATTGACTCTCCATGACATCCAACTGACACTTCCCTGACACTCACCCTCGACCCTCCTGGTACTCATACTTCTCCTCCCTGCACATATCCTTCACCTCCCTGACACTCACCCATGTCCCTGCTGGCATTCACTGCTCGCCCCCTTGACACTCACCCGTAAGCTCCATGGCACTAGCCCTTCACCCCCTGGTCTAGCAGCTACCTTTCGCCCCTTGCACACACCCTTCCCCTCCCTGGCACTCACCCTTGACCCTCCTGACTCTTACGTCTCACCTCCATTGCACTCAACCTTCATCTCCCTGGCACTCACCCTTCATCCCCCTGACCTGGCACTCACAATTCACCTCTGTGGCAGTAGCCCTTCACCCCCCTGGCATGGCCTGTCCTGGCAGCCAACCCTCACCCCTGACACTCATACTTCCCCTTCTCGCACTCACCCGTCCCCTCCCTGGCACTCACCCTTGACCTCCTGACTCTTACGTCTCATCTCCCTGGCACTCACTCCTCACCTCTCTGGCACTCACCCTTCACCCCTGGCCTGACAGTCACCCTTGTCCCTCCTGGCAGTCACTCACCCTTGACCCTCCTGGCACTAGCCCGGTTTCCCCCAAGAACAAAAAATAACAAGCACTGGCATAGCCAATAGGTCTCGCCTTTAGCCATGCAACAGTTGATGTTGTTGCAACAAGGATATTGTACGGCATAACTAAATACTTATAGGGTCCAAAAAGTGAGACCTATTAGCTATGCCAATGCTTGTTATTTTTTGTTCTTGGGGGAAACCGGGCTATCGCCAGGGTTATTCCTCCTGACACCTGCAAAACCCTGGTAACCTTGCTGGCTCTTTCAAAAATAGATTATGGTAATGCACTATACGTAGGGCTGCAAAAACAGTTATTATTAAAACTACAGCTGCTTCAGAACGCAGCAGCCAGGCTGGTACTGAATATCCCGAGGTTCGAACCAGTGGCCCATAAAATGAGAGGTCTCCACTGGCTCCCCGTAGGAAAAATAATTCAATTCAAGTCAGCTTGCCTGGCTTACAAAACACTGCATGGATCAGGCCCTCACTTCCTAAAAAGAAATTTACAACATTACGAACCTCTTAGGACTCTAAGGTCAAGCAGTGCTAAGCTTCTCAAAACTCCCAGATATAAACAACTGAGAGGGGGGGGGGGAGAAGTTTCCTATTGAACACAGCCAAAGCTGGAAGAGTTTTCTATGTAACATTCGGTCATTACTTAAATATCATACTGAAATCTGGATCTTGATCTACTCTGCACAGCCTGAGATCTGCTTTCTGACCGAAACTTGGCTAAAATCACATACCGCCCCTGCAATTACTCTGGGTATCCCTGTAGGATTTAAAATATTACGGTTACATCAACCGGTTAAAACCAGAGGGGGTATTGCTATTGTCTATAAAGAGGGGCTGAATGTTTCTATATTAGAACAAAAGAGCAGCCCCCTGATGGAAATTATGTTTTTTAGAATCAGCTCTTCATCCAAGGTCCACTGGAGAGGGCCCTGGTTTACCGTCCACCATGGCCAAGTGCTGGTTTTACACTCTCCCTTATTGTACTATTGCCCCCCCACTTTAAAGCTGGAGAGGACTTTCTTCTCCTAGGAGATTTTAATATACATGGCGACTTATCCAACCTCCCAGAGACTTTGTCTCTCTTCTTGGACCTCTCCATGCTAGGGCTTACTAAACAAAATAATGGCCCTACCCATTTGGCTGGCCATACCCTGGATATGATTTTTACTAACTGCTCTAAGATAGTTTGTCGAACTCCGATTCAAGTGAATTGGTCAGACCATTGCATAATTGAATTCTCCCTTATAGGCCTGGATAAACCCAATAAACGACTCCCCTTTCGCTCCTTCTGGCGCAGACAATGGCATAAAGGGACATTGGACGAACTCCAGAACGTTCTAGTGGAACCCTCAATCACAGCCTCGGATAATGTTGAGTCCGCCTTGGCCAAGTTTAACTCGGCTTTTTTAGCTGCGGTTGACGCACTCGCCCCTATGAAGTTGTATAAACAGCGCCCTGCACCTCGCCAGGAGGCATGGTACACTGAGCAACTCAGACTGGAAAAACAGGGCTATAGGAAATTGGAAAAAACTTGGAGGAAAACACGCACTGAGGAAAGTAAAAAAAAGTCACTCTGATGCCTTGTCCTTATATCATAAAAACATTAGGTTGGCCAGGAAGAACAACCTTACTTCTCAGTTGGTAGAAGCTGGGAATTCCTCCAAGGTACTTTTTCGGATTCTACAGGATTTTATTAAACCCCCGGCCAGTGAAAGCTCAGACGTTTTCTCACAATCATTGTGCGATGACATTTCGTTTTTTCTTAAAAACAAAATAGAGCTGATTTATGACAAAATTGTTAAGGTCACTAACCTTGAGGGTAGTCCCTTTATCACCCCCTCGCATTCCATCACTCGTGATACTGGCACACTTACCGCCTTTCCTGCAGTCAGCCAGAGTGAGGTCCATTCTCTGATGGGCAAAGTTAAAACAGGATCCCCACTAGATCTCTTGCCTGCCAAAACAGCTTTCTCACTGGGCAACTTGCTCTGCCCTATGATTCAGACGCTGATGAATCTTTCCCTCGAGGAGGGTCGAGTACCTCACGAATGGAAGAGGGCCCTTGTAAATCCCATTCGCAAGAACTCTGCTCTCCCATGGACAGATCTATCCAACCCCCGCCCCATTTCCCTTCTGCCTCATCTAAGCAAAACGACTGAGAGGCATGGTATCACCCATTTGTCAAATTTCATCGAGGTGTCGGGAGGTTTAGATCACTCCCAATCGGGATTCAGACCCAACTACAGCACAGAATCTGCGCTCCTCTCTGTGACAGATTCCATCAGGATGTCGCAAGATAAAGAGGGCTCCATGATTCTAGTGCTGTTAGATCTGTCCGCAGCCTTCAACACCATATCGCATGAAATACTGCTCAGTCGTCTGCGGGAGGTTGGGATAGGAGGTTTGGCTCTGAAATGGTTTGAGAGTTTTCTATCAGGCCGCTCACAAAGTGTTAACTTGGGTTCCTTTCGTTCTTCTCCTACGGATCTTACAAAGGGGGTCCCACAATGCTCGTGTCTGAGCCCTACACTTTTTAACGTGTATGTGGCCCCCCTAGCTGACCTTGTGAGAGCGTATGGATTCATTCCAGTGTCGTACGCCGATGACACCCAGCTTCTATTCCCATTTCAGACTCTTTCTCCTGCAATTAAACATTCTTTTGCGGAGGGTATGAAAGCGGTGTCCTGCTGGATGGCCTCCAATTTCCTGCAATGCAATGTAGGGAAAACCGAGGTCATGCTATTTGGGGAGGCCCCACTTCTGTGGTCACCTGACTGGTGGCCTTTAGACTTGGGTCCTGTCCCCAGTCCCAAACAGACAGTGAAAAATCTTGGCGTGCGACTGGACCATGGTCTGTCTTTAAGGGAACACGTGAATCAAACGACTGGGTCCTGCTTTCGGATAATTGACTCTTGAGACGCGTGTTTCCCTTCCTGCCAGACACTTTTAGAAAGACCCTTGTCCAAGCCCTTGTAATTAGCCGTCTGGACTATTGTAACGGTCTTCTTTTATCTGCAAATTACAACCTGCTGAGTAGGCTACAAGTGGCTCAAAACACCGCAGCTAGGCTGGTTCTTAATGCCCCGCCTAGAACTCCATCCCGCCCCCTCTTGGATAAACTTCACTGGCTTCCTATCCGGCAACGGATTAAGTTTAAAACCTGCTGTACTATCCATAAAAGCATTTTTGGTTCAGGTCCTTTGTATCTGGCTGAAAAGTTCATCCCTTACAAACCAGGACGCACTCTTCGCTCCAGTAACCAATTTTTGCTTCAGATTCCACCAATCAGAAAAGCACGACTGGGAGGCCGAGCACTTTCGTTCTTGGGCCCCAGTTTGTGGAACAAATTGCCTCTTAACCTGAGACAATGTAACAATTACCTAAATTTCAGGAAGTTACTGAAGACGTTTTTGTTTCAGATAATATAAGCCCTTTTATATCCTTTAGAGCATTGTCCTGCAGCAGTCAGGTGAACCAAGCGCAGAGATACTCTTTCGGGAGTCGAGTCTAGTGCTATATAAGCCTTTAAATAAATAAATAAATAAATAAATAAAGCTTGGAACAAGTTACCTGTAGAATTAAAAAACAGCCCCTCACTGTTGTCTTTTCGTAAGAATCTGAAGACCTGGCTTTTTTCAGCTTAGTCCTGTCTGGCTGTCGCACGGCTATTTCCACTTCTGCAGCATAGTCGTTTAGCGCCAAGACGCCCTGGGCATTCGAGCGCTCTACAAGTCCAATAATCAGATCAAATCAAATCAATCAATCAATCAAATCAATCAAATCTGATCTCTGCCGGCATGTGCTGGATATGTAGCACCCATGCGCACATGCTGGAAGGCGGAGCGTGGAAATAAAGGGAGGTGGGCGTGACCACACGGGGTCAGGCCACAATGATACTATACACATCGTGTGGTGTATTCCTTTGTGCGCAGCGGCCTACACGTGCTGCGCACCGGGGCTCACACAGCTCCCAACACTACAATGACGCGACGAGGAGCGGAGCCGAAGCCACGCTCCGGTTCATCCTCAGAACGCGAGGACTCCGCGACATCGCCCATAAGCAGTGCAACTGAAGGCCGCCATGCCGCAGGACGCCCACGGCCCACACATCACGGCAGGAAGCATTCTCCCCAGCGGCCTGCATGTGGTTCGACACTGGCAGCCCCAATTAGCATACAGCCACGACATGTACGCACCGGTGAGTTGGAAGAGCGCGGGAAGCATTTCAGGCCTCATACAGCACAGCACAAGTGCCAGACCACCTGTGTAGCTGGCTGCAGGACCGCCCGTGCGGGCTGAAGGGAGAACCACGCTCCCAGGCCAGCCACATGCTCCCAGCAATAGTGTGCTAGCACATGTTGGCGAACTCTGTACCAGACCCAAAGAGGGATACCAACTTCTAGCAACATGGGGGAACAGGCAGAAGAGAACCAGGCCCGTGCGGGTGATAGCACAACACCCCCACTGGCGTACTACCCCCATTCAGTGAGGCAGCCAACCCCACCACAGCATCTCCCAGATGGAAGATATGGCTGGGCTGCCTAGAAAATTATTTTATCGCCTCCAGATAAACGGATGGGGCTGTCAAGCGGTCCATTTTGCTCCACTATGCTGGAGAAGTAGTCTACTTACTCTTTAAGCACCTCCCTAACGTCGGAGCACCTAATGATTATGACCCATCCCAAACCATTTCGCGTCAGCATGCCGGAGAAAGACACAGCGGTAGGACGGGAGACGGGAAAAGCCAGTGCGCAAGCTGGTGCAACAGATATCAAGTGTCTCCCTGGCCTCCTCCCAAGGAGGGAGAAGGAATGAGAGGAACACCTACCAAGCCGACAACACCTTGTCAGAGGATGAAGAGGGAGAGACGTATCTGGTCTCTTCTAATCAGGCACTCAAAAGGTGGAGAAGGCCCCAGCCCATGTGCAGAGTACACATTGCTGGATCAGAAGTAAGCGTGATAATTGACACCGGCGCATCAGTCAATGTCATGGGGATCCAGCAGTACAACAAGCTGAGGCCCAAAACGGAACTCAGATCCTCCAAAACAAAGATCTTCGCATATGGAAGCGACTCGCCCCTGCCCCACCGAGGCAAAATGACCATACCTATACGGTCCGAGGACAGTGAAATCACCACGGACATTCATGTCATAAACCAGGAGGCAGACACTCTGCTGAGCAGCCATGCGGCAGAAGACCTGGGGCTGGTAACCTTTGCGAGGAGTGAGCAGGCTGACCAAACAAAGGAATTGCTTAGTCAATTTGAAAGCCTATTCAAAGGACTGGGACTGAACAAAAGGGCTTTCATCAAGCTGCATATTGACTCGGCGGTGGTGCCGACACCGCTGAGACACAGAAGAATCCCCTTCCACCTCCTACCTTGGGTGGAACAGGAGGTACAGAAGCTGGAAGACCAAGGGGTTATTGAGAAAGTGTCCAGGCCCACACCATGGGTATCCCCTATGGTGATTGTTGAAAAACCCCGTCAACCAGGGAAAATCAGACTCTGTATAGATATGCGTCTCCACAACAAAGCCATTTGTCGCGAACGCCACATCACGCCGACGAAGGACGACATCCTGGCCGACCTTAACGGGTCCAGATGGTTCTCTAAGCTGGACTTGAATACCGGTTACCAGCTGGTACTGGCAAATGAGACCCGGTACATTACTACGTTCAGTACACACCTGGGACTCCGGAGATACAAGCACCATAATTTCGGAATCTCAGCGGCGTCCAAAGTGTTCCAAGATGCAGTGAAGGAGATCCTGGTCAGACTACCGGGTGTACTGAACGTAAGTGATGACATCCTCATCCACTCACAGACCGCAGAGGAACACTACAAGCACCTACGAGCCACGCTGAAGAGACTCCAGGACCTGGGAAAAGTGCCTATTCTATCAGAAGCGGATAGAATTCTTTGTGTACACCTTCAATAAAGAAGGGATCCAAGTACACCCACGGGAGTCTCAGACGATCAAAGATGCCCCAGCACCACTGACTGTAGCTGAAGTGCGAAGCTTCCTTGGGATGGCCACGTACTGTGGCTGATTCAACCCTGGTCTAGCTTCTATCGCAGATCCTACTAAGGGGATCCCGGATCATCATCCCGGCATCTCTGCAACACCAGGCGACACAGCTGGCCCATGGGGGCATCAAGGAGTGGAGAAGATGAAGGCCCGCATGAGGGAGAAAGTCTGGTTCCCCGGACTCGACACTCGAGTCGAAGATACGGTCAGAAGATGCCCATCTTGCTAGGTGACAAGCGCACCAGAAAGACCTGCGCCCATTCAGACAGAAGAACATGGGAAGAGTCCTTGGGAAAAAGTGAGTGTCAATTTCGGGAGCTTCCCAGATGGTCGGACAACCTTGGCTTTGATCGACAGCTTCTCAAAGTACCCCCCTCATGAAGGTGGTCAGCTCGACTGCTTTCGCTCAAATTGCCCAATGCTTGAAAAAATCTTCACCATGTTTGGGTGCCTGAGGAAATCAAAAGCGACAACGGACCTCCGTTCCAAGGAAATGGGTTCTGAGAGTTCCTACAACACCATGGGATACGACATCGGCACATCACCCCGCAATGGCCTCAAGCCAACGGAGAGATAGAAAGATTTATGAGGAACCTCCACAAAACTCTCCGTAATGCAGTAGCCGAGAACACGGACCCTGAACGGCATCTGCAAAGGTTCCTCCGTGAATACCAGAGCACTCCTCACAGCACCACACGCCGAGCGCCATGGGGGTTAATGTTCAACGGGCTTCGCCATGACAGTCTCCCCACCTTCACGGGGTGGGCACCAACTCCCTATGACAAAGAAGGAGCCATCAGGAGGAGAGAAAAACACAACCTCATAACCAGCCAGACAAGGAGGGCCATGTCCCGCAAGCTACAAAGAGGGGAAACAGTAATAATAAAAGACAGGAGGCGTGGAGGGAAGTTCTGGACCCGCTATGATCCCAGATACTGGACAGTAGTCAGTGTAAAGGGAACTATGGTGACCGTGGAGAAGGAAGAAGTAGTGGCGCGAAACATCTCCTGGTTCAAGAGGGTGTCGGAATCCCTCGCCAGCACCGAAGCAGAAGAGACCCTGGACGGGTGGGAGGTCAGCCGAGCTGAGCAAGATGAGGTGGAGGACAACCAACCAGCACGATCACCACCTGCCGTGAACCAGGAGGAGGCATGCGAGGTCCCAGAGACACCGTCAACGCCCAGTGGGCCTACACCCACCTTCCGCACCAGAGGCAGCAACCCCAGGTATGCACTGAGAGACAATCCCCGGCCGAGCACCCGCCTGAGAGACTTTGCATGCCAAGTAAGTGATCTACGAAGCTGCCAGATAACCGTCAGGGTCTGAGTTGAGATGGGATGTAATGAGTCAGCAGTCTAGCTGATCTCTGCCGGCATGCGCCAGATATGTAGCACCCACGTGCTCACGCCGGAAGGCGGAGCGCGCAAATAAAGGGAGGTGGGCGTGACCACATGGGGTCAGGCCACAGTCATACTATACACAGCGTGTGGTGTATTTCTTCGTGCGCAGTGGCAGTGGCCTACACACGCAGCGCACCAGGGCTCATGCAGCTCCCAACACTACATTAAGCACTGCTTTGGTCAATGTGTGCATACAAGTTCCCACGCCATTAATAATCGAAACAGATGATATTACTACGATTTACTGCTGTGTTATTAAATACTTTTAGAGAAATCCAGCTTTATTTAAGGGAACTACTAGTCTGATAAAAATATTTGTGAATTGAGCCCCATGTTCCTGAACTCTGAAATATGTGCGCAAAAAAAGAATTTAAAGTCTGCTGATGCATAGCATCTTTCACAATTTTAAATTAAGGGTAGAGACGCAGTAAACATCCAAAAGCCTGTACGTTTTTAGTACATTTTCCATGGCCATTCGTTTCATGAAACAATTTGTATGGTCACACCCCAAAACTGTGTTTCTAGGGAAGGAATGGAAGGGATCCTCCCGAAGTATCAGGGAGGTATGGGTAAGGATTCTGTAGAGAGTAAATTTTTTCCTGTGAGGAATACAACAACTAAAAAGTCAACATTTAAAATGTAACATATAAAATGTAACATTTAAAATGTAACAGTATGGTTACTTATTACAAAAGAGAAGGAGCTCTAGAATTGTTGTAGACTTTCAGAATTATTCCCTTCACTATTTGCATATCCCATAAAAGCCACATTTTCTCCTCCAAACGTAGGAAGAAATATGTGGGAGCAGATTCACAACTTTATTTAAAGGGCTTTGTGGGCCAGGACCATCATTATTTAAGACATCTTAGATGGTGAGTACGTAATATCCAAGCACTAAACTGAGCCATATAGATTTACTCTAACATTTCAATTTTTTAGGATGTTAACAATTTCTTTACAGTTTACATTGCTATGCAATATGTTGAGTAGGAACACTGTGGTTACCCCACTTGTAAATGAAGTGTGGAGCCCAGAGCCTGGTGCATGGGCCAGAAGATCATCAAATCCGAACCCTAAATGAGGCCCTAAGTTTCCTAATTGTTGGTTCATTTTATTACTGTACATACATAGCATGTGTACTTCTGAATTGCTAGGGCTGTCATGGTGAAGGATTTTGTCTAATGTGTTTTGGGTCCTTACGAAGGCAGTTATATCCTAGAAGACCACCAAAATCCAGTATCACTGTTTCTGAAGAACCTCAACTTGCAGAAGATGCTGAGACATATCACAAACACAAGACCAGTTTATCTCAGTATTTTATGACCCGGAATAACGTTATATATGAAAGATACATTTTCCATTTCTCACTCGAAAGCCCACAGGCAGTTGCTAACATATTTGACACTCATCTCGGCGCCCTGATGAAGGACTACAAAATTGGTAAATTCAAAAAGGAAAAAGCTGTAAAGTCTCTGGTTATCAAAGTTTTGAATCACTTTTCAATCGCAAAAAGTTATAGAAGCCAGGAAAACTAGATGAGATAGTAACAGGGGCTTGGGCGCCTCTCATAGCTACAGCAACAATGACGATTTTGAATTAGTATACTGTATAACCCATCTTTCCCCAGATTCCAGGAATCAGAGAGGTCAAATATTGAGAGGGTTGGAGAGAAATGCAGAGGCCAGCTGGCAACAGCTTCTTGAAAGATATTGTCTCTAATTGCCTTGATCCCCAGAAAAAATATCTTACATTTTTCATGCACCAGCCAATGCACCATCTTTAAAGCAGATTACTGAACAAGGCAGCTGCACCTCTCTGTAACCACTCACTATTTAATCTGCAGTAGAAGTGAGAGAGCTAGAACAGGCTTGCAAAACACAATAGGGCAACCCACTCTTCCCTCAGGAGATGGGTAAACCACGTATAAAGCAAGAGACTCCTTAAGGAATTATTTGTTGATGTTTGTAAAAGTAAGAGATTGGTACATAAAGATAAAACGTTGTTGAAATTATAAATAGATACCATTTATATAAACAATTAATTAAGGGCAGTCGATAGTCGATAGAGAAAATAAGAATGCATATTCTGTGCTATAGTATGAAAAATATAGTGGTTTTAAATAATAAACAAACATTTCTATATTACACTATATACTCAATAAAAACAATACAATACATATAGGGTCACATATATAAACAATACACATTGTATATGGCATACAGGTAAGTAATCCATTTGATGTTCTTATGTAGCGTGCACTGTCACTCAGCCGTTGAATATATTCATAGGAACAGAAACACAGAATATTACGATACAATTGCTTATATTTTAAGGGTCAATGTGGGAAACTTGAAGTTGGTGGTAATTAGCGATTCCTTAAGGCTAAAGTGCACTTTCTTTAGTGTTACTTAAATTGTATTTAAGAAATCGCAATTTCCGATTCCTTAAATGCAAGAGCAAAATAAGGAATCGCAATTTTGTGATTCCTTATTTTGCTAGCAGGTTAAAACTCACCTACATTGCTCTCAGCCAAATACCGATCATAAACTCTGAAATTCTGTGAATTTCAGCGTTAGCGATCGGTATTTGACCATATACATCTGGCCCTTAATTGGTGAAAGAGGTACTTCTTAGAGTACTCAGGGTGATAAATTGGTTCAGCTCTATAGTAAAATAAGTAGATGCCCGAAAACGTGGGTCAGAAATATATCATTTACATCTAGAATTCATTGAAAGACCATAACATAAAAATTTGACAACCTCTAAGAGATCTAGAAAAGCTTAGCTTCTGGCTCTGGCTCCTAGGCGCCTCAGACCAAAAACAAGCTGAGTAGTTGATTTTTTATAGTTTTGTTACAGGGTACTCAAAATGGGGAAGAAAGCCCGTAGTGTTAGCCAGCTTCTCCTCTGCTACAAAAATGGTGATCCGCAGTGCAGCTGTTATCTTTGAACCCATGGAAGACCATTTCTAGCACAGGAACAGGCAAGGCAGTGTCCGCTATGCTTCTCCCATGCAGACACAGTCTTTCTATGTTGATGTGATGAAAACTGTGCAACTCTGGAATGCTATGCCCCTTCACCTCCGCATGATGGAGTCAGAGCATACCTTTAGGAAGGAATTAAAAACGTGGCTTTTTAACCAGCCTTACATTAACCTGCTTGTTTCCCCTCGACACTAATCTGCAATCTTGCCCCGGGACACCTCTGTTGAGGTAGCCATGTGCACTATAAATATATTTATTATTATTATGTGCTAACAACTGGAGCCATTAGAGGAATGCCTTTTTTTAGGTTTCGGCTACCGTCGCACTGCGTAAGCAGTGGGCGGAGCCGAAATCTTTTGTCTGTAGTATGGGGGCTGAACACGCCCCTCTTCTCCATTGGCTGGCCTCGTAAATGCTGGCCAGCCATTGGAGGAGAGGAGCGTCACTGAGTTCAGGGCCCGCCTTGACGCGATTCGGGGGCGTTTCCGTGTCTTTTTTTAAGTCACGCCCTCTCCTCTTCCCATTGGCTGGAATTTTACCTTCCAGCCAATGGGAAGGGGAGAGCACGCCCCCGAATCCCTACACGCACTCCCATCCCACCCCCGTCCATTCATTCCCCTGTCCTCGCCCTCCCGTGCCTCCTCCCTCCCTTAATTTTGATGTCTTGAGGTGGTCTAATGCTAACAGTTGAAACTGACAGCTGATTTGTTATTAATGTGCGAGGAGCTGATGTTGGATACATGCAGAATAAAGGCACTCTGACAACCGTACGTTGTATTCTTATCGTCCTTTATATTACTTTAATTAACCACACAATACCTTGATCAGAGTTCGGACATGTGCTATAAGAACTGTATCTGCACATTACAGGATAGTAGGTTGACAGTAGTGCGCAAATACTAGGTGGATGCGCTCAGTCAGCGGTGCCGGCTCTGTTGCCATTGGACCACGTCTTCCGGTGCAGCAGAAAGGTCTTTTCCGGTGCTGCATGCAAGCGAGGTATGCTAGCGATGGTTGGGCCGTCTCTTTTGGGGCGGGCTCATTCGTGTACCCAATAGCAAGTATCACTGAGAAAGACAGCGGCTAAAATTCTTCTCAGACCGCCCCTTGCCCGTCAATCAGTTTTAAAGCCCGCTTTCTGAATTTACTCCCGGGGTCCTCAAATACATTGAATTCAGAAAAGGTCCTTGGTATAGTAGAGGCACTCGGATTTTCAGGATCTTCTGACGGAAGGTAAGACGTGAGTTCACGATCATTCCGGGCGCCGGTGGGTTGGCATATAGACCTGTTACGTTGGGAAAATTGGTCTAAATGCAGTTGTAATCTCCCGCGAAACAGGAAAGGGCGCGAAAAGGCTGGTTCGGCTGCAGTCTAATAGACGTATGTAGACAGCAGACCCTGCCTCTTCTCACGCCTGTCTCTTACAATATACACAACACACGTGATTGTTTACGTTCATTTAGGTTTTTCCATTTATTTTGTTATTCGAAATTTACATTGTTCATATTAAATACGCTCTTAGCTTTATGAAGTATAGTTCCGTACGCACACGTAGGTCTTTCAATTGATGTGGAGGCTGGAGAGGGTTGTTATGATGCACCATGGCAAAAACGTGTGGTTATAAACAGGATGTAGAAGTTCATTACCAGTGGAAATCCACTATATATTGGCGTTTCTAGGTCCGGAACGGACGTGCTTTTCCCACCGGTGGATGGATTTCGACCTTTGTTCTGCGCATTTGTCATTTTTCAATGTGTCATTATTTATCTTCTCTTTATTCATTACTATCGTTTCATGTACACATTTCACGATCACATCTATATCGTTGTGTACTCTTCTGTGTCCCACTGTATTGCATTCTATGATTTTTTTTACTTGTGCCTCCCTAATGTAATTTAACACAAACTTCCTTATTTCCGTTCTTTAATTTTTTTAGTTCCTTTTTCTAGCACCCTTGTTGATGGCAAAATATATTGTTTGGTGAAGGCATTAGATGCTTGCCACCTGAAACTTGTGAGCACCTAAATTAAACAAACATTTACAATGCAACGGTTTTGCCTTTGGAAAAGTTTGAGCTATTGGCATTGTAAATGACAACATTTGTATTTATGTGTTGGTTTTGAAAACAGATAAATAAATGGCATTGTCATTTACATTGCCAATAGCTCTAACGTTTCCAAAGGCGAAACCGTTGCATTGTAAATGCTTGTTTTAACATCTCAGCTGTTCCCAGGCAGGAGGAGAAACCAAGGTAGAGGAACAGAAAGAGGGTCAAGATATACACTAGAAAGAGATATGCAGGAGAGAGAAAGAAAAAGAGAGAGACATAAAAAGTGAATTTGAGACCAAATGGCAGTCAGAAAGAGTTTGAATAGAAAAAAAAATGAGTGCAAGATAGAAAAAGAGAGAGAGAAAGATAAGGAGATAAACATCAAATCAGAGAGAGAGAGTGAGAGTGAATGAGAGAGAGAGAGTGATTGAGTGAGTGAGTGAGTGAGTGAGTGAGTGAGTGAGTGAGTGAGTGAGGCAGTATACCATAAAGTAAGCTTGTGATATTGAGAATGTGTGTGAGAGAGTGAAGTGTGAGAGTGTGTGAGAAAGAATGAGAGAGTGTGAGAGAGTGTAAAAGAGAAGGGGTGAAAGTGTGAGAATGAATACGAGTGAGCATATGAGTGTGAGAAAGTGGGTGTGAGAAAGTGTGCGAGTGGGTGTAAAAGAGAGTATTTGAGAGTTAGTGGGGGTGCTTATAGCTAAATGTGTGTGGGTCTGAATACAAGACAATCCTGTAGCATGACTAATGGTTGTTGTCATGAATCCTAGAAAACCTTTTTGCAAGAAACTGGATTATTAATTTGGGTGAATGACTTCCCATCTCAAGGAATTATCACAACCCTTGTCAGGGCGAACCCTTATAGTAATTAAATTAACCTGAACTCAACCTCCTGGTAACTATGCCACATAGCAGACAGGCTGAGATTAGGTCAATCTGTAACATATTAGGTCAATGTGTAACATATTTATGCAGTACCAAAACAGTAAATAAAGTCAAAATGCGAAATACTAAAAATCACAATCTGAATTAGATAAATAGTACAGTTTAATAAAATGACACCAAAGTGGCAAAAATCCAACAGGTTTTAGGTAGAAATAGCGCCAAGAAGCTTGAAGTGTCAATGATAGTCAGTGGACCTAGGCAGAATTTGAGCTTCACCACGATGGATCGCAGGTGGGCTACACCTATCAGGTTCCTCCTAATCAAAGACTCCACCATATGACTTGGTCTTTTAAGTTCCAATCTACTACAGGAGTACACTTCTAAAACACCCCAGGACCTCCGGCAAAGCACCAAGAGACTCTCAGGTTGTTGGACAGAGGCCAACAGCAGGGTCCAGTCTAGGTCCAGTTGGAACTTCCAGTAAAGGGCCTCTTGCCGCTTGTTATGGCCCTGTAGCTTACACATGATGTTAGCCAACTGACCCTTGGAGTCCACTTAGTAGTGCTGGGTACAACAGAGAGATGGTTCAGTCCTTCAGAGCTCCCCTCAGGCCAAAGACAGCAGGTCAGGTCCTCTTCTGAGCTTCTGCAGGTTTAGAAAGTGTTTTAAATTGGATACCTGGAAGTGCCACATTTATGCTTGGCTCCAGCTAGTGGATGGGAATAACTCTTGGATATATTGCAAACAATGAGGTAAACTTTCCCGGAGTCATCCTTACCCTCTTTGGGCATTTTCAAGCTAGTGAAAGTCTTTGGGCACACCAAACTTAGGCTCTAAAAGTTGAGTGTACTATGGAAATCCTTGTATCCTCCCACATTCAACATTAAAATACAGTTTGAGGCGCAATATTGCTGTCAGAACACGAAACGGGTGTCGCTGAATGCTAGACATAGGCTAGTGCAGTTTAAATTTTTACAGAGAGTATATTACACTCCGGAACGCTTGCACAGGTATGGGCTGCGGCAGACGCCGGAATGTGAGCGCTGCAGTGCGTCAGTGGCGGACTTCGTGCACTTGGCCTGGAACTGCCCCGGGATAAACGCCTTCTGGGAAGAAGTCTTCCTTGAGTTGGAGCGGATTCTGGAAAGGGACCTCCCGGTGGACCCGGCATTGGCTCTGCTGGGGAATACCAGAGCCTTACCCCCAGCTACACGTCGCCTGGCTGGCATAGGGTTACTTCTGGCCCGGAGAGCGATAGCAATGAAGTGGATGCGCGGCCCGCTTCCAACAAAAAAAGAATGGGAAAGGGCTCTGTTGTACAGTTGTACACAATCCCAACTGTATAGTGAATTACTGCCGCCGGTGAGCAGACCACGGAACTTCTGGGACCAGTACCTGACATACGTCTCGAACAGGAACGCCGCGGTGGAGGATCGGGAGGAGAAGGAGGAGCGGCGGGAGGGGGAGGGGGACACCGGGGACTGAGCTATCTCGGGTTACATGGAGGCACCGGGAGGGAGGGACGCCAGGGTAATGCAGACAACAGAGACCTAGGACACATAGGTGCATGCATGTGGGATCCTCCAGGTCAGGAACACAGAGTGAATGAATGACTGGTGGGGTGGAATGGGGGCGAGAGGACGTGACTGAGGCTAGTGACACATACATTTGAGTAGGCATTAGCACACGGGGAGAGGCACACTGGCAGTTGAGGGGGGAGGGAAGGGTGGTTGTGGACAAGTTGGGTTAGGGGAGTTAGACTTTGAACACGTAGCTGACAGCGCGCACTGAAAGAGACTATCAATACAGCGCTAGAGAAAGCTGTAGCTACCCTCCTGTGGTGCTGGGGGGTATCGATTTGGGACCTTGGCATCAATACATTAAACTGTTGTAATGGTATTTGAAACCCAGGTAACTGGAACGGGTGACGCCGGTAATACTTTTAGCATAATTTCTGGAACAATGGAGCAACAACTTGTATTGATGTGATTCTAGATTGCTGCCGGCCCCAGGGTTGTAGGCGAAAGCTGTGTGCACGCATTGATAGCGAATAAAAGTTTATAATAACCAAAAAAAAAAAAAAAAATACAGTTTGAGGCAGCCACTGTACCCAGAAGAAAGCCAGAGACAGAACTCTGGAAGAAAAAAAGCAGATTTCTTCAGCAACCAGACAGTGAATCCGCAAGAATTGCCTTGGCATCTTGTTCTCTCCCCTTTCAAATGTTCCCCAAGGAACTTATGTAACCTAAGGGTGGGAGTAACTCACTTAGGGTCAGATGTAGGTAGCCAAATACCGGTCGGTAACGGCCGAAATTCGGTAATTTCGGCCGTTACCGACCGATATTTGAAAAATGAGATGTAGGTGTTAAAAATTTACCGAATTGCCAAATATGAAGCGGTAAAAATCTGAATCGGTATTTACCGATTCCTTATTTCCCGAATCGGTATTTACCGATTCCTCATTTACCGAGTTCTTATTTTTCGAATCAGTAAATAAGAAATTGCAAAAAATGCCCATCGAGATGTAGGAAAGGCCAAAAATACCGAATTCAATGAAATTCGGTATTTAAGAATCGGTATTTACCATGGAGTGAAAGCAGGTGGTAACCAGGTGCAGGCTATAAAAAAGGGCCCAAAATGCCAGCCAGACAAGGAGGGCCATGTCCCGCAAGCTACAAAGAGGGGAAACAGTAATAATAAAAGACAGGAGGCGTGGAGGGAAGTTCTGGACCCGCTATGATCCCAGATACTGGACAGTAGTCAGTGTAAAGGGAACTATGGTGACCGTGGAGAAGGAAGAAGTAGTGGCGCGAAACATCTCCTGGTTCAAGAGGGTGTCGGAATCCCTCGCCAGCACCGAAGCAGAAGAGACCCTGGACGGGTGGGAGGTCAGCCGAGCTGAGCAAGATGAGGTGGAGGACAACCAACCAGCACGATCACCACCTGCCGTGAACCAGGAGGAGGCATGCGAGGTCCCAGAGACACCGTCAACGCCCAGTGGGCCTACACCCACCTTCCGCACCAGAGGCAGCAACCCCAGGTATGCACTGAGAGACAATCCCCGGCCGAGCACCCGCCTGAGAGACTTTGCATGCCAAGTAAGTGATCTACGAAGCTGCCAGATAACCGTCAGGGTCTGAGTTGAGATGGGATGTAATGAGTCAGCAGTCTAGCTGATCTCTGCCGGCATGCGCCAGATATGTAGCACCCACGTGCTCACGCCGGAAGGCGGAGCGCGCAAATAAAGGGAGGTGGGCGTGACCACATGGGGTCAGGCCACAGTCATACTATACACAGCGTGTGGTGTATTTCTTCGTGCGCAGTGGCAGTGGCCTACACACGCAGCGCACCAGGGCTCATGCAGCTCCCAACACTACATTAAGCACTGCTTTGGTCAATGTGTGCATACAAGTTCCCACGCCATTAATAATCGAAACAGATGATATTACTACGATTTACTGCTGTGTTATTAAATACTTTTAGAGAAATCCAGCTTTATTTAAGGGAACTACTAGTCTGATAAAAATATTTGTGAATTGAGCCCCATGTTCCTGAACTCTGAAATATGTGCGCAAAAAAAAGAATTTAAAGTCTGCTGATGCATAGCATCTTTCACAATTTTAAATTAAGGGTAGAGACGCAGTAAACATCCAAAAGCCTGTACGTTTTTAGTACATTTTCCATGGCCATTCGTTTCATGAAACAATTTGTATAGTCACACCCCAAAACTGTGTTTCTAGGGAAGGAATGGAAGGGATCCTCCCGAAGTATCAGGGAGGTATGGGTAAGGATTCTGTAGAGAGTAAATTTTTTCCTGTGAGGAATACAACAACTAAAAAGTCAACATTTAAAATGTAACATATAAAATGTAACATTTAAAATGTAACAGTATGGTTACTTATTACAAAAGAGAAGGAGCTCTAGAATTGTTGTAGACTTTCAGAATTATTCCCTTCACTATTTGCATATCCCATAAAAGCCACATTTTCTCCTCCAAACGTAGGAAGAAATATGTGGGAGCAGATTCACAACTTTATTTAAAGGGCTTTGTGGGCCAGGACCATCATTATTTAAGACATCTTAGATGGTGAGTACGTAATATCCAAGCACTAAACTGAGCCATATAGATTTACTCTAACATTTCAATTTTTTAGGATGTTAACAATTTCTTTACAGTTTACATTGCTATGCAATATGTTGAGTAGGAACACTGTGGTTACCCCACTTGTAAATGAAGTGTGGAGCCCAGAGCCTGGTGCATGGGCCAGAAGATCATCAAATCCGAACCCTAAATGAGGCCCTAAGTTTCCTAATTGTTGGTTCATTTTATTACTGTACATACATAGCATGTGTACTTCTGAATTGCTAGGGCTGTCATGGTGAAGGATTTTGTCTAATGTGTTTTGGGTCCTTACGAAGGCAGTTATATCCTAGAAGACCACCAAAATCCAGTATCACTGTTTCTGAAGAACCTCAACTTGCAGAAGATGCTGAGACATATCACAAACACAAGACCAGTTTATCTCAGTATTTTATGACCCGGAATAACGTTATATATGAAAGATACATTTTCCATTTCTCACTCGAAAGCCCACAGGCAGTTGCTAACATATTTGACACTCATCTCGGCGCCCTGATGAAGGACTACAAAATTGGTAAATTCAAAAAGGAAAAAGCTGTAAAGTCTCTGGTTATCAAAGTTTTGAATCACTTTTCAATCGCAAAAAGTTATAGAAGCCAGGAAAACTAGATGAGATAGTAACAGGGGCTTGGGCGCCTCTCATAGCTACAGCAACAATGACGATTTTGAATTAGTATACTGTATAACCCATCTTTCCCCAGATTCCAGGAATCAGAGAGGTCAAATATTGAGAGGGTTGGAGAGAAATGCAGAGGCCAGCTGGCAACAGCTTCTTGAAAGATATTGTCTCTAATTGCCTTGATCCCCAGAAAAAATATCTTACATTTTTCATGCACCAGCCAATGCACCATCTTTAAAGCAGATTACTGAACAAGGCAGCTGCACCTCTCTGTAACCACTCACTATTTAATCTGCAGTAGAAGTGAGAGAGCTAGAACAGGCTTGCAAAACACAATAGGGCAACCCACTCTTCCCTCAGGAGATGGGTAAACCACGTATAAAGCAAGAGACTCCTTAAGGAATTATTTGTTGATGTTTGTAAAAGTAAGAGATTGGTACATAAAGATAAAACGTTGTTGAAATTATAAATAGATACCATTTATATAAACAATTAATTAAGGGCAGTCGATAGTCGATAGAGAAAATAAGAATGCATATTCTGTGCTATAGTATGAAAAATATAGTGGTTTTAAATAATAAACAAACATTTCTATATTACACTATATACTCAATAAAAACAATACAATACATATAGGGTCACATATATAAACAATACACATTGTATATGGCATACAGGTAAGTAATCCATTTGATGTTCTTATGTAGCGTGCACTGTCACTCAGCCGTTGAATATATTCATAGGAACAGAAACACAGAATATTACGATACAATTGCTTATATTTTAAGGGTCAATGTGGGAAACTTGAAGTTGGTGGTAATTAGCGATTCCTTAAGGCTAAAGTGCACTTTCTTTAGTGTTACTTAAATTGTATTTAAGAAATCGCAATTTCCGATTCCTTAAATGCAAGAGCAAAATAAGGAATCGCAATTTTGTGATTCCTTATTTTGCTAGCAGGTTAAAACTCACCTACATTGCTCTCAGCCAAATACCGATCATAAACTCTGAAATTCTGTGAATTTCAGCGTTAGCGATCGGTATTTGACCATATACATCTGGCCCTTAATTGGTGAAAGAGGTACTTCTTAGAGTACTCAGGGTGATAAATTGGTTCAGCTCTATAGTAAAATAAGTAGATGCCCGAAAACGTGGGTCAGAAATATATCATTTACATCTAGAATTCATTGAAAGACCATAACATAAAAATTTGACAACCTCTAAGAGATCTAGAAAAGCTTAGCTTCTGGCTCTGGCTCCTAGGCGCCTCAGACCAAAAACAAGCTGAGTAGTTGATTTTTTATAGTTTTGTTACAGGGTACTCAAAATGGGGAAGAAAGCCCGTAGTGTTAGCCAGCTTCTCCTCTGCTACAAAAATGGTGATCCGCAGTGCAGCTGTTATCTTTGAACCCATGGAAGACCATTTCTAGCACAGGAACAGGCAAGGCAGTGTCCGCTATGCTTCTCCCATGCAGACACAGTCTTTCTATGTTGATGTGATGAAAACTGTGCAACTCTGGAATGCTATGCCCCTTCACCTCCGCATGATGGAGTCAGAGCATACCTTTAGGAAGGAATTAAAAACGTGGCTTTTTAACCAGCCTTACATTAACCTGCTTGTTTCCCCTCGACACTAATCTGCAATCTTGCCCCGGGACACCTCTGTTGAGGTAGCCATGTGCACTATAAATATATTTATTATTATTATGTGCTAACAACTGGAGCCATTAGAGGAATGCCTTTTTTTAGGTTTCGGCTACCGTCGCACTGCGTAAGCAGTGGGCGGAGCCGAAATCTTTTGTCTGTAGTATGGGGGCTGAACACGCCCCTCTTCTCCATTGGCTGGCCTCGTAAATGCTGGCCAGCCATTGGAGGAGAGGAGCGTCACTGAGTTCAGGGCCCGCCTTGACGCGATTCGGGGGCGTTTCCGTGTCTTTTTTTAAGTCACGCCCTCTCCTCTTCCCATTGGCTGGAATTTTACCTTCCAGCCAATGGGAAGGGGAGAGCACGCCCCCGAATCCCTACACGCACTCCCATCCCACCCCCGTCCATTCATTCCCCTGTCCTCGCCCTCCCGTGCCTCCTCCCTCCCTTAATTTTGATGTCTTGAGGTGGTCTAATGCTAACAGTTGAAACTGACAGCTGATTTGTTATTAATGTGCGAGGAGCTGATGTTGGATACATGCAGAATAAAGGCACTCTGACAACCGTACGTTGTATTCTTATCGTCCTTTATATTACTTTAATTAACCACACAATACCTTGATCAGAGTTCGGACATGTGCTATAAGAACTGTATCTGCACATTACAGGATAGTAGGTTGACAGTAGTGCGCAAATACTAGGTGGATGCGCTCAGTCAGCGGTGCCGGCTCTGTTGCCATTGGACCACGTCTTCCGGTGCAGCAGAAAGGTCTTTTCCGGTGCTGCATGCAAGCGAGGTATGCTAGCGATGGTTGGGCCGTCTCTTTTGGGGCGGGCTCATTCGTGTACCCAATAGCAAGTATCACTGAGAAAGACAGCGGCTAAAATTCTTCTCAGACCGCCCCTTGCCCGTCAATCAGTTTTAAAGCCCGCTTTCTGAATTTACTCCCGGGGTCCTCAAATACATTGAATTCAGAAAAGGTCCTTGGTATAGTAGAGGCACTCGGATTTTCAGGATCTTCTGACGGAAGGTAAGACGTGAGTTCACGATCATTCCGGGCGCCGGTGGGTTGGCATATAGACCTGTTACGTTGGGAAAATTGGTCTAAATGCAGTTGTAATCTCCCGCGAAACAGGAAAGGGCGCGAAAAGGCTGGTTCGGCTGCAGTCTAATAGACGTATGTAGACAGCAGACCCTGCCTCTTCTCACGCCTGTCTCTTACAATATACACAACACACGTGATTGTTTACGTTCATTTAGGTTTTTCCATTTATTTTGTTATTC
This sequence comes from Lissotriton helveticus, assembly GCF_964261635.1. Lineage (NCBI taxonomy): Eukaryota > Metazoa > Chordata > Amphibia > Caudata > Salamandridae > Lissotriton > Lissotriton helveticus. Next base: position 260,016,030 of record NC_136061.1, read on the forward strand.
GAAATTTACATTGTTCATATTAAATACGCTCTTAGCTTTATGAAGTATAGTTCCGTACGCACACGTAGGTCTTTCAATTGATGTGGAGGCTGGAGAGGGTTGTTATGATGCACCATGGCAAAAACGTGTGGTTATAAACAGGATGTAGAAGTTCATTACCAGTGGAAATCCACTATATATTGGCGTTTCTAGGTCCGGAACGGACGTGCTTTTCCCACCGGTGGATGGATTTCGACCTTTGTTCTGCGCATTTGTCATTTTTCAATGTGTCATTATTTATCTTCTCTTTATTCATTACTATCGTTTCATGTACACATTTCACGATCACATCTATATCGTTGTGTACTCTTCTGTGTCCCACTGTATTGCATTCTATGATTTTTTTTACTTGTGCCTCCCTAATGTAATTTAACACAAACTTCCTTATTTCCGTTCTTTAATTTTTTTAGTTCCTTTTTCTAGCACCCTTGTTGATGGCAAAATATATTGTTTGGTGAAGGCATTAGATGCTTGCCACCTGAAACTTGTGAGCACCTAAATTAAACAAACATTTACAATGCAACGGTTTTGCCTTTGGAAAAGTTTGAGCTATTGGCATTGTAAATGACAACATTTGTATTTATGTGTTGGTTTTGAAAACAGATAAATAAATGGCATTGTCATTTACATTGCCAATAGCTCTAACGTTTCCAAAGGCGAAACCGTTGCATTGTAAATGCTTGTTTTAACATCTCAGCTGTTCCCAGGCAGGAGGAGAAACCAAGGTAGAGGAACAGAAAGAGGGTCAAGATATACACTAGAAAGAGATATGCAGGAGAGAGAAAGAAAAAGAGAGAGACATAAAAAGTGAATTTGAGACCAAATGGCAGTCAGAAAGAGTTTGAATAGAAAAAAAAATGAGTGCAAGATAGAAAAAGAGAGAGAGAAAGATAAGGAGATAAACATCAAATCAGAGAGAGAGAGTGAGAGTGAATGAGAGAGAGAGAGTGATTGAGTGAGTGAGTGAGTGAGTGAGTGAGTGAGTGAGTGAGTGAGGCAGTATACCATAAAGTAAGCTTGTGATATTGAGAATGTGTGTGAGAGAGTGAAGTGTGAGAGTGTGTGAGAAAGAATGAGAGAGTGTGAGAGAGTGTAAAAGAGAAGGGGTGAAAGTGTGAGAATGAATACGAGTGAGCATATGAGTGTGAGAAAGTGGGTGTGAGAAAGTGTGCGAGTGGGTGTAAAAGAGAGTATTTGAGAGTTAGTGGGGGTGCTTATAGCTAAATGTGTGTGGGTCTGAATACAAGACAATCCTGTAGCATGACTAATGGTTGTTGTCATGAATCCTAGAAAACCTTTTTGCAAGAAACTGGATTATTAATTTGGGTGAATGACTTCCCATCTCAAGGAATTATCACAACCCTTGTCAGGGCGAACCCTTATAGTAATTAAATTAACCTGAACTCAACCTCCTGGTAACTATGCCACATAGCAGACAGGCTGAGATTAGGTCAATCTGTAACATATTAGGTCAATGTGTAACATATTTATGCAGTACCAAAACAGTAAATAAAGTCAAAATGCGAAATACTAAAAATCACAATCTGAATTAGATAAATAGTACAGTTTAATAAAATGACACCAAAGTGGCAAAAATCCAACAGGTTTTAGGTAGAAATAGCGCCAAGAAGCTTGAAGTGTCAATGATAGTCAGTGGACCTAGGCAGAATTTGAGCTTCACCACGATGGATCGCAGGTGGGCTACACCTATCAGGTTCCTCCTAATCAAAGACTCCACCATATGACTTGGTCTTTTAAGTTCCAATCTACTACAGGAGTACACTTCTAAAACACCCCAGGACCTCCGGCAAAGCACCAAGAGACTCTCAGGTTGTTGGACAGAGGCCAACAGCAGGGTCCAGTCTAGGTCCAGTTGGAACTTCCAGTAAAGGGCCTCTTGCCGCTTGTTATGGCCCTGTAGCTTACACATGATGTTAGCCAACTGACCCTTGGAGTCCACTTAGTAGTGCTGGGTACAACAGAGAGATGGTTCAGTCCTTCAGAGCTCCCCTCAGGCCAAAGACAGCAGGTCAGGTCCTCTTCTGAGCTTCTGCAGGTTTAGAAAGTGTTTTAAATTGGATACCTGGAAGTGCCACATTTATGCTTGGCTCCAGCTAGTGGATGGGAATAACTCTTGGATATATTGCAAACAATGAGGTAAACTTTCCCGGAGTCATCCTTACCCTCTTTGGGCATTTTCAAGCTGGTGAAAGTCTTTGGGCACACCAAACTTAGGCTCTAAAAGTTGAGTGTACTATGGAAATCCTTGTATCCTCCCACATTCAACATTAAAATACAGTTTGAGGCGCAATATTGCTGTCAGAACACGAAACGGGTGTCGCTGAATGCTAGACATAGGCTAGTGCAGTTTAAATTTTTACAGAGAGTATATTACACTCCGGAACGCTTGCACAGGTATGGGCTGCGGCAGACGCCGGAATGTGAGCGCTGCAGTGCGTCAGTGGCGGACTTCGTGCACTTGGCCTGGAACTGCCCCGGGATAAACGCCTTCTGGGAAGAAGTCTTCCTTGAGTTGGAGCGGATTCTGGAAAGGGACCTCCCGGTGGACCCGGCATTGGCTCTGCTGGGGAATACCAGAGCCTTACCCCCAGCTACACGTCGCCTGGCTGGCATAGGGTTACTTCTGGCCCGGAGAGCGATAGCAATGAAGTGGATGCGCGGCCCGCTTCCAACAAAAAAAGAATGGGAAAGGGCTCTGTTGTACAGTTGTACACAATCCCAACTGTATAGTGAATTACTGCCGCCGGTGAGCAGACCACGGAACTTCTGGGACCAGTACCTGACATACGTCTCGAACAGGAACGCCGCGGTGGAGGATCGGGAGGAGAAGGAGGAGCGGCGGGAGGGGGAGGGGGACACCGGGGACTGAGCTATCTCGGGTTACATGGAGGCACCGGGAGGGAGGGACGCCAGGGTAATGCAGACAACAGAGACCTAGGACACATAGGTGCATGCATGTGGGATCCTCCAGGTCAGGAACACAGAGTGAATGAATGACTGGTGGGGTGGAATGGGGGCGAGAGGACGTGACTGAGGCTAGTGACACATACATTTGAGTAGGCATTAGCACACGGGGAGAGGCACACTGGCAGTTGAGGGGGGAGGGAAGGGTGGTTGTGGACAAGTTGGGTTAGGGGAGTTAGACTTTGAACACGTAGCTGACAGCGCGCACTGAAAGAGACTATCAATACAGCGCTAGAGAAAGCTGTAGCTACCCTCCTGTGGTGCTGGGGGGTATCGATTTGGGACCTTGGCATCAATACATTAAACTGTTGTAATGGTATTTGAAACCCAGGTAACTGGAACGGGTGACGCCGGTAATACTTTTAGCATAATTTCTGGAACAATGGAGCAACAACTTGTATTGATGTGATTCTAGATTGCTGCCGGCCCCAGGGTTGTAGGCGAAAGCTGTGTGCACGCATTGATAGCGAATAAAAGTTTATAATAACCAAAAAAAAAAAAAAAAATACAGTTTGAGGCAGCCACTGTACCCAGAAGAAAGCCAGAGACAGAACTCTGGAAGAAAAAAAGCAGATTTCTTCAGCAACCAGACAGTGAATCCGCAAGAATTGCCTTGGCATCTTGTTCTCTCCCCTTTCAAATGTTCCCCAAGGAACTTATGTAACCTAAGGGTGGGAGTAACTCACTTAGGGTCAGATGTAGGTAGCCAAATACCGGTCGGTAACGGCCGAAATTCGGTAATTTCGGCCGTTACCGACCGATATTTGAAAAATGAGATGTAGGTGTTAAAAATTTACCGAATTGCCAAATATGAAGCGGTAAAAATCTGAATCGGTATTTACCGATTCCTTATTTCCCGAATCGGTATTTACCGATTCCTCATTTACCGAGTTCTTATTTTTCGAATCAGTAAATAAGAAATTGCAAAAAATGCCCATCGAGATGTAGGAAAGGCCAAAAATACCGAATTCAATGAAATTCGGTATTTAAGAATCGGTATTTACCATGGAGTGAAAGCAGGTGGTAACCAGGTGCAGGCTATAAAAAAGGGCCCAAAATGCAAAAGTGTTGCAAAAATGGCAGCATTTTATGTGATTGCGAGGCGGCGAAGGCTAAAGGCAGCTGGAGAGAGGGTATGGAGAAGGGAGGAGCAGGTGTACAGGCAGAGGATCACCCTATTCCAACTGACTGAGCCTGGATGCCATGACGCAGAGAATGGAACATTACATCCGGTTCCCTGACACACCTGCGGAACTTGCAAAAACAAAAACTGACTTCTATGAACTGGCAGACTTCCCGCATGTGATAGGCTGCATAGATGGCACCCACATTCCACTATGCCCACCTGCAGCCACTGAACACATCTACAGAAATCGTAAGTCAACGCACTCCATTAATGTTCAGGTGATATGCAATGCTGGCAACATCATCACAGACATAGTGGACAAATTTCCTGGGAGCACACACGACTCCTACATTTTCCAGAACAGCGGAATATACACACAGCTTGTTGCTGGAGATTTTGGGGATGGATATCTGCTAGGTAAATAAGTCTAACACACCCTGAAATGAATGGCAGATGTATGTGACATGTGTATGTAACTCATGGACCTCTCATTCCCTCCTAGGCGATAGTGCATATGCCCTGCGTTCCTTTGTGCTCACACCGTACCTCAATCCAACTAACAGAGGCGAAAGGCATTATAATGTGGCACACAGGTCAACTCGCAACGTAGTGGAGCGCACATTTGGACTCCTCAAGAGCAGGTTCCACTGCCTCCACAAGAGTGGAGGTGCACGACAGTACACCCCCATCCTGTGTTGCAAGATTATAGTGACCTGTGCCATGTTGCACAATCTTGCCACCAAAAGAAGGCACAGCGGTGTAGGTGACACATCAAGAGGACATTGTTGATGACCAAGAACATGCAGACCCCCAAGCAACAGGAGCAGCAGCAACAGATGGAAGATTGAGACGGACAGAGATTACACGTCGATATTTCTAGGTAATGTATGACACACAGACAGGTATAGTGTTTGACGAGTGTAGTTTAATATTCACTACATCATGATTACATTGGAAAAGCCATTGTCCATCAATGTCCATGTCCATGACTGCGCGTGCTCAGTTGCCGTCACTGTGTGCAGTCCTGTGGATTTTAGGCAATGTTCAATGCTTATGCCCACGCACTACATTGCGGGATTTATGTGCCTGGGTTTCCATATCTCGGCTGGGGCCTGACTCAGCATTGCTGCGCCTGATGCTCCTGCGCACCTCTGGTACAGGTGTGCTGGAGCCACTCCTGCTGGTGGACCCCTCTGTCTCCTCCACACCCGTGTCACCAGCATTGCCTGTTTGAGTGGTGAGCATCTGCTCCATCGCAGAGGTCACTCTTCCCATGCCCCGTGTCAAGTCTGTGCAGCAGTGCACAATTGCATCCTGCATGGATATTGAGCGGCGGCACAGTAGTGATGTAGCTGTAGCAAATCTGTTCAGTGCCTTGGGCTGCTGCCGCATATTCTGCCGCTCCCTGCGATGCTCTAGTTGATCCCAGTCCAACTTATCAGACAGTACACCCATGTATGTAGAGATGTCTGACATCCCCTTGGAAATTGCCTCCAAACTACAAGCAATGTGGCCTATTCCCTTGTCTATGTTTGTCATTTTATTGTTCATGCTGTGCACCTGCCTATGCACGGCCATCAGTGCCTTGGCCTGCATGCGCTGTACTTTGACCATTGTGGCCTCCAGGCCACAGAATACGCTCCCATCTTCCTGCCCATCGCCAGCCTCACGTGCCCTCCTGCCAAGGACACTGGTGCACGCAGCGCCTGCTGAAATCTGTTGTCAGCCACAGGTGCAATTGTTTGATTTTCTACATCCTCATCCTTCTCATCTGAGGATTGCAGGATCTTCTGAGGGGGCACATCAGGCCTACTTGCCCTTCCATGCATGGACAACCTGGACGTTGGTTTTGGTGTAAGCGGTGTGCTTTCCACTTCAGGAGATCCAAACAATAGAGGTGATAGCGGGACAGGTGTTGAGGCTCGCTCTGGTGTTGAGGCTTCATGGGTTGTGTTGTTGCCTCCTTCTACAGCGCTATGACCTGTGCTTTGTTTCTCTTTTTCTCTTCTGTTAGTTGCTGGTGCCCTCTCCTCACTTGCTGGTGCAGTACTGTGTGAGGACTCTTCTGTGGAATCAAATTGACATAGGGTCAATGTTGTTGTTCACCTGTGTGTAGTTCTTAAATAAATTGGTTACACACCTTTGCCCAGTGTACATTGTGTGTTTGGAGATGTGTGTGGCATGCCTTGCTGAGTCTTGTGGTGTATGCATTGCATGTATGTACTCATGACTACGTCTACCATGATGCATTGCTGGCCCCAAGTATGAGCTGTTCTGCAGTGTAATGATTATACACAGTGGGGTACGGGTTCAGGGTAATGGTTGTGGATTATGGCACATGCATCTTACCTTGTTTCTTTGTTGCTCTTGCTCTACTGTCCAGGTCTCCAATCCCATGGATGAATTCTGGCTCCAGGGTTGTTTCAACAAGCTCCTCCATCTCAGTCAGTTTTGGTGCTTCGCTCCTGCCACCTCCTGTCACACCAGCATCCTTTTTTGTGCAGCAATCTTCTTTTTTGTAATGATGCGCAGGTAATACCATCGTTTTTAATGTCATCGATGTCCCTGTGCGTCACACCAATGGCATTGACTTTGCCCTGTATGCCAAGCCATATGTTCCTCTTCACAGACTCTGCAACATGCAGAGACTGTTTTCCAAAAATTTGGTTGTAGTGACTCACAATTTCTTCTACAACCACTTGCAGTTCTGCTGGGCTGAACTTGATCTTTCTTTTGCGCTCTCCACCATCCTTTTGCCCTTCCTGAGACTCCATTCTGTTGCACAGCTTGGATCTGGATGCTCAGCTCCTGTCACCTCAGCTCCTTTGTTTGTTCAGTTGCTGTGCACCTGCATGGGTGTGGCCACTCCCAGGTACTGGGGAGGGGTGCTTCATTCTGATTGGTTGAATTCTCTGGGCCTTGGTTGTGGGATGTGTAGGGTATCCCTGATTGGTTGGCAGGCTCACATGTCGATTTTCAAACTTCCGATTCGGTATTTACTACAAATCCCAGGAAGCTCCGCGCGGGACGGAAGCAGGTGCCGCCATAAAACAAACAGGACTCATACGCTGAACGGAAGGGTTGACCAGACGTGCACAGACGAAAGGAGAGCTTCAGTCTCGGTAAGCCGTTGTTACACCAGTCCCCGCTCGAGGGTTCTCGAGCGCGAGAGACGCTCCCTTGGAACTTACCTTGTGCAGCCCCCGCTCGAGGGTATTCAAGCGCGAGTAACGCTCCCTTGGACCCTACCCAGTTGCAGTCCCCGCTCGAGGGTTATCGAGCGCGTGAGACGCTCCCTTGGATCCTGTCGCAGTCCCCGCTCGAGGGTTATCGAGCGTGTGAGACGCTCCCTTGGAACTTACCTTGTGCAGTCCCCGCTCGAGGGTATTCGAGCGCGAGTAACGCTCCCTTGGACCCTACCCTGTTGCAGTCCCCGCTCGAGGGTTATCGAGCGCATGAGACGCTCCCTTGGATCTTGTTGCAGTCCCCGCTCGAGGGTTATCGAGCGTGTGAGACGCTCCCTTGGAACTTGTTGCAGTCCCCGCTCGAGGGTTATCGAGCGTGTGAGACGCTCCCTTGGAACTTGTTGCAGTCCCCGCTCGAGGGTTATCGAACGCGAGAGACGCTCCCTTTGTATATACCTAGCTCCCAGCATTAACTGCCCTAGCCCCTGTCCCCATTCAAGGGATTCGAGTGCGAGGTCTCTGAACCCCGCAAACTCAAGGACCCGTGCCTTCCGTGTAGCCCTCCGTTGGAGAGTGTCGGGACCGACACTCATGCGGAGGACGACTTGGGGAATACCATCCACCTCATTGTAAGATCGAGTGGCATTGTCGGCCACTGCTTAGCACGGTGTCCTCTGTTGGTGAATGCCCGGACCGGCATTCGTGCAGAGGACGGTTGGAACAAAGAGGAACGGGGCACAGTGCGGGCTTGCTTCCTGTTAAAGCCATATAAGGTTGTACAGTGCAGAATAAAACCGATTCAACCAATATACCGGTCTTATCTCTGTTGAGAGGAAGCGTGAGTGTGCAGTGTTCTTAGCTGGCCCAATCCTGAGGTAACCAGGGGATTACAGTTAGTTGGATTGAGGTACGGTGTGAGCACAAAGGAACGCAGGGCATATGCACTATCGCCTAGGAGGGAATGAGAGGTCCATGAGTTACATACACATGACACATACATCTGCCATTCATTTCAGGGTGTGTTAGACTTATTTACCTAGCAGATATCCATCACCAAAATCTCCAGCAACAAGCCGTGTGTATATTCCGCTGTTCTGGAAAATGTAGGAGTCGTGTGTGCTCCCAGGAAATTTGACCACTATGTCTGTGATGATGTTGCCAGCATTGCATATCACCTGAACATTGATGGAGTGCGTTGACTTTCGATTTCTGTAGATGTGTTCAGTGGCTGCAGGTGGGCATAGTGGAATGTGGGTGCCATCTAAGCAGCCTATCACATGCGGGAAGTGTGCCAGTTCATAGAAGTCAGCTTTTGTTTTTGCAAGTTCTGCTGGTGTGTCAGGGAACCGGATGTAATGTTCCATTCTCTGCGTCATGGCATCCAGGAACTTCCTGAAAAAACGGGACAGGCAGCTCTGGGACACACCACCTACTGCAGCAATCAAACTCTGGTAGCTCCCAGAAGCAAGCAGGTGTAGGCTACACAGCACCTGCACATGGGGTGGGATGGCGTGGGCCCTGGGTGTTGGGTGATCAGGTATGGGTGGAGGTCCCTAGTTAAGTCCAGGATGGTTCTGGGGTGTAGCCTGTACCTCTGCAGTATCTCAGGCTCAGTTAGTTGGAACAGGGTGATCCTCTGCCTGTACACCTGCTCCTCCCTTCTCCATACCCTCTCTCCTGCTGCCTGTAGCCTTTGCCGCCTCGCAATCACATAAAATGCCGCCATTCTTGCAACACTGTTGCATTTTGGGCCATATTTTATAGCCTGCACCTGGTTACCACCTGCTTTCACTCCATGGTAAATACCGACTCTTAAATACCGAATTTCATGGAATTCGGTATTTTTGGCCTTTCCTACTTCTCGATGGGCATTTTTTGCAATTTCTTATTTACCGATTCAGAAAATAAAAACTCGGTAAATAAGGAATCGGTAAATACCGATTCGGGAAATAAGGAATCGGTAAATACCGATTCGGATTTTTACCGCTTCATATTTGCCGATTCGGTAAATTTTTAACACCTACATCTCATTTTTCAAATACCGGTCGGTAACGGCCGAAATTACCGAATTTCGGCCGTTACCGACCGGTATTTGGCTACCTACATCTGACCCTTAATTTGCTGTAGCATAATTATGATAAATAACAGTAAAAGATATGCAAGATATCATGGAATTACATGAAGAGCATAAATCTGGATTTATCACTATTTTCTTAGCGGATAATGCACTCTTGTTTCCAAAATGAACCAGAATGTGCATTTTATGCTAAGAAAATAGCACTAAAAGCAGCAAATCAACAGCAACCAGTCACACTCTGTTTTTGTGCTCTTAGGTTCGCACATGTGCCATAAATTGCTCTAAATTATGGGAACCGTCTTTAATTTCACAACGAATAATGCAACACAATTACTCTGATTACTTCAGCATAATTACAATTTAGTCCAGGCCTAATGTAAACTCAGTAGCACTGTTAAGCAGCCTTTGATACGCAGGATTTGATACTGATGTCAGAAGGGGTGCCTACATCCCCCACTCTGCATCTTCTGTGGAGTTCAGATGAGTCATCTCTGCCCATTCAGGTTCAGCCTAATGTTTGCTCCTAGGAAACATTTCACACGTATTTCAGGCTAATCACTGGCTGGGAGAGACTAAGGATCCAATGCAAATTAGCTTCCAAGAACATCAGGCACAGAAAAGGTATCTAAAAGTTACTTTTTGCTCATATTTATTCAAATCTCACTTCATCATTGAACTGGATTTTCAATAACTTTTAAAAATAGCTGTTCAATTATTTTTCTAGCTGGTTCCATTCCCAATATACAGAATTAGCATTTCAATTTGTACTCTAGTTTTCTATATAGGACAGCTGGGGCCACCACAGTGAAAGTAGCTTTTGAGTGCTAGTAAACGTAAAGACATATTAATATAACATTTCTACATGTCCTACTTTTAAATACCATGCACCCTGCTTTGTGAACTACTTTGTGGAAGAGGCCTTCTTAGCCACACCTTATTAATATTTAAAAGGGAAGGTATTACCTGTTACACAGTCTTTATTTGAAACAGAGATAGACCGTTAATGGCATGGAATCATTGATTAACGGATTTAGTCAAAATAAATATAAACTCAGATGCTGAAGTGGTGGCACTCCTTTGATTATGCCAAGTAGGGCGCCAACGAGTGTCTGCTTCTGTTGGTGTTTTTTTCGTGGGTCTGCATTAGCCATGCCTTGTACTTGAGTTCCATCCCACTTCCCGGAACCTACATGAAGTTATGGTATCAGGTGGGGAATGGTGCATGGAGTGGTTGCACATCTGTGCAGTGCAGCAAAGGACGGCAATCTTTATATGTGGAAATATTTGTGTAGGTGCTACAAGAAACTGTCATACCAGAGCTCTCACCTCTCCACGTTCAAAGCATAAGTAGATCATATGGTCCAGGTGTTTCCTTTACGTTCTGGGATTTGTAGTACGGTTGATCTCAATATAAAATTAGGACTACAAGTCCTAAAATGCCAAGAGAAACCATTGACGAGCTGCTCGCATTTGGGATGGGAAGCTTGAGAGCTCTGCCAGGCTTGTGCAGTCATTCCCAGTGTGATCCGGTGTGTGTGGCTGCTTCCTTGTGGACTCTCTAATGTAATACTGACGCTTCTGATCCATGTTTGGACTCCCATTTATTTTTAACGCAACAACACACTTTAATGTAGGGTTCACCCACTTAAAATGTCCTTCATTACAATGCAAGTAAATTAGAAAATTAAATTCCCCCTTCTTCTTAGCTCTCCCTTGTATCTGTTCACATATGTTCCTCTTGGCATGTCTGGCCTCCAGCCCTACCTATGTCTGCTGCTGATTTGAGCTGGTGCAGGACGCAAGATATCCTGTGTTTTAATGTTTAAAGGGCAAGAAAAAACACTATCTGGAGGATGTGAGCTGCCATCTCTAGTGGCCTGGTAGAGTGTCCCACTCTCGATCTTTCAGCCTAAATGAACAGGAAAGAGGTGCCTGTCAGTGGTTAACATGCTTGGGAGGGTGAAGCTGTGGCATAGAAGGGGACAGGCACAACTCAGTCTCAGGTGCTTGTTTGACTTTACAGATCCTAATCGGAAATGTGGACACCTGAAGAAAAACAGTATGAATGTGTGAATGAAGCTTGACGCCTGTTATGGGTTTATGTCCTAGTGCGGGTTCCTTTTGTTAAGCCAGTTTGAAAGTGCTCACATATGGGGATAGTAGCACAGGGGGAATTTGATTTGCCCAAGACCAACAGTTTTGTACCATAGATCTGAGACTACAAAGCACTGCTGCTTGCCCCGAAGGCAATAACCATAGCACCACATTATATTTTGGACAATTGACTATACGTCCAAGCACTACCCAAAGTTAATAATACTCAGTACAGGTTCTTGTTTACCATATATGTACTAACAACTTTTAAACTGATTATAAATGCTTTTAGTCTCGGAAAAATGGGAGCAGAAGTGAAACTTTAAAAATTGATTCCCCAAGAGTGCACAATTTAGCGAACTAAGAAGGGTAGAGTTAAAAACTATATCTCCTGGTTTCAATTTCAATCTAGCCCACTAGACCACAATTGGGGTGGCAGTGAACCCGATGGCAAGGATAATGGTGTACCCTTCCCAGGAAAGTGTCACTCTGTTGTTGTGCTGTCCAAATTTATGAAGCAGTGTTTATTTTTAACACATTTAGGTAAAATTGAAATGCCAGGATTAGATGTTAAGTCTCCTAGGTCCATGGCTGAAATGCAGCTAGAAGACAACATCTGATGTAGGTGTCTGTCAATGCTGTGAATTGACCACGAAGGGACCTTGCCAAAGCGTTCTTTTAATTGCTCCTGCTACTTGTACTGATCTGCTTTTAAGGTCCCCAAACACTTTCACTCAGTGGGATGAGGCAAGACGTAGAACACGAAACCTTTTCCTTGGGTCCCGGATCAGAAGCCGGTTACTGGGCAATATTGGCTTTTCATGGCCTAAGACTATTTAATTCTATTTGATTAATAAAATGATTTAATTTTGTAAACTTCCATTAGCGTGCAGTCAGGGCTAACTCCAGGAGGTAGTAAAGGGATTACAACTCAATCATAGCACGACACAGTAATCATATTTGATAAACTCAATAACCGGCAGAGTTATGTCATTAAAATTACCTAACTTAGAGAAGGGTGTTATGGAATAAAACCCTAAAATTGTGTTCCATGAATCATAGTTCCGCGCTCTCCAACAACCATCTTCTGAGTTCGCTGTGCATGCAATGCCTCGAAAGGACATGCAATGTGTCCTTTGAAGTGATAATAAAATGTTGCCCACCCCACCAGTGGGTCCTAACATCCATCGTTCTCTGAGCCGCCTAGTCACCCATAACATGCGGGTGTCACCCACTTTCTGAGGTCAGCGCCCCCATAACAACAGGCTCTCACCTTCAGGCACAGTGAGCTACAGCTCCCAAGGACCCTCTCAAAGATGAGAGCTTGCCAAGGTGCAGCAGAAGGATGCTTGTACCCGAGGCTTGTGCTCCTCAGCTACTCCACAAGTTCTGAGCGCCCAGGGCCTAGTAAAGGACGATGACGCGGCCCAGGTCAGCGAGACTCCTGTGTATGGATACAAAGAGGAAGCCTCAGCCTGGCGCACCCTGCCTTCTGAGAGACAGCGGCCTCGGAGAGACAATACTGGCTCTCACAGTCGTCAAGGGTAAGATGTTTCTTCGAATCTAAAATACCTTTCTACTCCTTTAAAACATAAGTCCTTCTGGAGCTGCTGTGCTCGTTGTTCCAATATGGGTTAGTTAAAAAACATTTCCCAGGCCTGTTTCACTCTGTCTACAAAGAGCCAAGCATTCATCTGCCCTCCTCACTGCCTCCCACTATCCTGTCTCACAGACGCAATGTAATACCTGTCCACGACATCATTTCATGTCCATATGCACACCGGAGCCCTGGGTGCAGCCACAGCATGTCAGTGCACAAGGGAGGAATGCTGTGCCAACACTAGTGTAACTCGTTACCAGATCAAAGTATCTTGTGTTGTTGATATTAGCGGGCAGAAAAATCGGCACTGAAACTGAAAGAAAGAAAAGAATGTGTTTACTATATACCAGCTGTTCAGTAGAAGGAGCATAGCATCATTTCACTACCTCAACGTCCCTTGTCCCCGTCATTGAATGTCAAGTCAAACTCACCTCCCAACCAGGAAAAAACATAGGAGAATTCGGAAATGAAGGCTTGCCCACCGTCTTGGGTGCTCTATATAGGCTGGCATTACCAGAATCCTCCTAATGTCTTTTTTCTAGCTCCTGACAGGGCGAGAACGTGCACTTCTGTAGCATAGACCTTGGGCTTGTTTTCACGACAGGTGATCCCTCGTCTTCTGGGCTCGTGGGGGTTAAGGTGACCAACTGGCATGGGTGCAAATTCAGGGCGGTGAGTGTAAAAATTTAGGACAAAGGGTCCAAATTCAGGACAAATATTCAGGACAGGAGGTCAAAATTCAAGACAAAACTTTGGGACAAAAGGTACGTTTTACAGACACATCAGAAGAGGTCGCACAATAGTATATAAGAAATACCATCCGTATCCAAACATATTCATCCATTTGCAAACCTATCCATCGAGTATCCTTTCATCCATCATTTCAGTCATCCATCCCTCCATCCACACTTTGACTCATCCATCCATCCACCCTTTCACCCTATCCATCCGTACACTCTTCCGTCCATTCTTCCACTCACCCATCCAGCCATTTACCCTTTCACCCATCCCGCCATCCTTTCACCTGCTCATCCATCCACCGTCACTCATCCTTCCACCCATTCACCTTTTCAGTCATCCATCCATCCTCCCTTTCTTTCTCCATTGACTCTTTCACTTAGCCATCCTTCCTTCCATCCATCCACCCATTCTTCTACTCATCCACTCATAAATCCATCCATTGACCCTATCACTCATCCATCCTTTCACCCATCATCCACCCTTTCACTCATCCATCCACCCTTTTATCATCCATCTACCCTTCCATCCATCTATTTACCTTTTCACTCATCCATCCACCCACTTACTCATTCATCCATCCTTTAGCTTATTATCCATCCATTCACCCTTTCATTCATCCATTCACCCTTTCACTAATCCATCCAGCCATCCACCCACCCATCCCTTCACTTACTCACTCACCCACCTTTTCATATTAGTTATGAGCTGACCCGCTGCAGAGTTACATACAAAAGAGGCCCATCAAGAATGTCACCCTTGCTGTAGTTCTTTAAGCAAGGGGTGGGGTGGGGGTAGTGTTCACTATGCCCCTGCATATAGGCAGTCTGAAAAAGTGGACGTCGTGAGTCATGCGGGAAACATCCTTTTCAACGCAACTTTTACCACGCAGTGCCTTTACGACGCAACTATTACAACGCATGTCATTACAACGCATTGCGCTGGGGGTCGCTCTAAGATAAGGAATGGATTTAATTTACTATCCAACACCTTCCCTACTATCCACGGGGACTGGAGTTGGAATAGTAAATTAAACTATTCACTATCCAGCACCCCTTAACGCTATGCGTTGTAAAAGCATGCGTTGTAAAATCTGCGATGTCAAGGCATGCGTAGTAAAAGCATGCGTTGTGCTGTCATACATCCAAGTCATGCATGATGCACAGTGCCATGCCATGCATTGAGGTGTCTGTGACATTGTGTTGTTTCCAGGGCTTTAAGCGGGATGAAAAAAAGAGGGGGGTCTCTCCAAAGTGGGTGTTTGATGTAATTAAGGGTGTACCTTAAAACAACTAAGCTAAAAATCTGTGCTTAGCATAGTGTGCTGCCGGACTGGTATTTTGCCTCTTCTGTCATTGCATCCAGATATATTTCACAACAAGTAACGTTACACCTACAACAAGCCAGAACTATTGGCTTTGTCAATGGTTGTTAGTTGCATAAAATAAAAATGCAGCAACCATGGCTTCGTTGAATATAATATTGAAAATGCACTTTTCTAAAATGATGAGATTGAAAGAACTCTAGCCCCTTCTTTTTAACTTGTTTCTCTAGCTTCTTTTCCTGAACTGGATTCCGTAGCAGCATTGGCGTGTTTGCACATTCCTTCCATCTGACAGAAGGCGCTGCCCTAGACGGTGGCAGGAGGAGGCCACCGCATGCAGTAACACACCAAACTTGCTCATTGTCATTCTGTACGTGGCAATCAGCGCAGATAGAATGACAATGGACGGGATGGGGCTGCTCTTGTGCTCCCAGGAAAAGTGAGAGGCGGCCCCATTAGGGTGCTGAGGCTTCATGCTTGGAACAGTGCTGTTCCCTGCAATGCCCAAAATTACGGACCAAAGGCGTCCGTAAAAGGGATCCTCACGGACAATGGACGTAAGGTCCAAATTACGGACGGTCCATGAAATTTACGGACGGTTGGTCACCCTAATCCCTCCTGCAACGTGAGAAGCATGAATTTACCGCAAGGGTGGGGATATTAAGTTCACGGTGTTGAAGTTCCTGCTCTTACAGTCTTGGGAACGCAGAGGGAAGAGGCTTCTATCAGGCACGCAGACTCACCTGAGCGCTGGTACTTCAATAGGAAGGTCGACATTCAGAGACGCGTCTCCCTTGTGCTCTGTAAATGACGCATACACAATCAACAAATTACCTCGCATGCGCAAAAAAGTTCTTGAAGATCGGCTTTCCTATTTAAGGACTAGTGCTCAGGTGAGTCTGTGCACATTTGGTGAGATTTTTGGGCATTGGTTACTTCTGTTGTTTTCCTAGCCTGGTGATTGCTTGGCTTTTTGTGCCATCATGGGAAAATATTATTTTAAGAGGAGCATTTATGTTCCTTCCAAAGCTGCATCACCGGCTTCGTCTGACTCTTCTCATTCACCTCCTTCACCCCAGAGAAAGCAGAGAGGTGGGGAGAAGGTGCATGAGGAGCGAATTAAAAGGATTATTTTGACACCTTAAGGGAGTTTCAGAACAATGGCCTCAAAAAGACTGATAAGCCCTTGTCTGATGTTCTGCCTGCTTCAAATGTGTCGTCTGACTCAGATACTACTTTCCCTGTTCCAGTAGGGAAAGGGAAGCATATTTCTAAGGAGATGTTACTTGATGTTTTGGCCCACATCAGAGAGAATATGGGTTTTGATGCTGTCAAAAGACCATCTACTTCTCAGGAGGTGGTTCTTCGCCAGAAACTCATCAATGCAGGCCTTCTGATTCATCAGTTTGTGATGGTGGTTATTAAACCTGAGTGGAAAGATCCTGAAAGAATTGCCAAGATTCATGTCTAAACTATATTCTCTAGAGAATATGGACCCTCTTTTGCCAGACAACACCCATGTGTATTTTGTGGTGGTGGCTAGTTTGGTGGGCAAATCCTCGGTTGCTGAAAAGAATATTTGAAATTCTCCTGCCGATAAAAAAAGTGGATTCCTCCCCAAAAAAGGTCTGTGCAGGATCTCATGTGGACATAAGAGCTGGTATCTATGATGTGTATACAGTTCAATCATTAATTACAGACTTTAAGGAATGATTTCAGGACATTCAGAGGACACAGAGTGTTCTGAGTTATTGGAAAGCATGGAAGACCAGGTGGAGCTGCTTTCAGATATTTCGTTTGATGTGATTCCTCCAAGGCTTCAGGTTCTTCAAGATGTAAGTTTTTCAGGCAACCTTCAAGAGTGCAAAAATATGAACATGCTACAAAGAATCAAGGAAAGTCTTCTTTCTTTTGCTATTTTAGAAAGCAAAAGCAGGAATCAGGTTCTAAAAATCAGCAATCCTGACTGCTGAGCAGGAGGGAGTTGGCAAGCCACCAAGAGTTGGCGGTTGCAACAGAAGATTTTTTCTTCTTGGAGTCACATTACAACAAGCAGATGGGTTCTCAACATTGTGAGAAAAAGTTATCTGAACGAGTCCCAATATGTGCCTCCACCTTCGGGGACCATACTAATGCCCCTGCCCAAGAACCCACTCAAGAGGAAAGCCCTGTCCGAAGAAATAGCTGCTGTGATTAAGAAAGGCACAATTTGTCACTTTCTGTTCAAGAGAAGGGTCAGAGTACATAATCAATCATTTTTCTGGTGGAGAAGGCTTCAGCAGGATTCTGGCTTGTAATAGACTTCAAACAGTTGCATCTCAATGTACAAGACATCAAATTCAAGATGGAGACGTTACAGAGGATAACCCGTTAATTCCTCCCAATCACTTTATGATCATGTTGGATGTGATGGATGCCTATCTGCACATCCCAATTGCCAAGACTCATTAGAAATATCTGAGGTTTGTGGTGGGCAAGCAGCACTGACAGTTCATGGCTCTACTATTTGGTCTGAGGTCAGCTCCTCAATTCTTCACAAAAATGATGGCACTGAAGGGGGCGGGTTCCCTTTTGTTATTGTACTCTGGAACCCTCAGCCAGTGGACCATTTGTACCTGCTTGGAAGTGTAGAGGGGAGAAATAACTCATTAGGTCAGGCTTGCAAATTCAAAGAATCATGACTCCGAAGAATCACAGACTCTGGGTTCTGGGTTAGTGGGTTTATTACAAAGCCAAAAATAACTGGACGTACAGACAAGTCAAGATGAGGTTGTACAAATACATCGGTACTAATACGAAGCCGAACCTGCGTGTGATGTTCACTCTCTGGAAGATGAAAAGTATGACAAATACCTGGCGCACTCAGGTTTTACAACAGGCTCCAGAGGAGTGGGCATATTGGTCAGGAACTCGTTGTCTTTCATGGCGCAAGCTACACGGTCAGACAACAGGGGTAGATATGTGGGAATATCGGGACTGTGGGAAGGTCGGACTATCATGTTTATCTCAGTATATGTTCCCCCCGGCCTTCAAAGTGAGACATATAAAGATCTGAGTACAGTGATGCTGTCATTCCCACTGGGTCTCCTCATTGTAGGGGGGGACTTCAACGCTGTCGTATCCTGTGAGTTGGATCGTCACCCCCACAGGACATCCGGCCAGCGCAGCGGTGAATCTCCAACTTCCTTGAGGCCATGGGGCTGGTAGATGGATGGATGATCCATAACCCCGTATACCTTTCGGTCCGGTGCCCATTGAAGTCTGTCCCGTATTGACTGTATCCTGGTTCCGGCGGTGCAGGCCTGTGATATCCGAGAGATTCGGCATCTAGGTTGGGGCATCTCGGATCACTCTCCGGTATGGATGTGACTGGTCCTGGGCCTAATCAGTGTAGGGAGGGTCGCTCCCATTAACCCGTGGCACCTACACGACCCTAACATTCGAAAAAAGTTATTTAAGACTACTGATCATTATTTTCTGGAAAATTAGGGAACTGTGAGCTCTGCACAGACATTATGGGAAGCCTATATCCGTGGGAAAGCTCTATCCCTCACTGCAGGTACGAAAAAAGACAAGCAAACAGATTTGGAGAGGGCGGAAGAGGAAGTGCTCAAATTGGAGGAGGAACTAGAACATGTAGTGACGCCTGAAAAAGTGCACTTGTTGAACTTAAAGCAAGATGAACTTAGAGGCATAGCGACGGCTAGGGCTAGGGCACAGGAGAGAGAGAGGCAGAGTAGACTTTATGAGCATGGAGATAAGGCATGGAAATGACTTGCATGGTTGGATAGGAAGGAATGGGCATCTCGACTGGTATCCAAACTAACATGCGAGGGGGACGATCCCATCACAGACCCACAACGCATAGCGGACCGCTTTGCGGACCATTATCGGGATGTTTATAGAACAGAGGGACAGTACACTGGGGGGGATAATGTAAACCTACTTCATGATATTGTACTCCCCGCCCTGTTTGATAAGAATCGTGAATACCTGGAGTCTGATTTTTCCACTGATGAGGTGGCTCAGGCTAAACAAGCGATTAAGTCCTGGAAAGCGTCGGGTCCTAATGGTATTCCAATCGAGCTCTAAAAGCTGAGACCGGACAAGATAGCTCCTCGCCTCCATTCAATGTTTATGGAAAGTAGAGACAAGGGGTCTCTTACAATAGATCAAAGAATTGCCAATATTGTGGTTATTCATAAAGAAGGCAAGCCTAAAAATCTTTTTACCTCCTATAGACCGATATCACTGCTCAATGCTGAGCCTAAGATCCTAGCTAAGATGCTGGCTACACGTCTGGTAAAAGTGATCGATACCTTGGTGCACCCTGACCAGTCTGGCTTCATGCCACACTGAAACACTACCTTAAACCTACGCCGACTCCATGGGGTGTTGGGTAGGGCTACGACCATCTTGGAACCTGCCGCCCTGGTGTCAGTTGACGCCATCATGGGGTTTGACATGGTAGAGTGGCAGTATCTCTCTAAGATGGGATTTGGACCCCAGCATGTGAGCTGGATCCGGTTGTTATATTCTAAACCTGTGGCCCAAGTTGTTGTGAACAATCGCAAATCAGCGACTTTTGAGCTTAGCCGTGGAACGCGTCAAGGATGTCTCAAGACCCCGCTTCTCCTCGCCTTGGAACCATTGGTGGCATGGATCCGCGGAGATCTAATGATTTGCAGTATGCGCTGGGACCCGGACTGGGAGGACCGGATTTCGCTATATGCAGACAATGTGCTGCTGTATCTGACATCTCCAAGGGCCTCCCTGATATGCCTACTAGATATCCTCGCAATATTTGGCAGATTTTCCGGATTTACCATAAACTGGTCTAAAACTGTGATTTATGTTCTGCACTGCGAACCGCCAGTTCTCCCAAAAGACTGCCAGATACAAATTGCCACAGATGGCTTTCGATACCTCGGCATTTTCATTACATTAAACGCTACACTATGATTCACTCGTAATCTCCTACCACCCATTCAGAGATTGAAAGGGGATATCAACCACTAGAAGTCTCTGCCTCTCTCTCTATTATGAAAGGCCATTCTTTTTAAAATGATGGCTTTGCCATGCTTTCTTTACGCCCTCCAGAACTCAATGGACCCAGTTCCCAAGTCATATTTCAAAGAGATAGAAACTCTACAGAGAACCCTCTAATGGGACGGAAAACCTCGGATTGCATTCGCTAAACTCACCCTCAACTGGTACGATAGCAGCATTAGTCTCCCAGACATCAGGAAATACTATTGGGCAGCCCACCTGAAGGCCCAGGATACGCCATGGATAGATGGCTCCTCCCGGCAGGGACTATAATAGAGCACTCTATTCCAAACCCCGCAGGTACCCCCTCACGGGATGAACCGCACACTCAGTTCACGTGTGGCATGAAGTGAATACGCAACTGGGATGGGATTGCAGGCTTACACTTGCTACTCCCCTCTGGAACTCCAAAAAGCTGGGGAGCCTCTGGCAAACCAAAGGGTTTGATAAGTGGGACCTTATTGGTATTTCCCAGATTAAGGACCTCTGGGTCGGGGGCGCAATCCTCCCATTCGCCACTCTCCAATGGCAGAGCAGAGGATGCTAAAAGTAGGTCGCAATGAAATAACTTAAGAATTGTGGGACTGCTGGAGGCAACGGAGGGTCACAGCCCTGAATTGTATCTAGAGACCTGGCTGATAGCTGAGGTGTACAGTGGTTGCCCAAAGACACTGTCACCCTTGGAGCGGGCCCACCGAGTTCTTGGAAGGGTGCCCTCACCTGGTGCTCAGCCACATACAATGGTTGCAAGGCTGCTTAATTATGGGTACAGCGAACGATCCTTCAGTGTGCACAGAAGAATGGCACATAGATGAGGACATGGTGCAAATGTTCCCGTACTATACTCCCACATGCACTACTTTTCCCCACCAAGGTATGAGTAGTCCACAATAAAAGTACATACTTTTTCGATTCAGCCCCAACATCTTACGATGGCGAGGGTCCGCACAGGTGAGGCAATATTGAGGGCGTGGCCGATAGAGAGAGAGAGAGGAACCAGGCCACGCGGCCCACTGTCCCCCTCCTGCTCGCCCAAGCAATGGGACTGCTGGCACATGTGCTATGCTGGAGGGCCTAGGATCGGGGCACCCATCTGCTGAACACCATGCATATATCATATAGTATCTATGTATGCGGAGTACACTTTGATGTACCTCCTCAATCCTAAACACTTGCTGCCAGGGGTATGCTGTCATGCTTTGGACGGATGTCTGGGCTGACAGCGAATTTGAACAAATCATGCCTGTTCCCGCTAGCTGGGACTGTGTGGCCCACTACCAGCTGACGCTGGCTGTGACAATACTATGAGAGGCTGAAAAGTTCCGATATTTGAGAGTACAAATCTACAGAGATGAAGCCTGGCTATATAATATAATAGAATCCTAGGCCATGTACTGACTATTGACCGACAATCTATGGCCTGGGGTGCTACCTCTGTTACGAATAGGCAGGATAGCCATAGCCAAGATACTACTATTACACAGGGTTCTTTATTGTTTCGCTTCATTGCCGCTTTTATTACCAACGAGATTCTTCCGGAACAACACATTACTCTGTCAACTGGCTTGGCGCTTGGGGAGACGGAGAGTAGGGTGTGCCAGCTGGAAGCACCACTCCTGTCTCACCGCTGCCGCTTTTGTTACAGGTGGCCGATATTGCCGGCCCCCGGGTACCAAAACCTGCCCCCACCCTGGTGGCCCACTGGGGAAACGCCCGGTGCCCGCTATGGCTAGTCCAGCCTTGATCACACCCCAGTTCACCCTGTGCTATAAGCATTAACAGTGCACCATAGCCATCAAGCAAGGACAGACGCAGCGGTGCAGCAGCGGTGCACACTGTGGGAGGCCTGTTCTACAACGGCACCCTGCACATTTATGACACCTTGGCGGACAGGTGGGAACTGGGTAAGGGCCAATTCCTGACAGTTAGTGGAAGTGGTCAGAGATACATAGGGAGATGGGGAGGTAGTGCCCAATGTGGATGTGCTCTACTTATTCCCCTAACTAACACATGGAACTGAAGGGAGGGCCATCACGATCCTACAGGGGTTACTTCCACTGTGCTACACAAGAGCCTTGACTCGTTGAAACAGAAATGGGAAAACTGGCTATCTTATATTCCTAATGTCAACTCTTCTTTTCACACTTCAGAGGAGGTGATCCTTCTGGCTTTATTTCCCTCTCCATCTTCTAGGGAGGAGGCACTTTGACATTTGTTGGATGTTAGGAGAGCATTATATATTTATCTCAGCAGATCACAAGACTTCAGAAAATGTGATTATCTTTATGTCACTGTTGGGCAATCAAGAACAGTATAGAAAGCTGCGAAGATGACTTTGAGCTCGTGGCTACATCCACAGTCATCCATGCAACCCAGACTGCTTCTGATCCTAATATGGTACAGGGCAGGTCCACAAGGGGCATTGCAGCCTTTTGAGCATAGTTGAAGGGCGTCCCGTTTCAAGAGATTTGTAGAGCTGCGACCTGGTCCTCAGAAAATACCTTTATTAAGCATTGCTGACTTTTTATTGTTTTTCTTTATGTTTTTCTTGCTTATTTTACAGTTTTGTTTTTAGTTATTGTGAGTTTCAGGGATAAATGAACCGAGCTGTGTAGCAATCCCATCTCTTGCCATAGTACATATATCAAATCTTCTTGGGGTCCCACAATTGTTACATAGTGTATAGCTCTCAATACAGTGGGTGACAAATATTCCCCATTATGTCCAAAAATAACACAAACAATGAAACTACATCAATAGTTCCCTGGCTCGAACTTGACAACATGCATATCCTGGCATCGTGGGAGGGTGGTGGAGGGCATACTGGAGACCTCAGGGAGACGAGCGTGTTTGTGGTGCTGGTTCCCCAGAGCCTTGTGCAAATTCACATCCTAGCATGTATCCCTTGTGGAGTCACTGTGCATGGCACACTCCCAAAGTGGAGTCTTCGTATTATATTATAACCCACAGGTCATGGTGTCCCTAGCCACTGTGGAGTGTCTGGGGGCAGTCTCACCTTCCACGTCATGGCTATGGAACTTTTAGCCAGGACCAGCCCCAGCCCCAGCCCCAGATCTGTACATTTGGCTTAATGCTCTTGTTTAGGTGGGTGTGTTAGGAGGCCCTGTAGGCAAGTCTTGATGTCTAGAGCAATCTCTCTGCCTGTAAGTAATTGCAATGTTGGCATGATGTGCATCCAGTATCGTGCAGTTACATTACAAGGCCACTCCATATGTTTAAAGTCTGCGCTGGGCGTTAGGCAATGTGGGCAAGTATCTAGTGTTCCATGGTGCTTTCTGGCTCCCTATTTCAGCATCAGATATGTTTAGTGTAACTAGCTAAATTGAATGTATTTGAAGCGGGAGTTCCTCGTCACACTTTTGGTGCATCCTAATATCTTGTCCCATTCACTGTCTGTGAACTCAGTATCTAGCCAGTTTTCCCATTTCTGTTTCAACGAGTCAAGGCTCTTGTGTAGCACAGTGGAAGTAACCCCTGTAGGATCGTGATGGCCCTCCCTTCAGTTCCATGTGTTAGTTAGGGGAATAAGTAGAGCACATCCACATTGGGCACTACCTCCCCATCTCCCCATGTATCTCTGACCACTTCCACTAACTGTCAGGAATTGGCCCTTACCCAGTTCCCACCTGTCCGCCAAGGTGTCATAAATGTGCAGGGTGTCGTTGTAGAACAGGCCTCCCACAGTGTGCACCGCTGCGTCTGTCCATGCTTGATGGATATGGTGCACTGTTAATGCTTTATAGCACAGGGTGAACCGGAGTGCGATCAAGGCTGGACTAGCCATAGCGGGCACCGGGCGTTTCCCCAGTGGGCCTCCAGGGTGGGGGCCGGTTTTGGTACCCGGGGGCCGGCAATATCGGCCACCTGTAACAAAAGCGGCAGCGGTGAGACAGGAGTGGTGCTTCCAGCTGGCACACCCTACTCGCCGCCTCCCCAAGCGCCAAGCCAGTTGACAGAGTAATGTGTTGTCCCAGAAGAATCTCGTTGGTAATAAAAGCGGCAATGAAGCGAAACAATAAAGAACACTGTGTAATAGTAGTATCTTGGCTATGGCTATACTGCCTATTCGTGACAGAGGTAGCACCCCAAGCCATAGATTGTCGGTCAATAGTCACTACATGGCCTAGGTTTCTATTATATTATATAGCTAGGCTTCATCTCTGTAGATTAGTACTCTCAAATATCGGAACGTTTCAGCTTCTCATAGTATTGTCACAGCCAGCGTCAGCTGGTAGTGGGCCTCGCAGTCCAGTGGCGTAACGAAACTTGAAGGGGCCCCCCTGCAAACTACATGGAGGGGGCCCCCCCATTCTCCGTGCCATTCTAGAGCTCTCAGGACAGCGACCCACCATACTGCAGGGGATGTGGGGCTATTGTTACAACACTGTCACCAATCCAGCAGTTATAAGTAACACTGGACGGTGGAGTTAAAGGTTGGGCTTAGTCTGCCAGCAGGCTATCATGGGTGGTGGTCCATTCATTACAGGGTCCCTGCCATCAGGGGGCCGGGGAAGTTTGCCCAAGTTTAGGTGAGTTTCCTGATGCAGACTCCTGTCATGATATACAACATCGGGCCCACTCATCGTTCAGTTTTGACAAAAGTGCATCCACTGCTCCTTCTCGTTTCCGTTTTAAAACATTAGACAATGCGACAATGCAGTATTTCAAAAGCAGATGTAACTACAAAGAGCACATTTTGATAATACATTTTTATTAGTAGACAATAGCAATGTTATGAGGCATTGCATAGCTTCATACACACTTTGACCCCAATTCCATCACAGTCTCTCTCTCTCTCTCTCTCTCTCTCTCTCTCTCTCTGTCAGTCTCTCTCTTTCAGTCAGTCAGTCTCTCTCTCTCTGTCAGTCAGTCAGTATATCTCTCTCTGCCATTCAGTCTCTCTTAGTCAGTCTATCTCTCTCTCTTTCTGTCAGTAAGTCAGTCTCTCTCTGTCAGTCTCTCCCTCAGTTTTTTAGTCTCTCTCTCTCTCGGTCAGTCAGTCTCTCTCAGTCAGTCAGTCTCTCTCTCTCAGTCAGTCTCTCTCTTTCTGTGAGTCAGTCTCTCCCTTTCTGTCAGTCAGTCTCTCGGACAGTCTCTCTCTGCCACAATCTCTCTTAGTCATTCAGTCTCTCTCTCTCAGTCAACCAGTCTCTCTCTCTCACAGTCAGTCAGTCTCTCTCTCTCTGTCAGTCAATCTCCCTATCTCTGTCAGTCTCTATCTCAGTCAGTAAGTCTCTCTCGCTGTCAGTCCCTCTCTCTGTCAGTCTCAATCTCAGTCTCTCAGTCAGTCAGTCTCTCTCTCTCTCTGTCAGTCCCTCTCTCTGTCAGTCCCTCTCTCAGTCTCTCTCTCTCAATCTCTTTCTCAGTCAGTCAGTCTCTCTCTCTCAGCCAGTCTTACAGTCAGTCTCTCTCTCTCTCTCCCTCTGTCAGTTTCTCTCTCAGTCAGTCATTCTCTCTCTCGCAGTCAGCCAGTCTCTCTCAGTGAGTCTCTCTCTCTCTCTGTCAGCGACTCTCTCTGTCAGTCTCTCTCTCTATCAGTCAGTCTCTCTCTGTCAGCCTCTCGCTCTCTCTCAGTCAGTCTCTCTCTCTCTGTCGGTCAGTCTCTCTTTCTCTGTCAGTCTCCCAGTCTCTCTGTCAGTCAGTCTCTCTGTCAGTCAGTCTTTCTCTCGGTCAGTCTCTCTCTCTCTGTCAGTCTCTCTCTCTCTCTCTCTCTCTGTCAGTCTCTCCCTCATTCAGTCAGTCTCTCAGTCTCTCTCTCTTAGTCTCTCTCTCTCAGTCAGTCATTCTCTCTCTACCTCTGTCAGTCAGTCTCTCTCTCTCTCTCTCTCTCTCTCTCTCAGTCAGTCATTCATTATCTCTCTCTCGCTCTCTCTGTCAGTCTCTCTTTATCAGTCTCTCTCAGTCAGTCTCTCTCACAGTCAGTCTCTCTCACAGTCAGTCTCTCTCACAGTCAGTCTCTCTCTCTCTCAGTCAGTCAGCCTCTGTCTCTCTTTGTCAGTCTCTCTCTCTCAGTCAGTCAGTCTCTCTCTCTCAGCCAGCCAGTCTCTCTCTCTCAGTCAGTCAGAATCTCTCTACCTCAGTCAGTCAGTCTCTGTCAGTCAGTCAGTCTCCCTCTCTGTCAGTCAGTCTCACTCTCTCTCAGTCAGCCGGTCTCTCTCTCTCTGTCAGTCTCTCAGCCAGCCAGTCTCTCAGTCAGTATTCAGTCTCTGAGTCAGTCAGTCTCTCTACTCTCTCTCCACTCTCTCTCTCTACTCTCTCTCCACTCTCTCCCCACCCTCTCTCTCTCCACCCTCTCTCTCTCCACTCTCTCTCTCTCTACTCTGTCCACTCTATCTCCACTGTCTCACTCTCTCTCCACTGTCTCTCTCTCTACTCTCTCTCCACTCTCTCTCCACCCTCTCTCTCTCCACCCTCTCTCTCTCCACTCTCTCTCTCTCTACTCTGTCCACTCTATCTCCACTGTCTCACTCTCTCTCCACTGTCTCTCTCTCCACTCTCTCTCCACTCTCCCTCCACTCTCTATTCTCCCCTGTCTCTCTCTCATAACACTCTCTCTCCCCAAACACTCCACTCTCTCTTCACTGTCTCTCTCTCTTTCCACTCTCTCTCCCCAACCTCTCCACTCTCTCTCCACCGTATCTCCCTCTTTCCACTCTGTCTCCAACCTCTCCACTCTCTCCACTCTCTCTTTCCACTCTCCCTCTCCACTCTCTCTCTCCAGTCTCTCCACTCTCTCGCTCTCCACTCCCTGTCTCCACTCTCTCTCCACTCTCTCTCTCTCCACTCTCTCTCCACTCTCTCTCTTCACTCTCTCTCTCCAATCTCTCCACTATCTCCCTCCACTCTCTCTCCACTCTCTGTCTGCACTCTCTGTCTCTCTACTCTCTCTCTCCAATCTCTCCAATCTCTCCACTCTCTCCACTCTCTCTCCACTCACTCTCCACTTGCTCTCCACTGTCTCGCTCTGCACTCTCTCGCTCTCCACTCTCTGTCTCCAATCTCACCACTCTCCCTCCACTCTCCTTCCACTCTCCCTCCACTCTCTCTCCACTCTCTCTCTCTCTACTCTGTCCACTCTATCTCCACTGTCTCACTCTCTCTCCACTGTCTCTCTCTCCACTCTCTCTCCACTCTCCCTCCACTCTCTATTCTCCCCTGTCTCTCTCTCATAACACTCTCTCTCCCCAAACACTCCACTCTCTCTTCACTGTCTCTCTCTCTTTCCACTCTCTCTCCCCAACCTCTCCACTCTCTCTCCACCGTATCTCCCTCTTTCCACTCTGTCTCCAACCTCTCCACTCTCTCCACTCTCTCTTTCCACTCTCCCTCTCCACTCTCTCTCTCCAGTCTCTCCACTCTCTCGCTCTCCACTCCCTGTCTCCACTCTCTCTCCACTCTCTCTCTCTCCACTCTCTCTCCACTCTCTCTCTTCACTCTCTCTCTCCAATCTCTCCACTATCTCCCTCCACTCTCTCTCCACTCTCTGTCTGCACTCTCTGTCTCTCTACTCTCTCTCTCCAATCTCTCCAATCTCTCCACTCTCTCCACTCTCTCTCCACTCACTCTCCACTTGCTCTCCACTGTCTCGCTCTGCACTCTCTCGCTCTCCACTCTCTGTCTCCAATCTCACCACTCTCCCTCCACTCTCCTTCCACTCTCCCTCCACTCTCTCTCCACTCTCTCTCTCCACTCTCTCTCTCCAATCTCTCCACTCTCTCTCCACACTCTCTTCACTGTCTCCCTTCACTCTCTCTCCCCTCTCTCTCCACTCTCTCCACTCTCTGTCTCCACTCTCTCTCAACTCTCTCTCTCTCCATTCACTTTCTCCACTCTCTCTCTCTCCAAGCTCTCCACTCTCTCTCTCCACTGTCTGTTGGGACAGCAAACAAGGTGTATTGCGCTACAGTGGCACATTACTTTAAATAAGTCCAAATAAGACGATCAAGACCCAAGACATCTTCAACAAATATAGCGATTTTTGCCTTAAGACTCACACAACACTCTTTGCAGCGCAGCACCCTTTCCTTGTTATCGGTCCTTGTTCAGAGTTACTAGTGTCAACAAATATATAAGAAGGTGAGAATAAGCGCCCGAGCCCAGACCCCAGGCATCTAGAACAGTCAGTCACCTTCGCACTATAATGTCCCGGCCTCTCATCTGCAACCAGAACAACACAAACGCAACTTGGCACACTGAGCTCAATTATTAACACGCCTGACTGAGGGCAGACACAAAGTAGTGTGCCTTCTAACAAGAGTGCTTACCTGAGGGCACCATTTTGCTGCCTCGTCCCTTCTCACATGAGCATTGCCCTGGAGAATGCTGTCTCTGGGACCCCACCCCCATCCTCTTTCCGGGCTCGTGGCTCTGACTGGCCTGACGAAGGATATCTCACACCCCTCCCCATCACCGCGGACTGGGGCAGCAGCGTGTGTGTATTCAAATGAGCTCCGCCCCCACTCCTGGACCACGGCCTCGATTCGTGGATGCTGGATATATTTGCAAGAAGTATCTTCTGAGATTATGGGGCACGCATAAACCACAGGCTTCAGCCACCGTGCACCAGGATTCAAATCCTGGCTTCTCTGGTTACCTTACATTATAAACCAAAACACGAGAGTGCCTAGAAGTAATTCTGTCCGCAGTGTGCAATAAAAATGGAGAGCCACTGGAATGATGTGGCAATGGAGGTCTAAATTATGTGGCAGCACTGTATGAACAAAAAAAAAGAAGCAACATATTTACCAATGATGGGGCAATTATGAGGCAAGTTCTGTGGCCTTATTATCAAGATATTTTAGCACAAATGGATGCAGAAGGGACCAAATATAATATACAAAGGTGTTTTACGAAATTAAGTTATTTACAGTCATCATATCCCAGACAAAATGTTATCCTCTGGCAATTAGTGATTTTGTCTTGCACGGAATTTTGGAAATATCACTGTATGAACAGTGCCCCTTCTACCAGCCAGAGTCAAAATACATTGAGCAAAGCATGCAACGCTCTGCCATAGCAAGCCTATGTGTATCATCTTCTTGAAATAAAAGTTGCGCCGCTTTTATTCAGCAGTTGTTATTCCCCAAAACTCATGGCCTATTTCAGATTCACCTTACACACACTGTGTTTACGTTCTAGAACAGGGAACCTCGAATCTAGGCCTCTCATATGGTCTCATCACTCTGGCCTCCGAAATATTTCAATTTACCCCTAAAGGTGATTACGGATTTTAATCTATCGACAGATTACAGGGATAAAAGTAACAAACATTGCCAAAGCCACTAGGTCTGGCGTTAGTTGCTGGCCCACTTTGCCAATGCTCATTTCGTTGCGGATGAAAAAAGGATGGTCTAAAAGCCAAAGGTAATATTTGTTTTCATAGGGCACTGAAGGGGGCTATTTAAATAAATACATTTGTATATTTATATAGTGCCGTTTATCGACAGATGAGGATGAACAGGTGCTGGGCATGGGCAGGAGGAGTTGAAGTGATTTGTCCAGAATCACAGGATGTTGAGCTGACTTGTCGAGACTCGAACCCGGATGTCGACAGCTCTGGTCCATGCCCACACCCTCTCCCGCTGTACTTATGCCTGGATGTGCATTGGTGCAAGAGCATAATACACAGCCTGGTAGGCCAATGGCTGAAATGGGTGAACCCTGTGCCCACCACTGTATGCTGTGTTGGGTGAGAGTAAAATTCCAAATTCCAAAGCAGACCAACTGATGGTGGCTCTAGCAGCTTAGGGAGTACCAGACCAATGCCTAGGCTTACTTGTTGCCCTTAGGGCCTTGCACTGAAGTATACAAAAAGTGATGGATGGAATGCTTGAAATAATCTCAGCCACTGGCAATTACTTGAGCGGCATTCCAGTTCATCGTTATTTTGCACACACCGTGCCACTGCAGAGTGGACCCGCCCGTATGCAAATCATTCTCAACCCTGATCCAGGTCCTCTCTGAACCCTAACACAAGCAACCCAAGACCGGTTGTGCCCACATTGTGGAATGCCAGTCAGGTGCAGCTTGGTCCCAGTGGCACAGTGAGCACGGGACCCACATCTGGGCATGTTTGTCACACTCAGGGCATCTCACTGAAGTATACAAAAAACATTGAGAGGTTTCCAGCTCACAGTGCTTACACCATACGATACCAGCTCTTCACCAATCAGACTGCGGAGAAAGAGACAATATTGTGTATTGTACCATGTATGTTGGCAGGTGTCCATTTAATTCATGCTGTGTGTCACACATTACTAAAGAAAAGTCAGCCCTTCTCCAAAAAGAACAAAACATAGGGGTGTGACTGTCAGCAACCCTTAAAAGAAGAAAATATGGGACATGAGAAAGATGAACTCTCCATTGGCATCCTGTCAATGCAAGGGTGACGACCAAATGCCTTCCCCCCTCATCTAAATACATTGAAGGTCCCTTGCTCCACAATTCATCATTCAGAACATCAGGGCTTCCAAGCCCACCCGAAGGCAATCAACAGGAGCCAAGTTAAATAAAAATGGACCATCCTGGGAGGAGAAAGACCAAGGTGCCAAGGGCATAAGTGGATCCACTGATGGAATAACCCTCAGACGTTATTAAACGGGAAACATACAAGTTGAAGTTAAAAAAGAGAACCGAGAACCATTGTTTCTAGACTCTCTTCATGTTACAAATGACTGGTGCCCAGAGGCAAATATTTTTGCAGGAAGAGCCCTATAATACATGGGATTCTGCAATCCCTGTATCAAAAACCTGTCTCTACTTTCTTATGTAAGTGGAGACTTGTGACGCACCTAGTTGCCTAATTTCACTGTAATAGCTTATTAAAATTGGCTTCTGAAGAGAAACAATGTAAGTTGAAACATTGTTTCTCTTCAGTCTTGAGTCAGAGCGAGGGGCTCAGAGCAGGCTGCAGTCAGACACTGCACCTGCTTCAGAGCCTCTCACAGATCTGATCTCCACGAGGAGCTGAGGGGCCCCCTTCACCTACTCAAGGCTGAGGGCCCCCCCCCCGCACCGCGTGGGCTGCGGGGGTGTTTGTTACGCCCCTGTCGCAGTCTTAGCTAGCGGGAACAGGCATGATTTGTTCAAATTCGCTGTCAGCCCAGACACCCGTCCAATGCATGACAGCACACCCCTGGCAGCAATTGTTTAGGATTGAGGAGGTACATCAAAGTGTACTCCACATACATAGATACTATATGATATATGCATGGTGTTCAGCAGATGGGTGCCCCGATCCTAGGCCCTCCCGCATAGCACATGTGCCAGCAGTCCCATCGCTTGGGCGAGCAGGAGGGGGACAGTGGGCCACGCGGCCTGGTTCCTCTCTCTCTCTCTCTATCGGCCACGCTGAGGTGCCGGGTTTTTAGGAACCCGGTGGTGCCAGGGGATAACACCCGATGACCTCTGAGTTCTCCCTTGTTCCGGACCACAGAAACAATGAGTCTTCTAGTCGCAGTCAGAGATCAAGTTTTATTGGTAGCTACCAAGTAACACGTGTCCTAGAAGCACGACAAACACGGGTCATGTATTCTCAGGAGACTGTACGTGTTCGTTTTTACAGAACCAGTCTTCTCCTTTTATACAGAAATAATGGCTTCAAGCAAGAATTCTTGAGTTTATGATATGGCTGTAAACATATTTCTGCAATAATACAAAGTGCGGCGTCACGTAAGCAAGCCCACATTTTAGATGTCCAGTTCGTGACAGATTACCCAGCAAGATCCGGGACTCCCATCAGATATCGATGAAACGCCAATAAAGGCAGGTACCACCCAGTCATAAAACTGGCCATAAAGAAGAAGTATGGACAGGTGCATGTTTGTAGAAAGCATGTTCTGTATGGGGTAAATGGTTTGTGGAATGTTATGTGTCGATGTTATCGTATTCGGCCACTGGGCGGGGAGCCGCCCAAACAGGTTTGGCTTAAGGCAATGAAGTCAGTTTGGACAGGTCAGGGGGAAGTCAGGGGAAGGTGGACGTGTCCTTTTGGATCAAGCTCGACCTTTAATTGACTTAGCATGAGGGCAAGACGTAAGATGGATGCCGTTCACAAAATGGAGTCTAAGGGATTGGGATGGAAATTACGATTTAGGGGTGTTGGCAACCCTCGATTGTCACGCAAATACATAGGAATGATGTCCTAATCATTATCGGTTCTTGGACACTAAATTCGTCATGGTACGTTGATATTTTGTGACACGGGTATTGGACCTCGATATGGGGATAACAATAGGGTCCAGATTTTCAGAACCACAGACCCTCCTTTTGCCCTTATGTAAGGCAATAACTCGTTAATCTGAGTCTAAATCTGTATGAAGGAATTCGTGGAGATGCTGCTGTAACATCATTCTGTTGCTCAGTTCGTCCCTTGACGCAGGCTTCCGTACACATGAAGTAGCACAGAGGCCACAGAGTGCAGGAGCGCACTGGACACATAGGCAGAACATAAACAGAAGTGTTAAGATCATCCCAATGAAGATAAGCGTTTTCCATCCCCAGGCAGCGATCAGTCCCCAGAACCACCCTAGCAAGGACCAATCCCCTTTCTCAACGTGAAGGGAACCAGATATTTCATGTAGTTTAGAGATGGCCTGGTATACTGTCGGTGCATTATCAGGGATGAATATGCAACAACTGGATTGGATGACTCTACACACACCACCACGATCGGCGAGTATGATATCAAGGGCAATTCGGTTCTGAAGGGTCATAAGTCGATCCGACTGAAGCTCGGTCGTCAAATTGCCAAGTGCTCCGGCCGTTGTAGTCACGGCGGATTCAACTATCCTTGCTAACTGGCGAATATTCCTGCTGTTCACCATAGGCCCCCAAAATGGCAGAAAACCTTTTGCGAAGTCAGCGAATTCCTGACCCGCGGTGTCGTCTTTACTCACGACACCTCTAGCTGTCCTTGTCCGATGGTAATCTGCTCGGGCCGTGTAGGTAGGAGGCAGCAGAAATGAGATGAAGCACGTGCCTGAGAAGTCAGGGGGTAACCATGTATAGGCTTGGTCGTGGCAGACGAAATACGTGCCTTTGGCTGCTAAGAGTATAGGGGAAGTTCGGGAGGCGAGCACATATGTTTCCGTGCAAATGCTCTTTCCTAACTGTGCTGTAGGATCCCTACCAATACCTTGTAGACATAGGTGACCTCGGTGGGGCACTATCCAAACTGGGCGGGATTTCTTTGCTGCCTGGCTCTTGATCAGGTAAATGCCATGTTTGGTTACGTTCCAACGAGTGTATGGGGTCAGTTCATCTTTGGGGATAGTCAGATATGTGTCGATATCCCTACTCATATTTCTTATCCCTGCTATTAGTGCCTTGTTACTGGAATCGCTCTCAGTGGAACGGGTCGGGTATGGTTCTAGGGCGAATAGGAACATGGTCTGAAAAGCCCACAGAGAACCATAATAACTAAATGGCAGGATGAAGTACGGGATACCCTTATCAGTCGTGTGCGGCATGAGTCCGCATATCCAACAGTTTGATGTGTTCATTATAGACTGGTGTTGGTGCAGGAGTTGGATGAAAGAGTTATTTACAAATTCGAGCCTTCTGGCAGACTCGTGTTCAGGTAGAGGGTGAAAAGAGTGTGGGGAGAGAGTGGGAGGAGGCGTTGGCAGAGTGTCATTTGAGAATAGGGAAACTCGAAATACGAATAGAGCACAACCAATCAAAAGCATCACAGCGCTAAACAGCATTAGAACACATATTATTAAAAACCTTCTCTTGGACAGTATAGTACACAATTGTTTTTCAAAGTTCGTAAGTTTGACAGGTCTCTCTACCCTTGGAAACTCCATCCTCTACTTGCTGCCCGCGGTGGTAGGTCGATTCTGCCAGGGAGCGCGCTCTGTTCGGTCCGGGGTGACTCCCTCGGACCAACCAGAACCGTGGACCTAAAACTTCCTTGGTTGCACTCCCGACACTTCAACCGCGACCCTAGCAGCGGAACCGGATGGCGGTTCGAAAATCAAAAATGAGCTAGTTCCCTGGGACGAGAGAGCTGGAAGATAAAAATAGTTCTTGGGGGAAAAGGGAAATCACATTAGATCAAGGTTTTATTAGTCTCTGGGGCTGGATCTCAGGTCATATCGTCGCTTCTCAGGTACGGTGTGGTCTTTAAACAATGTCTCAGGTTCGGTAGTGTCCAATTGCATAGATGGTGACACACGTCCTTGCAAAATATGATCACTCTCCTTTTCGGTACCAGTCTCTTTTAAACGTGCATCGCTGAAAGGGATGAAACGAGGTACGGATTCAGTCTTAGAGTCGGCAAGTCCTTTATCGACCCACCGGTCGTATGGAAGGGGCAGAGGGACCCGTTTGCAATGGGTCCCATGCACCCAGTTCTTTTTGCCGTCCACCCGAACGGCTGACCTCGTAGAAAGAAGCACCAAATACGGTCCGGTCCACCTCGGCTGTCCGTTGCTGGTGCGCTGGAAGTTCCGCACCAGGACCCACGAGCCGGGTTCGATGGTATGACCTGGATCGTCAGAGGCTGGCAG
The DNA here is from genome assembly GCF_964261635.1 of Lissotriton helveticus. Lineage (NCBI taxonomy): Eukaryota > Metazoa > Chordata > Amphibia > Caudata > Salamandridae > Lissotriton > Lissotriton helveticus. The sequence continues at coordinate 260,050,781 of NC_136061.1, forward strand.
AGAGGAACTGTGAACCTGTTGGTGTAAAACACGCAATTTAGCTGTCAATTCGCACAAATAATCAAGCAGTACGGGGTGTTCTATTTCACGGAGTTTCTTTGGTCTTGGCACGCCCCAGACGTTGGCTGGGCGGCCAAACACTATCTCGTGGGGGCTAAGACCTAATCTGGAATGGACAGTCATCCTAGTTGACAAGAGTGCTAGGGGCAAGGCGTCAGGCCATTTAAGACCTGTACTGGCTTGGATCTTGGCTAGATGGAGTTTCAAAGTGCCATTGTAGCACTCTACTAATCCAGCTGATTGGGGGTGATTTGCAGCGTGGAATTTCTGGTGTATGCCTAGACACTCACACACTCTCTTCATCACTCGTCCTATGAATTCGCTTCCATTATCACTCCAGACAATTCTAGGCATACCGAATCTCGGGAAGAACTCTTTGACAAGAGCTTTGGCAGTTGTCAAAGCAGTATTGTCTTTAAGGGGGTACGCTTCCACCCACCTTGAAAAGGTGCAGACAACAACGAGCACATACTTTAGATTGTTGCACCTTTCCATGTGAATGAAATCGAGCTGCAAAACCTCGAACGGATACGTAGGAGGCGCAAAATGACCAGCTGGAGTTGGAGTTCCTTTACCGGGATTGTGTTTTAGGCATATCATACAGTTTCTGACCACATTTTCTGCATATTTTGGGATATTGCTATTCTGCCATACTGGGGCCAATAGCTTACATATTCCTTTCGAACTGATGTGTGCCATGCCGTGACCCATTGTTACTACTGCAAGTACGTATGCATTAGGTAGTAGCCATCGCTGGTGTTCCGATAATTCGACCCAACAGCTATTCGCATCCAATCTACCCTTACTTTTTCTCCACTCATTCAACTCATCCTCAGTTGCCTCAGCTTGTATACATTTCACGCTTTCAATGGTGTCCTCACACATTCCCACATCAGCAATAAATCTAGCGGGACCTGCAACATACATTCGACTCATCGTGTCCCTTGCGGTCTCTTTCGCAACCTCGTCTGCAAATGCATTCCCGCGGCCAATATCGTCTTGAATTTTCTTGTGTGCACTGCATTTCATAATGGCAACTTGTAGTGGCATGGTCAGTGACTCAAGGAGCTCATTAACTAGCTGACCATGTTGTATCTTTGCACCATGGGAGGTAAGAAAACCACGTTCACGCCATAATCTCCCAAAACTGTGAGCCACGCCAAAGGCGTATTGGCTGTCCGTGTACACATTCACTCGCTTTCCTTTTGCTAACACGCATGCTCTGGTAAGTGCAATAATTTCCGCAGCTTGTGCAGAGTTGTGGGAAAAACGTGCGGTCTCTATAATGGTGTGTAATGTTGTTACGGCATATGCGGCAGTCGTATCACCATTCGGTAATTTGAAACATGAACCGTCAACCCATAAAGTATCATTGCATTCAGGAAGGGGAGTGTCCTGTAAGTCTACTCTCCCTTTTGTCTCTTCTTCTGTCCTAAAACAGCAGTCATGTTTATCAATCTTGTCGGTTCCTGTCGAAATGGGTAATAACGTTGCGGGATTCAGTGTATCACACCTCTTTATGTGGATGTGGCTTGCTAGCAACGTATGTTCGTAACTGGATAGTCGAGCGCTAGTAAGGTGTTGTGTCTTCGTCCTGTTTAGTAAAATGTCTACTACATGTGGAACCATAACGATCAGAGTATTATTCATGACTAATCCAGCGGACTGTCGGATGCAGACAGCTGCTGCGGCGGTGGCTCTCAGACAACTTGGTAGTGCCTTAGCCACGGGATCCAGAGTTGCCGATAAAAACGCGCATGGGCGTTGTCTGTTCCCAAAATGTTGTGTTAAGACTGATAATGCACAGCCTTCCTTCTCATGGACATATAATGTGAAAGGCTTACTGTAGTTGGGGTTTCCCAACACAGGGGCTGAACACAATGCATCACGCAACTTGTGAAAACTCGTCTGACAATCTTCAGACCAGGGAATAGGATTGGGCGTATCTTTACGGAGTAGTGTCAGCAAGGGTTTAGCTAGTAGTGAGAAATTCGGTATCCATTGTCTACAGTACGATGTAATGCCCAAAAAAGCTCGAACTTCTCTCTGTGTCCTTGGGGCATTTAGTTCTGCAATTGCCTGTATTCTTTCTGGTGTCAGTCTCCTTCCCTCCTTCAACAAGACGTGACCTAAGTAGGTTACTTCTTGTCGGCAGAATTGTAGTTTGGAAAGGGAGACTTTGTGCTTCATGTCACATAAGTGATGCAATAATGATAACGTAGCTTTCTTGCAAATTTCTTCAGTGTCTGCAGCGATCAGCAGATCGTCTACGTACTGAATCAGAGTTGAACCACTTGGTAGAACAATCGTGTCTAATTGTGTTTTCAGGGCCTGACTGAATATTGATGGGCTTTCGCAGTAGCCTTGAGGAGCGCACTTGAAGCAGAAGCTTCGTCCTCCTAAATTAAATCCGAAAATATCTCTACTTTCCTCGGCAATCGGGATACTGAAGAAAGCGTTCTTCAGGTCAATCACCGAGAACCAATTTGCTGAAGCTGGAACCATTGTCAATAAAGCAGTAATGTCGGGGACGGCTGGAAACTGTGGGATAACTATCTTGTTTACTTCTCTGAGGTCGATCACGGACCTATACACAGGGGGTTGTGAAGGATCAGTACGTTTTAAGACGGGCAAAACCGGACTGTTACAGACATTTCCTGTCGTTTCTTCGATGACGTCTTTATCAATCAAGTCATGGACAATTTTCAACAACGCTTTTTCGCATTCGCTAGATATTTTGTATTGGGGAATACGTGGCAACCTAACGTCGGCTTTCAACGTTATGACATATGGTGTTATCTCCAAACGACCTACATCATTAGAACCATTAGCCCAGAGTATATCAGGAAGTGACAATAATTCAGTTGGAATATTTTCCTTTGATAAATACATCGAAGAAATGACCTTCTTGCCTAAAGTAAGTTGTACTCCCGAGGGAGAACAGTACAAAGTCGCATATAATCTTTTTAGTAAATCCAAACCTAACAAATTTTCACCACAACCTGTTGTCAAAATGAGGGGTGCTTCTAATTCGCATGGGCCAACAGAAAGGGATATAGGACTAGAGATTGGGTTTCTAACAGGGGCGCCAGAGAAACCTACTGAGACATTCATTTCGCCAGACAAAGGTGCGCCAGGAAGTTTCGAGTGCATGATAGAACTTTTTGTAGCACCAGTATCCAGCAGAAATGGCTCTGACACTCCTGAGATAATCACCTCGACATAAGGTCCATTCTGATCTACCGGAACTGAGACAACTCCCTCTCTTTGTCCATGGCTGTCCTAGCAATCGTTACCCTCATTTTCGTGTTCAGTGTAATAGTCGTCAGCATAGTACTGAGCTGACTTAGACGATGAACTATTCTGTTGGTCAAAGCTATTCATGGACTTCTGAGGCGGAAAAGGAGTTGTATTCTGAGTGAAATTTCCACGGCCTCTACCTCCAGGGGCATGCTGAACACCTCTCCCCCTTACACCTTGACCACTGTTTAAACGTCGCGCAAGAGCCGGACAATTATCCTTAAAATGGCCCTCTTCCTTGCAATACGCACATTGATTCGGGCCATATGTAGGACGCTGATGGGAAAACTCGTTACCTTGCGCGTTCCTCGAGTACTGCTGTTGTGGTTGATAGTCGGGCTGACTAGCCGTGCGAGGCGGATAGGCCTGCTGGAGGAGAACCTTAGTTTTCAAATCTTTCGTCTTTTTATCTGCCTTGTCTAGCTCGTCTTTACGCCTATTTTCATAGTACTGGGCTGTAGCTAAAATCTGTGCTGACGTAGAGACAGCCAAAGCACTCTCAGAGTCTTTTAGTTTATTACATAGTTCAGGGAGCAAATTATGTACGAACTTGTCCACAAACAATCTTTGGCCACCCTCGGTAGCCATATCTTAACCACTGTGGTCGGTGAATGTTTCCTCAAATCTTGTGAAAAAGTCAGACACATTCTCATCTTTCTTTTGTTTACATGCTGATAGCTTGTCCCAATTTACGCGTACTTCAGGCATTATTGTCTTCATGTATGCTATAATTCTACCGGGAAGTTCAGCTATTAACGGCTCAGGTTTAAAACCACCGACTTGTCTAGCATCTGTAATCGCAATGTTCGCCCATGAGTCACCTAGTTCCTGATCGTGATCCGTATGACGTATCTTGCTCCATAAGGGATGTGGAACAACGTTCCCAAATAACATGTCTACATCTGCTAAATTCATTATACATGAGCTTGCAGTTTGCGATAACTCCTTATAATACCCAGTTGGGTTCTTACGAGGGTCAGGTAGTGACTGCTTGAGTGCTAATACTTCCGATCTTTTCCATGGGACATGTACCCATACACGCTGGAAATGGGGCAGAATTGGTGGATTAGCATTCGCATCACCTTCCCTCCAAACAGGAGGAACCTCTCTCATGGGGTACTGTCTCGCTCTTTTCCTACTAGTCGTACCACATTCAGACGATGACCCAGAGTTACCACCTGTGCTTCGATATGATAATAATACCTCAACTGCTTTGTCGACATCGGGACCTACAATCATGCCTTCCCCAAATTTAAATCGTACATTACACAACTCTCGAGCGTTGCTCTCTTGACCATTATCTTCCAAATCCTCACACAGAAGAACACACATCTGTTCAAAAACATATCTTTGCGTCGGTTCATCCCATTGACGGAAAACGTTCATGACGGACTCTACATCATATCTGGCTGTATCCAGAGCCCAATTCCGTGCTAACTTATTCAGGCATTCCCTCTCTCGATAATCAGGCATTTGGCTTCGTAACTGTCTTAGTCCCGTATTAGGGGTCGTTTTAGGCGACCGAAAAAGTGGTGAAGGAATGTTAGTAGAATTGCTGGCCGTTTTATGCCAGACGGAAGGTGAAAGTGGAGGAATAACTGGTGTCAGAACAGAGTCACGCAAAGCAGAAACAGAAGCGTTCGCAGAACTAGTATCGGAAGAAATAGAAGGTGCGCTAGGCGAAGTTGTAGAAGGAACAGTAGGAGAAGTAGATGTGACTGGTGAGCCTTGAGGAGGCTGCACTAGAGAAATAGAAGCCAGCTGAAGAGTAGCTGGTGAGTGCTGTAGAGGAGCTGGTATAACAGCTACCAGAGGTGCAACTAAAGGTTGAGGAGGTGCTGTGGCATTTTGCGCATAGGGTGGTGGCGAATTCAGCAAATGCGTCATTAATGGATCTTTCTCACGCTCTTTTACTGTCTCTTGCTGAAGAGATGGTAAAACAGGATAGCATTTATCTATTGCCATTTTACGTTGCCTGTGCAACTGCTCACTTATTCGATCCTCTTCGTTGTCTTTAAATTTTATCGCGGCTTGTATTACTGAAATACCCCTTTCCCTCTTATTCTTCTTTTCTAATTTAATTTCCTTTTGTTTGGCCTCTTTGCGCCATAAGCGGAAAGAGTCAAACATCGCCGGTCGGGCTTTCTTTTTGAACAGTTTGACCTCTAGGTTATCTAGAATTTCTGAGTCGAAACTACCATATTGGGGCCATTTTAAAACACCATCCTTACGGGTGTATTTTTCCATACTTCATTATATGTGATAGGACCTACACCATGTTTTACATAGAGCTCATACGTTGGAGTTCCAATTGGAGGAACCGGACAGGAATCCTCTAATCGGGAATCCTTATTATAACCAAGACAAAACAAGTTTCCAAGTCTGCTAAAACCAGGCATCTTCGCTCACTAGTCTAGCTTCAAACTTCAAAGGTTTATCTATTACGATATTTCTCGTGAAAACACGAGTCCTTCGGCTTTGGGGCTTGCAAGTGCCAAATCAAGTCGTATCTCAAGGATACCAAAAAAACTAAGGACAAACTAAAGACTGGGAGACGCTCCACTTATACTTAACTGAAGTATTTGAAGATCGGTGATGTCGCTAGAAGACTCGTCTATCGTTTCGCTCTACCAAGGATCACTGGGTCCAAAACAAGGCGATAGTCAGGGCAGCAGTCCTTCGTAGCCGTCGGGACGCGGGGAACCTCGCAGCAAAGACCTTCGGAACCACGTCGACATACAGGGGTCGCTGAAGTGACTGGCCGTCCTCCGGAATTTTCACACGAAGCTCCTCACGAACATCTGGCTTGGACCGTCGCCGCTTGATATCGCCCCGAGTTGGGCGCCAACTGAGGTGCCGGGTTTTTAGGAACCCGGTGGTGCCAGGGGATAACACCCGATGACCTCTGAGTTCTCCCTTGTTCCGGACCACAGAAACAATGAGTCTTCTAGTCGCAGTCAGAGATCAAGTTTTATTGGTAGCTACCAAGTAACACGTGTCCTAGAAGCACGACAAACACGGGTCATGTATTCTCAGGAGACTGTACGTGTTCGTTTTTACAGAACCAGTCTTCTCCTTTTATACAGAAATAATGGCTTCAAGCAAGAATTCTTGAGTTTATGATATGGCTGTAAACATATTTCTGCAATAATACAAAGTGCGGCGTCACGTAAGCAAGCCCACATTTTAGATGTCCAGTTCGTGACAGATTACCCAGCAAGATCCGGGACTCCCATCAGATATCGATGAAACGCCAATAAAGGCAGGTACCACCCAGTCATAAAACTGGCCATAAAGAAGAAGTATGGACAGGTGCATGTTTGTAGAAAGCATGTTCTGTATGGGGTAAATGGTTTGTGGAATGTTATGTGTCGATGTTATCGTATTCGGCCACTGGGCGGGGAGCCGCCCAAACAGGTTTGGCTTAAGGCAATGAAGTCAGTTTGGACAGGTCAGGGGGAAGTCAGGGGAAGGTGGACGTGTCCTTTTGGATCAAGCTCGACCTTTAATTGACTTAGCATGAGGGCAAGACGTAAGATGGATGCCGTTCACAAAATGGAGTCTAAGGGATTGGGATGGAAATTACGATTTAGGGGTGTTGGCAACCCTCGATTGTCACGCAAATACATAGGAATGATGTCCTAATCATTATCGGTTCTTGGACACTAAATTCGTCATGGTACGTTGATATTTTGTGACACGGGTATTGGACCTCGATATGGGGATAACAATAGGGTCCAGATTTTCAGAACCACAACGCCCTCAATTTTGCCTCACATGTGCGGACCCTCGCCATCGTAAGATGTTGGGGCTGAATCGAAAAAGTATGTACTTTTATTGTGGACTACTCATAGCTTGGTGGGGAAAAGTAGTGCATGTGGGAGTATAGTATGGGAATATTTGCACCATGTCCTCATCTATGTGCCATTCTTCTGTGCACACTGAAGGATCGTTCGCTGTACCCATAATTAAGCAGCCTTGCAACCATTGCATGTGGCTGCGCACCAGGTGAGGGCACCCTTCCAAGAACTCGGTGGGCCCGCTCCAAGGATGACAGTGTCTTTGGGCAACCACTGTACACCTCAGCTATCAGCCAGGTCTCTAGATACAATTCGGGGCTGTGACCCTCCGTTGCCTCCAGCAGTCCCACAATTCTTAAGTTATTTCATTGCGACCTACTTTTAGCATCCTCTGCTCGGCTGTGCAGTTTCTGAATGTCGAGACATTGTTCTTCAACTGTGTGTTTTCAAAGCTTCAACTGTTTGGATGGTCTCACGTATTGCCAGCTCCTGACCTTTCACCTGCTCCTTCAGTTTATTGCAGTTTTCCCACAGCAAGACAACGTTGTTTTTGTTTAAATTTGTTTATCTCGATTTTACATTTCTGATCGGTTGCAAAATTTGTCATATTTTTCTAATACATCCATACACAAAAAATAGCAGAATATTTGCAATCAAAAACAGGTATTATTACCATTCCATACTGCGATTACCATGTATGCTATGAGAAAAACAAAAGAGAAAATCACAAGGGAGGATCTCCCCTGACGTTGTGAGTTATTCAGCGTCATTGCTTGGTACTTCGTCTGGACTTGCCTCCATTGGGTGTGTGTGAATCTTAAAGTGTTGAGTGGTTTACCCAATGTTGTTGTGTCCATTCACAGCAAGACAATGTTGATCACCACTATGTCAATCTTTGTATCGGGGCAGCTTTCGTGTCCAGTATACATTGCAGAATCTCAGTGAACTTAGGGGAGTGTGCATCTTTTTGGCTTCAAGTGACTAGAGGAACAGTTTGTCTGTGGCCAGCAGCTGGTTGGCGGGAGTATCAGGCATCTTGTGTGCTGGGCCCAATAATGATGATAATGTGGACACACACCTGGCCTCAGGATCGGCCCTCCCCTGCTCCCAGGCATGCTACCACCCTGCAGTCGCTCTCTTGTTGCCACCCGCGAGCCAGTGCACCCTCAACTCTTCAGGGGGAGCAGGGGCACCTCCCCGCAGCGCAGGCAGGTTGCCCATGATGGTCTCACTGCAGCATAGCTGCCATTTTGGCTAGGTGGCGGCGCCTCACTGGAAGATTTCAGATGCCGTCTGGAGACAGCGTCTCATGCTGTTTTGAACGTTCAACATCCGCTACCCACCACTCCGGCCGGCATGGTCCCCACTGCACAGGCTATTACAATCAGTTATTTGCAGGATGTCAAGGAAGCGGGACTGTCTGCCTGGGGCCTTCTTAGCAGTGTGTCCTATGTCATTAAGCCCATGGCCACACCCAAGCATTACAGACTTGAGCATATATTTTTGTTCTTGTTCACGTTTTATGAAGCATGAAGCATTTGTGTTGTAGTTTAATATGTGACTTTTATATTAATGTCATTTTCTAAGCTGTATCCTTCAACTTACGTCACATTTGTTTATGAATTTAATAGTTTACCCTATTCCCCCCCCACACCTCCTCCTCATTCTCCTTTCATCTTTTTGTCTTTTTGGTGCATTCCCGCATTTCATGACTGTTGGAATGCTCAGGAATCCGTTGTTCCGTTGGGCTTGGCGGTTAGAACTGCCTGGGTTGTCATACAATAAATATCTTCTTAGTAATCCTTGCCTTCGGACTTATTTTACAATAATTAAATGTGTGGGTATGCATTGTAACGCCATTAGTGAATTGTATTTTTTTTCTGTTTAAGTCAATAGCTTGTTTATTGGATATACCACAAAATGTAATGACTGGAAAGAGGACGAGGGACGTAGAGGTAATGCTCTGATTACTTACTGGTAATGAAGTTTACCGTAAACTCTCTGACAACCCTTGACTGTCACTGAGTGACTCACTAGCTGAAGGTTGTCAATGGACTGTAGGCTGCTCCTGATGCACAACTGTTTTTCGTCACGCACATTAAGAAAACGTTGTGCTTTATTGGAATGAGACATTCGGCAATGTTTCATGTGGAGACTGCATATTTCAGGGCTGAGGACGGGTATTAGTCCATGTGAAGATTTAACATAGAAGGGCTGCTTCAGATTTGTAGTGGCTTTTAGGAAGCACGAGAAAGCTTTGTAACCAGGAAGAAGGGATCACAAATGGAGACCATTCACTCATGCTTCCCAATGTATTCCTTCTTCCACATCATATTTATGTTTGCTGAGATGTAAAACAATATTAACTAATGTTTTTCTGCAACACACAAAATAAAAAATTAAGTCATTATACTTTTAACTGGTTATTTATATGACTCACGTTAGCTCTACAAATAAATACAATTAAGCCTATATTTCCATTCCAATAATGTCTTGAACTGATATGGTAACTGAAGAAACAAAGTCAACATCTTATTTTAGCAATTTTACAGTGCAGCATTTTCTAAGGGGCGTTCTGCAGGGAATAAGCAAAAAAGAGGGTTAACGCTTTCTGGTTACTTATTAAGATATTTTACACCAGTTTAAAATGCGTGGAGGGAAGTGTGGTTTTAGGTTAAGGTACAGCTGTACATAGTGACAAACGATAGCTTTGCAGCACAGTGAAGGATTCCAAAACCGTCATTTAGCGCTCTAGTTCTTTGTTAGAAAAACTCGCCCTGTTCTTGTAGTCCTTCTTTAGTTTCTATGGCTCGCATGCTGGCTGGTCACTGCCCCGGAGCATGCTGGTATCGGCATGGATGCCTTCGATCTGTTCCGAAAGCTCGGAGCCGGGGCTAAGTTTGACGTGCGGCGCTTCAGTGGGGATGCGGAGCGGTTCAAGGTGAGGTCTGCAACGGTTAGGAGTGGAGTTAGAAGTTGGTATATGACTATTCACTGGGAGTTTTCCGGTAGAGAACTTGGATTGTTTTGAAGGTCTACTCAGTACACAGGCGGATCAATGACGTTGTGGGGTACACTTAAAGAGAGGGCTAATGTCGAGGTTCAGGTCTAGCATGAGGAAGTCACTTAGTCTTCATATGGCCGCCATAGGTACTACGATCCTACCACACGGGGATCTGCTACAGATATTCTGCTAAAGAATAAACGAGGGAGCACTCAGGGAAGTCTTCGAGGGATCATTGAGCACACTGAAATCTAGTGTTTGTTTTTCTCTTGGGAGGGGTATGGACCAGAAGTTATGAGTTGTTCAGTTAACTAGCTGAAGAGGTTTCTACGCTATGAAACGATGTTTGAAGGCCGGGGTGAGGGGCAGTACATGTTTACAATAAAATGTGGTTCCCAGTGATTGAAATCGAAATATTGAAGTACAGGTACTCCTTGTTACAGAGTACACATCTCAGTACCTATTTGGTACTGAGATGTGTCAGTAACCTCTCATTAAAAGCATTGGAGCAGTGCTATCCCTTCTAAATTAAAGTTGTACATGTACGAACGAAGTACCTGATAGTACCTGCTCGCTTAACCACCAGTGGTGCCACTGTGCGCGCTGGCAAGTATGTGAGCTGATCACCCTGACCAATATAAAATGGGTCCTCCTCCCCGGAGGTGCAGCGGACGGGCGCAGCGGGCGCGCCAAAGGCAAGCCCGTCTGCGCCTGTCCCAAGCCTAGGGCCAGCCCCCCCTGGATCACAGATTCCTGATTCACCATACGTGAGAATCTTCTACGATGCAGAATATTTAAAATCTTTAAACACCAATAAAGCTCACTGCACCCCGATTAACCTACATACTCTAAACTATGCCCCATATACCTGTCATCTTTGCCCTCTTCATATTATGCAAAAACATCCCCACTTAATAAATCCAGTTTTTACTCCTCACAATAAATCCCCTCATATCATCAAACTAGCCCTTCTAAACACTCGATCACTCCCGAAACACAGGTATGAAATTGCACATTTCATTGATAGTTGGCACCTCGATATTCTGCTACTCACTGAAACCTGGGGAGACCTAACATCGGACCCTGATTTCACGTCAGCCACTCCGGAAGGATTTTCTAACATCAGACTTGATAGGCCACTAAAAAAAAAAAAGGGGGGGGTGGCGATTATTTATCGCGATACTTTTCGTCTACACACAGAACCCCTAACAATCAACATATGTGAGGCTCTGAATTTTACTTTTATTACTCCTTATTCTACCTCCTTTTGAGGTATTTTGCTTTACCGCCCCCCTGGTCCCCGCTCCACTTTTCTGTCCTCTTTGAGTCATATTTTAGAACCAATTCCTGGAGAAAACAACTTCACCATTCTGGGTGATTTTAATTTCCACCTTGAGAGGAAGGAAGATCCAGATACTCACTCCCTCCTTATGGAAACTAATGCAGCAGGTCTCATTCGATTTGTCCATTCTCCTACACACCAAGCTGGACATACACTGGACGGAATTTTTTCTAATCTCAATTCCCTAACCATAAAGCACATACTACCTCTCACATGGACAGACCATTTTGCTGTCTGCTTCAATATTTTCCCTCTGACGCCGACTCATACGAAATCCTGTAAACCGGACACTTTTAAATCCTGGAAAAATATTAATGTCCCCGAATTTACTAATAAACTTGACGCTTTGAAAGAAATTGACACCGCTGACCCAGAAGCCGCAGCCATCTATTATACTACATGTATCGAGACTGCAATTGATACCTCTGTTCCCATAAAAAAACGTTCCTCTAACAGACTTTCAAACTCTGCTCCATGGTTCACTGAAGCACTCAGGTTGGAAAAGCAAAGTTGTAGACGACAGGAACGCAAGTGGCGTTCTAATTATGACCTCCATGAGAAAAGTTGTTACAAAGAAAAACTAAAAAAATACAAATTATCAATCATTAAAGCATCTTTTTTAATAATCAAATTGAATCAGCTCAAGATTCAATTAAACAACTTTTTCAGGTCGTTTCCCATCTCTCCGGCCATGACAAACCTTCCACTGTAGAAACCTCCCAACCTATGTGCAATGCACTTTCCACCTACTTTCAAGAAAAAGTTTGTGATATCTATTCCAACTTTCACAAACTCACTAAATATACACATCAGACCCATACTCACACTATACTCAAATCCACTCTTCTCAACCCCTCCACAACCCCTAATCATTCCAATTTCTCATTTAGTCACACTTCGCCTGAGATGATTCACAAACATATGATGTCCACCAATTCTGGCTCACCAGATGATCCATGCCCACCTTCGGTTATTAAAATGGCTCCAGAGAGGATTTCATTTGCTCTTGCAGACATCTTTAACACCATGATTTCATCTTGCACTTATCTTACCATATGGAAAAAAACAATAATCAAGCCTCTACTCAAGAAAACTACATTAGACCCTTCCAAAGTAACTAGTTACAGACCTATAGCATGCATTCCCTATTCATCCAAGATCATTGAGAAAATTATGAATACTGTATGAATATATAGATTCCAACAATTGTTTAGACGCCTCCCAATTTGGTTTGAGGGGACACGGGACGGAGACAGCATTAATAAAAGCCTCAGATGAGATACGAATGATCCTTGACAAAGGAGGCGCCGCGGTGCTCATACTACTCGACCTGTCTGCGGCTTTCAACACGGTCGATCATTCCATTCTGATCGACCGTGTCGGAAAAGTCGGAATATCATCTAATGCTCTCTCACTCCTGGCTTCCTTCCTGACAGACCGAGAGCAATCAGTTTCTATGGGCACATTCACTTCTGACTCCTTCTCATTACCTTGTGGAGTCCCCCAGGGATCCTCGCTAAGTCCAACACTTTTCAACATTTATGTGACGGACTTAGCGAGGATTATTAAAGCTCACCGTCTATCAGTTACATCGTACGCAGACGATACACAGCTTGTCCTGGCTATTAATAACAATGGAATGGAGGTTGCTAATAACTTCCAAAAAGGAATGGTTGCCATATGTAACTGGATGAATTCAAACTGTCTGAAACTTAACTCGGATAAAACCGAGGTGATGGTGTTTGGGAAACTCACCCCTGCATGGTCTTCTATATGGTGGCCGCAAGATCTTGGCCCCCCGCCCATTCCTGTCACCAAGGTCAGAAATCTTGGTGTTATCTTTGATAACAAACTCTCATTTATTCAACAAGCCAATTCTATAGTTTCTGCTTCTTTTTTCACACTTAAAATGATTTAAAAAATCCAACCTTACCTTCCGCCAAATACCATAAATACCTTGATCTCAACCTTACTAATGTCCCGAGTCGACTACTGCAATGCACTCATGCTTAATGCCCAAGAACAAGTAGTCAACAAATTACAGCTGGTCCAAAACGCGGCTGCACGACTCGTCACAGGTATACCAAAATTTAAGCCCATCTCCAATGCCATCCGTAAACTTCATTGGTTGCCAATAAGACAACGCATTACATTCAAAGCCCTCTGCATTGCTTTCAAAAGCATCCATCAAAAAGCACCTTCCTTTCTTAAGGATGCTCTTTGTCCCTATCGACCATTACGCAATCTTAGATCTGCTGATGCAAATCTTTTGAAAGTAATCAAAACTAAAAAAGCAACTTGGGGAGATAGATCTTTTGCAGTAGCTGCTGCTAAATTATGGAACACCCTGCCAGGACATCTAAAAAACGCTCCAACTTTACTATCATTCAGGGAGCAGTTGAAGACGTGGTTGTTCAATTACTAGATCTCTTCATTCCCGGGCCCAACCTTTCAATTTTGTCTGTCAAAGCGCCAAGACACCCATGGGTAAACGTGCGCTCAATAAATTGCATAAAATAAATCACCGTCTATTGAGTGAGTAACCACGCTTTACCTTAAGTATCTATGGAGATTAATACCACAAAGCACGCTAATAAGTGAACATAAAAGCGATTCATAATATGCTTTAGCCGCATATATGTATCTGCGTTGTTCTCATTTTCCCTTGTCTTTTCCCCCATCCTTCCCTAGTGAACCTGTGCGTGTGCTACCTTGTGTGCTGACCTTAACATTTGGTGTGGGATATTGGAGAAGTGGGCAGTTGGGTTTAACAGAATTATGCTACTAAGTTAACTTGTGTAAAGAAGAGTTAAGTGGTGCGTTTCTCACCTAGGCTTGGTCATCACAGCAGATACTATAGACTCTGCTACTGCAAGCCTTGGGCTTGTGGAAAGTCTGGTAAAGAGAGACGTTTGGAGCATTAATCAATCATTCAGTGTTTATGAGGCGCAGCTACTCACCCATGAGGGTCTCAACGCGTTGGGGGCTGATGATCCGTTTGAGTGCTGGGGTTCAGTTGAAGAGCCAGGTCATGAGGTCCTTCCAGAATTGGGTCAGCGACGGGGATTGTCTGAGTTTGAGAGGCAGGGTTTTTCAGGTTTTGGCGAGGTAGTAGAAGGATCTTCCTCCTGTTCTAGTCTTGTGGATCCAAGGGACAGTGGCTAGGGCGAGCTGGGCAGAGAGGAGGCATCTGGTGGGTGCTTGGAATGAGAGGCGGTGGTTCAGGTTTGCTGGTCCTGCGTCATGAAGGGCTTTGAAGGTGTGCATGAGCAGCTTGAAAGTGATTCTTTTGTTGACTGGGAGCGAGTGGAGTTCTCAGGGGTGTTCGTGATATGGCTGCGGCGGGGAAGTCAACAACCAGTCTAGCTGTTGCATTTTGGACGTTGTGTAGTTTCCAGAGGAGTTTCTGGGTGAACCCGGCATAGAGTGCATTGCTGTAGTATAGTCTTATGCTGAGTAAGTGAGTGCGTAGGTGACCGTTTTTCTGGATTCAGTGGGAATCCATCTGAATGTCTATCGAAGCAGGCAGAGCGCGTGAAAGCATGATGAGGAGACAGGGTTGATCTGACGGTTCATTGTCAGCGAGGAATCCGGTATGATGCAGAGGTTTCTTGCGTGGTCTGTGGGAGAGGGCGCGGTTCCCAGTGCGGAGGGCCACTAGGAGTCACCCAAGCTTAGGGGGTGGGTCCCAGGATGAGGACTTCGTTCTTCTCCAAGTTGAGTTTGAGGCAACTGTTTGTCCAACTGGCTACGGTATTCATCCTGCTATAGAAGTTGTTTATCGCGGTTTTGGGCCCGTTGGCTAGGGAGAGGATCAGTTGGGTGTCGTCGGCGAATTAGACAATGTTGAGTCCATAGTCCTTGGCGATGGCTGCAAGAGGGGCCATGTAGACATGGAAGAGGGTGGGGCTCAGGGAGGAGCCCTAGGGTACGCGCAGCTGGTCTTCGTAGGTTTAGAGAGGAATAAAGGTAGTCGGGCTCTCTGTGTTCAACCAGTGAGGAAGGATTTGATCCAGTCCAGGGGACTTTGTCACGGATGCCGACGTCGTGGAGTCTCATAATTAGGATGCGGTGGGAGACGGTGTCGAAGGCAGCCAAGAGTTCCAATAGGATGAGTGCTGCGGTTTCGCCTCGGTCAAGGAGGGAGTGGATGTCGTCGGTGGTGGCAAGAAGTGAGGTCTCGGTGCTTTGTTTGTTTCTGAAGCCGGATTAGGAGATGTCCAGGGCGTGTTTTGCTTCGATGAACTCGGAGAGTTGGGCAATGATAGCCTTCTTGATGACCTTTGCTGGGAAGGGCAACAGGGAGATGGGTCTGAAGTTCTTGAGGTCTGACGGGTCGACGGATGGTTTCTTTAGCAGAGGGTTGATCTAGGCGTGTTTCCAGTTGTCGGGGAAGGTGGCGGTCTCGATGGAGCAGTTGATGGTGTGGCAAAGCTCGGGGGCAATGGCAGTGGCTGCTCTATGGAAGATGTGGTGCGGGGATCGGTATGAGGGGGCTCCGGAGTGGATGCTTTTCATGGTCTTGAGTGTGTCGTCTGTGGTGAGTGGGGTCCAGTTGAGCAGGATCTGTTAGGGGGTGGCGTGGTTGGGTGCCGAATTTGTCAAAGAGCTCTTGGGAGGGTGGGACGTCCGTGTAGTTTCGCTGTTGGGCCTGGCAAACTCCTCAACGATGGCGAAGAGTTCTCTGCTGTTGTTTTCCTTGGTGTTTATTTTGGCCTGGTGGGCCGCTTTCTTTGTGGTTTTGAGGAGGAGCTTAGTGGGTGGTTGCGGTTTTGAAGGTTGTGTTGGTTTCTGGAGTTTTTTTTGTCCCTCCATATCTTCTCTCGTCATCTGCAGGTGCGTCTGGTCTCTTGGAGGGCGGGAGTGAATCAGCTGGCTTTCTTGGGGGGGTGGGGGTAGGTTGCTTGCCGGGTGCCAGAGTGTCGTGGCAGTTGGAGATCTAATGGTGGAGGTTGCGTGCAGCGGTATTGCATCAGCGGTTTTGTTAGTGCTGAGGGAGGTGGTTAGCTGTTCTTCGGTGACATTGTTCCAGCTACGGGTGGGGTAGGTGAGGGCGTTAGTGTACAGTGAATTTGTTGAAGGCGAAGTGCACACAGTGGTGGTCGGTCCTGTGGAGTTGGCTGGTGGTGACGTTCCGCTGTCCGAGCAGACTGGGTCGGGCGTGTGTCCTGCTGCATGGGTTGGAGCGGTGACTAGATGCTTGAATTCTACGTTTGCGAGGTTCTCCAGAAGGGATGCGGTGTTCTGGTCATTGGGGTTGTCCATGTGAAAGCTGAGGTGACTGAGTAGAATGTAATCGATGAATGCGAGACTCTGGGGCGGCGATGAAGTCGACAATGGTTTCTGTGAAGGGCAGGCAGGAGCCAGGTGGTCTGCAGACAAGGATGGCATGGGTTGGGGTTGGTCTGGATCTGGAAGTGTTGCATTGTTGTCGTTGGGTCGTCTAAGTGGGTGGTCAGACGGCAGTTGTTTTTGTGGATGATGGCAATGCCTCCTCCTGTGAGGTAGGCGATGTCGGGAGAGTCGGAGTCCCCAGATTTCAGTGGCGTGTTTGTGGAGGCAGTACACGTTGAGGAGGATGCAGCTGAGCCGGTCAGGTCTGCTGTAGGTCGGTTGAGCGGCTCAGGGAGCAGGAGTGAGGAGGTGGGACAAGGTGCAGCTGCAGTTATGGCAGGAGAAGGGCTCTTGAGTGTACTTCGGAGATGCAAGGTGGCAGGCAGTATGGTGTCTGGTGTTGAGGGTGAGGAGGGTGCTGGCGTCGTATCGGTGGAAGGTCCAGGAACCAGGGTCTGTGGCGATGGTCGCGGTCCAGGCTCAGACAGGTGCAGATGGGTGCCATTAAGTAGTGTACGGGGGGCTGGACAGCCGGGAGCCGGGTAACGCGGGAAGTGGGAAAGTGGCACTGGAGTTGAGCCGCGGGGAAATGCAGGCGCAAAGTGCGGCTAAAGTGCACAAGGAGAAAAGAGGAATTAGTGCCAAAAGGGACAGAAAGAAAAGCCAGAAACAATTAGAGAAAAGAGAGACAGGGGGCAGTCCAGCAGCATGGCAGGGATAAGGGAGAAAAGCAGAAAAGGAAAAAGGTTGAAAAAAAGCAGAGAGAAAGGCAGAAGAAAGCAGAAAAATGATTAAAAAGATGTCAGTCCAGCAGCAGAGCAGTGACGCTGTACAATTAGGCCACCAGGGATGAGGTGCAGACGGGTGCCTGCGGGTGGCGGAGGGCCTCGAACCACTGACCTGAGGATCAGACAGTTGGCAATTGTGTGTCTTTTGGGGGATCGAGAGCAGCAGCTGCAGGCGGAGCTGCTCAACGAAGGGAGAAGTGCACTAAAGGACTGTTATGAGAATTTGTCCTACTGGTTCGGACAGCTTACTAGACTTTGGATGAAATGGAGACTGCGGACACGCTATACTAAACACATATCATTAAAAGCAATTTATGTAGCACACATGGTGAACAAACTGAAAAGCTACAAGTTTGAGTTCATTTCGCACTCACATATGATTGGCTTACTATACTGAGACTGCAGGGTGACCTAGTGAAGATGATTAGCTCTGTAAAACTTACTTAGCCTTGAAGAAGTTCCAGAAGAAGAACGAAACATGTTGGAACATTCATTGTATCTGATGCTTTTATCTTGAGTAGTTTGAATAAAGTCTGGCTTATGAAGTACCTACATCGAATGGATATTAGAGTGACCAGAATACTCCCTAATTACTTTGACTCCGATCAGTTAGATGATACAACAGCAATTGTGTACCTCTCCTGTTGTGGACTGGTTTATTCAGGAGTACAGTTATTGACAGCCTGTGAGTAAGAACACTGGTCTACTTAAACAGTGGAATAAATAGGGGATTCAATGTCATTATCATTGATGCTTCTTTGTAAATTGGTTTTGTTCTGATAATTTAGCACGCAGTTACTTAGACAAAACATTTTGACGTGTAATGTTTTATGCCAGTGCTATTACTTTCACATAAATAGGGCTTGTTCTGTGCTGTTGGTGTCTAGGATGATATCTGGAGAGCGCTGATGAATCTGTCTCAGCACAGATGTACATATCTCTGCCACTGAAAGGTTTTCTTCACTTTTTTGTTTTTAAATTCAATAATTGAGCTACCATAACCTAACCTAGCTATGGAATCTCATGTAAAATGATCTGGGCTTAGGTCAGGTGGTTCCAGTTTCTCACACTATTTCGTAAACCGATTTACTTTCCCATACAACTTTGCAAAATGTGTATAGGGGGGTCTAATCTGCAAATGAGTGCAAGCTTTCTCCTCCTATATTCAATCTCGCATACAGTTTTGTTTCTTAACTTAATTTCTAAGTCTAACATGTTTTCCCATACATGCAACACGTTATTGCTAATATCACCCTCCGACTTAATAGAACCATTGTCTGTAATACATTTTACCCCTTCCCTTTCCTTCTGCACACCCTACAACATAACATTCAGACAATTTCTGGTTCACAGCAGGACATCTTTGATGTGTGCAAAATAGGAAGAACGTCCACATTTATTGCATTTTGCATTTGACACCCTATGTTTATATTGGGGGCTTCCTAGCATTTGTGTTTTTCTGTCCCTCTTATGTAATCTATGTCTTCTGGTGGGCGCACTCATGTTTATCCAATTACACACTGTTTATCCACTTTTTGTGAGAAACCTTGCTAAAGTATTTTGGATGTTTTTGTGTAGCATTATTTAAGACCACTTTGGTACACCTTATTGAAAGTACTGCTTTCCTAGCAGTCACTAAAACATCCTGCAAAGTTGCCTCCGCATCTACCCGTAACATTTTTAGATGCTCTGATTGTTGAAATGCATAACAATTTGGTCTCATATCAAATCATCGTTGTAAGAAAGGGAAAGCTTAATTGAGGTGGATGGTAGTCAAACACAAGTAGTACTTTCATTACCTGTTATGTCATGACAAATGTTTCAATAGTTTAAACCTGAGGTCAACCTATGATAGCAATGACACAGAGCAGGCCAAAACAGTTAAAATCAAAAATATAACACAATAAAAATCCTACTCCAATTTATGAAAAAATACAGAAGAGTTTAATAGGAACAATGGTACCAAACCAGCAAAATCCAACTAGGTGAACAGGATATATGAATATTAAAAGATTTAAATAAAGTACCATACAAATTTAAGTGGCAATAGAAAGTACTGTTAGCGAGTGGCCAGGACCTAGTTACGATTTAGGCCTCAAAACCTATGTGCCCACTCGCAATTGCGAGTAACATTTTCTCAGGTTGAGCTATTTTTAGCCTCTACTAGTCCCATCTGGTGAGTAAACTTAGGCTGAAAAGGAACAGGTGTTCTGTTCATTCAGAAAATATATGAGCAATAAAAATTCCATTAAATCTTGTATTTATCTTGACACATTTGCTATTTGTTCAAGGAAAGAGGTCAAATGTCAGTTTGTCTTTTAACTAATTGTTCCTTGTAAAATTAGTTTTATTTTTCTCTTACTAGAGTTAGATCTTTTTGTCAAGTGAGCTGTGTGACGATGTCAATTATTTTTCACTCGCACATAACATTTATATAAATAGCATGTAAATTAATATTACATTTCAAAATATATCAGGAATTACAAAAGCAAATTTTTGGTAATTAAGAAGTGTGATGCAAACAGAGTTAAATCGAAGCAAAACAAACCAGAACACTTTACTTGGTGATGTGCAAATGACACATATTTGCAGAAACAATTTCTATGTTTTTGTCCATTTCAATGTAAAATCTGCTGATTACAAATGACGGCATGCTACCACTTCATGCTTTAGTTATGTATTTATTAAAAATGATTGTTTTTAAACATGATTTGAGTAACATTCCTCCCCCTGCCCTGATGACAATGCTGTTATTGAACTAAGAGGCAAGTCAGTGGTCATGTGTATCCTATATGTGGCTAGATATGTATTATATATGGAAAAAAGTTTAGACTATTAAATCAAACAAAGTTTTTTGTACAGCAGGCATGCTTAACTCGCACATTTGAAGGTGCTCTCATATGTGATAATGAAGAAAATGGTGGCACAATGAATTAAAATATTTGCCCACAATCGCATCATTTGAAACCAGTTTATGTATCAAGAGCATTACAAATAGGTCGAGTAGATTATTCATGTCACTAGATCTGCAGGTCTAGTAAAATTGTAATGATTTTTCGAGGCCTGCGATTACAGGCAAACTGTGATCAAGTACAATTCAGCTATACCAAGCGTGTTTGTTTCAGTCTGGGATTTTACTTTCTAACTTAGTTTCAGTAATGGAAGTCGTAGACCTCCAGCGGGATGATGTTGCAAACAGCACCAAGGAAGTCTATTGAATCTGGACGCGGACGTCTGTTAGGCAAGGTCCCACTGAAGCTTTGGCAAGAAAAGTTCAAATTTCAGACCTGATAAGTCTTCTTGTTGGCTGGATACTTTTCACACCTTCGCCCGGTCAGGTTTTCTTCGTTCGATCTTAGTCTTTGTTTTGGAGCTCAGAAACCTCCAGCAGGACAAGGCTGCAGGCTGTATCCAGGAAAGTCACATAGAAGCCAGAGAGGCTTGCTACAAGGGTCTGCTTTTCGAGTGGCAGAAAGCTCGGAGTTGGGCCAATTTGAGCATATTGACTTAGGTAATTAGTCTTAGTCCTCCTGAGGTCTGGAAGTGCAAACTTTTTCTCTAAGTCCTACTTTTTCAGAAATTGTGAGAAAAGTCCAGCTGGACACATCAAAGGTTCGAAGAAACTCAGGAACAGCATCATGGGGTCAGAATGTACTCCAGAGAGGTCACTGGGAGGACCAAGTCCAGATCCGTTTGCAGCTGGTTGGGTGGGCATTTCAGGAAAAAGCCCCATTGCAGCCTGTTTTCTCCCAGTAGACACACAGGAAGTCATCAACTGACCTAAGACGGCCTCAACTAAGATGGCCACTGTAAGAGTCATGTAACGGCATGCAAATTCAAGTGACCGTAATCTGGCAGTGTTATGTGAAATGGGGGGATGGTGCTTTCATAAAGTTCCAGAAGCGTGGGCAGGGGACCAGAAAGCAGAGGACGTGGTGCACACTTTAAGCAGCAGTGGGTGTTAGGACGTAAACACTTTCTCAGGCAATTCTGGGTTTGAATATTTGTGCTATACAATCAAAATTAAAGATTTTTTTTTTTTAAACTCTTTATTTGCGACTGCAAAGCATATTAGTGTACATCAGTATGCATTTTCAGACATTTACAGTCTTTTCTGTTTTCTCCCAAGGCAACTACGACAGGTTGAAAGGTTAACAATTACACGCCATTCCTATAATATGTCATCAAACGACCGTAGACTAAATCAGTGCACATAATTATCTGTGATATTGTGGCCCGACCATACATTAGCAGGCGTTGCCTTCACATTCTGCAGTATTAGTCACATCAAAATTAAAGATGTGGATACTTGGTTTGTTTGATATTATGTGTTATTTCTCTAGTAGCTTTCTGTTTCCAGATGACTGATATGAGTAATGATCCACAATTCCACTGTGCAGAGTAGTCAAATTGTGCTGCCCTTTGTAATTGGATCCAAAATTGGTAACTGATGAGCTGTGCTGGACAGCTGCACCAATGCAAGTTAAAAGGCAATATTGTTGTACGGAACCAGTGCTCTAATATCCATGTGGTGCCCTAGACCTCCACTCGAAGTACACTTTAAGGCTGGTGGTTTCTTGTAGAAATTGTCTTTTCCAGGGCTGCGCTTGTCTCCAAATTGTAAATTCTAATTCCAAACACTTAAGTAAGTTAGTGCTTTATACTCAGCCCTGGGATACACTGGTACATTTGGGACACACCCAGGTTCAACAGTATATATGTTTATTCAATATGTGGAAATTGCGGAATGAGCAGAATAGAATGTACAGGGACACTGAAAAAGCTATTTGAGGCCAATAATCTCCAGCACTGGAAATTATAACTATTTAAATGCTGTAAAGCTTTGACATAGCCTTGGTTGAAACCACTGGATATCAAACATTGTAGCTGTTCAGTGGGCCTCATTACCAATCTTAAGCTTCTGCATGAAAACACTTGAGCTCAAGTTACGTTTTCCTAGAAGATCTAGTTCAGTAATTATAGCTTTTAGTCTGCACCATAGGCCCAGCTACATTTTCCCAGGTGACCCAGAAGTTCACATAGTGACAAACCAACTCATTAACTACCTATAGATATTGGGACTAGAGATGGGCGAGCCACTGAAAGCTCGAGCCTGTAGCCTGGCTGTGGCACAGCTTGAGGTCCTGCTGGAACCATGAGTCCTTAACAAGCAGAGCTGGCTTCTGCCTGCCATCCTTCCTCTACCCAGGATTTGGTGTTACGGCCAGACCTGCCGATTTTAGGAACTGGAAAACCAGGTTCAACTCTTTGCGGCCATCAGTGTCCAATGATTCTGGCCAAATCACCTAATCTCCCCATAATAATTTAATATAACCTTGTTTAAGGTAACTGGTGCTCCAGTAACACGCTCCAATACCTTTGGCTCGAGTTCCCACTATTAACAAGCACTGGCAAAGCCAATAATCTTGCCTATGTTAGAGCTACTGGCTTTAGCAAGATGTTTTAGCCATGTTGTACACCATTGTGGCTGCTGTTCAGCATGGCTAAAAGCTAGTGGCACAGCGTGGAGCAGATTTGAGCCTGGTGGATTTGAGCCTGGTGGATTGGAGTAGTTTGGCGTGGGGTAGATAGGCGTGGGGTAGTTGGGAAGATTAGCAAGGTAGATTGAATTGGGGTAGATTAAATTGGGGTGGACTGGGGTAGATGGAATTTGGGTGGAGTGGGATAGATTGGAGTGGGGTAGATTGGAGTGGGGTGGGTGTGGAGTGGAGCGGAATATATTGGGTAGATTGAACTGGAATGGGCTAGATTGGGGAAAGAGTGGGGTGGAGTAGGGTAGATTGGCGTGCAGTATTTAAGTAGATTAGCATGGTAGCTTGGGGTGGAGTGCAGTAGATTGTGGTAGACTGGAGCAGAGGAGATTGGGATAGATAGTGTGGTAGACTGGAGTGGAATAGGTGTAGAGCGGAGTGGGATATATTGGGGTAGATTAAACTTGAGTGGGCTAGATTGGGGAAGAGTGGAGTGGAGTGGGGTGGATTGGAGTGGGTTAGATTGGAGTGGTAGAGTGGGGTGGATTGGGTGGATTATAGTTGGGTAGAATGGAATAGAGCGGGGTAGATTAGGGTAGTTTAGGGTGTAGTGGGGATGATTTGGTGTGGGATAGAGTTGGGTGTATTGGGGTGGACTGGGTTAAATTGAACTGAAGTGAGGGAGATTTGAGTGGCTTGTGATTAGAGTGAAGTGGAGTAGATTGAGTATAGTGGAATGGAGTGGGGTAATTGAAAGGATTGTAGTGGGGTAAGTTTGGGTTGAGTGAGCAGGGCAGATTGAAGTGGAGCCGAGGTTGAACTGAGATAGATTAGGGAAGGGTGGAGTGTGGTAGATTGGAGTCCAGTGGAGTAGATTAGGGTGGAGTGGGATAGATTGGGTGACTAGAGTGGGGTGAACTAGAGTGGTGTGGATTGGGGAGGGGTAGATTGAAGTGTGGTGGCATAGCTTAGATTGGGATGTGGTGATGTGGGGTGGACCGAATTGGAGTATGGTAGATTGGAGAGGAGGGAGTTGGATAGAGTGCAGTGGTGTCAAGTGGGGTAGAGTAAAGTAGAGTAGAGTAGAGTGGATTGGAGTGGGATGGAGTGAAGTGGGGTAGACTGGAGTGAAGAGGAGTTGGATAGATTACAGTGGAGTGGGGTAGAGTGGAATGGGGTAGATCAGAGTTGAGTGGGATAGACTGGAGTGGAGCTGCCTGGAGTGCAGTAAATTGGAATGGGGGAGACTGGAGTGGGGTGCACTGGGGTAGATTGGAGTGTAGTGGGGAGATTGGAGTGTAAAGGAGTTAGATAAATTGCAGAGGAGTTTAGAGTGAAGTGGGGTCAATTGGAATGGAGTGGGGAAATGTGAAGTGGGGTAGAGTGGAGTGGGGTACACTGGGGTAGATTGGAGTGAGGTAGATATAAGTGGAGTGGGGTAGATTGGAGTGTAGAGGAGTTGGATACATTGCAGAGGAGTTTAGAGTGAAGTGGGATATATTGGAACGGATTGTGGAAAACTGCGGTAGATTGGGGGATGTAGATTGGAGTGGAGTCGTGTGGATTGGGCTACATTGCAGTGTGGAGATCGGAGTAGATTAGAGTAAAGTGGGGTAGACTGGGTAGATTGGAACTACGCGGGGTAGATTTGAATGGAGTGCAGTAGATTGGGATGGATGGGATTGGAGTGGATTAGGTTTGAGTGATGTGGGTTAGGTTTGAGTGATGTGGGTTAGGTTTGAGTGATGTGGGTTAGGTTTGAGTGATGTGGGTTAGGTTTGAGTGGGGTGGCTTAGGTTGGGGAGTGGCTTAGGTTGGGGAGTGGCTTAGGTTGGGGAGTGGCTTAGGTTGGGGAGTGGCTTAGGTTGGGGAGTGGCTTAGGTTCTGGAGTGGCTTAGGTTCTGTAGTGGCTTAGGTTCTGTAGTGGCTTAGGTTGCAGTGGCTTAGGTTGCAGTAGATTCCAGTGGTGGGGTGGGGTGGACTGGGGTGGGGTGGATTTGGATAGATTGCTGTGGTGTTTGGAGTGTGGTAACTTGGACTGAGGTAAAGTGGAGTGGAGTACATTGGAGTGGAGGTAGGTTTGGTTAGATTGGAGTGGGGTTTCGAGTGGTGTGGGGTAAATTGGACAGGTGTGCACGAGTGGAGTGGACGGTGGTAGACTGAAGTGGATTAGGGTAAATTGGACTGAGATAAACTGGAGTTGGATGTGTTGGATTGGGGTAGATTGCAGTGGAGTGGTGTCGACTGGGTAGATTGGAGTAGAGCGGGGTACATTGGGGTAGATTGGAGTAGTTTGGGGTTAATTGGGTTAGATTGAGTGGGGTGGATTGGAGTGGGGTTGATTGGGTAATAGGGGAGTGGATAGGAATGTATTGAAGTTGAGGGGGTAGATTGGGGTAGAGTGCAGTAGATTGAAGTGGGTTAGATTAGGGTGGGGTAGATTGGAGTTGGGGAGATTTGAGTGAAGTGGAGCAGGTTAGATTGGAGTGAGGTAGATTGGAGTGGAGTGGTGTAAATTGGATGGGGTAGACTCGAATATATTGGGGTAAATTGGACTCGGGTAGACTGGAGTGGATTGGGATACATTGGATTGGAGTAGACTAGAGTGGATTGGGGTAGATTGGAGTGGAGTGTGTTGGATTGGAGCACATTCCAATGGGGTGGACTGTTTTGGAGTATACTGGGTAGATTGGAGTACAGTGGGTTAGTTTGAGGTAGATTCAAGTGGGGTGGGGTTGATTGGGTTAGATTGATTAGAGCACCGTAGATTGGAGTAGATTAGTTTAGGGTAGATTGTAGCATAGTGAAGCGGGGTAGATTGGAGTGAAGTGTTGTGTCGTGGAGTGACTGATGTGTAGTAGCGTGTCTTAGAGGGGCGACGAGTGGAGTGGCACGGACTGTCTTTGAATGGAGTGGCATAGTGTGGCGTATGTATGGTGAGGTAGCACAGTACCAATACCCACAGCACATTTTCAATTGAAAGGACCATTACATTTGCAGCAAAATACTGTTTTACAGCACAGAAACAGTAATGTGTGCAAATGTCATCTGCTAGTGTATTGATGGGTTTGCCACAAGTACCCCAAGGGCTGCTTTCCCTGGCATTGGAACTCCCTTTTTCCTAATTTTCTGTCCTGTTACGCCTTCATGTTTCATAGCAAACTGAAGATACAATGCTCCCACAGACATGTGTTGATTCATTTATTACTTTTTATCACCACCCATTTGGTCATTTTAAGAGGTTGGTAAAAACAATTCTGTACTGTAAATTCATTACTTTCCAATTTGTAATACTTGGATCTTAAATAGTTGGTATTTTAGGCAGCGTCTAAGGCAGACTTTATTTCAAATTATATCTTGTTAGAAGATTAAATACTTTTTAGCTGGTGTATGACAAATCATATGGCTGTATCATTCTTTGTTAATTATGTAGCGCCTTGGAGATGCATTTGAAAGTGGAGAAAATTGCAATCAGGCTGTAGTTGAAGCAGAGTACTGAAGTTCGTGTCCATTTATTGTTGCGGTCTGTTAAATCCTTCATTTAGTTTTCCAAAGCCAGATCACTTTGCTCCTTCTCACAGCAATTCAGCACATACGCGTCCTTTGGTTGGTATCCCATTTTCCATTAAGTAGTAGGTGGCCGTGCATTCAGAACGATGGGGATATTCTTCCATTTCAGTTTCGCTTTGCAAGACTTGAGCAGTAAATATAGCATCTTGTTCCGTATGCTCCATGGCGTTGTTAACCCCTTCTGCGCTCCCGTCGGCCATTGGCCGTCGTGAACACTACCTCCCTGGTGCTGCGAACGGCCGACTCAGCCCCGCCCACTCCATGGAACGCCCGCACTGCGGCGAAATAATCGCTGCGGTAAATGGGTTAAACAACCAGTAGCCATATTCTGGCATGTGAAGCAACTGCAATATGTATTTTGTGCCTTAAAAGCTGCAACCTTCAACATCACTATTGTATCAAGGAAACTGCTGTAATGGCTTACTTACTCCTTGGACTCTCAAAATAGTCTTTTTTTTAAATTTGTTGATAAACTGTGGACCAAACTTTCTTTAACCTGCCTCACTTCACCAGAATTGAGATACGTTGAAGTAGGCTTGTGGTACACAACTACTGCAGGCTCTTGTATTTTCAATGCAGTTTTTTGTTTGTCTTCTCTTCTTCAATATCTATTGTACTCTGTAAAAGTTATTGCTTAATTATATTTACAATGTTCCTCTGTGCATGTGTGGGGAAAGGTGGTTTCAGTCATTTGAGGTTGTAACCATGTTTGATTGCAGGTGGTAAAACCTGTACGCAATGAAGTTGATCAGGCACAGGATTTGGCTGGACTCGACTTCTTTGGAGGAGGCCAAAAACAGGCACCAGAAAAGGGAGAAAGTGCCTTCCAACCAGCTCCAAAAAGAGGAACAGTTACACAGAAGCACACGGAGCTTGGCGGTGAAAAATCCAGTGGGACGTTGAATAATGAATTGCCCAGAAAAAGGAAAGCAAATGAACTGAAATTTGCGAAGAGCAGGAAGAGAAAGGAAAAACAATCAGGTATAGTCCATTCTCCTTTTTTAAATGACCTTTACATGGGTCTTCTTTTTTAGGAACCAAAAGGAAACTAGTGACAACATAGATTTTACATGGGTTTCAGTACACATAGCTGATCAGCATGGTTTCTTCATATTCACTGTATCACCTGTACATCTAATAGTTGAACTAGGTCTTGACTGTACTTCTAAATAGTTTGACTTCATGTTTATCTGTAGAAGTCCGTTTCATTGAATGTCATCCGATTCATAAATTAGTTAACGTTTAAGATCAGCATTGCTACAGTATATACTTCATGAGTGAAATGATTACAGCCTAGCTCAGATGTAATTTCTCCGACCTTACACCCCTCCTTGCTAAAATAAACGTATAATAGTCCTATAGCAAGCAATGGTTGCCTTTACTCTTATTTCTTAACCCTGATGCAGTGGGATTTCAGGTATTTCTCCTTTTGCCGATTATACAATTTAGAGAGCAAATACGAATCTTCCGTTTGCTTTTCTGAATGAATGACAAATATCTAAATTGACATTAGGCACTTAATCAGTAAGATTTCTGGTACTCCTGCACTTGTGTTGTCAGAAATTTATCATCCAGACTGTATTCATTAGGTCGAGCTTCGAGACCTGTTGCATCTACTTGTGGGCTTACAGCCCACCCATGAACTTTGTATTTGTTCTTTCCAATGTCCTTTAAAAATGCTTCCATGCTACTGGTGAATTCTTCTTTCCCCCTCCTTTTTAGGTCTCGCGACCTATCGATGCGCGCATGCGCATCGAGCGGAGCGAGAATTCAAGCGGCGAAAACATCATGAAACCACCAGCTTTTTGCTGGCGTTTTCATGGCGTTTTCCTGCAGTTCATGTGAACCACGTGTTCAAACATTAACGCGCATCAGCCTCCCTCCATTTGCCGCAGAGCACATCAAAGGGCTTCGCCCAGCGTGCGCTCTGCGGCTTCTCGGCTTCTCCTCCCCTAATTACGCCGCACACAGCCTTCCTTGCATTTCTCCTCCCCCTCCCCAGCCAGCTTCCCCCAGGCCGTGTTCCCTCATCCCTCGCACCCCCTTGGCTCCCTTTCTCCGATTCCTCTCCATTTGTTCTTCCTTCCTCTACCTTTTCACATCCTCTCTCTTTGCCTGTCCTACTTCCTCTTCATACCGCTACACCTAAATTCTTTTTTTTCTAAAGTTCATTCATCTTATATCTCTCACGTGCACAGAACAACTTCTCTCACAAACACGCTAACTTTTCCTTTATCTCGCACATATACACATGTGCACTTCATTAGTTAATTCCCGTCCCATAACCTTTGTACTCTCTCGGAGGCAAGCTCGCCCACCCCCTCTCATGAAAACCCACTCACTCTCGTGCACACATGCACACTGATTTGTCGTGCCATGATGTTTGTACGAATCCACTCACTGCCTCTCTCGCTCCCACGTCTCCGACACACTCTCCCTCCCGGCATTGATGACCCTGACATTCCAATTAGCAGACTGTGAAATGCAGGGTTTCCTAATTAACACAGCCCTCCAACTACGCACTAGTCGTTAATAAAAGGCCATTAACAAGCTCGGATTCTGGCCGTCCTGGAACTACACTCGGGCTCCTGGTTTTAAATACTACCTGCCCGCAGTGGAGCTTGTTTGTTGAAGATGCATGCTGCTGTAACCGCCATCTGCACTGGCGCGCGACGCAGATCGATGCAATAGGCTCAACCCAGGGACCAGAGGCGCGAGCTCCCCTCGCACTCAATGGCGGGACAGAACAGCAGCAAGAGAGAGTAAGCACCGGTGGGAAGCAGAACTGGAAACTACCCACACACACCGAGCAGGGGCTCTCATGGGGGCAGCAGTGAACCACCACACACAAAGGATAGGGAGGGACATGTTGGGCGCCAGCAGGTAAAACGCCCCTCACACAAACAGGGAAAGAGGAGTCGGCAGCAGTGAAAACATACTTCACACAAACACGAATAAGGAAAGAAGAGTTAGCCACAGAGAAAATACCCCTCACACAAACAAGAACGGGATAGGAAGAGTTAGCATCTCTAAAAACGCCCCTAACTCAAACAGAATAGAGAAAGAAGAGTTACAAGCAGCGAAAAACCTCCTTACACAAACAGAATAGGGAAGGAAGAGTTAGAAGCAGTGAAAACGCCTTCACACAAAGGGAATATGGAAGGAAGAGTTAACAGCAGTGAAAAACGCCCCTCACACAAACACGAACAGGGAAGGAAATATGTTGGCAGAAATGAAAACACCCCTTACACAAACAACAATAAGGAAAGAAGACATAGCAACAGTAAGTATTTAGTTTTGCAGCACAATATCCGATTATGCAACAAGGATATTGTGCTGCAAAACTAAATACTTATAAGGTCCCCAAGCGAGACCTATTGGCAATGCCAATGCTTGTTTAGGTCTTGCCTGGCGTTAGCATCACGCATGCGCTGCTTTCGCCATTCAAGGGTGTTTTGGAATCAATACGGATTCCAGATGTGCACACGGAGGGACAGAAGATGATGTGCACGTGTGCGCTCTTGGTCCCGCCCACCGGGACGGGATCGTTTACTCGCGGAGTGACACAAGCACTTTTTTCTTCCCTCCATTGTGCGCTCTTATGCGCACCCCAGCCTCCACTTTCCTGGGCTCATCTGTCCCTCCTGGATTTCACTGCACCTTATCCTGCGCCGATTCCATCACCAGTTCCATTCCTCTGCTTCCCTTCATCCCACCCCATCTCCCAGGCTGCAGCTCTCTCTTCCCAACCTCAGCCTTGCCCTCCCACGCTTCCCCTCCTTCCCCCTCTCAGGGTTCTGGCAGCCCTGCTCCTCTGCATGCACCCCAGCCTCCACCTTCCTGGACTCATCTGTCCCTCCTGGATTTCACCTCACCTTATCCTGCGTCGATTCCATCACCAGTTCCGTTCCTTTTTCCCTTCATCCCACCCAATCTCCCAGGCTCCAGCTCTCTCTTCCCAAGCTCAGCCTTGCCCTCCCACGCCTCACCCTCCCTCCCTCCCTCTCTCTCCCCCTCTCAGTGTCCTGGCAGTCCCGCTCCTCTGCATTCTGGAGCAGTTTGGAGGCTGGCTCAACTAATTTTTCCCAAAGCGCCTGCCAGCGGCGTCTAATGAGAAACAAACCTTTTGTGTCTGCTACATTAGTAAAAACAATTGTTTATATCGCGCTTCCAGACGCATTCTGACGGCAGATGAGTTCCTAAAGAAGTGTCCCACCGGCCCGCTGCTGAGCCTCCCTACCGTATAAGCATTTCTGGGCAATCTGGGGCTTGTAGTTCTCCTTCCCCTCTCGTTGCTTTCCCCTCTCGTAGCTTGTGGCAGTCAGCAATCAACAGATATCATGGGCAGTGTCCCAGTAGACCCTAAAGACATACAGCAGTCCCTTGAGCAGACCAGGGCTCGGTGGAGCGAACCAGAGGGCAGCATCTGGCTCATCTCTTTGTCTTCCACTTTTTGTTCTCTCCCAGATTATCTTCGTTCTTTCAGCATTACTGGGCATTGAGAACAGATTAAGGAAATTGGGGGCGCTCCAGTGACACAGCTGTCTGCAACATTGTATGAGCAATTCTTTCTGTGACATCTTGTAAGCAAACAAATCTTTTTCATTCCTATGCCCACTGTTAACAGACAATGTCAGTAAAAGGGCATTTTGTTTACTTATTCTTCAAGCACAGCTTTTCTGTGGTTTGTTGAATTATTTCTAACAGCACCCGTTTTTATTAGACCTGGGAAGAAGGGCGACTTTAACAAAAGAACTTTAAAAATAAAATACAAATAAGTGCTTCCTAGAGCCGACCCCCTTGACCCCAAGTCCAGCAGCTTAGCAGAGTTCAGCATCTTTTAAAGTGATTCTCTAGCCTGAGCATGGGACTGTTCAGAGGGAAGATTCCTCGCTGTCTGAGGCACGACTGCGAAACTTTCTTTCACAGTTGCATCAACAGTAGGGTGAGGGAGGTGGGAGATGCTTCTCATGGCATGCCCTGTATTTGGTTTCCAATGAGCATTTTTTTTTCTCTTACAGCATTGTATTATTATTTTATAATTATTTAGGCACAGCGACACATTTGTTACATTCATTTGTATTTTTTAGTTTTGTTTAAGTAACATGCGATTAGGTGATTTGCTCACAATCACAGGATGTTGAGCCAATGCCTAGACTCGAACCTGGCCGGCCGTTAATTTTAAAGCGTTTGGTGCTTTGAATGGAATTAAGCCACCCTGCCTGTACTCTGCCATGCAATACGTCACAGACTCCTTCACTCTCGTTGCGTCGGTCGAGTATGCGCTTCAAGTGTACTGGCTTTGCCATGTAAGTGCCTGCAAGTAATTCAGTTTGCTGTGTGCACTGTGCATGAAAAAGAACTGACCCCTAGCATAAATAAAATCATTTTTAAAGAGTGTGCGCCGTCTGTGGTAACTACACTACCCCATAGCTGCCTCTCTTTCTCTGAATTGGGCGAGGCATGAATATAGCTCCTACTAGTCTTGACTCCTGTCCAAGCATATTGAGGATAGCGCTCTTACTCTTGCACTCATTTTCAATGTTTTTTCAATGTGACGCTACTTTGGCTCAGTTATACTTCACAAATTATTTTTTTCCTAAACTGGAATTACTACATCCCTTGTTCTCCAATATTCGAGGAGCTTCTTTCCCTTAATGTGTTGCATCACCCCCTCTGTGTGTTGGGGGTGCATCCAGCAAGAAAGAACTGGTCCAAACAAGTCCTCAGAAAAACCTGCAAGCTGTGAGCTCCTGGTGGGACACACTAAGGAAAAAGTGTGCTCTGTCCGCAGCTAAAGCACAGATGCAAAGACATATGGGATGCAAAAAGGTGAATCCCAACACGGGATCACCATGAAATTATGGGCCAAAGTCCATGCCTCTGCTTACATGCTCCGATGAGCAATGCGCACAAAAATTGCAGTTGCCTATCTGAGAACCCTGTGGTGACTTGTGTGTCCGTGACAGCCATTCACATTTCAGTGGCACAAAATAAACAAAAGAGCTGTGAGATCTTTTTATATTTTCTTGTCATTGGGGTGGCAAGGCTGTTTCACAGTTGTGGGCCTAGGCAAGCAAACTGCAGTATTATCCCATTAAACACGCTATTTTACAAACTGTATATGCACAAAAGCCGACCATTTCTATGACAGGTCACACAAGCATTTGTAATGCAATAGGTCTCACATTTGCAAGAGTTTAAGATATTGACATTGTAAACACATAAATAAATGGCATTGGTATATGCTGTCACTCACACTTTGACAGAGCCAACAGCTGAAGTGTGCTTATCCAATACTGTTATGTTATAAGTTATGTTATAATGCATTTGTAACGCGCACTGTTACTCTGGAGTGTCCTGGCGCGATAGAGAGCTGGGGTAAGGTACTGTATGCTGTATTGGGCTATAGTTGGTGAGTGAAAAATGTGAATGATAATTCAATGGACAAATGAATGAACAGCCAAAGCCCCTCTATTTAAGTATATATGTATGTACTTTTCATTTTTTTTTTTTATTACATAAGTCCAGCCAAATATCTAAAGCAGCCCCTAGTTAAAACCCCAAAAAAGTTTGACTTTTTTAAAAATATATTTAGTTTGAGCCTATACGACAACTCAAGCTGTCTGGTTGGAAAATACTTGTTGTCAGCTTGCCAGACTGTTTATTGCGCATCATTGGTTGACATTAATGTCACTCTTGTTTGCTCGTTTCTTATTTGATAGCTTGCCTTGTCCATCTTGTGTCTATACCTCTACTGAAGCATAGCCTCTTTGATTGCATCTGTCAAGTACCCCACAAGACTCACCTGGGCTTGTGAGGCAATCCCGCAGAGACGACAGAAACCACCGCCCCTGATCCCAACAAACCCCCGCGGGGAATAACGCCCGACAAGGATGAGATGGATCCAGGGATGGGGGCCAAAAGGAACCACGGAAGTGGCGTTTTGGTGGTAGGGACGTTGGGACGGGTCTTGGCACAGCTGAGGGAACAAGAAACAGATTAGGGCTAGGTACTACGTGCGTGCTGGACAACACCCCACAAGACACATGCAGACAGGAGCCCCTGTTTCTGACACTCACCACCAATTGTTGTACGGTTGTCTTTAAGGAAGAGGCCAGTGCAGTGTCGTCCAGGAGCCTCACGTCCGTGGCAAAGGAAACTAAGAAAGAGGCACTTCTGCGCCAGGATCACCAAAGAACCAAAAGAACTTAAAGAAAAGCGCTTCTGCGCTGAAAAGTAGGCAAGAACAAGAACTCCAGGGTAAGCGCTATAGCGCGGCCCGAATGAACAATGCTCCTGCGCTTTCTGCGTGTAGGAGCCAAGCAGTAGCGCTCCTGCGCCACCGTCAAGGCAAAGGTATGTCCAAAGAAAAGTATGTTAAGCGCTCCTGCGCCTCGGGCAAAACAACAGAGGAACCAGGAGGCAAAGTGCACCTGCATTTCGTACTACAAACGGGCAGTAACGCTCCTGCGCCACTGCCAACAAAACAAACTTAGGCTGGAAAGTAGCAGCGTGCCTTTGCAGCTGCTTAGTGAGTGAGTAATCAGCTGCGCTCCTGCGCGGCTGACATCAAAGGCACAGACGGAAGCAGTCACGTAACGCGTGAGGAATGGCAGCGTTACCGTGACCTGAAGAAACCCGCGGCGTCTGCTGGGCTCCAGCGCGTCTGTCAGGTAGGATTAGAAGCACAGATCCGGCGGCTTCACGCACTTTTAAATGTGCTGGCCCGGAAGTGCTCGTTGCGGTGAAGGACTGGAACGGGACACCACTTCCGGCCGGAAGTGAGTATCCCAATGTCTGTGGTGGAGGACTAGACCGGGACACCACTTCCGGCCGGAAGTGAGTGTCCCGATGTCTGCATGTACACTGCGGCGCCCGGGACCACGGAAAGCCGCCACACGACAGCATCCTCCCATTACTCACTTTTAGGGAACTTTTTTTGTTTTCTGAAGCACACTACAAAAGTGCATGTGTTTTCCAGCTGCCTATTGTGTGGTTCTCACCACATCCCCTGTTGCGCGCTCTCTCTCTCATATCCAAATCCTTCTCTCCCAGTCCTCCACCCTGTGCTTCTCTCTCTCTTATCCAAGTGTTTCTTTCTCCCGACCTTCCCTTCCATGTTGCGGTCTTCCTCAGTCACAGCATCTTCTCCGAGTTGTACTTCCCCACCATCTATCAGCTTCTTTCCACTTGACTCCTCTGTTACTCGTCCCCCCCCCATGCTTTAACTACACCACCCGCTTTACTGATCTAACTGGCGTACACCATCTTCGCTCAGTGGATAAAAAAGAAATGCAAATGGAACCTCCATCATTTCACAGGCACCTGCATATGTTCTAAACATGCACAAATCAGTGAAATACGTTGGTGCTGTATAGCACCACCAAAAGCAACTGGGAACGCTAACCCGTCCCAAAGGTGAGCCCTATCAGCTATGCCAAAGCTCTCCTTTCATCTGTTGCTAATCTTTTAATTTGGAGCCAGGCTACACGAGAACTAAATGCATACCCTAATCTGTCGGCACTTCCATTCATGTCCCCATCATTACTCATTCTCCTAACTGAATTCACGTGGGTGTAACTTATGTAGAAGGAAATACTTTAATAACATTACAATTTCTCATTGGGTGACCACCAGTTGTCATCTCTGCCCACTGCTGGTCCACAGATTACACTTCAGTGACTTAATATATTCAAATCTGCGTGTACGCTGTGTCAAGTAATTATATCATACAATTAATTTGTGGAGAGAATAAGAATATGGATATCCTGTTCTCAAATTGTACTGCACACTGTACTTCTGCTTTCTCTAAATTAACACTTTGAAGTATTAATGAATGAACCCATACAGCGCTTAATGTAACTGGGACCAACTTTCAGCTCCAGCAGACCAAGAACATAGCCACCACCCAAGAGCCAGATAAACATGCACACACCTAAGACAGGTGCAATACAAACATTTTTATTTAAATCCTTGAATACGCTTGATACTAGCCAGCCCGGAAATATAGAGGCAAAAAATTTCAATGTCCTTTTATTGGCCCCTCAGCGCCTTCAAACCCTTAGGGGTGATTAGTTTGCGCTTTACAAATACCGGGTTATGTGGGTGATTTTGCATGGAGGTTGCGGGGGTAGGGCAGGAATGAGCATCTGAGCTTCCAACACAAAAATGTGGCTAGTGTAGACACCAAACTTGGCATGGACATGCACCTTAAATTGCATTTACAGGAAAGGGGTAGCGGATACCAAAGGATTTTCGTGTGTTAATTGCCCTGCAACTACAACCGCACCTGCCGACAGGTGCATGTGTCACAGAAAGCAATGCGAGTTTTTAGAAAAGAAAAGTATTCCATCGTTACCCGACCCACCTAACCGGGGTTATTTCCGTAAAAGAGGAACTCAATAACAGATGCCACTCCCAGTCTTCGGTAATGTGAAGGCTACGTCTGTCTCTCACACTAACACCGGCGGTGAGGTATTTTTGTGGGCGGACATCATTGCTCGGGTGTTTAAGGCTTCTACGTCTGTGTATTTGAATAGCAGATTATTCAAGGTTCATTTACTACGATATCTAAACGTGTATGATGACTCTAGTCCTCTTTTATACACCACATAATATAAACTGAATTATTTTGTGGCACTTGGGCCTTCAAGTCGCCCAGCACCAGCTCCAGGTAATCCACAATGGTTTTTATCTGCTCCTTCACCTTGGTCTTGGAGGCTTGCTCCTCTGCTGGGGAAGAAGGCGTCCCCTTGGACGTGGCTGACATCCTCAGGATCCAGGTCAGCAGCGAAGCCTCAGACGCAGGTGGTGCTCTGCCCCACTGCTCTGCGCCCGGCTGGGGCTGCCCCTGTCCTGCATGGTGCCAGGCTCTGCACGCTGCCATGCATAGCTCCACTCGCAGGCTGTGCCGGTGACTAGGCTGCAGGCGGCGAACACTGCGCCTGTGTCACTTGAATCTGCTGGAGCGGGGGTGTCAATAGGAGCAGGATGCAGGTGGCGCCGGAGGTAGAGGCGACCACTGGAGCTCGGGGCATGCGGGCGGCTTCCCTCGCAGGGCAGAACGCCTCGAAATGATGAAGGGAGAGAAAAAAAACAAGCGCGACCGAAACGCAAACAGCAGCGTGTTTATTTGAGCACTGCGCTTTAAAGTGAAAGGGGGATTCAACAAGCGCGTGTCTGCCTTGTAGTGTGAGCGCGCGGTAGGAGCGTATGAGGCAGAGAGGAGACACCATGCGCGTGCACATCGCCTGTCCGTGCGTGCACATGGTTTGTCTCCCTTCGCTCACTAAACCCACAACAATAGTCTCGCCAAGGCGAATCCGCGCATGCGCTGAGACCTAAAAACTGAGTGGTGTTTGCAACCATTTGAGAGACTCACCAGAAGTTGTCATCCACGCATCCTTACCAGAATGATGATGGAAATTTGTGAAGAAGTACATCTCTGTTAATTCTTTGGTTGCTATGAATATAATTGCATTTTTGTACCGTGCAAGCCACTTAAAGAAAACTGGTGGTAAAGAAATATTGACCTGGAAACCATAAACAACCTTGTCCTAAAATGTTCGTAGCACTAAACAACATAATATCCGGTATAGATTGATAAGCTCCTAAATTAAAGATTGTTTACATGTGGGCGCATGGCTTAGCTGGCTGCAAGATGGCCGCACTTTAAGTGGGCTCTGCCAGTCGAGCTCTACATCTGCCAACATCCTGTAGATAACAGCTCCTAAACTGCCTGGCTCCGGCATATCTACACTCACGTCGTCCTGGGGCGCTGCCGGATATCCTCTGCGACCTTCCTCGCCACTCCTGGGCCGAGATGCCTTTGCTCTGCTGTGCCCGGGGAGCTGACCCGGGACCTGTTCCCCCTCGCGGTTGGAGGGTGCTGGTGAGTGCAATGTCTGCTGGTGGCTCTCGGTGGTGGGGTTTGGGGGCTCTCGTGCCGTACCGCACGGCCTTTTCCTGACTCTCTGTGCGGGTGCCGCTTGTTCGCGAACCGGTGCCCGCCAAGACCGCTTCTACATCACCCAGGCCGGGCGACGTAGGCGTCGCGCCCCCGCGACTTCCCACTGCCGCCCGACTCCCAGCACCGTGCCTCTCAGCCCTTCGCGGTCTGGGTGCGGACTCCCTTACCGGCCGTCCGTGTACGGTGAGCCCGGCCCCCTATTTTGCCCGCCTCCCTTCCTGGACGCAACTTCAGCCCGGCGTGGCCTCCCAACCGCCCCAGGCACTGCAAACTTGCCTGCGCGGTGCTTATTGCCTGGAGCCTCATCGAAGCCTGCCTCGGTCCACATCCTGGCACAGCGTCGATATCTACCAGACATCACCAGGGGCCACTGCATGCCGCGGCTCCACCTGACTGATCTCCTCGTCTCATCCAGAACCTGCTTAAACCTTCCTGACGATGGTACGCTGCTGTCTGGGGTGGGTGCAAGTGTTGCGGAGGGCCGTCACGGCTGGATTGAGGGAGCATGCGCTACATCACTGGGGCCCCCGTTTCAGTACCCCATTCCACCTATGCTGCATCACCCTTTGGCCCCGTGGTTTCTGGCCCCGTGTGGTAGGTTGCATGCCCTCCGCTACTACCTTCCACCCGAGCGCCATACCTGAACTGCTGCCATGGTGGTCGCCACCACCAGGTGGCAAGAAGACCTGCTAACGATTCGCCTCTTCCGGCTGGACCTGCCGATGTGGTGGCGCACCTCTTCACAGTTTTTGCCTGATTGTCCGGGGGTCCCTGCTGGTGCCTTCCGGTGGCGGGAGACTACTCAACCTGACATTGCTCCCTGACTCTCAACACCTCCCAGACGCTGCCCACTGAACCATGTCTTCCTTAACTTGATAGACGTTTTTGCTGCTTTGGGCACTGCCACCCTGCCATCCAGTCGTGCTCCCCGCCCACTCTTCTCACAGCCGGTGCCTGACTTGGGGAAGGCTGACCCCAAGCAGCCTAGGCTCACTTTTGACCAGCGCCGCCAGACACGCCAGGATGACACGGTCGCGGACGGGGGTGATTCCACTACCCCCGCGGAGATGGCCACTTCCCAGGAGGATGACCTCAAGGCCATCATGTTGGAGGTCAAATCCGCTGTCTCTGGCATAGCTGCCCTGCAGGACCAGCTGTCTTCGCGCCAGGATGTGGTCAAATCTCAGGTGGTCTCGCACGACAATCGCCTGCTGCATGTCGAGGGTCTCTGACGTTGAAGACGTCGCCACCCAGGATCGTCAAAAACTCCATCAAATGGACAAAATCCTGGAACTGATACACAAGCAAAACGAGGACTTGGAATCGCGCTCCTGCAGGAGCAATCTTTGTATTACAGGGGTGCCTGGATCCTCCAACATTTCACGAATAGAGGATTTCGTGGAGCAACTGGTGCGTGAACTGTTTGGTGACGTCCTTTCTCTGGTCTTCATTGTGGAGAGAGCTCACTGCTCCCTCGGCCATCGCCCAGGCCCCGGATTGCCAGCTCTCCCGATAATCGCTAAAATCCTCAATTTTCGGGACCGTGAATCAATCCTCCGGGCAGCCAGGGAAAAAGGTGAGATTCGCCACCAAGGAAACTCCTTGTCCTTTTACCCGGACCACACCCTAGCGGTACAGGCTGCCCGCCGCGAGTTCCTGCCTGCAAAACGCTTTCTCCAGAAGCACAAGGTCTCATACTCTCTGGCATATCCAGCTAAGTTACGTGTCAGGCAGGGCTCCAAGACTCATCTTACTGGATCCGAAGGCCGCTCTTGTCTTTGCTAAGAAGCTTGACCATACTCATCGTTCCACTCCTGCCAACTCTCAAGAATCTGCTACTGGCGACCTAAGTGACAATGACTGACTCTATCTCCTCCCGTGGCACTGTTTGTAAGTTGTTTTCCACCATGGTTTCCTGTCTGCCAATCTCACCTGGCTCAATCCACACCTCACGGCTCTGAGATGGCATGCACCCTAATGTAACGCTCGGTGGCCAGACACTAATGTTCCTATGTGAGACTCTATCTACACTGTTATCTGCTATTACTGCTGGCTTGGCCACCCTGCCTCGCCGGTAGGGGTGTATGCCGAGCATCGCCATGCCTCCGCGGGATGATTCCCACCTCGGACATTGACTTTCCCCTTCCCAGTTGGGGTTCCCTGGGGCGGGTGTGGGTGGTTTCTCAACCTGTTTGGGTGTTGGTGTGGGAGTGGGGTGTTTTTTTTTGGGGGGGGGTTTGCGTCCTCCCTCTGAGGCGTATTTGATTTTGTTATTATGCATTTTGTTGTTCTATTGCATGTCTTACGACACCGTTCCAATATTGGTTTATTATGCCATATTGCACCGCTTTACGCGCTCTCCTAATGCCTTGTCTCTGTGCACAACACCTGTCAACTCTCATCCTGTGTTAGGGGCTTGTGGTTCACATCCGAAGCCCAGCTGTCTGCCACAGCAAGTTCTTGGTTGCGCTTTGGCACCTCTTATGTTGTTGCACTGCCTATCTCTTTCCCTGTTGCTTTGCACTATCACACACACCTGGTCATTCTCACCGCACCCCAGGTTACCACTTCCCACCACTTGACTGTATGACAGACACTACATTTTGGACATGGAACATACGCGATCTCAATGACCACTGTAAGGCTAGACTAGTACACGCACATCTCCTTTGGCACAAGGTAGACATCTGTCTGCTCCAGGAGACCCACCTGCTCCCTGCATCTGCCTCCAGACTCCTTTCCCGGCACTGGGGAGAATCGCACTCCTCTTTCTACTCCAACTACTCGCGGGAGTATCTATCCTTATACGCAGAGGACTTCCTTGGCAAACTTCCCAGGTAATCACTGACCCCTCTGGGCGCTTTCTCATCCTCCACGGCTTACTCCAGGCCCAACCTCTGACGATTGCTGCATTGTATGACCCAGATTTCTTTATGCAGGTATGGCACCACATTTCATCCCTTCGCCCTACTTCGCTCCTCTGGGGGGTGGGGGAGGACTTTAATGTCACACTTTCCACCGTCTTGGACCGCTCTGGCCCTATGCTCCTCACCCGCGCGCCGCAGCTCTCCTGAGCTCCATTCTCACTGAGAACTCCCTTTACGACGCTTGGCGTCACATGCGCCCTGAGGCTCGCGAGGGCACTTGCGTCACTGGCACTCGCCGTTGTTGGTCCTGTCTGGATTACATCTCCAGATGTCTTCTCCTGGCTTAACTCTGCATGGCGCACACTCTTTCAGATCATGCGCCGGTCCA
The DNA here is from genome assembly GCF_964261635.1 of Lissotriton helveticus. Taxonomy (NCBI): domain Eukaryota; kingdom Metazoa; phylum Chordata; class Amphibia; order Caudata; family Salamandridae; genus Lissotriton; species Lissotriton helveticus. The sequence continues at coordinate 260,091,698 of NC_136061.1, forward strand.
GCTTCGCCTCCGTATCCCCCTGTCGCACTTTCTCCTGGCGGCTCCCCTCTAGCGAGCTGCGAGATTCTGTCTTCTGTGACGAGATCCAGACCGCAGTCACTAACTACTTTGAACTTAACGAGTGTTCTGTTGACTCTCCCTTAACACTTTGGGAGGGTTTCAAAGTCGTTATTCGTGGAGAATGTATCTTTAAACAGTCCGGAGTCTTACGCTCCATTCACAGCACTCTCGAGAAACTGAAATCAGAAATTAAATCTTTGGATTCCTCCCACACTCTTGACCCCAGCTCCAATACACTCGCTAGACTCTGCGGGAAACACTCAATTTGCCGAGGAAGTCAATAGAGTGGTTTCCATCATTGGCAGGGAAGCCCGGGCACGCTGCTTTGGCGATGGCGATCGACAGGGCAAGACCCTGGCCAATCTTCTTCGCCCGCCCCGCATCATACATTACGACTCTTCAGGGTGGTGGCCCAGCTTGGACCACTTCTCCTGTAGAAATTAAGGCGCGATTCACAGACTTTTACACGCAATTGTACACTGCGGTATTCAACCTTCTCCCCCCCCTCCACTCCCTCCCCCGCGAGGTCTTTTGATACCCTTGAGCTACTCTGGCTTGAAAACGATCATCAGGAATTCCTTGACGAGCCCTTATCCAAAGAAGAAATACTTGTTGCTATTAATGGAATGCCTGGTGACAAGACCCCCGGTCTAGACGGCTTGCCCGTTTCTTTCTAGGCCTTCACCCTGCTTTTGGTACCGCACCTGGCCGCCATGTATAATGAATCCTTCGAGGATAGTCAATTCCCACCTTCGCTCCACGAGGCTATGTTGACTCTTCTTCTCAAACCGGACAAACCTCGAGATTCCTATCACCCTCTGTCCCTCATTAATACGGACACCAAAATCTTCACTAAATTGCTCGCTTCGCATCTTCTGCTTCTCATGACGATCATTGCTTGCCCGGATCAGTCCGGTTTCATTCCTGGCCGCGCGACCTCCCACAATCTTCGGACAATCTTTTCCGTTCTACACCAAATTGACGCAGCGCTCCTTGCAGTGGCTGCCCTGCTTGACGCCACCAGGCCTTCGATACCCTTGAATGGCCTTCTCTTTTCTCCCTCCTTCCATGTCTCAGCTTCAGTCCAGTTTTCATACGCAAAATCTTACTATTGTACACCCTTCCCACTGCCCTCTCCGGATCAATGGCCAAATATCTGATCGCATCCCCATCGGGCGTGGCACCCATCAGGGGTGCCCGCTCTCACTTATGTTCTTCGCCATTGCGATGGAACCGCTGGCGGCTAGACTTCGACAACATCACACTCAGAGGGGCATCGGATTTTCAGCCCGCGCCCTCTTGGTTTCCATGTACGCAGACGACGTCCCCGTATATGGCCGCAACCCCCAGGATAATCTTAGTCCTCTGGTGCACGATATCATACAGTTTGGAGGCTACTCAGGCATACAGGTGAACTGGAACAAGTCAGTCCTTTTCCCTCTCACTGACGCCACCACGTCCTTCACCCTGGACTTCCACTTCGTGTGGACGTCTGGCCCCACTTGCTATTTAGGCGTCTGGCTGAGGAGGGACGTGGACGAGCTTTGGAGGGCTAGTTTCGGTCACCCGGTGGACTGGCTTGAGTCCAAGATTCCCCTGTGGAGCCGGCTGCCTCTGTCGTTAGCCAGTCAAATAGCTATTGCCAAGATGGTAGTGCTCTTGAAATCTTTATACTTATTCCTGAACGTACCTGTTCCCCTTACTGCCTACTTTTTTCGTAGGATCCACTCGTTGATCATCTTGCTCATTGGGCTGGCAAGCAGTCCAGGATTGCGTACGACACACTCACCCTTCCGAAGTCATGCAGAGGCCTTGGCGCCCCTAACTTTTTAAACTGTACGCACTGTGTGCTCAGGCCAGTTTTTTTCATTTTTGGCTTCACCCCACTCCTTTCCAGCCGCTCGTTGTGGTCGAGGCAGATCTTGCAGCCACGTGGCCACTCACCACTGCCCTGTTTGCCCTAGCCAAAGTCCCACGAACTGAAATAGACATGGTTGAGACCTTGCACTGGGCCTGGGAGGGACTTCGCCATTTTTCCGCTGCTCCCATGCTTTCAGCGAATACGATGCCGGTCGTTCGGCATCCGGCTTCCCCCCTCTCCAGCCCTACGGTACGGTTAAACACGCCACCTGTCTGGGGTAGACTACAGTGGTGGATCTCTACCCAGGGAACACATTCTTTTCGCTTGCTGACGATTCCGGTCCCATGGACACTTTACTCTATCAGCTCCGGGTAATCTATTGGGAGCTACACCCCGCGTTCCCCCAGCCTCCTCCCTCAATGCCCGCTCTTGATTTCCTATATTCGTCCTCCTCCCCTCGGAAGTTGGTGACCAAACTTTACGCCCTCTCGCTGGCGGCTACATCCATTTCCACTGACCGTGCGCGTGTGGCATGGGGCGCGGACCTTGGTGTTAAAATCTCCCAAGCTGATTGGCTCTATTGCTGCAACCAGACTGCAACTAGTGAACGTTCTGACTCACAGTACTAGTTACCTAACCATCAGCGGTTAACAAATGGTCCTAGGAAAATGGAAGGGAAGGAGGAGAAATAGGCTGTGACCTCTCGAGAGCTTGAAAAATCATTTCATAGTGTATCTTGAGCGGTCATTTTTACCGTACTGCAGAGTATGAACTTTGACCCTACTTTTCCAGGGACGTTGAGGCTGCTCTGCACCGGACCATGACATCATGACTGTGCAGCTCTGTCTGACTGACCTTGTGCAGACCTAGAGAACTCTGTTGTGTTTCTAGTATTTGAGTTGCATTTTCGGCATGCAGATCAGAGCTGGAGCCAGGTTTACTTTCCTGCTCATAAAGCAAATGGATGACTACGAAAAAGAATTGCAAATTTATAATTATGTTAACATGAAAGCTGTAACTTTCGTGTTAATCCAGCTGTGCTGGTGACAGTTGTACTTTTATGTTATTCGTATAAAATTATAAATAAAGTAGGCTTGCTTTCAAGTTAAAGAAAATAGATCAGCATTTTAGGCCAACATAGAAGCGCTTCTAAAAACTGTGAGGCTCTAAGAAGCGCTACCAAAAGACTTCCACGGGCCAGGGCTCTCGCGGGCTCCAGCTGCTCCAACTTCTTGACTGCGGTGTAGCCAGGCATAATAGCTGCTTCCCCCTACATAACCAGAAGCTGAGCATACATTATGTGATAGCTGCACCTGAGGGCACTTTTAAGGCCTCTTTTCATACATTTTCAGAGGTCTTTTCTGGCACTCCCAATAATCCCATCCTGTACATGGTGTATCCAGTGGCTCAGGGGTGATGTAAAAAGATCATCAACCATAAAAATTCAGCCACCCATCGCAGATCAAAGTAGAGGCAAAGACGGGGGAAAATTGTGCCCAAGAATTCAATTATAATATCCTGTGGTAATGTAATCCAAAATGCATTCTTTAATTTGTATATTTATTTCTTTGGATATTCTTTCCTGTTTTCAGAACAAGCATGCGCAGTGATCAACTTTACTCTAATTTAGTGGAGACTTTATATAGCAGTTTACCCTTCAATTAGCATGCATCTTTCCTTTATATATTTACTAGAGCTCTGCTGCCCAGCTCACACATTGTGTAGCTGTCCTTGATTCACAGTTTTAGAGACGCAAACTCCGCATTTTCCTCTGTGCTATTTTTCGAAATACCCGGTCTCATTCAGAGATGGTTAATACAGGTCAACCTAATTTGTACCTCAATAGCATAAGACCCCATAATGTGAACATTTCTTATAATGCCCAACCTTTTATTCTTTGATTTGGTCATATGACCTGAACAAGACCTTGGGTAAGTTTGCGCTCTAAATTTCCAGTGTTCTACACATTTCTGAATATTAGGGCCTCATGGAGGTCTTGGCAAGGAAAAAACAAATTGTGCAAAGGAGGTTTCTTTCTGGGAAATAAATTGATTACTGATGTCATATGGAATGTGTTTCTCTCTCCCCTTTCTAATGGGATGAATAATAAATATAAGATCTGCAATGTGCGATTAGTGTCTCTGACTCGCTGTGTATGTCTTCCGATATGAACTATGTAAATGCATTCATCTATATGGGATAACATGATCAATAATGCCATGTGACTCATGTATGTTCTATTGGTATGTTTTCGATCAAATCTGTTTTGAAAATTTTTAATTTTAACTTTTGATGAAAGTGTCTTAATACTTTGTGCTTCATGTTTCTTATGTGATCAATATTTCTCTCCCTTTCTGCTTCACTTTTACTTTAACTACCTTTTTCACTTATTTTCCTATCTCACATACTTTCTCTGGGTTTTCCACATGCCTTCACAACGGCATAGCCCATCATTTGGTCACCAATTACAATTATCTACATTCTTGGGTTTATTGCTTTTCACACTTTAAATTCAATATATCACGTGGGTTTCTCTGTGACGGTCAGCCTTGAAAAAGCCCATGGCCTATTTAGCCCCACGGGCGAAACATGCGTAGGCTGTTGTATTTTTGGTTCATCTGGTTCTTTGGATCTGTTCCAAATAAATAAATTTACAAATCAAAGAATGCTTTTTGGATTACATTACCACAGGGTATTATAATCCAATTCTTGGGCACAATTTTCCCCTGTCTTTACCTCTACTAAGTTTCTCAGTATAATGGTTCTTGGGTGTAACCAGTTGAGAAAGAAGTGCTGACTACTGATTTGGGTCTTGTCCCTGTCTGGCGCCAGAAATTCCGGACAGTGCCCACCCATTCACCTACAGCTGCAGATCAAAGTAGACAAGCAGGCAAATGAAAGCTGGTAAATCTGAGGATTTGATGAGAGCAGTGCTGTGAGTTATTTCAAAATATAGTGATTCAGGGAATTCGAATGAATAGAAATCTATTTTTGAGAACCCAAATAATGAAAAATCAATTTAATGTAATATGCGGACCGATGGATTGCCCCTCCCTAAATGCAATGGGAGGAAGGTATAAGGAATATGGGAGTCTTAATAGCTAGGAATGAGGATTTTGGAGTAACCGCCAAGATAGGAAGTTAAAAGAAAAAACAAAAGTCGGGCCCTGACAGGATGGGGAAGAGCAATGCAGGAAAGGGAAAAGGATTTAAGAAAGAAAATCAATTTCCAGGATTACTGATAATTCCATGTTAACCGCTTCCGTGCGGCGCGTTAGCCGCGCCCTGTGCTGGACATTCCAGAACAGGGCGGGGTCGTGACGGAACCGTTCCGTCATCAGCACAGCTCAGCCGTAACTGATGACGGAACGGTTCCGTCACCAGCATCGAAGGGGTTAAAGAATACAAAAGGCATAAATGTTGTTGTTCTTGAAAATTCCGACGAATCATTTTAGGGTAAATTATTTCTTGGCATTGTTTATCTGCTCTCATGCTACCTCTTAGCATAGGCACAATAACGCCCATACATTAAACCAGAAATGATCAATAAGGACGAAATATTTATTTTCAATTCCGGTGGCTGGGTAGGGCAAAGACTCCTGATTGGCAAGGTCAATTTTTACAAATCTATGAGAAGAAAACGAGTTCCTGCATGAAAGCATTTACTGCATAGCAAGGTCATTGCCAAAGGCACAGGTGCATGATGAATGTTCCTCTGTGCAAAGAAGTCAGGCGCTCATGAAGGCTTCAGCTTATGGCAAATCGTAGGTCTTGAGTATATAATATGGAATCTCATTGTGCATTCATACCCTTTAAAACAGACTAGGTTAAGGAATTAGCACCTACTACAAGATGACAGAGAAGTATGTCAGATGCTGTTACAGAGTATACATTAAGCTGTTGATGAGAAGATGATGTTACAAAGTGGGCTGAAGGGCATTCATTGGTGAAAAAAGAAATTCAGAATATGTACTCGCTGTACTTATTTTTATTTGTTTATGTGAAGCTTAAAAAAAGTGTACATGCTCTGCATGGCTGTCACTTAGTACCTAGACGTTTTATGTCCATGCAACCCTGCAAATCCTATGACCTTTCTCAACAAGACCTGTTGTCAAGACATTGGTTTGCTCTGGCTGGTCATAGCATCAGGCCTTTGCTCATGCATATCAGGACAGTGTGCATTTTGAAATGTGATCTTTAATGCATCTAGAAGTGCACAAATGACATTTCAGCAAACTGTACTGCAACTGATTGTGTTTAAAGTGCATCTTATGTGTGCTTTAAGTTTCAGGAGCTGCTGTGAACCCGTTGGCAGAAAACCATGACATCCTTTGGATGTCGTCTCTTGAAGCAAAATTGAAAGAGACTGGAGAAAGGAAACCCACTGCAGAGAAACTGGAGCGGCTGCGGCAGGAGAATGTGCGTGACTACTGACTGACTTTTGTGTTTTTTTTTTTTTACTTCAGTTAGATGTATTTATGGTATGATACTGCAACATAAAAAACACAGATTTTGTTTTTTTTAGTATTCTTAATATTTACAACCAGAGACCAGATAATAAAAGCATATTATGCAAAAAAAATCATTATCCAGTGATACGTACATAGTACATTCGACAACGCCCCCCAACCCCTCCCCCGCCGCCAACCTCTCCTTCACACAAAGGTTTTTATCTGCATTAGATTCCCGGTAGCTCCCATGTGCTATCGGTCTAGCTATTGGCCTTTTACTACTGAAGAGGTTCTAGATGCAATAAAAGGAGGCCACTCCACATAATCCTGTACCGGCTTCAGTCTCTGCCCATTTAATGAAATAGATTATAACAAATCTCTCTGCATCATCGAATTTTTCCATGAGCTAAACCAACCCTTCTTGCTATGTCCACTTCGGCACTTAATAAGAGGTCGTCGGTCCAGTGGACTTTTGACCCTGTGGTGACGGTCTATGGACCGCCAGATTGGCGGTACGCCAGCCGCATTAGGACTGAGGCAGTTGGACCACCACGGGACTGCTGCTGCCAACTGTGATCCATGAGCCCTGGCAGTGGTGCAGTTGTCTGATGCCCCTAATATGCTGGTGGTGCCGCTGCGGCACCTCCCAGCATAATAGGGGTTTCCTCATCGCCGCTCTTTTCATGATGGTGTGACCGCCATGAAAAGTATTGCAGTGAGGAAACAAAGGGGGCCTTACAGGGGCCCCTGTTGCCTCAGCACCTTGGGCTACATACATGGGGGGGGGGGCACATGTTGTGCCCCCCTGTGTGCATGCATCCCTAGTTCCTGCAGGGCATGGACTTCACAGACCATGCCCTGCAGGAACTGCCTTTGACACTCCCATTGTGGTGCTTTGTTCAAAGGCACCTCAGTGGGGCCGCCAAAGAACCGCTCCCCAGAGTAAAAATGCATTGTACTCTGGCTGGCGGTCTTTAATGGCTTTGGTGGTCTTGGAGCGGGGTGGTAGCGTGGCTGCCAAATTCATAATAAGGCCTTTAGTATTCACATACCTTTTTAAAAAAAGAAACCCTTTTTCATCCTAGAATTCCCATTCAACTTCTGTCCAATCTCAAACTGTCCGCAGATCCGCAAGGTGATGGAGCAATTTGGTTGCAAATATTTGCAGAAATCGATCAAAAAATCTCAGCTGTGTGGCAATCAGTCGAGTTTTAGATCAGGACATAGCACCTAATCTACTATGCCCCGCAGTTGTGAATCCATTCCTGAAGAACTGGATCAAGGCCAAACAATCATTGTACTAGACAGTATTCAATATAAATATGTGTTAAATGGTACTTGCTTGCACCAGCGTAGTTTCCTCTTCCGCACCCATCAAAGCAATTCGTGGCTGGATGGATGTAAAGAAAACCATCCAAAATACTGAAATCTTACGCTAAAGGCCTCCCTCGCCACCTCCCATTCCTGTTGCCAGATTCATGTGGCCTTCAACTACCACCAGTTTCCTCTGTCAGAAATGGATTGTTGTTTGATGACCTCCTTTCCTTGAAGGCTCTTATAAACCAGCTGTTTAATTAGTCAATTAATATACTTCCATTAAGAAATCTCACATTTCTCCTTTTCATCTCAAAGCCTCCTTTGTCGATAAGTCAGTCAAGGCCCAATTACTGCTTTACCAAGATAAGCGAGCTGTGATCCATTCAAAACAGGAGCAAGGCTTAGCCTCAATTTGAAACAACATAATCCCAAAATCGTAGCATTGAAAATTCAGCACTATTCTCTTTTGAGACTTATATAAAATGTAAAATCACTCTGCATTATCTCTGATCTCCTTCGAGACGACAGTACCATGATCACTAAACCCATACCTCCTAGAAAATTGGATTAAGTACCATTTCATAGAAGACCCAAGATTGACCTGTTTGTTCAATTGCCAGCAAGTTTCTCCACATGTCAATCTATATTAATGTCCCTACATCGCCCTTTCCATTTGAATCCCCTCAACCTTCTCTCCCTCCACTCTTGTGCTTTGGAGAGGCTGATTCCAACTGCATAAGCACTCTAAATGTGACCAACTATTAATAATAACTGCTTTCTGAACACAATCCTATATTGCCACATGATGTGTCTGGGCTGTGACAGACTATCTAGATTATTTTTCCCGCATCCTTTGTTTGCTTGACAATAATTATTTTGTGTTTACTTTTCAGATTAACCATTTCAGAAATAAACATAAGATATATGTTCAAGGAACCGACATTCCAGAACCAGTCACCACCTTTGAGCAGATGCATGAAGAATACAAAATCCATGATAGGATACTGAAAAATATTCAAGAAGCAGACTTCCAAATGCCGACTCCCATTCAGATGCAGGCGGTCCCCGTCATGCTGCATGTAAGTATTCATCTTCAAAGACGAGACAGAGAGATCCTGTTTCCAGATCTTGAAATTAACATTTGAACCTGCATTATTTTGAGCAGCCACTGTGTTCAGGTGGCATTCCTCGATTAAGCTTTATTGGGTAGCTTGTGTTTCAATTCTGTTTCTTGTGGGTGGTGTGAGAAACATGCAGTTATACTTCAATATTTTATATGAGAGAAGAGATGGAAAAGTCGCTAAAATATACCACGCAGACAGATGAATTTCAATCGGCTGTTTTCTCCACGCAGTTTCTCCCACTGTGCTTTCATTGTGTGCTGCATAAATGGAGAGAGTACAGACACTGGCTAAATGCGAACATTTAGTGATACATAAAAATGATTGTTAACGTTTACTTACCTGGTAGTAGATCATGTTTTCTATGTTCTTTTTAAATTTTTAGTTTTTTGCTGGTTTTTTGTGTTTCATATCCTCTTCATAGCTCAGCCACCAATCTTTATTGGAAATATATGGCACACAGACACAATCAAATGCTTATAATTGCTCTTAAATAATAGTAGCAGCACTCTTTTCTACCCCAAGGATGGTAAGATGTACATGATTAAGCCCAGCTGTCTGTCACTATCACTTCTTTGTAGCCATAGTGAGGTATACGTTGATGTGGAATGTACCATATTTGATAGCGTTAGTCTTTTGTAGGTCATGCTGTTTGCGTATTCTTTCTTTAAAATTTCAACCATGTTTAAAGTTCATTAACCAATTTGTAATTGTGTGTGATCTGGCAGGGTGATATTTACATATTTGGCTTGAGAGTATGACATCTTATAATGTCTTAAAGAAACGTTATATACTGACCCCAGGGTAATGGACCACAGGTTACTTGACAGATATGGCAGTCTTATGTGAACAATGCCGTTCTTTTTTCAGGAAAGGGGAGAGTAGAGTATGACAACACATGAAATCCTATGGGCCAATCTTCTATTGGCTGACTGTCCTCTTGCTCATGAAGGCCTAATACCTTCCCCGGAGCCATTGCAGTATTTTTGTAAGGCAGCTTTATTGGGTTCCCTTTACTTGATGGTAATATATATTTTGAGCACTGTTTGTATCCTTTATGGCTTGTGAATTAATCTACTGATGGTTACTGTATAGGTTATGTCACAGTAATACAAATACACTGTGTCTAGAAGTTACCAGATCCAGCCAGTGGTTGGTTTGTAGCTGTAAAAAGAGGAGTGGGCAGAGTGATGTGGGAGGGAGGTGTCTGGCTAATCACAGGCAGTTGTCTGCTGTGTTTACCAGGTAAAGAGGGGTAATTGTGAGTTTAGTTTTACACTAGGATCAGAGCTTTGCGGTAGGAACCAGGCCAGCTGAGAGATGGAACACATCCTAGAATTGTTTTAGTTCTGTTGAGACATATGTAGTGTTGCTCGCTGCAACCATAGATGTGATTAAGCATTGTGTAATATACTGATATTTTTTAACCTTACAAGGGGGCTGATTTTAGGATTGTTTGAATTCTCACATTTGGACTTGAGAGGATTGTCTTCCTTAAGGGTGGCTGTTTTGTGACATGAAGACCATTGCCTCCTCACCAAAATGACTTCTTCAACAGCACACAAGTTAGTTATTAGATTGTTTTTAATGCAAGGATATAGCTATATTTTTTACTGTGGAAATGAGGGCCATGGTTTAAAGAACTGCATCATTAAAGATCTTTTCTGCATTCACAGGGTCGTGAAATCCTGGCATGTGCTCCCACTGGGTCTGGAAAGACATTGGCCTTTAGCATTCCTATATTAACGCATCTGAAGCAGCCAAGGAATAAAGGGTTTAGAGCTTTGATTGTATCACCCACAAGAGAACTAGCCAGCCAGGTAAGTCCTTGTTTAAATAAAATAGGACTTTCCTGCTATTTTCCTTCTAACGTGCTCGGCTGGGCGGCTACACAGCTCCTGTTCAAATGCTGTACGTTTCAATTCATTGAATGCACACACATGTAATTTAAATAAACCTATGGAAAATCAGTGTGACATTGTCCTTATGTGTTAGTAAGACTAGCCCCTCCCTCCTCCTCTGGCCTAGTACCAGGGCAGGAGAAAACAAAGGGCATGATTAACAGTCCTTCAGATTGATGTCTCTATCATCATTCACCCCAGACAAGACCTTAAAATGTAAACAATGCTTTTCACCTTCTATACTGAATATCAAAATGCTTATTTAGAGCTCTTGTTTAAATTTATACACTGCTTTTGGAAGGTAGGGAGGCAAGACAGGAAAGTGGGGTAAAGGAAAGTTATGGGGTGGCATAGTATCCAAGATGGGTCTCCAAATCAACATGAGTAAATCAGTTCAGAAGCCAGTATAGTGTCTCCTACAACAAGGAACAAAGATGGACACAGCGAAAATATGTGTCCTTCAGAAGAGAGAATTATCAATTCAAAAGAAATGTGCAGAACTTGTACATACTCACTAAGTTGCCTCCCTTCTATGATCCATTTCATCCTGCATATACATAGTACCAAATGCAAAGCTGTTCATGAGATCTCTCCAACAGTGTCTCGCTCGATTAATAGTTTAAAAAAGAGACAATTGGGAGGATAGCCTATATCTCACAATGTCTGCTCATAACTGGGGCAGCAGAAGCTTTGTTACCTGCACAACCAGGGCGTGTAATGAACTTCCTTTCCATATACGTCCTCCACAAACATGCTGTCTTTTAGGAAGGCACAGAACACTTGGCTTTTCAACAACTAGATCAAAATCTGCCTTCAATACTTGTCCTGGTATTATGGAATTCTTTGAGCTAAATGTTGCGCTCTATATATTTATATAACATAACTCTCTGGCATGGTGGCACAAAACTCAGAATGTGCTATTCCGAGATCCTTTTCAAAAGAAAGCCCCAATGCAGATGATAGTCCCTGGATACCTCCCTATCAGGGTGGGGAGTTCACATGCAACATCTGAAAATCTAAGGGATATGGCAGCAAGAAGACTCATCACATCAATTGGCTAGAACTGAAGGCAATACACCTAGAAATGAAGGCAATACACGAAGTAGTCCAAGCTTTCCTTCAGTCTCTCTCAGTAAAGGACTTAATGATTCAAACAAACTACAGAGATGGAGAGAAAGATGATTTTAATAGCATCAGATTGACAGTGATGGTACACAGACAACCTTCAACTGTCTCAACTACACCACAAGCGATTGTCATGGAGACTGAATCTTTTAAGCAGACTTCAGGACCTGATCCGACACCATGGCCTTCAGTCATTGAATTAGCTACCTGTCTTCTGAGATTGATCATTACGCCCATTTAAATCTACTGTTTGTATGGATATTCTAAAAGATTCAAAATATCCGTCCATGAAATCCAGTAATGCATAGAAAAGATCAGGATCTGGTGTAAAAAAAAAAGTCACAATCCCATTGCATGCCTGGAAGATGTACTACTTCCATACTTGCTACATCTAGCCAAATCAAAGTTGCAGATTTCATTGATAAATGTAAATTTAGCACCCATAACTGCTTATAAAAAATCTCCACAGTAGTTGTCCTTTTCTAAAGATTTTCTGGAAAGTCTGAAGAAGGTTTTTCCACTGGTAAAAACTCCATCGTCTCTAAGGGAAATCAACTCGGTGTTATCAAAACTAGCATGCCCACCCTTTGAGCCAATACACAAAGCTATCTTGCACCATCTATCATGGAAAACTGCCTTTTTAATCACAATTGCATCAATGAGAAGGGTTAGTGAATTGCAAGCTCTTTCAACCATAGAACCGTGTCCCGTTTTTCACGCTCATAATGTACTTTTGAGGACTCGCCAATCTTTCTTACCTAACCTAGTTGCTGGTTTTCACATCAATTACCCTTTTAGTCTTCCTACCTTCTTTCCAAATCTATCCTCGCCAGCAGGGAGGAGTCTTCATTCGTTAGATGTTAGGAGTGTCTTGCTTTTTACTTAGATAAGACAAAAGAGATTCAGAAAATGGTTCAATTATATATGACTTATGATCATGTTAGACAGGGTCTAGCTACTTCCAATCTTATTGCCAGGCGGATAGTAAAATGTATTACTTTGTTATCAACTGCCTAACATATCTATTCCTCATAAGCCCAAAGCCCATTTATTTATGTTCGAGGCATGTGGGCTGCTGAATTCATATCTTGTGCATAGATCGCCGCCTAGTGTTGGGTCGGGATGATTGGACATTGTTGTCCTGGAAGAGTCTTCGAAGTATCACGAGATAGGTGGCTCCTCCCCTGGACTACAGTGCGCATGGGCATCGACTCCATCCTCAGATTGTTTTTTTCCGCCATTGGGTTCGGATGCATGTTTGTTAACTCAAGTTCGGAATCGATAGTAAACTTTCTTTTTGGCCAAAAGGCCTTTAGTTATCGTCGGTATTGTCTTGCAATCGGTGCCAGTTCTTGTTCTTATTTTAGCTCAGTTTCCGGGACGAACCTCCGAAGGAGCTGCGTGGCTTTCGGCACTGAAGGCCCGGTCGACGCCAGAGGCCTTATCGACGACCCATCATGGAACGGAGCCCGTTCAAGAGATGTCCCGTTTGCAACTCCAAATATCCTCATATCGCCGTCCACCCGGTGTGCAACAAGTGCCTGTCTCCGGATCACGATGAAGCCAGCTGTATGGCTTGTTCTCGTTTCCGCTCCAAAAAGACAATTCGGCTTCGACGCGCAGCGCGCAAGGAGGCCCAGCAGACGGCACCTGACCCGGTGAACATTTTCGATACCGAAGAGGATGAGGGAGTCAAGCAGGAAGTTCGAGAGTCTGATCCTGCATCGGAGAACGACTCCAACTACGACGCAGATGTCGAGATGGTCGATCTTGATAACGTCGTCGACGAGGTAGGAGACGACGATGTGGCCTTTGGGGCCGGAGAAGATAGCTCGGGCGAAGAGCAAGGCCCGATCGTTGTTACGGGGCCCGTGACCGAAACACTCAATAAGGCTCAGGTCGAGGGATCGCCACATGGCCTTACCCGAGATCGTACACTCAGTTCTACAGCCTCGCCTCAGGGCCCGGCTACGGACATCTCTAAAGAGCCACTGGTTGACCGATCAAAACCGAAACAGAAAGCTTCGGTGTCTACTCAACCTCAAGCACTGGAGGCGAAATCGAAACCGAAAGTGCGTATTGCTTTGGTCGGCTCGAAGTCCTCCGAACTATCTGCACCGACGAAGCAGAAAAGTGTTGTCGACCCGGTGAGGTCGCTGAAGGGTGTCGAGCCGAGGACTGCGACACAGACAAAACTGGTCAAGGACGTCGACCCGAAAAAGTCGGTGCCAAAGGCCGTCGACACTGACAAAGGACTCGGGGCTCGGAAGGTCCTAGATCCTACGCGTCCACCAGATAAGGCTACAGGCAATACGAACCTCGAGCCCACGCCTGGCGGTGCCTCGAAGGTACCCGTCGAGTCGACACAGCCGTCCGCCTCTTTCTCCAAGCAGGTGTCGGAATCGCTGAAACGCATTAAGGAGAAGGCTTCTCCTGTCGGACCGAAGGACACTCCAACACCGAAGCCTCCCACTAAACCTCTAAAATCGTCGGCACCCATCCAGTTCACACTGCCGCCGAAAGTGGTACCTAAAGCCTTCGCCCCTAAACCGGCCGTCGAAGCGTCCAAGCGGGTGTCCACGGGGCCGAAGTCTACAACTGCGGACCTTGTCACAAAGCATCGACAGCCCCCGCTTGAAGAGCAGTCGAAGCAATTCATCGACGCAGACACGGGTAGACTTTCTATTTATAAGAGAAAGATCGCCCCTGAACAGCCTATGGAGTCATATAAAATGCCACTGAAAAAGAAGAAGGATTCTGCTACATCACCTCTTCTTGTTGAGCCTATTTCACCACATGGCCAAGTCACTGCTCCTATCTCGCCAACTTAGACAGGGGAGACAGGGGAAGGTGACAATGAGGAGTACAGTTATCCTATAGACACTGATCCTGAAGATCACACTGAACCCTGGACGGACGCTACTGACCCAGGAGATCCTCACACTGCCCCAGACAGTCAGGTGTATGCTGTGAAAACCTCGCCTACTGAAGTCTCCGCGGCGTTTAATGCGCTTATTGAAAGGGCAGCCAAAAATCATGATGTCCAGCTCCATGCTGACCCTATTGAAGTGGATTTTTTGTTTGACACCTTCTCCACCTCAGAGAGAACTGTCAAGACTCTACCAATGCTAAAGGGTGTCTTAAAACATGCTGCAGACATTTTTAAAGAAAACACCAGAGCAAGGGTGATTAAACCCCAGAATTGAAAAAAAGTACAAACCAGCACCTGGGGACCCCACCTATATCAAGGGACAATTGCCGTTGGACTCTCTAGTTATTTCAAATGCCTGGAAGAGGGCAAACTCGCAAACAACGGGTGATGCTCCTCCCCCTGACAAGGAATCTAAAGTGCTAGAAACATCAGGGAAAAGGGTGGCAGCTCAAGCGGCCAATATCTGGCACATTTCCAACACTCAAGCACTCTTAGCCAGATATGACAGGGCTCATTACGATACACTTGAAACCCTGTTACAACACTTGCCAGATGAATATAAGGAGGCAGCATAGATGCTCATTCAGGAAGGGAAGCTTATATCAAATGCAGCTCTCAAGTGTGCGCTGGACGCAGCAGACACCGCGGCCAGGGCAATTAACACTAGTGTAATGTTGCGCCGACATGCCTGGCTTAGAATCTCCGGTTTCAAACCCGAGATACAAACCACCATACTAAATCAGCCTGTAAACCCTGACCACTTATTTGGACCAGAGGTGGACACCACCTTGAAAAAGATCAAAAAGGACACTGAGACTGCAAAGTCTATAGGGGCTCTACAGTCCCAGCAGTTCAGGGGTAGTTCTTTTCGTCGCTCAAACAATAGAGGACTTTCCAGAGGCCAGCTGTCGCAGCAGGCACAATACAATAAAGGAGGCACGCAAACCACCTACATCAAACAAAGTAGAGGTGGCTATCGTGGAAACAGCGCCAAGGGTAGGGGTCGTGGAAACAACAGCTCCCGATCCTCCGCCGCTAACAAACAGTGACGCCTTGTCACTGCCCCCCGACCATGCCACACCAGTCGGGGGGAGACTGCAACAGTTCCTACCAGTCTGGACGTCCATCACTACTGACAGGTGGGTGAGAAAGCTTATCCAGTACGATTATTGTCTGGAGTTAACGTCCACTCCACCCAACATGCCCCCAGGACACCGTCCTATGTCCACAGAGCATTTGCAGTTATTGCAGCAGGAGGTAGTCGTCGTGCTGCAAAAAGGAGCAATAGAGCTCATGCCTGTGGAAGAAAGAGGTACAGGGGTGTACTCGCTGTACTTCTTAATCCCAAAAAAGGACGGGTCCCTCAGACCCATACTGGACCTCAGGCCCCTAAACCAGTACATCCTATCAGAACACTTTCACATGCTCACATTACAGCAGGTTCTACCGTTACTCAGTCAGGGAGATTTCCTAGCAACATTAGATCTGAAGGATGCCTATTTCCATATTCCGCTACACCCGTCACACAGAAAATACCTCCGATTCACCATTCAAAATCAACATTATCAATTCAAGGTCCTCCCTTTCGGAGTGACGACGGCACCCAGGGTGTTTACAAAGTGCCTGGCGACAGTGGCTGCACACCTACGGAGACAGAACGTTCACGTCTACCCTTATCTGGACGACTGGCTTATCCAGGCGAAGTCAGCCAAGCAGTGTGCCGCCTACATGTCCCACACCATTCACCTTCTTCACGATCTGGGGTTCTCACTGAATTATCCAAAGTCCCAACTTCAGCCCGCCCACGTACGGCAGTATCTGGGCGCGACAATAGATACTCTGGCGGCCAAAGCACAGCCAAATTCAGTGAGAATCAACAGCATTCAATTGCTGATACAAAAATTCAGACCACAACACTCGCTTCCGGCACGAGTGTTCATGCAGTTGATAGGCATGATGGCCTCCTGCATCTTCATAGTCCCGCACGCGAGACTACATATGCGTCCGCTTCAGGAGTGCTTAGCACGTCAGTGGAACCAGGCTCACGGACAGTTGAAAGACCTAGTGTTGGTGACCGGTCTTGCATACAACTCTCTGCATTGGTGGAATCCACAAAACCTTTGCAAGGGCCGACCGTTCCAAGAGCCTGTGCCACAGATTATTCTGACAACGGACGCATCTCTCCAGGGATGGGGAGCTCATGTACTCCACTGCACAGTGCAGGGACTATGGACAGCGCAGCAAAAGAAGATGCACATCAACCTTTTAGAACTGATGGCTATCTTCTTGGCAATGAAAGCATTCGAAGTACATCTGTGCAACAAGGTTGTGTTAATCCGGACGGACAACATGACGGCCATGTACTACATACAGAAGCAGGGAGGTACACACTCTCCACAGTTGTCTCATCTGGCTCAGAGCATGTGGAAGTGGGCCATTCAGAGAAACATCTTCCTCATGGCGGAACACCTCCCGGGCAAGGACAATCAGATGGCGGACCTGCTCAGCAGGCACAGCCACCAAATGCACGAGTGGGAGATACATCCATCTGTACTCCACCCGTACTTCCAGCAGTGGGGTCATCCAGAGATAGACCTGTTCGCCACAAAGGAAAACGCCAAATGCCAAAGCTTTGCCGCCAGGTTTCCACACCCACAGTCGCAGGGCAATGCGATATGGATGAACTGGTCAGGCATATTTGCGTACGCTTTTCCCCCAGCACCTCTAATACCGCTGGTGGCACGCAAGCTGAAGCAACACTCGATGACACTCATCCTGGTTGCTCCTACTTGGGCACGCCAACCATGGTACACCATGTTTCTAGAATTCTCCGTGGTACCGCATCAAAGGCTGCACCTCACACCCAGGCTTTTGACGCAGAACCATGGCGACATTCAGCATCCAGATCCGCAACAGCTCAACCTGGCGATCTGGCTCCTGAGGTCTTAGAGTTTGGCTACCTCAACTTGCCTCCCGACTGTATGGATATCATAAGAGAGGCAAGAAAGCACACCACCAGAGCATGTTATGCAGCAAAATGGAAGCGGTTTGTCGTTTATTGTGCAGACCACATCATCAACCCGCTAGATGAATCTACTCACAACATCATTTGTTATCTGTTACATCTATACAAATGCAATCTGGCCTATGCTTCCGTTCGTATACATTTATCCGCAATAGCAGCTTATCTCCAAAACAGGCAGCATCTCTCGTTTTTCAGAGTGCCTGCCATTAAAGCCTTTCTGGAGGGACTCAAACGAGTTATTCCTCCCCGGAACGCTCCAGCTCCTGAATGGAACCTAAATGTGGTCCTCACCAGGCTGATGGGTCCACCTTTTGAGCCTCTACACAGACCCTCCAGCTTTTCGCGATTTCGCGATTCACGGAAAAATCGCGAAATCAGCTGAGAAGCGCGATGGCCGCAATATTTACCATTTCGGCCGCGAAATAAGTGTCCCAGCTGCAATTTAAAAAAAAGTGTGGCTTCTCATAGGATGTACGCAAATACGTCACTACGTGTTTCCGTACACCATTCGGCACATGGGGTCCACAAACATCAGTGGAGGAAGATGGGGCAAAGTAGTGGGGAGCTGCGAGAATGAAAGGTAGCGCCGATTGCTGTTTTTAATTTAAATGATCGTTTATTTTGCCCTCTTGATAATGCTGTTTTTGTGATGTAAGTCATCAGGTAGCGCCACCTGCTGGAATGTTGCTAGAAATTCAGTGAAATGAACGCATGTTCGTCGTTATATTTGTCCTTCCTCCATCCACACTGCCACAAGCACAGTCAACGCAACCAGTCTCTGGCTGTGCGTGTGGCAAGCCTGCTCATCACAATTAACAGGCAGGTCATGTTTTTTAGGCACGTCGTCACTTTGGCTTTGGCTTCAGTGACCTTTGAAATCCCAGGCCCCTTCTCATCCTCTGCTCCGTTTCTGTAGGTAGAGGGGCCAGAGAGGAGAGGTGCTGGAGAGGAGAGGGGAGCTGTGAAGGGAGGTGCTGGAGAGTAGAGCTGGAGAGGGGGGGAGCTGTGAAGACTTGGCCTTGTGTGAGAGGGGGGCCAATAGATAGGGAGGCGAGTGAAGAGGCGAGATGCAATAAAAGGGTCTGTAAAAGAGAGAGATACTGCTTCTACAGGAGGGGTGAGGTAGTGAGTGTAGACAGGTGGGGAGCGGAGGTTAAGCGGAGGTGATGACAGAGGAGGAAGTGAAGGTAGTGCCCAGGGTGACGGAGGAGACGAAGCCAGGGAGAAGGTCTGGCAGGTGGATGAGGCTAGAAAAGGGAAAGCTCACCAGGAGAGGCTTACTACTGCTGCCGTGGGAGGCACATCCTGCGGTTCAGATACAGTCTCTCTAGGCCTTTTTAGTCGCTCACTGCAGTATTTAGGTGTCAAACTGATAGTATTAAGATGACACCTTTGCCCAGAGAGTGTTAAAAAGTAAAAATTACAAAACTATTGTCACAAAATGTCACACGTTACGCCACATATTTTGCTTGTGTTGATGAATAATTTAGACAATGCACCTGCTTAATTTGTGCCTACCTTGCGAATAATTCCAGTGCCCTTGCATAAAATGGACGCGCTACCTCTGTCAACTTTTGAAGTTAATATGCACAGTGAGCCTGAAAGTATCTAAGTCGGTATTAAGTTGCATTTCTGCAATGTAATGAAGTTGTGCAGGATATGTAAGGCTTACTCAGCTGTCCATTCTCCTTCGCCCCCAGGAGGCAGCGGTACCCCCAGCGGGGGTGCATACAACGGTGCTAGAACATCTTGGGGAGAAATAGGACCCCCCTTAAACGAGGTTAGGATTGGATCTGTGCTTCCATAGAGCGGCAGAACTTTAAACATACTATTTTAAAGTGGAATACTCTGCTAAAACATTTTCTATTGATTTAAGGATGAAAATGAATGCTTATGAGTAAAATACAGTGCCGCAAAAATGCCGCTAAATTTCCATATTTGTGTCGCTAAATTTCCATAGTTGTGCCGCTAAATTTGCTAATCCATGCTGCAATATCCTGGGGAGTCTGTCTACACTCATGCGAGATTCAGTTCTTAACGTGGAAAGTGGCTTTCCTGATAGCAATCACATCGCTGCGACGCGTTAGTGAACTCCAGGCACTAACTATCCAGGAGCCATTCATACAGATTCACTCCAACAGGGTGGTACTCCGTACTAACCCTAAGTTTCTTCCTAAGGTGGTTTCACAATTCCATATCAATCAGACTATAGAACTGCCAGTGTTCTTCCAAAATACAGAGTCAGTGGCGGAGAGAAAGCTCCACACACTAGACGTCAAGAGAGCTCTAATGTACTACATAGATAGGACCAAAGATTTTCGGAAAACAAAACAACTGTTTGTTGCCTTTTCGCCACAACACAAAGGCAACCCCATTTCCAAAGCAGGTATAGCCAGGTGGATCGTTAAGTGCATTCAAATTTGCTATCAAAAGGCCAAGCGCACATTAAGGGTTCCCCCACAGGCCCACTCCACGCGAAAGTTGGGGGCCTCCATGGCTTTCCTTGGAAATATTCCTTTAGAATACATTTGTAGAGCAGCCACATGGTCTACCACACACACATTTACAAAACACTACTGTGTAGATGTGCACTCCAAACAGCAGGCAGCTGTAGGGCAGGCTGTTCTAAAAACACTTTTTCAAACTGCTGCAGCTGGCACAGGCGGCCGCTGCTAATGGAGGGACTGCTAGGTATTCTATGCACAAGATATGAATTCAGCAGCCCACATGCCTCGAACCGAATATGCTACTTACCAGTATGCATCTGTTCTTGGCATGTAGGGCTGCTGACATTCATATCACCCGCCCTCCTCCCCGGCGCCTGTAGCGGCTGCAGCACTTACACTTACTCTTAGCATGGTCATCACTCACGGTGTTACACTCCATCTTTGCCACAATGGCTAAAAACAATCTGAGGATGGAGTCGATGCCCATGCGCACTGTAGTCCAGGGGAGGAGCCACCTATCTCGTGATACTTCGAAGACTCTTCCAGGACAACAATGTGCAATCATCCGGACCCAACACTAGGCGGCGATCTATGCACAAGATATGAATGTCAGCAGCCCTACATGCCAAGAACAGATGCATACTGGTAAGTAGCATATTCGTTATTCATTCATCACAAGAGGAAAAGCTGCAACTACAGCCTGAGTTAGACATATCCCCATTTGGACATAGGCAAGGCAGCCTCATGGAAATCTGTGCACACACATTCACTAGGCATTATTCAGATTCAGACACCGAAGCAGAAGCAAAGGTTGGACAAGAAAACCTTAGATCCAGGTGTTAATTAAGGCTCTCTGACTACACGGCTGCCACATTGAGGTGATCATAACACAAAGCAGAAGGGGAATCACAATGGACAGAAGCAGCAACGGCATCAATAAAGCTAAAAAAAGTTCTCACACAGAGGCGATAAGGAAGGCAAGCGTAGGTACACTGTACTTTACCAGTGCTCCTGAGCCTTCATAGGAATAGACGTACCAGCTGACGGAATGAGATAGGAGGCAGCAAAGACCAGCAACCCTGGAATAAACCAATGGTAAGTGGGAGACGGTGATAGAGTGGGTTTTATCGAATACAGCAGGTCTTACAGACAGCGCATGCGCTATTAAGGCTCGACCTAAAAAAAAACACCAGTGGTGCTCCCCCAACAACCACTGCAATTCCAAATATATGCTGATGTCACTTAAATTGAAATTCCAGTTAAAAACAACTTGCCAGTACCTGAAAGGGATGTGGATGCATAATCATTTGGTTGAAGGAACTGTTTCATAACTGAGGGTATAATTACAGGCAGCCCAGTCTATTCTTATTCATCATTACATTAGCCATGGAACTGGGAGAACCCCTAAATCCAGTAGGATCCGTAATACACCTGCAAATTTGGGTTGACCATGATCACTCTTTCAGTAAGCATCACAGCCCCATTGGAGGCCACCAGAGGATACAAAATCAAGCAGAAAGACTGTCTTTGTCTGTAAATGTTGGTCCCATTCCTCCTCCCCAGTCGATTTCCCTGGATGCTGGGAGACTAAACAATAACATGTAAAGTTCTGTATATCTTATTTGGTGAGAAGATTCCAGGTACCTCAGAGCCCTGAGATACCTACTATGCCCCCAGTTGACTCTTTTGATTTAGCAAAACTACTTGAGCTGCCATCGCAAACTTAAAAAGAAAAGGACATTGTGGAAATCATTAAACATCAGGAAAACCTACCTTTGGAACTCGTTGGACTATCATCTAATATTGATACTTACCCGATACTTTATAGAACACTGAAAAGCAACCACTTAAAAGAGACTTTTAGCTCTTGATCAGGCTCCAATAGGACTATCCTCTTCTTCACAGGGCCTGGCTTCTCCTGCTAGTTAAGACTTCCTTTTGTGTTCCATCTACTGTCAGTTTGTAAGTGAGCTTTGAAAATATCTGTCTTCAACAACCAGCCCATGTTGCAAATGGACTGTTGTGCTTGTCTGCTTATTATAGAACTGTAGAGTGGTCTTTGGCATCATGCTTAGCACAGCACAGATCAATTAAATAAAACACAATATACTAATTTCGCACTCATTTTGATAACTTTATGTATAATAATAATAAACTTTATTCGGATTTTACAGATCCATAAAAGCAGTACAGGTAAAAAATCTTCAATGAAATATAAATTACAGATTACTTAAAAACAGCGAAAAAAAAAGTTTTGGAAATGTATACGGTACTATTATAATTAAAGGTTTTTCCTGTGTCCGTATATACATTTCAGAAAGTTAAGGACATGGTAACATGTGGCTTCGGTATCCAAAAGCTGCAAGCTCAACATGGCTACTCGACATTGTCTAAGACCCCAAGATTTTAAAAGAGTTAGTAACCAGAGTTTGCGATGTTCCTGATAAAATTTGCAGAACAGAACAGTATGAAGGGTGGTTTGACCTGATATCCCATCGCATGGACATGGAAGTGGATTTGGGTCCCAAACGTTTGGCGTTGGGAAAGCTACCAGTTTGTGAAATATGTTCAGTCTGAATCTTATCAGGAGAAATCGTTCGAAGGTACCAATGTCAAGGTTTAAATAGGGCTGCATTAAAAGGGTAGATTGAACCATTATTGCGTGCTGCACCGACTGTTTCCCAGCTTCTATTTGTAGTCTCAGATTGCCCAGATGGTCCAAGGCTCGTTTTTTAAAGTTATTTTTTGAGAGTTCTCCAATTTTTTCGGGGTTTAAATAATATTTTTCTATTCCAAGATCAAAGAGAAAGGTCCGGATATAGGCCAGCCATTTAATTTTTAAGACGTAGTCCAGAGACATTGCATCCGCCAGTATTGTTTTTGTGATGTCGTTTTTATCTGACGCCCAGATACGTCGCCAAAGGAGGAGTGGTTGAATTTTGGCAAGATCTTCGATGTATGGTGCCCCCAATTCTAAGTGGCAGGCGTAAGTCGAGGAACTTTTGGGGGCGGATAAGAGGAATCTGAAAAACTTGTTTTCTGCAATTTGCAGAGAGGTGACATCCGTATGACCCCATAGTCCTGCTCCATATAAAGCTGTAGATTGACACTTGGCTTTATATATGGTTATCAATTCCCTGGGCGGACGTTTTCCTAGTTTTTGTGTAAACGACACCAATGCGGCTAATGCTCTTTTAAAACAATGTTTTCTGGCTTCTACTGCTGGTTTCCAGGAGAGTTTATTATCTATCATGACTCCCAGATAGCAGTATTCGTTTGTAGAATCTATTCTTTGGCTGTCAAGATAGATGGAGTTTTGCTGTTTCCTCCCAACCCCAGCCTTCATTACGAAAGTCTTTTTTACGTTTATGTGAAGGTCAAGGGTTCTCATAAACTGCGAATATCTATTAAGGGACCTTTGGAGTTCACGGGGGGTTTGTGCAAGGAGGACGGCGTCGTCCGCGTAGAGTAGGGCGGGGATCGGGCGATGTTTGGCCAGTGGAAGGACCTCCAAGTTGTTAGTGTAGAGGGAGAAAAGGAAGGGTGCCAGGACACATCCTTGTCTGACCCCACGCTCCACTCTAAAAGACGCCGTCAGTTCCCCCTTTGTCCCGTAGCGGACTCTTGCGGATGGGTTGGAATAGAGTTCCCTTAAAAAGTTCAGGAGTGATGGATCTACCCCCATCTGTGCTAAAAGGGACCACAATTTTGTATGGGAGACGCAGTCGAAGGCCGCGGACAAATCTACATAGGTCATATGAAGTTTTGCTTTCTTTGCATGCACATATTTTCCAAAGATTATCGATAAACTTAGGGCTTGTTCCACAGTACCTAGTCCTTTTCTAAATCCAAATTGAAGATCGGATAGGATGCCTCTCTCTTCTGCCCAGTCCTGTAGTCTTTCTAAAATCACTCTTCCTGCTATTTTTCCCAGTGAGTCCAGCAAAGAAATTGGGCGATAGCAGGCAGGGTCCATACGGTTACCTTTTTTAAATATCGGCACCATAATGGACCTTGTCCATGACTCCAGAATTCCTAATTTTGCCGTGGCAGTGCAGACCCTTGTTAAAATCGGTGCCCAAAGTTCTGTTTGATGTTTAAAAAAGTCTGCCGGGACTCCGTCCGGCCCTGGAGCTTTTCCTTTTTTGGTTGAGTTCAATGCCACAAGAATCTCGGAAATTTCAAAATTTATATCTATAGGGTATGGTAGGAATATTTTTTCCTCTTCTTCCGTCTCTTGGTCAGAGGTTGGTTTTTGGAAGATGCTGGTGAAGTGTGATACCCAAGTTGCAGCGTCTATAGCAGCTTCGATTTTTGGGCAAATGTCGTCTGCCAAGAAAGGAGTTCTTATAATTCTCCAGAAGGCTTGAGAGTTTTTTTCTTGGGCACTGGTGTGGAGTTCATGCCACAGCGCTTGCTTCAGTTCCTCTTTCCTCTTTTTCCTTATTTTATGATATTCACTTCTGAGGGTGGCTATTGTGCGGGAATCCCTTTCGTTTTTGTTTAAGGCTAGCTTCAATTTTGTATGAGCCTTAGTGCACTCTTGGTTAAACCAGCCTTTGGCCCGGGATGGACCAGATTTTTGTTTTTTTGTAAGTAAAACCTTTAATTTGTCCATAATTTGGGCAAAGTTATTTAGAAGCTCTGCGTCATTAGTTGCTATGTCCAAACAAATTTTAATTTGGGAATAGACTGATCTTATTAACTCTTTGGTGAGTTCCTCTGGGTTTATCACTCCCCATTTTATTGAGTACCCGTTTACTTTATCCATATTGATATTTTCCTGGGTCAATGCATTGGCTATTGTTACTGGAGAACATTGTTGATAGTTTAATAAGACTTCCAAGGTTAATATTGCATGGTCACTTTGAGGATTTGGTTTGACTTCAAAGTTTTTTATTCTTAGTTGTAAGGATGTTGATATAATTATGAAGTCTACCGTGGTTTTATAGCCTCTTCCTATATAAGTGGGTGCAAGTGAATTATCCCCATAGTCCCAGGTGTTTACTATCTGGAGATCCAGGTCGGATAGGAGATCATTCATTTGTCTACCCATTTTATTATGCAAAAAATGGGTGAGTGAGAGGCCATCTTCTGTCACCATGCCAGGACATTTTCTTTTTGGTTGGGTACAGGCGTGAAGATTGAAGTCGCCTGCCCATATTATTGCGGCCGGGCCTCTTTCTCCTTGTTTCATTCTGAGAGTAATTAATTTTTCGTGAAGATGGGCCAGGACTCCCTCAAAGTCCAGTTCATCCAGGTTATTATAAAAATTAATGATAACCATTGACTCTTTTTTCTGAAGGAAAAGACCAAGGATCTGCAAATTAGATGCCAGTTCTATAACCTTTATTTTAGCGTTTTGGATAGTGTTGGCTACGTATATGCACAGACCTCCCTTTGGTCTGCCTATGTGTCCCGACTGCGCAAGAGAGGAGTACGTTTTGTACCCCTGCAGGTGATGTTCTTGTAATGACCATGTCTCCTGTATGCATATTACTTGGTGATTATGCATGTAGTGCATAATTGTCCCATCCTCTATTTTTGTCCTTAGACCGGCGATGTTCCACGAGATCAGACTCAGGATTGTTGGACTGTCCCTTGAGCTTTTTACTCTTTTTGATTCATTAAGGATCTCTGGGACTGGAGGAATCTCTAGGTCTGGAGGGACAGATAGGGAGACCGTGGGTTCCAATAGGTCTGTGTGGATTTGGGAGTGTTCTTGTGGTTGTGGTAGTCAATCGACGCACTCCAAAGCGCTATACCTGTTTGCTAATTGAAGGCCATTCCAGCTATCCCAGCGTGTGGGGTCACTGTACTTTCTCCAGTGTTCCTGTCCACTCCATTCGTCCCTGTCTCTGCCTTGATAATTAAGGCCTAGTGGGTTGAACGGGGGAAACCGTCCTTGCCGCGGCTGCTGCCATGGGTGAGTGTTGTATTGCGTGGATTGCTGGGGTTGCCACCACTGTTGGGTGGTATGATATGGGTATTGAGGAGGATGCGCAGGTGGATGATTAGCAAGGTGTATGGGTTGAGGAAGTTGGATGGGGGGTTGCCACTGGAAAACTGATTGTTGTGAATTTTGTGGGAATCGTGGCATGTGTGGGTGCTGCTGGTGTTGATACATATTGTATTCAGAGGAGTTTATAGGCCCAGTGTTTAATGGGAGTACGGGAAAGGGGAAATTTTGCCTTGAGGATAGGGGTAGGAAATAGGACAAGGGTAGGGGATTTATTTGGGTGGCTGGTCCTCTGTTGGGTGAATTGCAGATATAATTTGATGCCCCTATCTCCCTAAATTTGATGCTGATGACATCCCCCGCTATTGCCTTCGTGCTTCTACCAACCCAGTCTCCTCTGCGTGCAGAGAAGATGTCACCCCTGATGTGAGCGGGTAAGGGTTTATGGAGTTGGAGCCACTGTGCGCATTTGTTCCTCAGCTCTACGAAGGTTTCTCTTACGCCCTCCTTCAGTGGGGGAACAGCTGTTAGCACCACCACGAAGGGAGAAGCTTCCGGGGGTAAATTGATTATTTTGGGCTGAGACTGCTTGGTCTTCAGTTCCGGAGGTTTTTCTTGGGAGGGGGTCTCTGCTGGAATGGTGGTATTTCCTTCTTTTTGTCGGGTGCTTGTTTTAGTTTGGCCTGCTGGACCTATTTGTGTGGCAGAGGGGAGATCTACCGCCACCGGAATAACTTGGGAGGCATCTAGATTAGTCCCTTTTTTAGCTAGGGGTTGTGTTACTGCCGCTTTTCTGGTTGGTGAAGTGTGAGGCTTGTTTGTTATACCTGTTATTTGTTTGGGACTAGATGGTTTTTTTGGGAGTGTTTCCTTTGCCCCCTGCGTTGGGGCGGGACCATTCCCGCTTGCCTTACAACTGCATTTGGTATTGATTAGTGACGTAAGTCTGTCCAACTTTGATATTAGGGGTTTGATCTGTGCTGTAATTTTGGCTTCGAGGTCTGATTTTAGGTCCATAACCATGTTTTCCACCCAACAGGGGATACCTGCCGAGGAGGTTGGGGTGGGCGTGATCAGGTTATGATTCTTTGTTTTTGTTTTAGGTTTTTCCTTGATAATTGGCGTAGCCTTAGGGAGGGTGGAGGTGTTTTTCCTTGATTTTGTTAGTTCTAGGATCGTTACTGGATCAGGTAGTACGGGATTACTGATGGCACTCTGGTCTAATTTTTCAGTCGGTGATTGGCAGGCTTCTAAATCTGGGGTTGCTTCAAAGTCGACATATGATTGATCAGAGTCAGTTTGGGTTACGGATAAGTCTACAGAATTTGGAACAGTCATCGTAGGAACGATGGTTAGTGGCAGTGGTAAAGAGCAATTATTAGCAACCTGGTGAGCTGGGGAAATTGCGGTAGCAAGTGAGCCGAGCGAAGATCGTTTGGCCTGCATGAGGTCCAAGGAGACTCTTTTCTCCAGTAGGATGATACTCTTATCAATGGTGTCGTTTACCCTGGATATGAAAAGGTCTATAGGACCGGTCACTTGTGTCACCAGTGTAGCTTTCTTAGACGTGCTTCTAGTTTTGGGACGCATCGTGATTCTCAATGATGTGCTTCAGAAGTCGTGGGGGCCTGCGGAAACGAAGTAAAGTACAGGGTGACAGGGCCGGGGCCGTCCTCTGCCGTCCTCGAACGGCCTCAAACGGCCCTGTCTTTGCCCAGTCTTCGCCCGTGCTGCGTCCCGCGCTGCGGGAGTGAGATGTTATTAAGTAGGGAGCGTAAAGGGCGGGGGGCGGGCCAGCAGGGAGAGCGGACCGGAAGCTCTTCCTTGGTCTTGCAGGGACTTCTGGGAAATGAAGTCCCCGCACGCTCGCAGCCCCGCTGGTTCCTCGCGCCCCTTACTGCCTTGCTGCCGGCGTCCTCGCGTTGGTCCTTGGAGATGCTGCCTCTACCAGCACCCACCAGCGAAGCGGCACCCGCGAAGCGGGTGCGGCGAGAGGTGGGCTGGGAGGCCGGTGCGCTGCTGGGCTGATAGGTTACAGCGTGAGTGATGCCTTCCGCTTCAAAAATAAGTAAGTAGGTGTCCCACAGGGTAGAGGAGGAGGAGCGCTTTTAACTGGCTTTGACGGGCGGGGGGCGGGCCAGCAGGGAGAGCGGACCGGAAGCTCTTCCTTGGTCTTGCAGGGACTTCTGGGAAATGAAGTCCCCGCACGCTCGCAGCCCCGCTGGTTCCTCGCGCCCCTTACCGCCTTGCTGCCGGCGTCCTCGCGTTGGTCCTTGGAGATGCTGCCTCTACCAGCACCCACCAGCGAAGCGGCACCCGCGAAGCGGGTGCGGCGAGAGGTGGGCTGGGAGGCCGGTGCGCTGCTGGGCTGATAGGTTACAGCGTGAGTGATGCCTTCCGCTTCAAAAATAAGTAAGTAGGTGTCCCACAGGGTAGAGGAGGAGGAGCGCTTTTAACTGGCTTTGACGGGCGGGGGGCGGGCTAGCAGGGAGAGCGGACCGGAAGCTCTTCCTTGGTCTTGCAGGGACTTCTGGGAAATGAAGTCCCCGCACGCTCGCAGCCCCGCTGGTTCCTCGCGCCCCTTACCGCCTTGCTGCCGGCGTCCTCGCGTTGGTCCTTGGAGATGCTGCCTCTACCAGCACCCACCAGCGAAGCGGCACCCGCGAAGCGGGTGCGGCGAGAGGTGGGCTGGGAGGCCGGTGCGCTGCTGGGCTGATAGGTTACAGCGTGAGTGATGCCTTCCGCTTCAAAAATAAGTAAGTAGGTGTCCCCTTTATGTATGAAATAAGACTTTTTTGTAATCGTAATACTGTCATTCATATAGTAACAAGCAGTGGCTTCACTGGTAAATGGTTTCTATGCAAATGCAAGTATGTTTTTTTTCCTATAGGTTGCGCCTCAATCTCATCTCTTTGGTGAGTGCGGCAGCACCTGTGTACTAGGCTGGTAAGGGCAATTTATCCTTCATGGTTGGTTCCCCTAATTACCTAACCCTAAGGGCATGACCGGCCATGATGACAGAAGCAGCTGGGCCAAAAGAAGAGGAAGAACCCCCTCCAGCAATTAAATAATTCCTGTGCCATAGAGGTTCTTGAGCTCCTTCCTCTCATCTTGCAATTCGCTTATGACTGTCCAGGGCCTCTTTTTCAGAGAAGATATTGGAAATGCTCATTTTGGGGCCCAGAAAAGATGAGCCTTAGCGGTTCCTGCCGAAATGCAGCACAGTTTCACAACACTACGTGTAGTCCGAGTCCTGACTGATGTCCAAGTAGTGGTACGCTTTTCATCCTTAGGCTTAGATTATAGTCTGAATTCTTAAAGAAATGCAGTCATTCAATCCTTTCACTGGTCTGATTGTTTCCTCCACGCTTGTACACAGAACTTCATTGCAATAAAAAGTAACCTGTTAGATCTAAGGTGCAGATTATGTTCTGAATTGGTGACAGGTGGTTCCACACCATCCTGCCAACTAAGAGTTGGCCTGGAGTGAGCCAAACAAATCATTTGCGTCGTCCCAGATAACATGCACCCCATGATGCTGGCAATGTCTCAGACTCCCTCTCTTGCAAGAGTTGGAGACATGATGTTTGAGGATAGGCAGGCACTGTATTCCTTTATTCAGGTGCAAGCAAGTGGCCAGGTCCTTGACAATTACTTTGGTGCAGCTTTGTCTTTTTCTAAACCACAGCGTAGCTTTCCTGAATTTTTTCAATTGGTAGAAAGAGCAGAAATAACCCCTTTGTGATCTACTGCGCATGATGGAACACTTCAGACACACCTCATCGGCTTGTGCAGTGATGGAGGGCATGGAGAAGCACAAGGCTGTGCAGTAGATCAACTGAGAGCATACTATTATCAAGATTTGCACCTGCCTCCATGGCATCCCACACATACATACACAAAGCCTCAGCTAAGGGTACCCCTTTATTTCTTGCACACATATATGTGCTGCAGATACTTGGCAAACTCTATAGTTATGAAATACAGCAAGTATTTACTAGGGTGGACTAAGAGATTACCTCCCCAAAATGAGGGAGGGTATGTTAAAGAACAGTAACACATGACTGTGTATCAACTAATCCAAAATGCCAATCATGACATAGTCTGGATATGGCGACAGAGGTCACTCAAGTTGAAAGGCTAAACACTGAGTCACCACAGTTCTCAAGCAGAGTCTGAATGCTCTGCTGAGGAGTAGCATAAAAAACATATAAAGCGCCTACCAGGGGACTCATGGTATGGTTTTCTGATCCAGGAACATCCACTAAACCTGTCAGAAATGGTGACATCTGCAGCAACAGGGATACTTCATCAGGGTTTTTCAGTGTCACCTCCCTCCACTATGAGACTCTGGCACATTGAGTTACTCTTATACCAGGTGCCCGCCCTTGACTTTCTCATACCGAGAGAGCACTGCTTACCGAGAACAACTGTATCTAGTTTTTTTTGTGTCTTTTTTTTGTCCTCATAGCACCCCAGCACCGATTAGCACCGATCCAACTCACTGTTCCCTTGTGCTCAATATCGCCTCTAATTCAGTCAGAATCACTGGGTTATATCGAGGGGAAACAACATTTACCAGTACTCTTTAACATCGAGGGGCCTGAACCACGATCCCTCAACCACTATTGCATTTAGAACTACCTAGTCTAAACAACGACTTGTCTAAACAACCACGTGTTTAAACAACGACCTGTCTAAACCAAGACCCCCATGGAGAGATAAGTTGTTTCTTTTGCTATAGTCAAGTCTGTCTGATTTGTTTGTTTCATAAAGTGTAACATTTTGTTAAAATTAAATGATTTACGTTTTCGAAGTTTATTTATGCAACCATAATGTATGTTATTTAAATTTACCTTCTGAGGCCAGTAGATGGCACTCTTGGATTGTTTAACTGCTGTGTATTATATATCTATATAGATATAGATCTATATAGATATATACATATATATCTATATATAGATAGATAGATAGATAGATAAATATATATATATATCCATCCTCAGAAGTTACATTTAAATAACATACATTAGTAAGATTGCATAAATTTAGAAAATGTAAACCAGTAAAAAAAATTACAAAATCTTACACTTTATATAAAAAAAGTATGTGTGTATATGTAAGCTCCAAGATGCGCAGCAATGGTCCATGCACTTGTGAGCGGGTGCTGCGCCCGCAAATATAAACGCTGCAACCTCGCGCATGCAGTACAAAGGATGAAGCACTCACGGGGCAAGTCCAATAGTTTATTCCGGGACTCATATTGCAACCAGACGTGTTTCGGCAGTCGCCTTTCTCGATGGTAATCAGGCGCTCTGGAACCAGCCCTTTTTTATATGTCAATCACTTCCTATTTCCCGACATAATTGACATCAAAACGGACTGAATACCAAATGAGAAACATCTCGCCATCTTGTAACGTAAGAAGTCCTTTACATTGTGTATTTCATAGATATAAAAGAATAAACCTTATGTGCCTGTGACAATGCAACGCAATACATTTCTACGAATTGTCTCATAGAAAAACTCTCTGCCCCATTTCTGGTATCATATACCACCAGAGTTTACAAAAGTCGACATATTGCGCCCACAGATGGGCAAATTTCTTCAACTCTGTACTTCCTTATTTTTCAAAGACGTGTGAATGACGAGGTGAAATAAACAGCACAATGCATTATAATTCGTTACCAGAATAATATAGTGCCTATGATCTAGATAGCTCGAATGATTGCCTCTAGTAAATCCAGAATGCAAATTTGAGGTCACTTAAATATCTCACCCTGGAAGGACATACCCTCAAACATACAAAAACACTACGGACTTCAGTACAATTAAAAAATTAATCTTAGCAGGCATGGATCCATAAATATCAACTCTCAACGGGTAAGGTTACACAATATGTAATGATAGATGCATAACATTCATTTCGTTTTTTTCCTTTCTTTCTTAATAAGTTTCATTTTTCAAAAGTGAAAAGCTTTCATATTTCGGGAGTTAGAACCAACCCCACTTTGCAAGTAGTAATCATGGTGCTGGCATTTAAGGCCACTAGCGATCTAATAACCCTGGATAACCTTATTAATTACCCAAATGTACGGCAAGTTCCTCAATGCTGTTCAAACCTTGCGATTGCGGTTTGGAGATCTTTGATATATCTTGTTTCAAGTCTCGTAAGACTTGTAATTCTGTCCCCTCCCGAGGAAGTAATGGTACATGATCCAAAGCAAAGAATGTTAATAGGTTCTTATTGTTGTTGTGTTCAGACATAAAGTGTCTCGCTACCGGGTATGACCTATCCCGATTCTTAATTGCCCTAGTGTGTTCCAAGATGCACATCTTGGTTTGATGTATAGTGCTCACTATGTACTTAAGTCCACAAGGGCAAATAAGACTGTACACAGTATATGGGGTGCTGCATGTAATGAATCTCCTGATGGGCCTAGGCTTTTTCAAGCCTCGTACATCATATGTCAACACTCGTTTGCTGCCTGAACACACTTTGCATTTACCGCAGGGAAAGAACCCGTGTAGGTCTTTTCCAAATGTTTTCTGTATTGTTTTGATCATGTAACTGATTGTGAGGGAATCTCTTAAGGCCCTAGCTTTTCTAAATGTCATTGGGCCTGCTGGAATATCTGTTCCTATTACTGGATCCAACTTAAAAGATTCCAGTTCTTTCTCAAGATAGTTCTAAGTTCACCTGCTCCTTCTGCAAATGTAGTTACCATGCTGAACTTGCATTAATTGGATTTCTTAGGTGACTGCTCCTGCAACAGTCATATTCTGGGTATAGAGTTCACTTTCAGTAACGCCTCACTCAGGGTTCGTTCTCCATATCCACGGGCTATGAATCTCTCCACACAATGACCTGCATATTTCTAGAAATCCTCTTCTCTGGTCTTATCTTTTGATTCTCAGTAGCTCCCCATAGGGGATGCTGCTGATCAGTCTGGGAGGGTGACTACTGGAGGCATGTAATATCGAATTGCCCGCTGTGGGCTTCTGATATAATTTAGTGTGCAATTTCCGGTTTATTGCAAATACCTCCAAATCCAGAAACTTAATTGAAATGGGCTTACATCTGCACTGAATCTCAGATTTATGTTGTTTCGATTAAGCATTTCTACATATGCTAGGGCTGTCTCTTCTGGCCTCCACCAAATCAGAAAAAGGTCATCTATATATCTGTACCAGGAAAATATCTTCCTGGTCCAGAAGATGTTGGTATCTGCCCAAGCCACCTGCTCCTCCCACCAGCCCACGAACAGGTTCGCATAACTGGGGGCGAAGCAGGTGCCCATAGCTGTTCCTGATACCTGCCTGTAGTATTGCTCTTGGTACAAGAGGATGTTGTTATTCAGGCAAAAACGCAGAAGTTCAAGCAGCATATCATTATGCTTTGTGAACTTCAGTGGTCGGTTGCTCAAAAAATATTGAACAGCTTATAATCCCTCCTGGTGTGTGATACAAGTATATAAGCTGGTGATGTCCATCACCAGCATGTGGTCTCCTTCCTCCAATTGCACTCCTTCAATATGTTGGAGAAAATCCTTGGTATCTTTCACATAAGACTTTAAAGACACCACAAAGTCGGCCAGAAAATAATCTAAGTACACAGCGGTTCCAGAAGACTACCTTGCGAGGAGACAATCGATCTCCCCGGAGGTATTTTCACATTCTTATGCACTTTGGGCAAGTGATAAAAGCTAGGTGTAATTGGATTCACGCGCCTTAAGAACAAGTATTCTTCCGTCTCAAGCATACCCATCTCCTGCCACTACCTTAATAATACATGGAAATTTGTGATGCTTTTACTCACTGTTTCATAATTCAAAACCTCAGACAGTTGGCGTAGGGCTTCTAGATTATATGCCTTATACGACTGAAGCGCAACATTTCCGCTCTTATCGGAGGGCTTACACACAATACTTGGGTCCCTTCTAATACTGTCAATTGCCTGGTATTGCTCCTGAGTAAAGTTGTATTTAGTATTCTTTTTTATATACTGTCCCATGTCCTAAGATTCATTAGATCCTTGATAACAGCATCCGAGAACATGTCAATAGTGTCATTAGGCATTTGTGGCACCAAAGTAGATACTGGTTTAAAAGAGGTAGCTATACTCTGTTGTTCAATGCCTGATACTGATGCCAATTCATTAGGTTCACAAGGGCAACTAATTTAAAAGCTCAGAGCAGGCCCTCTAGAGCGTGTACTGCGGGAAAATCATGTCCAGTTAAGATGTCAGTGGCCAATGGTTTTTCTCCTGTTCTCTTTGTCTGCTGTTTAGTAGGTCTTAATTTGAAGAATTTGTGTAGTTATATTTTCCTCACAAACCTGAATGAGTTGATCCTCTTCTGGGTGTACTCCAGTTTCTTTTATGGACAAAAATTAGTCCCAACTTCAATACTTACTCCTCGCATTGTGTCAGTTTACGTGATGTCACGTTGATGATGGTAAGATTGTCTACTGTTGTCCATGTTACTGTCGTTTGGTGAACTTATTTTTGCTCCTGGTGACAGGCGGCGACCTGCCTCCCTTTGCGCCATTTTCCCCCTCTCCTTGTTGGTCTCCTTTTTGGTTCTGGGGTTTTCCCTCTGGTGCCTTTCTGCCATGATTGCCAGTTGAGACGGAATTCATCCTGAAAAGGGGTTTTCTTAAGGGCTCCACTTGAGACGCCCCCACTTTCCTCTCCAGACTCCTCCAAATCAGTTGCCTTAGATTCCCTTGTATCTTGTTGGTCCTGAGCAACTGGTTTTGTTTGATGGGCCCTGCATGGTGCATCAAACCTTTCCCCAAACATAAGCACTCGGCCGAGTGCATAATCACGCTCATCGTGCTCAAATTTCTCTTGCTTTCGTTGTTTGATTTTGCTCTCATAATTCCTGAGTCGTTTTAGCATCTGTGTTCTTAATTAAATTTGTCAACTTTTGTTGCCATCTTTAGCAATGGCTTCACGTGTCTTATCGCGGTCACTCCATGCAAATTTTATGAGGATAGTGAGCATCCGCTTACATGAACTCACTGTATGCTCTGCCCACTCCTCAAGCAATTGTGGGTCCAGATTCTCGTATGCAGGCAGAGTATGTAGTGCTGCAGTGACGTTGCCTCCCACCATTTGCGGATCTCACGCTCATACCGCTTTTCCAGCGCGTTAAATTGGGATGCCAAAGTAGACGTAACCTGTCCCTCACCTTGAGTTTTTTATGTTCCTGCTGTCGGTCTTTTCTTAAAGACTTCCAAGACGGCCTCATGACGCTCTGATTCACTGTACATACTATTGCCAGATGCCTGTGAACTGTTGCTGGAATTCGAAGTTTGAATTCAAACCCCCTCGTTTTGTCGTTGTTCCATATATTATGCAAGCATAGTAACTCATCACTGAAGAGACTCCTATCTGCTCACGCAATGCAATATTCAAGTAAATACTTGTGACGGCGGTGCACGGAAATATTTCAAAGCTCCAAGATGCGCATCAATGGGCCATGCAACATATATATATCCCCTGCTCCAAAAGAGAAAAGAGCACGCACAAGAAGATTGCATGAATGCTGTTTCTTTAATGAAATGGGCCTCGCAGCAGCCAAGAGAATATATATAATACACATATATAATAATATATAGATTTATATGTGTGTGTAATATATAGTGGAGAGGTGTGGTGCAGTGGCCAGGGCAGCTGACTACGGATCACAGGGCTCAAGGTTCGAACCCCGGCTCCGGCGGCAGCTCAGCCCAGCACCATGTGACTCTAGGCAATAGCTCACTTAATTTCCACAACGACCCCCAGGTTCTTGAGACCCGTAAGGTTGAGTAGTTCGCGCTTTACAAATCCGTATATGTATGTATATGTATGTATGTGTGTGTATATGTATATATAGTGGCAAGTGTATTTTCAAGGGTTTATCGTATTTTTAGGGTTTATGTTGTGTGGGTTTTTGGGTGGCAAGGGTAATTTTAGAGTTTTGGTTGGGTATTGGTTTTATGGTGGCAAGGGTCATTTTAGTGTTTAGGGTGGGTATCGTTTTTTGGGTGGCAAGAGTAATTTTTTTAATGTTGGGTAGTAATGGGTTTTTGGGTGGCAAGGGTCATTTTAGGGTGGGTATGGTTTTTGGGTGGCCAGGGTCATTTTAAGGTGTTAGGTGTGTATGGGTTTTTGGGTGGCAAGGGTAATTTTAGGGTGGGTATGGGATTTTGGGTGGCAATGGTAATTTTAGGGTAGATGTGGGTTTTAGGGTTTCAAGGGTAATTTTAGGGTTTAGGGTAGGTATGGGTTTTTGGGATTGCAAGGGTATTTATAGGGTTTAGGGTGGGTGGGGGTTTTTGGGTGGAAAGGGAATTTTTAGGGTTTAGGGTGGCTGTAGGTTGTTGGGTGGAAAGGGAATTTATAACATTAAAAGTGAGTATAGGGTGTGTGTCTGTTTATATTTTTATATATATATATATATATATATATATATATATATATATATATATATATATATATAGTAGTGTTTCTACTTATCAATATTAACTTTACAATCCATGTGTATTTAGCATGTATGCCTTCACCACGAAACGTAAAGTTTTACAGGTACTTACAAACCCATTACACACTATATCACCTACTGGCGGTCACCAGTAGGTAGTTATAGTTAGGACCAAGTTTCCATAGGAAGAGCATTTTTTGTTTTGCTTATAACTTAGGCGTCGTTTGATGAATCTTCATGAAATTTTCCAAACCAACTCTTTGTTCATATCAGCTCCTATGTGGAAAGTTTGGGGGTGATTCGTTCGGGGGGCCGAGAAAAAAGGGGGTTCCAAAACGTGTTTTCGCCATGTTAATTTCCATAGGAAACTAAAGACAAGACTACAGGTTGAACGGGTGCACGGAATTACCCCAAATTTGGCAGGGAGAAGGGCCTTGGTCTAGAAAGCATGCTTTTGTTTAATTGTTGTAAATCCATTCTGTAGGTTTTGAGAAATATCGAAATTTACAGATATCGGTATTTGGGAATTCTGCCATCTGATTGGCTGAGGCGTTACGAGCACGAGCTTGCCGCTTATTGGCTGCGAGCGGTGCGAGTGGTTTCAACTAGGAAGTGTTGGCCGCCATTTTGTGATTTCGTTGAAACGAATAAGGGGAAAAAAGGGCGAAAAGAGTATAAAGAGGAGGATAGGAGCACTGTAACCTCTGTGGGGGATTGCAAAGCGAAGTAGTCACTCCTACCGGTCTGAAAGTGCGGTGTTGGTCAGAGTGAAATCGTGCTGAGATTAAATGCTGCTACACTCTGGTATGAAACCGAGAGCCTAAACCGTAAACTCATTGCTGTAAAGTGATGTGCTCTGGTCTTTGTAGCATACGTGTGCAAGTAGTGTTAGTAGGCGTTTATACAGGGAGTTGGAAGTGAACTACTGACCGCTACCGTGCGTTTATACTATACCGGAAGTGGGAAGCGAAGTACTCTCGCTTACCGGTGCGAAGACTCAGGGACCAAACCGAGCTGATCGCTGTAAAAAAGTGATGGGCTCTGGGTGCTGTAGCATACTGGCCGCTGTAGTATAACTGTGTAAGTAGTGTTAGTATGCCCTGGGGATTAAACAGTGAGCCTAAATCGTGAGCCCATTGCTGTAAAGTGATGTGCTCTGGGCGGTGTAGCATACCTGTGGAAGTAGTGTTAGTTTGCGTTTATACAAAACAGGGAGGTTTTAAGACTTGTGGATGAAACCCTGAGCTCTTTGCTGTAAAGTCATGTGCTCTGTGTAGTATTCCAATGTAAGTCCTAGTAGAATGTTAGTATGTATTTCTACTAGAATGTAAGTATGTAATGTTAGAATGTATGGCTGTCATGAGGGAGTTTGTACACGGTGCTGGAGAAGACGGTTGTGTTGCTGTCTGCTCCTGTTGGTGGCTGTTTAAGCTGTCTTGTTTTCCTGCAATAAATCTACTTATCGGATCCACTGCTGTCTGCGTCTTCACTACATAAATTTGGCGACGAGCGGGAGAAGGTAAAAAGAAGGCAGCACTCACAAATATTTTGAGGTTGCTTGCGTTGTGCTGAAGACCCGTTTTCTTTGTGAAGCTGTTTCTACTCATCCCAGGGTCGTCGGCCCATTGAACTATGTCATCCTATCTCTGGTAGGATTTATATTTTTGGATTTTGGGCTTTCTCTGCCTCTTCACTGCACTCTGGTCGCTGTACTACATGTGTGCAAGTAGTGTTCGTGTGCGTTTATACTAATTCTGTAGTTATGCAGTAAACAATGCATCATGGCCCTAGGGAGCGCCACCTCCCAGGCGCAGTTCATACAATGTCCCGGGGTGTGCATCCGTGGGACATTTATGTTTGCTATTAGAGGGCGGGTGCATGGCTTCCACCCTGTGATAGCAAATCCTTGTTTGCCTCGTTGAAGCGAGAGGAGGAAAACCTTGTATCACTTCAATAAAGCGGATCAGGATGGTAAAAATGGAAGAAAAAAAAACGAAGCGGGGTCTCACCCGTTCATTTAAATGAGCCCCCTGGCTGGTAATGTTCCGGGGCCAATCCTATTATTATATTGCGGGGTCTCTGCAGGACTGAGAACCTTAATATCACATGTAAATTAGGCGCGGGAGGGCAAAGAGGCGTTTCGCAGCCTAGGGGATCGCCACCTCCCCGGGTATTGTTTACTAATTGTTCGGGAGGCTTCAAGGACAACTGAAGTCCCGTGATCGCCACCCTCCGGGGCTTCACTTAAATATGCAGGGTGGGCCTCACCAGTCCCTGAAACCTTGGTGGCCATAGGCGGTGCCTTATTGGTTCTGTAATCACACTGGTAGTACTCATGGTGTTATAAAGTGATACACTCATAGAACCCTTGCAGTTGTAGAATTACCCAGGCTTCATTTATGTAATAGTCTGTTGGTTTATATTTGATAGGTGCACTGCAAAATTACAAATGTTTTCTCTCATAACCTCCTATCAACCGCCGATTTTCATAATAAACTAGAGGCAAGTGTTGTCAGAAAAAGAAGAGCCATACACTCATTTATTGGTAAAAAAAAAATAACCTTCATTAAAAGAACACAAATAAATGGAACGCAACTTTATTCGAACAAACAACAGTATAACATGAAATAAGTGGGTGGGATTCGTCCGGAAGCAGCGTACAAAACCTGCAAGACAGAAAAGAAACATAAGTATGTGTGGCATGTCCAAGAGAAAAAGAAAGGTAGTCTGAATGAAAGGAAGATAGTGACAGAGAGGGAGTCGGTGGAAGGGAGAAGGGAGAAGGGGAGGGAGAGTCAAAAGAACAGTGGGAGGAGGAGACAGAGCGTCGCCCTACTGCACCCAGGCCTCACTGTTCACATCCCGTCACCTGTGTGTCTAGGACGCTGGGATCCGCGAGGAGGAGTGAGGTCCAGCAATTCCTCAAAATAAAACTGATGTGAATGAGGCCAAAGATTACATTATTATCAACGGCAACATCGCTTGCCTGCACCTGTGCACCCAGGCTGCTGCACCCCAAGCCCCCCCCTCCCCCACCCCCCATTGTGCTGAATTGTAGCTCCTGCGCACCGAAGCTTCACTGCTCACCTGCCACCACTGGTGTGTCCAACAACGTGCTGGTGCAAGCTCCGACTCTGGGGTGCCTCTCTAGGTTGGCATAGCAGGTCTCCGGTCAGGATGGAAGGCGTCAGAATGCCCAGGGCATCATCACGGGGTGATTACCCGCTCCGCCTATTTTGGCGCAACCAATTCAGTGTCTGAAAAGGGAGAAATAATATAATGGTGGAAACGTCTGGAGGTAAATGAAGGTTTATTTAAAGCTTAATACAGAACACCAGTTGAGTGCATTCTTCCTTCTTGAAGTACGATCTACCAATTGTTAGTGATAATCGTGGTTCAAAGAGGAGTTGGAGTGCACGAGAATACACATGGTTAAATAATATATTATGCCAATGTTCACATACAAAAGAACAGAGCGCATGCTAGAAGCATAAATGGCACACGCCTGTGTGCATGTACACTTAGTAATTAGCTCACAACAGAGTTCCAAAAGCCAACGCCACGTGTCTGGCCCCACTACTCACCTGATGTCATTGTTGTGTGTCCAAACACAACGTCCAGTAGGGTTCACAATTCATGTCCAGTGTTGATTGCCAGGATGGTGTACTCCTTATGGATCCCTTTTTTTTTGCGCATTGTGATGTGCGAGGTGGATGTGGCCATATCACCTGAGGCAGTGTGGAAGAACTGGGACATGTGGCGTCGTTGTTATCCTATTTCTACATATGCAAAGTGGGCTGGGGTTGCATACGCCAGGCCAGCGTAGGGGTGTGAATAATTGTTCCGGGGACTTGGGCGTTGTTCAGTTCCTGCCTGGCCAAGAAGTGTACTTACGTGTGTTTCTGTTGCAGTTTTGACGTTGCAGAATGCGCAATTTACATTAATGTAGCATGTACCGGGAGGGCGACAACTATCGCTAATGAGATGCTGTTCAAAAACATTGAATGGCCAACATCACATGTCGTTGTCAAGCTTGTGGAAATGCGCAGACATGCATGTAATTGGTGTGCGGTATTATTGAAAGTGTTGCTATCGCAAAGCCCACACATGAATGTGCTCGGATGGAGGATCAGCAGTGAGGCTACGTCATACATAGTGATAACGTTCATTACAGTCAAGCAATGCATGTCAAACGTGAATCTGAAAGTCTCACATATGACACACTACTATACTGGTAAAGCCTGATAACAGAGCATACAGCAACACAAATGTACACATTACTCTTTACTGTTTGTCACACGTGATCTAGGATGTGCACTTTGCCTGTGGCTGATGATACTCCTTCGAGCCACCAATACGCAGGCCGAAAGGCAGCACAATAATGTGCACACACACACAGCAGGGGCATCGTGTAACACACTTTTGTTTTTTTCAGATGCATGGCCATCACACATGGAAGGATAATGTACAGACCATGAATATTGATCAAGATGATCGTTGCATGTTGTGTGTAGTATAAGATATGTGTACACAGCAAAATAACTTTTCAAAAAAGCTCTCTAAGCAGAAGGGGTGTGTCTCATTAAACGCTGTAC
Organism: Lissotriton helveticus; assembly: GCF_964261635.1. Taxonomy (NCBI): domain Eukaryota; kingdom Metazoa; phylum Chordata; class Amphibia; order Caudata; family Salamandridae; genus Lissotriton; species Lissotriton helveticus. The sequence continues at coordinate 260,132,961 of NC_136061.1, forward strand.
AAAGAATGACTAAAATGGGTGGGGTCCTCCAACTGTTACAATGGGAAATGTTATGAACCAATCAAATGCTTTTTTTAAGGTCACATGGCAATCAAGCATCGAGGGCGCAAGGAGGACACCCCCAACGCGATTTTGGGAAAATATATCATAAATATAAGTTTATTACAGTTAGAAATATATAAATGTTTAAAATATTTTTCATTATCGCTTGCTCTCATATACAGTTTAAAGTTATTTAGATATAGTTTTGAGACATAAAAAAATGAGGGAATGGCGTACCCGTCCCGACACCATACGTCTATGACGTAACACAGGGCCTGGCAGCGGGTACTCGTCGCATATGCAACGCGTACTCGTCGCATATGCAACGCGCAGCGGACGCAATCCCATACATACATGATGTAACGCCTGGCTTGGTACTGCGTACCTGTCGGATACCAAAGTAGCAGCTGACGTGACCTCATACGCGTGATGTTACGCGGGACGCGATGCCACAAACCCGTCTGATACGAAATGCGCATCATTTACGAGTTTAGCAATATGGCGGATAGGATTCGCGTTGTGATGGAGCTTGGTACACTACCCGTATGAAACTGCAATTTTCTAAAAAAAAATATATATATACATATACATATTTTCTGGGGAAGATAAAAAAATGTTTTATAAGTTAAAAAAAAGAAGGATAATGGAGTTTCTAAATATTACAAAAAAAATAGAAAAAAATGTTTTATAAACATCAAAATATGAAATTAACATTTAAAAAAAACCTTTGAAAACCATGTCGAGTGATGTCGTCAGTGATGCACAAATATATAAAGGTTCCCTTTTCATATATTTTGGTGAAGAGACTGGGGTCTCTGGGAGATCCAAATGTGAGACAGTAGAGGGTTGTATCTGAAGTTGTACAAGATTTAACAAATTTTACAATTAATGCAGAACAGAATTATTTTCCCATGTTAATATTCGACATTAGGTAAACCAACAAAAGTGTGGAGACATAAGGATTTTTTCAAGTATATCTTTACAATTTATTATATCGTGGTACAAGTATCATAAATTCATAACATTAAAAACATTGTATTTATTCATAAAAACATTTCAAAATCTAAAAAACATTATTTACTTAAACAAAGAAACAAAGAAAAATATGTTGACGCGGCGTTTCGGTGATATAGGTCGTCTCCTTCTTCAGGACAATGAAAGTCGGGTCGCTTTAATCAATGGGCGATTTCACCATCTTATAATTAAAGTCAATTTCTTATTTTCTTCAAGGTTAGTCTTAGTTGAAGAGAAAATCTTACTTCCTTCCTCTTACTCGACCAGGGACACACATTGGCCCTCAATGTGTGTCCCTGGTCGAGTAGCATGCGGATGTCGTCAGTGGCAGCGAGGAGGTTGTTCTTGGTGCTGTGGTTGCTGCGGAATCCGGACTGGGAGGCGTCCAGGATGAAGTTCTCTTCGATGAAGGTGGTTAGTTGGGCGTTTACAAGTCTCTTGGTGACTTTGGCCCCGAAGGGGAGGAGATCCGTTTGGTTAGCCATAGGTTTCTTGAGGAAGGGTTTAATCTCTGCCTGCTTCCAGTCATCTGGGAAGATGCCGGACCTGAAGGAGGAACTGACGGTCCTTCCTAGTTCGGGTGCGACGGCAGCAGCGTCCCTGTGGAATATGTGGGGTGGGCAGGGGGTCGTTGGGGCTCCTGAGTGGGTTTTCTTTATGGTTGTGGCGATGAGTTCTGAGGTGGGAGGGGTACAGGTCCTGATGGAAGGCTTGTCAGCGGTGAGGGGGAGGGGCGTGGTGTCAATCGCCTGTTCGTAGAAGTAGTCGCAGAGGGTCTTTATCTGCAGGTGGAAGTAGGAGCTGCACTTTTCGCAGAGTTCTTGGGAAGGTGTGGCGTCCGTGGCTTAGCTGGGAGGTTTAGCTAATTGCTGTACAACATTGAATAGTTCCTTGGCGTTGGTCTGGACTTTGTCTCTTATGAAGGTCCATTTCGTGTTTCTTATGCACTGGTGGTTTTCCTTCAGGGCGCTCCTGTGATTGTTCCGTGCTTCCGTGGTTTTCTGGTTTCACCAGGTTTTCTCTAGGCATCTGCAGCACCATCTGGCTTCTAGTAGTTCTGTGGTGAACCAGGCGGCCTTCAGACAGCGTTGTTTGTTGGAGCGGCAGAGGGGTGCGAGTTTGTCGGCGCAGCAGGAGATCCATCTGTGAAACTTCCTGGCTGCGGGGTTGGTGTCGGTTGAGGTGTGGGGGTGGTTTGGAGGAGGGTGAAGTTGAGGAGTTCCTCTGAGACCTTGCTCCAGTTCCTTCGTTGCGGGCGGGGTTCGGGTGCGGTGGTGGTGTTGAAGGTAAATGGTCGCAATGGTGGTCCGTCCAGGGGGGCTGGGTGGGGTGGCTCAAGCGGATGTTTGTCCCACCCACGAAGATGGGGTCGAGGGTGTGCTCAGCTTTGTGCGTCTGCATGTTGACCAGCTGCTTCAGTCCGAGGTTGTCGAGGAGAGTGGTGGAGTCGGGGTCATTGCAGTTGGCGAGGTGGCAGTTCAAGTCCCCAAGTACGATGTAGTCCGTTGAGGAGATGGCGAGGGGCCCGGCGAGCTCGGAGATGGTAGTTGCGGACTGGGTTCTTACTTTTTGAATCTCCGGAAGCAGTCTGTGCATGGTCGGACGAGAGGGCCCATCTGAAACCGCGTTCCCCGCCACCAATGGAGTCTGACACTTCTAGAGGCTTGCAGCGCAATAGATCATGTAGGACCAAGTTGAAACGGCGATATCGCTCCGGATCTGCCCGACGCTCCTCCAGCCCTGAGCAAGGGCACTGATTGACATATAGTACATTACAATAATCCAACCTCGAGAAAACGAGAGCCACGGTGGCTTGCTTCCGAGCATCAGGGGAAAGATAGGATGCAATCTTTCTGAGGATCCTGATAATGCCACAGCAGGTGGAAACAGTCCTACTGACCTGATGGCCAAAGGAAAGAGAGGTATCTTATCAGGACCCCCAGATTCCTAGCGGAGTACGAGGGAAAGGGACAATCCCCAAGGGAGGCCGGCCACCATTCATTGGACCAAACATCCTGATTGCCCCCAAAAATCAAGACCTCCGTCTTCTCTCCATTAAGTTTTAAAAAGTTCGGGATCATCCATTGGGAGACTGCCTCCATACAGTTTCTAAAGTTCAGGGCCGAGTCATTCACAGACTGTGTAAGGGAGACCATAATTTGAGGGTCGTCGGCATACGACAACACCTCAAACCCGAAGGATCTCACTACCCTGGCAAGTGGAGCCACGTAAAGATTGAAAAGGGTGGGACTTAAAGAGGATCCCTGAGGGACTCCACATTGCACAGGTTTGGTGGGGGACAAAAAGTCACCCAGCTTCTCTTGGTGAAGAAAAGAGGCCAGAAGGCTCAGGGCTGGGCCTCCAACTCCTATCTCCCTGAGCCGGGAAACCAATACAGAGGGAGACAGGGTGTCGAAGGCTGCCGTAAGGTCGAGTAGGACCAGAAGAGTGGTATGGCCCTCATCGACCTTTGAGTGGATGTTATTGACGACAACAGTAAGGGCAGACTCCGTACTGTGGGCTCTTCGAAAACCATGTTGTGAGGTGTCCAACAGGCTCGAGTCATCCAAGAAGGTGCTAAGATGGCGATTAAGATGGGCTCCGAGTATTTTGGCGGGGGCAGGTAAAAGGGAAATAGGCCGTATATTTTTCAAGACCCCGGGGTCCAACAAGGCCTTCTTCAAGAGTGGTTTAACGACTGCCGATTTCCAGGAGGGGGGGAAATTCCATCCTTGATTGCAAGGTTCATTACCTCTAGAAGGGGGGAATAGCCACTTCCCTACATGCCTTCAGAGTCTTAAGCGGACAAGGGTCCAGAGGGGAGCCAGATTTGATGTTATCAAGGAGCCGGTTGATCCCGTCCAGGGTAAGGAGAGGGAAATTAAGAAAGCTAGGCCCGGATTCATCAGCGTGAGACCCTGCTACGGGGAGGAAAGGAAGAGGACGGGAGCCCAGCTCCAAGTTGAGGAGTTCCAAAGAGTTATAGATATCAACAGTTTTAGAGTAGAAGAAAATTGAGATTTTATCACAGAGCTCCTGGGTTTCCACTATGGGATCCACCGCCTGGGGGGCGGAGAGAGAGTCTACAATCTTGAAGAGGTCTCTGAGAGATGTCAGAGAGGCAGTCAGATTAGCATAGTAAGCCCTTTTTTCCTGAATTATGGTCAGCTTATATTCTTTTAAAAGGTGTCTATGTTGTTTCTTCTCAATAGGATCAAAATGAGTACGCCAAAGCCTCTCCTGTTTTCTGCAGCCCTGCCTCAGTAATCTGAGTCTATCAGAAAACCAGGGTGCGGAAGGACTCCTTCTTGCAGAGTAATACTGCTTGGCGGGGGCTAAGATGCCCACGGCCTCCGAGATGGCATTTGAGAAATCCACCGTCGCAGAGTTGGTGTCCTTCTTTAAGAGGGAGCTAAGTCTACTCATAAAAGGGGCAAGAGTTTCGTTATTCATCTCCCTAAAGTTTCTTCTGAATTCCCATTTCTTAGGATCCGAGTGAGAGGAAGCAGTCAGAGGAATTTTAAGCACCATGGGCACCGCCAGATGGTCTGACCAGGCCAGGGGGATAGGTGTGCCTGTCTTCAGTCTAGGGTCATTTGAGAACACCCCATCAAGCGAATGGCCCGCTGAATGAGTGGGAGTTCGCACAAGTTGGGTCAGGCCACATGAGCCCAAGCTTTCTAACAAGGAAAGGGTGTCTTTAGAGCTCATAATCTCTAAATGAAACTTGAAATCACCTGGAAGAGTGAGGTTAGGTCGGTCAATAAAAGATTCTAACACCTTCATCAGATCATAGCTAAAAGTAGTTCTGGGACCTGGGGGCCTATAACATAAGATACCAGAGAATGAAGCTGTAGGGGTGGAGTTAATAGAGAAATACATGGCCTGAAAAGGATCCGAGGAAGACGAGAGTTGCTCAATTCGGCAGATGGAAGAACCTTTATGCAGTATTCCTATCCCTCCTCCTCTTTGCCCAATTCTATCCATCCTAGACAGGGCATAGCCCTTGGGAATTGCGTCTACGGGATCAGGACCCAAGGTTTCCGAGAGCCAGGTTTCGGTGATAAATACCCAGGATGGTTTCCTCAGTGAGACAAAATCCTTGAAAGCAATGTTATTTTTAATCTAGGATCTCGCATTGATGAGAAAGCCTTCTTCAATTGCCATGGGGAAGTGGGGCTTAGGCACCACGGAATCCGGTGATGCCTTCCTGATATTCAATTTTCTAGGGTGACTGATGTTACATCTGCACCTAAATGTACCTTGGAAGGCCACGGGGCAAAGAGTATAATGGCAGGGTTTCCTGGGGGTTTAAGAGCCAAAAGAGTATCGATTGAGTAGAGGGTGCTTACTTGAGGGAAGATGGAACAAGAACCAGCCTGCCTGGCCCCTGGCGCAAACTCAGCGTGGACGGGCGCAGACGGGCTTGACTTAGGCGCGACTTTGGCCGCGCCCGCTGAGCACGGAGGAAACCATAGAGCCTAAATAAGGTGGGGCCTGAGTGTCGAGCCCCGTGTGACCCTCTGTGGCCAATAAGGACAGGGACACCAAATGTTTGCCGGCACCATCCACAACAACCGGGGAAACCCCGTGGTGGACCGGGGCGCTGGCAGGGATAACGTGAGGCAAATGCGGGGGGCCTCTGGCAGGTAGGAGACCGTGAGGAAATGTGCAAAACAGCAAAGTCACGGGATCACAATTTTAAAATACACAGCAATATGCAGCAAGCGACATAGTAATCATGAAGCAAAATAGATTTGAATTTAAAAAGCAGCGAAGTTTAAAAACGAAGCATCGTAATCATGCGCTCGATAACTAAAGACCTTGGCATGCAATCACACACAGATCCCACTTACATACATGGCAACTCAGGCAGCGGTAGCACACTTGGGAGACCTGACGGGGGTGACATGGAACGTTAGAGGATTGCTTAATAAAGTTCAACGGGGGCCGTCCTAAGATAGTATAAACGCTATGGGGCTGACCTACTCCTACAAGAGATGCATCTTTTGGGCAATAAAGCCGCCTTTCTCGCAAGATTTGGGTATCAACAGGTGTTTCATGCAGGCTTCACCAGGGGCTCCCATGGAACAGCAATTCTTATTCACCGCCACATTCCCTTTATTCATACCAAACACTGGACAGACCCAGGCGGGAGATTTGTTTTCCTTTCAGGAACGTTGTACAGGGAACCACTTAACCTGGGCAGTGTGTACGCACCCTCGCCTCTTGGGGCCATGTTTGTAGAGAAGGTCACCCGACTGTGGGGCGAACTTCCTGAGGGCCTGTCCCTCTTGGGGGCAACTGGAATGATACTATGTCGCCACTTTATCGGAGATGGGGATCTGGGGTAGACACCCCTGCGTAGCCACAAAACTATCATCACTCGCCAAGGCGCTGGGTTGGGCAGACAATAGGCTGGCATATCACCCGGCTGAGACAAGCTACACATATGTGTCCGCTGTTCATGGTTCATGGTTCCATGTCTCGCCTACATTACCTGTTCACACCACAAAGCTATATACATAGATTCACCAACGTGTCTCATCTTCCAAGAGGGTTGTCCGATCACTCTCCGGTGTCAGTGAAACTCCTTCTACAACACCGTAAGCCTCCCTTTCGGTGGCGATTGTCTCCCTGGCATCTGAGGGACCCCGACTATCAGGAGTATTTACACACAGCAATTCTGGAATATTTCACCCTAATTACTGACTCAGGCCCTTAGGAGCATCCGTGGGCTGTAGAAAACATAAATGTATGCTGTCTTTAACTATAAAAAACAAGCATTGGAAATGCAATAGGTCTCGCAATAACGCGAGTCTGAACTATTAGCATTGTAAATGATAATGCCCTTTATTTTTGCGTTCTGGTTTTTGGAACATAAATAAAAGGCTTTGTCATTTACAAGGCCTATAGCTTAAATTTGCGTTAAAACGAGACCTATTGCATTGCAATGGTGGTGGTGCTGCTGAGTTTTCTCTGAATCTGCACTCTGAATCTGCACCCACAATCTGCACCCACAATCTGCACTCTGAATCTGCACTCTGAATCTGCACTCTGAATCTGCACCCACAATCTGCACTCTGAATCTGCACTCTGAATCTGCACCCACAATCTGCACCCACAATCTGCACTCTGAATCTGCACTCTGAATCTGCACCCACAATCTGCACCCACAATCTGCACCCACAATCTGCACCCACAATCTGCACCCACAATCTGCACCCACAATCTGCACCCACAATCTGCACCCACAATCTGCACTCTGAATCTGCACTCTGAATCTGCACTCTGAATCTGCACTCTGAATCTGCACCCACAATCTGCACCCACAATCTGCACTCGGAATCTGCACTCTGAATCTGCACCCACAATCTGCACCCACAATCTGCACCCACAATCTGCACTCTGAATCTGCACCCACAATCTGCACCCACAATCTGCACTCTGAATCTGCACCCACAATCTGCACCCACAATCTGCACCCACAATCTGCCCTCTGAATCTGCACCCACAATCTGCACCCACAATCTGCACCCACAATGTGTGAGTGGCGTTGCGTGTGTGAGTGGCGTTGCGTGGCTGAGTGGCGTTGCGTGGCTGAGTGGCGTTGCGTGGCTGAGTGGCGTTGCGTGTGTGAGTGGCGTTGCGTGTGTGAGTGGCGTTGCGTGTGTGAGTGGCGTTGCGTGTGTGAGTGGCGTTGCGTGTGTGAGTGGCGTTGCGTGGATGATAGTGGGCTTGCGTGGGTGTGAGTGGCGTTGCGTGTCTGTAAGTGTTGCTGTGTGGGTGAAAGTGGCACAGAGCCTTTGATGTGGCCTGGCGCAGGAGAAACGCTGCTGCTGCTAATTAAATACAAGAGTGGCCGGGAAGCGGCCGGGAAACACAAGTACGGCCGGCCACATAATTAGGGGAGGAGAAGCCGCACAGCACACGCTGGGAGAAGCCCTTTGATGTGCTGTGCGGCCGCGATGCGCGCTCTGTGCTGGGGGAGGGGGAGGGCCATTAGCCTGACGTAGGGTGGGAGGGACATTGAGGAACAGATGGCCATGAAAGTGTATGGGCCAAAAGCGCGTGCCTGTACGTGCACTCGAAGAAAACGCCACGAAAAAAAGCGGTGGTTTGACAATCAGTTCGAGCACTTGAATTCTCGGCCATTTCCCATTCCTTCGGAATGGTAAAGAACGAGACCTAAAGAACAATGTACCTGAATAGTAATTAAGGAATTACATAATAGTAACGATTACTGTAAAGAGTACGGGCAGAGTGTGTTGCTCAGTTGAACTTCTTGGGGTCTTAGACAACGGTGTTTGATTGTGGGGAAACAAACGAAGTAGAATGAGAGTACGATTCCAAATGCTGGGTGCAAAACTAGAGATACTCTTATGTTGATACTCCTTCAACAGAGTCTACAATGGTCACAAACTCCATTATTCTGCAAGCTTGCTTGGCTTGGTTTTCTTTGCAATAAATCAGTCTTTATGTTTTTTGAGAGAAGTATTGCACTCAAGTCTTTTACAACAACATTATGCCGAAAGTCACATTATCTGTATTGTTTCCAAACACACATTTAGACACATCGGGAGCTGGTAAAACTTTCTGAGGGGATTGGATTCAGAATTCACATGATCCACAAGGCCGCTACAGCCGCAAAGAAGTTTGGACTAAAATCCACAAAAAAATTTGGTAAGGCAATCAGAATTGTTTCAAACATGCCTCTTTAACTTTTGTTGTCTTCTTTTTACATTCCATATATAAGCAACATGTGATTACACGTTGGATCTGTTAAAATGTGGCTGTCATAGTTGGCACAAGGCACACTAGTTTGTTTAGTGGATGATTGCCTAGACTTGCACTCGCTCTTTCAGTTTATTGAAAATAATGACTGGTGAAAAAACATTGAGGAAGTTTTTTGTGTCTTCCTTTAAAAAAACACTATTTATATGCGGTATACCATAATAAATGTGGTAAGTTATGAAGTGTATTTGCTCCTGTTTTAATTCTTTTATCTTTAATGCAGATATTTTGGTCACGACTCCTAATAGACTTGTCTATTTATTGAACCAAGACCCTCCTGGAATCGACCTTGCCAGGTAAAAACCCCCATTGTATCTTGCATGATTTCTCATAAATCGCAGTCATTTCGTCCACTTCTTTTACCCATGTAACTTGGTTGCTATATACTGTTTTTTTGTTTTTTTTATGTTTGAGAGCCTAAGGCAGTGAGCACTGACTGACCATTGGGGTTATGGCAGTTGTTGATATGCACCACTTCACAATCACAGTTATGCTAAAATAGTTTGTAGTGGGTGTTTTTGCCTAACTATGGTTGACGAAGCATCTGCCAAACATTTTTTTACGTTCAAATTTGAAAAGCTGATGTTGCTGCAAACTTCAGTTATAGACTACATATTCTGTTTTTTACAGCGTTGAATGGTTGGTTGTCGACGAATCTGACAAGTTGTTCGAAGAGGGGAAGTCTGGTTTCAGGGACCAGCTGGCCTCCATATTCCTTGCATGTACATCCCACAATGTGAAGCGAGCCATGTTCAGTGCAACATTTGCTCACGACGTAGAACAGTGGTGCAAGCTGCACCTAGATAATGTTATCTCCGTATCCATTGGAGCAAGGTGAGTGAAGAATGGCCAGTCTCTGGTTGCCCACTGGCTCTTTGTGCAGAAACAAAAAATATATATTTCTGATCCCATTGTATAAGTCTTGTGAGGATATGTCTTTATTAGTTTACAAATTGATTATGTATTAACATGAATTGGAATCTAAATTAATGTGAAAATTATGCAAGTGAAGGTTATCTTTAATATTATATTGTTTTAAATATTTTGACTGACATTTGGAAAGCCGGTGGATTAAGCTGTAGTTGCTATCATTTAGAAATTGTTTGGAAGTTATCATTGAATACAAATCAGCTTATCAAAAATAGTGCTTGAATAATGTCATGCCTGGAGATGGACATTTCTAATCTGTTATTAGTCACTAATATGCGCTCACCAGTTTAGGCTCCAGTATTTGTCTTTAGTTTATGACAGTTTATTTTCTCTTTGTGTGATCACCGCTTATCTGATGCCTCATAGTTTTATCTCTAAGTATAGGGTATTGCCACCATGCAACAATCAGTTTGTTGGCAAAAAAATACCTTGAGGTTATAATAAAAATGTCATGAACTGAAGTTTGCTGAATAAACTTTTCAAATTGGAGAACATTGTTCTGGACTCTTTTAATGGTAAAAATGTAACTGTGTTGCAGTAAACCATCATATATTACAAAAAGCTGGGCATTTTTGTGTGTTTCAAGGAGATTTAAAAATCTGCAGTGCAATATGTACTTCTTAACTTGCATTTATTTCCATTTTATCTTTAGAAACTCAGCAGTGGAGACGGTAGAACAGCAACTTTTGTTTGTTGGGGCTGAGACAGGAAAACTGCTGGCAATGAGAGAGCTCATCCAAACGGTACTTTAATTCTGTTTTTAACACAGTAATGTCTCAGTATGAGATAATATTCCAAATCCTGTCACTGATCCTCTGTGCAATTCTTTTTTTTTTTTTATTTTTTTTTTATTTTAACAGTAAGACAAGAGTAGGCATTACAAATATCAGGTGTCAAACAGTACAATGCGGGAAAGGGACAGGCGGGGGAATTATACATACAAGAATCATCATAAGGAGCCCACGGTAAATCGCGACTATACACAACAGTTAGGAAGAATAAACAGTTTATCATACGATCGAAAACAACCCCGCCACATCCTCCCCCATCCGCAATGATACAGGATAATTAAAGCCAGTATAGACACCCGAGCAAGAAAGGATCCGTGAAGAATAAACATCCCACTTCTTGTAAAAGGAAAAAGGAAAGACAAAAAGGGCCATAGAACAAAACAAAGGGAAAAAAAAAAAAAACCTCCCCTAACCCCCCACCCTGCACCCCTGCAATGGCTACGGCCTAACCCCACTAGCAGCGTGCCTGTCGCCCAAGAGCTACCCTAAAAGAAGGGAAAGAGAGAAAAAGTGGAGGAGGAGAAACCAAACACACTCCCGGTCTCCCGTGCCCCCCGCCAACAGCGACCACCCCCAGACGCAATAAAAGCCAACATTAATAATAATAATAAATAATAAAACCATTTATTGAGCGCCTGGTTACACTGAACAGTGTCCCCGCGCTATAGAACTCCATCATTAAACCATCAGACCAGCCAAACCAGTAGAATCTCTAACACGACACAGACCACTAATCTATAGGGAAGAGATGCGTCTTAAGTTTCATACGGAATCTCCTCTCGGAGGGTTCCATCCGTAATTCAAGGGGCAGTCTATTCCAATAGGAGGCCGCTAAGTAACAAAATGAACGCCCGCCCATTTTGGCTTTAAAAATGCGAGGAACTGAAAACAGCATGCTGCCCAGTGACCTTAAGTGACGTTTTGGGCGGTGGATGTTGAGGAGCTTGTTCAGATAAGGAGGTCCTTTCCCTTGTGCAATTCGATGGGAAATGCACATGGCCTTGAAAAGTATACGTTCCTTTATAGGAAGCCAGTGCAATTTGGATAATGCATCTTTCCCTGAAGCTCTGCGTGGGAGGTTGAGAACTAGGCGGGCAGCCATATTCTGGACTCTTTGTAGTTGTCTCAAACCTTTTTGGCTCAGCCCTATAAGTAGGGCATTGCCATAGTCAAGATGGGGGGTGACTAAGGCATAGACAAGGGATTTCCTTGAGCTCATCGGTACTAGGTCCAGGACCTTACGCAGGATTTTGAGGACTGCGTAACATTTGCCAGTAACCTTTTCGATATGCTTCACATACGAAAGTTTGGTATCTAGTATCATTCCCAAATTCTTGGCTGAATCCGTAGGGACAGGGGTCTGACCAAGTTCTGCTGGCCACCAGTCTGATGACCACGCTGAAGGAGCCTTACCAATGAGCAACACCTCAGTCTTGTCTCCATTCAGACGCAGACAGTTGTTGTTCATCCAGCTCGCTACAGCTGAAAGACAGGCTGAAAAGTTGATAGCTGTCTCCTCACCATCTTGACTGAGTGTGATCATCAGTTGCGTATCATCGGCATAAGTTATAATATTAACACCGAAGGACTCAACTATACGTGCAAGGGGTTCCATGTACAGGTTGAACAAGGTAGGGCTCAAACTTGAGCCCTGTGGAATCCCGTGCTTCAGCTGTCTGGGAGTAGACTTGAATGGCGGGCAGTGAATTTGGAAACTTCTATTTTCCAAAAATGACTTTAGCCACTCATATGCATCTCCTTCAACTCCGATCTCTGATAGACGTGACAGCAGCGTGGAGTGTGACACAGTATCAAAAGCTGCGCTTAAGTCAAGTAACACAAGCGCTGCTGTCTGGTCTTTGTCAGCTATTTGCCTCAGCAGTTCTGTTGAATAAAGGACTGCCGATTCAGCAATAATATACAAACCAGTCTGGGGAGTATAGTCAATAGCCACCCAACTCCCGTTACACTATAGGCACAACCCCGGCATTGCTGAAAACTATAATATCGGATCGAAGCCGTAAAGTTCAGCCCTGGCCAGTACGATCTTCCTTAAGAGTCTCCTTCCCTCGAGCCGCCATCTTGAGAAAAAAGGCAAAGCGTCCATTAAAGTTCTCGTCAGTGCAGTAGAGTCGCATGCAGGATAAATGTTCACGAATAAAACAATGAAATGCTTCCAGGAACAGCACGTTTTCCAAAAAGTCACTGAAGAACTTGGTACCACACTGGAGACCGTTCATAGATATAGCATAAGGAAACAGAATTGAACAGGAGACTCTGGCATTAAGCACAGGCTTGAGAGTCGTTGATTCGGAACCGCCAGGGCTCAGGAAATCCGGTATCTGCATAGGGACCTTGAGTCCAGACGTTCGGTGCACCGCTGGTACAACAGCCAGCGGAGAACTCAGCAAAGAGTCATCCTCCGGTTCCAGGATACCGTCCACTTTCACGATCAGTGTCCGGAACACAGCGCTAGTATGCGAATGGAGCGCCTCAATGGTGGCCATGACGGCCCGCAGCGATGGCGTGCCTTCCATCCGCTCCGTCCCCTCTCAGTAGGCGGCAGAGCCGGATTTGAACCCCAGAGGCCGGCTACTCCGGGGTAACAGGCCACGCAAGTCAGATGTCAAACAGTGGGCGCTCCTTGTATAGCAGAACACACCTTTGCCGTCAGCGAGGGCCCCGTCCCGTCGACCCCGGGGGGTCAGCAAGGTCTTCGGGCACCAGACCCCCACCACGGCATCCGGTGGAACACGCTGGCGTGTCCTCAGTGTAGATCGATCACAGGACCGTCACCAAAAAGCAACAATTCACGGCACACTTCGGGAGACCGGGCTCAGACCAGGTCTCACGGCCGTTGTTGATCACTTCCAGACCGGATAGGTTAGAAATCGAGGTCCCGGCTTCCATGCGATGTTAGGCCGAGAATGGAGACACGGCGTATCTTCGTCGCCCGATGAGGTAGAAAATTTGGGATTGCACCGTTAGAAGCAGTAAAACTTCATAAACAGGGGAATCAGGTGTGAAGTCAGGATTGAAGGCAGGATATTCGAGCTGCTGGCGGAGGTCGGCGGAGCCGGGAGCTTACGCGGCCATCTTGGTTGCTAGCGTAGCTCCTCCCACCCTCTGTGCAATTCTTGAGTAAATCCCTCCGTTTCTGTGTCGTAAGGCTAGCAGATGTTCCCTTCAGGCGGCCTCTACGTTCAGCTTCTATGCTTTGCTCTTCCCAAACATCAGTAATGCCCTTTCTCCATCATATAATTGTTAATAGTGTCCACCTCCGCCCAACCTCCCACTTCTGCTCATAGGGTTGACTCAGATCATTCTTTCTGCAGAATCAATAGTCCAATTGCAAGGTCTGCTGGGTACCCGCCATCTAGTTTGTTTAATGACTGTCATCGATGATACTTTTTTTTTAATCTTTAGTACTGCTACTCGTGACGTTCATCCTGGTTATCAATAACTAACAGAAGAAACTTCACACATAAACGTAGTCCTGAATCATTAGTCCTCAAATTGCCATGTCTTGCGTTTTAAGTCTGGCCTTTCTTATTGTTTGCGTTGACTCACCAGACTAATGATTTTTAAATGTGACAAAGGTTTTTTAAATGGTATATAATATACGTCAGGGCTTTTGGTCCGTGTCCGTGGTGTTCATCCATTGGTCTTCTACATTATTATGCACCCTTTGCTTCCGCTCACCACAGCAATCCGGAGGGGCCAGCATACTTCAGCCATTAGCTAGACATTCACAAAAAGAAAGAAAATAAACTCATCCTCCAAAAACGGGGGCCGTTTTCTCAAGAACATTTTGAAAACCTCTCATGCAGTCTGCTTTCTTTTCTTAGGGATTTACACCTCCAGTACTGGTATTTGTGCAGTCCATTGAAAGGGCAAAAGAGCTTTTCCATGAACTTATATACGAAGGCATCAATGTTGATGTTATCCATGCAGATCGAACCCAGCAGCAGGTAGGAAATGTGTTGTTTCTTCCAGATAGTTTTATCTACTTGAATTAAAAAAAATACTTTTCATTTGCTTAGTATGATCGATATGCTCCATTAACCAGTAGAAGTGATCTGGGGGCACAGGTATTTTAATGTGTAACCTGTCGCAGAACTGTTAAAGACAACCACTCACAACCAGAAAATGTGTTAATTGAACCAGTTACGCAACAACTTAATTGCTGGACATATTATTAATGCTGCAGCTGGAAAGATTTTTGAAAGCCTGTACTAGTTAAGGTTGGCTTGCAGTGAGTACATGCACAATATTTATGCGGAAAAGTGATTTTTGATTGTTCTTAACATGTACATATCTGTGCTACTAAGTTGATTACTTTGATGTTGTAAGAGAGAACTAGATGCATTGTATGGATTGTCCTGTGCAAGCAGATGTTTTTGCATGTTGGGTAAATATCGATGTGCATCTATATTCTCTCATACAACTGAGGTTTGTGTATATAGATCAGGTCACAGTTTTCTGAGGCCGTGATTTGTAAAATTATGTCTTTATTGCATTTTTAAGCCACAAAATTCGTATGAAAGCAATGCAGCACTATATAGGATTGCATTACATTTGGGTGCCTCAGACAGGAGAGAGGAGTGTTGTAAGGGGGTGGTGGACTAGGGGAAGTTTGCACTTCAGAGAGTTCATCCGTGAAGACTCAAGATTTTGCTTGAAGTGGTGAATTTCCCCCTCTTCCTTGAACTGGAGATGTCCGTTTTCCTGTAGGATATCAACAGAGGTGGTGTACCATTTTGTCTACATTGCATGAATAAGCGTGGCATCTTGTATTTAGCTCCTAAAGTTTCCTGTGTGGAAATGCTGCACGTTGTCAGGGTTCCACCTGAGTTCTTGGTAGCAAGATAGGGTGGTGTTTTATAGCCTTAGATGATGAAAGCTTTTTTAATGGGATGTGTTCCTGTAGAAGAAGCCAGTGTAGGTCACGGAGTGGCTCTATCATATGTGCAAAGGTATTTGATGAGGACAATTTGACAAGAAAAGCTGCTCTATGAATCTCTTCCAGCAAGGCTTCATCATCAGTTCAACAGCTATTCTAAAGTCCGTTTCAGAAAGGAAGGGCTGCACCTTTCTAGTTGGCGCCAGGTATTTCTTCTGTTTCACGGGATGTGGAGAGCAAGTAATGTTGGAATCAGTAGAGATACTAGACGTACTCACTGTTCCCATTCATAGACGTGATGAAAACTGAAAGATTCTTCAGGGTATCAGAAGATCTGTAGTTTGATATCCAAGGATTGAATCGTTATCTTCCAGTTTTCATACAGGTTGATGTGTAGCTTACATTTCTGACTATGGCAATCTTAGAGGGCGCATTTATTCCCTTACAGCGTTCTTGTGTTCTTTCCGACTAAGAAAAAACGTAGTGTATTGGGCTAGTAGGACATGCGCTAAGTTTAAATAGGTCGTTAGATTTCTGGGTTGGTGATCAGAGCTTGTTGTTTGTGGAATATTAGGGTATTTTGTGATTAGTTCAAGAAGAATAGGATCCCACAGTCTGATGTAAAATGAAGCTCTTTGTTTAGGTTTGGCCATATATCACACAAAAATCAAGTAGGCTATTCAGTTTGTTTGTATCAAACAATTATGGACAAAGGAGGGCCCAAGAAGGGTAGAGAGGTCCTCAACCACGAGGTAAGAAGGGACATATCCTCCCTATTTAATACTCACTAACTGTAATGGGTGTCCCTTTAGAAGAACGCCAAGTGTTGCTTAGGTTTCAGACAAAGTTCTTGTTATCAAAAAACAAAGGGATCCACCCTTATGGGAAAGTATAGAAGTGTCCTCCAGACTATGTGTGTCTCCTACAATGGTGGAAAGCACACCGCTTTGTTTAAATACCACGGAGTCGTGGCGAGGCAGTGTCCTGGTGAGGAGGTAACCTTGATATTTGTGTGACTATAGGTACCCCTCACATCCTAATATACTCTAATATAGTGTTTTTAATCTTCCCTCCCACTCCACTAATAAAGGCTACTTTAGGAATGGGTGAGGAGTTTTATCTTTATAGTTACGCCCCCTTACACCTTTTCATAAGTGCTCCCTGAAACATGGTAGAGCCAACCCGACTTTTAGGAGTTGGGGTGAGCCCGATGATGAAGCATGTCACTACTAGAGTGAGTGAGGGCTATATAAAGAAAAGGCAATTTCTCCATTCCCACCCACAGACACTGGTTGGGTATAGATTGAACTTAGGATCACTCGGTGTACCCCACTGGAGATAAAACCATCAGGTACAACAAGAACTTTGTCTGACTCCTAAGCAACACTTGGCGTTCTTCTGAAGGGACACCCATTACGTTTAGTGAGTGTTCATTTTGTTTTACATGCATTATATTCAAGATGTAATTATGTTGGTTCTCATAACTTCTATCAGTAAAACTGCAAATAACAATTTTTTGTTTTTTCTGTAGAGAGATAATGTGATTCAGAGCTTTAGAGCAGGAAAGATTTGGGTCCTTATCTGCACCGCACTGTTGGCCCGAGGTATTGACTTTAAAGGTGTAAATATGGTGATTAATTATGATTTCCCAACCAGTTCGGTGGAGTACATTCATCGCATAGGTAAGCAGGTGCTACTGAATGAAATAAAACATTAGTCAAAACTGATCTTCTATTTTTAATAAATATTATCTTAACATACCGGGAGGAAGTGCAAAGCAGGGGTGGAAATGGTGTATATTTTTAAAATTGTCTCCCAGAAAGGATGTTCCATGGTTGTTAAAAGTCCAATTGAGTGTAAAGGGGCACCTAAATATAATCATGTTCCCGAGAGAAGGCCATGTTTAAGGGTGTATATCAGGACATACAGAATGCAGCAGATATTACATTGTTTGGATGCTGCAAACCAAGATATTTTAACCAATGGGCAAAGTGGTTTCCTCATGTTTTGTGAGGCACCCAGAAAATAATATATCATTATATTATTTTCCTCCAGGATAGCTCTACAAGCAGTTTGGTTTGAATTAATTTCTGCTTCATGATGTTTTGTATTTTTTTTAGATAGTTTCAGTTCACTTTGTAACTTAGGGTCCTTCACAGTTCCTGCTTGAGGCAATATATGAATTTTCGGGTTGCAGTGCTCTTTGTTTTTTAAAATACTATGTAGCAACTTTTTATTTTGCCTATAGAAAGTTTAAGTTTGCACAGAATACAAAACAATGTGGTAATCCTTTCTTTGTTCTGGCAGGTCGTACCGGAAGAGCAGGGCATAAAGGGAAGGCAGTTAGTTTCTTCACAGAAGATGATAAACCACTGCTGCGCAGGTAAATAAAAATGTGACTGCCTAGTGACCTCCATGGTATTTCTGATGGTGTTTCCTTAGGCATGCTTTTAGTTCTGCAGTCATCCAGCACATAGCCACAGCTCTGCAGGAAAGCACTGTAATGACACTATTATGGTCCAGAATGCATTGGAAGTAATAGACAGCCCCGATGTGGCACAGGGTAAATAGGTAACCATTTGCCGCACTCAAATCACCATGCATATGTCTTAAGAAGAATGTAATGTCATACACTAAAGGAGGCATTGAGGAGGGACCTGGGAGGAACACAGGTGTATGACTTAAATAAATTGTTTGTTCTCTAGCATTGGATCTTTTGTTAATTTACATTCTTGGATAATTTCCCATAATCAAACTGGGTTTTTCCTGGTGACCGTCAAAAGAGCAACAGTCAGGTTTACTTGCAAATTCTGCACTTTTGAACCGACTGGCATCTTTTTCACCTTCATTTTTCTCTTTCTCTGCATGTTGGCTGCAGGTTATTTTGGAAAATGTAACGCATTCCTTTCAGTTAGGTGCCTCAATGTGGTCTTACTCCTATCAAAAAGTTATTTCTACACAAGAAAAATGTAGTAAAAGCAAGCCTGACTTGCGAATTATGGAGGTAACAACATAATATGGATGTTGAGGCGCCTACCTCCAACTACAGATTGACTGTTATATTCAGTGTTCCTTTTTCCCCACATGTGTGTGGGAATATTCTACGTTTATTATTGAGGATTCTTTCAATGCAGAACTAGGACTACAAGTAACTAACATTTCCTTTTTTGGAGTCGAGCCTGCGGGTGCATGCGCTAACACATGCGTCTCTCTTGCAAGACTGTTGTTGTTTATAAAGGCTTGGAACCTGCTTGTGGCTTACCATTTGTTGATTTGCATGGCACTCTTCATTACAGCCTAGTAATTCGTCAAGGCAGGCCTGTCATAATTTTCCGTTCCTTTCTGTGGGGCAGGGACCAAGCACTGGTTGATCCAACTTAGTCAGTGCCCCTCCGCTGCTCCCGTTGAGATAGAGGTACTATTTTGTTATTTTTAATTTCCAGTGCCCTGCAAACAAAAGGCATGACTGGCAAAAAGTGTCCCACTGGACAAACAAAATTGCAAAGTTTTTTATTTTCTATAGTCCACTCTTTTATTTAGCCACGTCTTCTTTTTCGCGTTGCACTCGTGTTTTGTTTTTGCTCGTGGGCGCTAGCTGTTCTCAAAAGATGATGATTATCTTGTTCTAAATATTGCAAAGTGACATTGTTTGTTTCTTCCACCCTACGCTGTCACTGTGTGTGGTGCAACAAGCTTGTGACAGGAGCATCACATTGCTAAACTAAACCCATGAAACAGAACAACATCACAGGAATAGACTCATCCTGTGTACTTGCTCCCTTCTGTGCACCAAGGTACAATAGCATCACATTAAAAGCTCACCCTGTGCACAGTGCTTCCCCTCTTCACATTCACCATAAATTAGAGGCTCACTTCAACATCCTATAATGTTGATTCTCTTTGCACCTCCTATGGCGTCATCACATGACACCCTTCAGCTATGGAGCATCTTATTCCCACACCCTCTGATGTTGCTTCCTCTAACATTAGATCCCTTGCCCTCTGCATTGGACCCTTGTTATAGGGGCCTCAAACTGTTCAACCCATGTCCACTCTTATCATTCCATCCCTTTGTGTGCCATGACACACGCGCAGCGCATTAAAACTTTCCTCTTTAATGTCCTTCTCTTCGTCCTTTGTCACATCCAGTGAGCATTGACCACAGGGCAGTCCAATAGTCCACGCATGGTGTACATCCCCTGCACGCCATCCTATAAGACCGGCTCCTGATCATCATGGGGTTCCTTCACAAGGGAACGCACTACCACTTCAAGGTACTCCCTCTCTGGATAAAATCAGCACCACAGGTATTCACCAATGCCTAGCCACAGTCTCTGCACACCGGCAAAAGGATGGCATGCACGTCTACCCTTACCTGGACAACTGGCTCATAATGGCAAACACAAAACAACATATCTTAGCCATGTTCAAACAACAATCCACACGCTCCAAGGATTAGGATTCTCAATAAATCACAAGAAATCCTCCATAAAACCAGAAAAGAAAAAGACTTTCTTAGATGCAAGACTAAACTCACAACTCGCACGGGGTTACCCTACTCAAAAGAGAATAAAAGCAATCAAACGGGAAACCTCCCTCTACTAGAAGGGTCAATCTCAGACAGTGAGAAGAGTTATGAAACTCATGGGCATGATGAAGTCATGCATCCCACTCATTCCTCATGCCCGCCTACATATGCGCCTCTTCCAGGAATGGCTTACCAAGAACTGGCCACAAGCCACAGGGAGTTGGGAGGATTTAGTGCTTGGTATGCACAGGCTGCAAACAGAAATACAATGCTGGGCAGCCAAAAACATAGCACAGGGGAGACCTTCCAAAAACCCAACTCCTTCGTGACAATCACTATGGATGCATCCCTCAACGGATGGGGAGTGCACCTCAAACAACTGAAGGTACAAGGTCAGAGGAACAACCTCGACTCCATAAAACGCATCAATTACTTGGAAATGAAAACATTGTTCCTAGCATTGAAAGCGTTCCAGAAACGCATTCGCACAAAGACTGTCTTGATTCAAACGGACAACACCACCACAATGTTGTACCTCAACAAACAGGGAGGTACGAAATCATTTCCGCTAAGCAAGCTAACACAACAGATTTTACAATGGGCAAGTTCTCAAAGGATCAATCTGCAAACAATACATCTACTGGGAGTATACAACACTACAGCAGATCTTCTCAGCAGACAGAACAACTGCTCCCACAAGTGGAAACTGAAGCACAAAACAGTACAATACATCTTCAAACTCTATTTGCGACAATACAGAACAAGAAATTAGAGTTCTTTGCCTCGAAGCTGCCTCACCACCTGTCAAAAGGGAATGCCCTGTCACTAGATTTGTCAAGGACATTTGCATATGCATTTCCACCAATACCTCTAATACAAAGTGTTCTGGAAAAAGCAAGACAACCAGGGACAAACCTAATTCTCATTTCCCCACATTGGGCCAGACAAACATGGTATTCAAGTCTTCTAGAACTGTCCAAGTGACAATCAGAACAGACCAGGACCTACTAACAATGGAACAGGGCCAAATCTTTCACCCGGAGCCAACAACGCTACGCCTAGCAGCCTGGCACCTAAATACGTAGAGTTTGGCCACCTCAACGAACAATGGAGATTCTAGGGGAGGCAAGAAGACTAACTACAACAAAATGCTATGCCACAAAATGGAAGCGGTACACTATTTGGAGCACAGCTAACAACCAAATGAACTCGATCAATACACAGGAAATGGTGATCATATATCTAACCCACCTTCTTGACAGTCACATCAACTACTCAAGCATAACGGTACATCTCGCTGCCATCGTAGCTTAACACCAGAGAAAACTCATGCACAAGCTTTTTCAGAAGACCTGTCATAAAACGGTTCCTAGAGGGGTCTAAAAGAATTGCGCCCCCTAGATCGGCTCAGGTCCCTATGTGGAGCTTAAATACTGTGCTCACAGGACCTATGACAAACCATTTGAACTCATGCATAAGGAAGACCTCAAACACATCACTTTTAAGACAGCATTTCTTATTGTCATCACATCCTTACGGAGAGCGAGTGAGTTACAAGCACTAACCATACCAGAACCATACATGCTAATCCACAAGGACAAGGTTATTTTAAAAACTAACCCACAATTCCTACCAAACGTGATATCCAAATATCACCTAAATCAAAGTATTCTCTTTCCGGTCTTCTTCAAAGACCCAAAAACAAAAGGGGAAAGAAGCCTCCGTACCCTGGATGTAAGGAGGGCACTACTGTACTATACTATATACAGAAAACAGAACAAACTCGTTAAAGCAAACTGTTTGTTGCCTGCTCACATACTAAAACATGGACGCCTGTTACAAAGGCAACAATTGCACGATGGATAGTCCAGACCATCCAACTATGCTATACCACTGCAAACAAGGAACTAACGGTAAGTAACCATTTCGTTACCTTGTGTAGAGCACGAAGCTATTGAACATCTGGTTGTAGGTTTGAACAGTTCATTTTGTAAGATAACCACTGCCTTTTGTTTATGAAACCATGCACACTATCATGGCAGTTGTTTTGAGGAGGGACTGAATGGAAAGCAGTTATGTGGTTGTTTTCCGTCACCAGTCTCCAGTTGTGGACAGCAAGGAAGCATGGCTGCTTGCTTCACTTTTGGAAAATACATTATTACAGGTTGTTTATTCTACTTGTTGAAGAAGTGGGGATTTCATTGTTCTTCACTGACTAGAACCACTACTGTGTTACACCATAAATGCTCTCTAGTGGAAATATATTGGTGGACCGTTCCTACCCTGCTCCCTGGGTAGCATTGTAATCTAACAGTTTCAATAAAAGGATTACTAGCAACATTTGTGGAGTACCTGAAGTGAACTGAGAACTTGTACTTCCCAAGATCTTATTATATTTTTTGCACATTATGCTAGAGATGGGTCTTCAGTTAGAGGGGACCGGTGTTAGGCCTAGCTTGTAGGTTTAATGATTGAATTTGTTATTGTTTACTGACTTCCAATCTTTTCTATAGTTTACATTTTTCTGACTGTTTGCTTGACCATTGTATATTTAGGTAGTCCTACTTGTAAAAGCGTTCTGGTGCTCGAAGGCATGGTATGCACTAAATAAATATGTTAATCAATAAAGGAAAAAAACTGCAGTTGCATAAGAGCATTCAGCATATCATGGTGCCAGTGGGGTGGAGGTTTCAACTGAGACCTGTATTTCAGTCTTCAATTGATAGGGAGCTTGAAGAGCGGTAGGGTACTGGGATCTGTGGGATTCAGAAATGTTCAAGTGTTGTTTGAATGCTTCCTTGAGGAAGAGCTTTCACTGAGTTTTCTGAAAGCTGGAATGTACGGCAGGGTAGAGATGGATGGAGGGTGCTGTACAACTGGAGCCCTGCAACTTGCCGTGGTTCATATCTATACACATGAATGTGGTGACACTTGTGCAAACCCAGTTCACAAGCAACACAGCATTGAACACTAGCAAGAACCCACTGAATGATAGTCGGATACTGTTCCAGTATGGAGAAGGCCTGTTTTCTATTTTAGGGTTGAGCCTGCAAGTGCATGTGGTAGTGCATGTGTCACGCTTGCGAGACTCTGTTAACAAAAAGGGATTGGGCCCACCCATTGCTTACCATTTGTTGGCTTCGCAAGGCTCTCTTCTTTACATCTTCGTAATTGGTCACTGCAGGCCAAGCATCATTTCTGTTCCTTTTTCTGTGGAGCAGAGGCCAAGCACTGATTGATTCAACTTAATCAGTGCCCATCCGCTGCTCCCGATGTGATACAGGTACTATTTTGTTATTTTTATTAACTTCTGGTGCCCTACAAACAGAAGACATGTAACTGGCAAAAACGTGCCAAGTCTTCCTTTCTCACTTTGCACTTGTACTTTGTTTTGCTTGTGGGCGCAAGCTGTTCTCAAAAGTTGATGATTATCTTGTTCTAAATATTGCAAACTGACATTGTTTTTACTTATGTGTAATTTCCTAAATTATGCTTTGACACACAGTCGTGCAGTACACCCCAATCCAATCCTGTTTAATCTTATCCACCCCACCACACCTCACACCAATCCAATCCACCCCAATCCACTATCCAGTCCTACTCCAATTCACTCCATACACCCCAATCCAGTCCACCACACTCCAATCCTGTCCACCACACTCCAATCCTCCCAACCCAATCCACCCAGAACAAACTTCCCCACTCCAATCCACCACAGTTTCCCCCACTCCTACACGCCCCACTCAAATCATCCACCCAACCCACCTCACACCAATCCACCCCACTTCAATACAACCTATGTCAATCCATTCCACCCCACACTAGTCCAGCCACCCCACTCCAATCCAATACACCCCACTCCAATCCAGTCCGCCCTCCACCAAGCCACTCCACTCCAGCCCACTCCACTCCAGCCCACTCCACTCCAGCCCACCCCAATTGATCCCACCCCAATCCAGCCCACCCCAATCCAGCCCACCCCAATCCAATCCAGCCCACCCCAATCCAATCCAGCCCACCCCAATCGAATCCTACCCACTCCAATCCTACCCACCCCACTTCATTCCAACCCACCCCACCCCACTCCAATCCAACCTAGCTCACTCCATTCCATCTCACGCCAATCCACTCCACCCCACACCAATTTAATCCTCCCCACTCCAATCCACCCACCCTTCAAACTCAACCCATCCGTTCCAATTCAATCCAACCTCCTCCAGTCCAATCCACCCCTCTCTAATCCACCCCACTCCAATCCATCCTGTCCCACTCCAATCCCTCCGCCCAATCCATCCAGTCCACTCCAATCCACTCAAATCCCATCCAATCAACCCCAATCCAGTCCACCCTACCCCAATCCACCCCACCCCATCCTAGTTCAATGCACCCCACCCAAGTCCACCCCATTCCAGTCCACCTCTTTCCAATTTACCCCACTCTACTGCAATCCACCCCAGTACTCTTCAACCCACCCCAGTACTCTTCAACCCACCCCACACATCTCCAATGCACCCCACTCTACTCCAGTCAACCCTAGTCAATCCACCTCACTGTACCCCAATCCCACCCCCACCCAATCAATACACCCAACCCCAGATAAATTCACGCCAGTCCAATCCAAACCTGTCTAATCCACTCCACCCCACTCTACTCCCCATTCCAATCTACTCCCCCACTCAAATCTACTTCAGTCCAACCCATCCCACTCCACTCCAATACAATCTAATCCACCCCACTTCACACAATTAATTTAAATAATGAATTTTATAATGTGCACAGCTACCCGGAGGTTT
The DNA here is from genome assembly GCF_964261635.1 of Lissotriton helveticus. Classification (NCBI taxonomy): domain Eukaryota; kingdom Metazoa; phylum Chordata; class Amphibia; order Caudata; family Salamandridae; genus Lissotriton; species Lissotriton helveticus. Next base: position 260,157,756 of record NC_136061.1, read on the forward strand.
GGGAGCGCCATCAGACACGAGCAGAATGAAAAGAGACTATTGATTGAATGACCAAGTTTTTAAGCATTTATGGAAATTCGCTTAGATGGTTTCATTCCGAAGTGACATTGGGAGCAAATTCCACAGAGAAGGGCCCAGGCAAGAGAAAGACCGACCGCCCATTCGCGACAGTCTCGTCCTGGGAACCAAAAAGTTAGCCTGAGTGGAGGAACGAAGGAGGCGCGGTGGATAATATGGATGGACTAAGACGTTCAGATGCTGGGGTGCTGTACCAGATTTGATTTTGTGCATATAGCTCAGAGCCTTGAATTAAATATGGTTCTCCACCCTGAGCCAGTGAAGGTCACGGAGTGAGCCTGAGATGGAGGCCATCTAGGAACATGGCAGAGTAACCTGGCTGCAGCGTTCTGCACCACCTGAAGTTTACGGATCACCTCCTTATTGGATCCTAGATACAGGATGTTGCCATAGTCCAGCCTGGAAGGTAATAAGAGCCTGTACTACAGTTCTTTGCATGGGGCCAGGCAACATCCAAAGGGTTTTTTGAGCCACTTTGGGATGGTGAAGCAGGTTGAGGCGACCTTAACTGCTTGATGTTTCGTTGAAAGCTGGTCGTCCATGATCACACCAAGATTGCGGACCTGTCGCGCAGGTTGGGGAAGAGCACCCATTTGAGGAGGCCTATGCTGGGGGCCCCAGAGATCTTTGTTTTTCCCCAAAATTAGTACTTCTGTTTTTTCGCCGTTAAGTTTGAAGAGGATGATTTAGATGCCTCTTTAGTGGAAAGGGAAAAGATTAGCTGGGTGTCATTGGTGAGGGAGAAAATAGACAACCCAGCATCTTCAGCAATCGTTGCCAGAGGACTGACATAGACTTAGAACAATAGTGGGCCAAGAATGGAGCCCTGCGGTACTCCGTGGGGGGAAGCATGGGACTTAAGAACTGGATGACGGAGAGAAAACCTGAAAAGTACGATCGGCAGAAAAACAGTGAGCCATTTGAGTGCTGCAACGACAATGCCCAGTGAATGTAAAGCTTTTAGTAGTATGATATGTGACACCGTGTCGAAAGCGGCACTCAAATCAAGCAGTATGAGTGCTACAGTACACAACTCCACCTTCTTCCAATTCATCACACTGTAATCGACCCCACTACAGTCCTATCATTTCATTTCAATCCAGTCCACCCACTCCAACCAAATTCACCCACCCTAATCCAGTCCACCCCACTCTACCCCCCAAATGGACCTCCCCTACCCCATTTCAATCCACCCTACTCCAATCCAACATACACAGTCCACCCCCTCCAGTTACAAACACTATTGGTTGAAAAGCAAGACTGACTGGGTTTGCCACTGGTTGAGCTGTTTGTCTTAACCCTTTAAACTCTCTATTTTCATGTTTCAAAGTTCGTGAAACAAACATTGATGTTTTTGGATCTACTATTCGTCCCATGGTCTTACCCGGGTTTCATTGTCAATCTGGACGTTTCTCAAAACCAGATTATGCATGTTGCTGCATCCATTGCTAGACCTAATGGAAGAGAAATAGTAGTTGTAAATATTAAAGCATATGCATAATGTAATGTTACTGTATGTTTAGCGGTCAGGTGTCAATTTGACAAAGAACTACCCACAGGTTATTTTTAGGCAATCCTTTTTTGAATCACTTGTTGATTTTCAGAGACTTTTCGTTTGAGATAGTGTTATGAAAAAAATGGGAAGAAATTTAGAATGAACATCATCCTTAAGTAGGTGCTAGCACTATGTATTGCTAGCTGATTCCACCGGTCAGAGCTGATAACAGTCATAGCTCAAACCTAGAAAATTGGACAGGGGGGGGAATGTGCGGCACAGGAAAGCACATACTTACTCTTTCTCCGCTCCTGCTGCTTCTTTTCTGATGCCCTACTGAATTTTAAAATATCGTAGTATTAGATTGCTCTTTTCTAGTAGTTCAAGAATCATCCTGACACAAAATATATTTAGATCAGATTGCCTCTAAAGCTGAGGTCAGCAAGTAGTCATCTTTTGGGAAAATGTGTTTATACTATGCTTGCAAAGTAGCACTTGGGTAGAAATCCTCACCACTGTACCACTGGTTTTCTACTACAGTTCCCGTATGTGCTAGCGCTCTTGAGAGTAATAAGTTTATGCTGCACACTCCAGTGCTGTAGTATTGAAGACCCTGCTTTCTCTTTTTCAGCATAGCGAATGTTATCCAGCAAGCTGGCTGCCCAGTGCCTGATTACATCAAGCATTTCCACAAACTACAAAGGTGAGTAATTTCTTCCATGACTGCTTATCCATAAAGAGTGCAGCATTTGTTGCTGTTTTCCTTTAAACCCCATGTGCATTGTTAGCAAAATTAAAATTGCTTTTGTTAAGACTTTTGAGCGCAGTGTAGAAAAAAAAGACAAAATGGCTATATCTTGTTTGAATGCAGTTTACAACAAGCATTTGCAATGCAATAGGTCTCGCATTCACACGATTTTGAGCTATTGGCATTGTAGATGACAATGCCTTCTATTTATGTTTTGAGTTTTAAAACAAATACAAGGCATTGTTATTTACAATACTAATAGCTGTCAAACTGCATATTCTAAGCTCTACTGCACAACACACGCGCTGCTGCCCTCGGCTCTGCAGTAAAGCTGGAAACCTCTACCCTTCCCATAGCCATGAACAATCTAACATCAAAAGTGCTCCCTCCTTTCATATGCCCTGCAAGTCCTCCCTTCCTTGTTTTTCCTGCTCTTCACCATCTCACTACACACACACAGCATACTCACTTGCCTGTAAGAACTGTATTTTCTTTTACTTTCACCCTCTCTTTATTTTCCCTGCTGTGTACCTCCTTGACGCGATTTCTTATAGAATTACACGATTGGCACACCTGAGTATTGCTGTGTTCGATTTGTAGGGTCAGCCGATTGGATAAGGATTTAGTCTGAACAACTTTGAGTCCATCTGACAGGCACTGTGAGAAACTCCTGGTGCTTTCAATCTCGATCCCAGAGCTCTAGATTGTGACCCATTTTAAACACCCACCCGAAACCATAATTCACACAGACACCATGAGGCACCCGAGTTCACATAACTATCCAAGGTTAATGCACCACTATAGTCAATCCCACAATATTTAGCACACCTGTGCCTTGTGACGTCCTCTGAGGCCACGCATTGACAAATACAACGTAGGCAAATCCGAGTCATATTTCTGTACTTGGCTCCCTTTGACCTCTCCCGCTGCAGGTCAGAGTTTGAGGTCTAGAAGAGTGCACCTCCGTTAAGTAATCACTGTTTGGGGTCCCTGATAGGCCGGGTATAGTCGGATCAACAACGCTTCTGTTCTTGCGGACTTTTCTTCCAATCAGATTCAAGATTTGAGCCGTCCTTGTTCTGAGGTTCGGTGTATTCTCCTTCAACCCCTGCCCCTCCCCACCGCCGCAGTCTAGCTGTTGAAAGCTATTAATATTATTTATAGGACATGTCGACCAGATCTATGCAATATGTATGAAAGCAACGTAAGATGGAGGGAGCAGCATCTCAGCAGGATCTGACAGGGTGCCGTGTCGAAGCAGCACGACACCTCCATGCAACAGCCTTCAATGCATCACTTGAGGCACAGAAGCGCCAAGCACCCCGCCCCCTTCCATTAATAAAAACAGCAGTAAACGCAGTAAAACCGTCCACAGCCCATACAATCGGACTGAAATTCCCTCTCCGTGTCACACCCCCGCCCCTCGGCTGCCATCTCAGAGCCTTGGCTGTGATCCAGAAACCTAGGTTTAGCGCCTCCAGTTTTCATGCACGATTTTGACAAAACTATTACTATTTAGCTACCCAGTAATCACGTGTGAATTTTCGTAACAACCTCCGCAAGTCTTTCTAGAACCCTAGACACCTGTACAAAATGGTATTTTTCATTTATTCACACTACAAAAACGGTAACAGTTTGCCAGGGCCAAGCGGTTTTGGAAAGGCTGCATTGCTGGTTTCTGTTTATGGAAGGAGTGTGGCACCCACCAACTTGGCCCCAGGTGCTGCCAGGGGGCAGGTGCCTGTAGAGGCAGACAGTAAACGTAGAAACAGGTGGGAGTGGCAGCATACCACACCAAACCTTTCCTGCTACAGAACGCCAACCCAATTCACCAGCACCCCACAGTCACTCTGCCAACCCCACAGCAGTTCACAGAGCTGCTACTCACCCTGAGCTTTGACTCTCTTTCTCTCTCTCGGTTGTGTACGACGTGAAGCTAGGTCTAGTCCAGCAGTGCGGGCGCCCCCTCCTACTCCAGCCAGGCCCACGCAGCTGGGCTCCAGGATTGACAGCTCCAGGCCTAGGGCGCAGACTGTTTCCACTCCAGTGTCAAGCAGCAGCGTTCCTGGGCGGAACCCTCACTGACCTGAAGCAGTGCGCATGCGCAAACGGCCTGCTTCTGCTGCCACGTGACCCACCCTCCAAGTTAATTTCATTAAGCTCAAAATATACCCCTGGGGGACTGCAAGAAGCTGATTCTTTATGAGGCGAACAATCACGCCCAGGGGGTACCAGAAATGGTAGACTGGCTACTATTTTTATTTGTATCAGAATGCCCTGTCAGTTCTCTAAAGATACGCACTTTTCCCTGGAGCCTTGAAGTTTCCATACATTTAGACCGGCCTAGTAGACAAACGTTATTATGCAACTCGTACTACGTAGCAAAAAAAATTATTGGAATGCTGACCTGTTTCTACAAGCATTGGCAAAGCGAAAAGGTCTGCTTGCATTTTGAGTCATGCTTAAAAGTATTAGACAAGCATCGGCAAAGAAACGCGCGAGAACAAAATAAAGCATGCGCTTGGATTAGACAAGCATTGGCAAAGAAACGCGCGAGAACAAAATAAAACATGCGCTTGGATGAGTGCTTAAACAACCAGCACCGCCTCTCCCCTACCTCCTCCACCATCGAGGAACGCGCAGGAATGACTGCAAAAATGGCCACCATTTTTTTTTGTGCCGGAAACGGGATAATAAATCCCGCCCCTCCCGGACTGGTGACCTGACTCATGGTTGCCATGGCGATATTTTAGAAAATACGCTTGCGACTCCGTAAGTCACGTCACCCTGTCCTCGATAGGCGGGATCACATCATCATACGAACACGGGCTTTGTCCAGTGGCAGGCCTCCGTTTGGCGAGGCCGGCCAATGGAAGAAGGGGCGTGGTTTCATGCCCCTTCTTGCTAACAAGAACTCTCGCCTGCGAGAGCGCATGCGCTGCAACGCAGGCTTCGATCTAAAAATGTATGATGAGAAGTAGATTGATTTTTAATATATAAGTGGTATGAGCGGTCCAAGCATGGTCTCCTCTCCGCTGCCAAAGCCTTTCTCAGAAAGCATGTCATGCACATTGCCTGGAAGTGGTGCATCGGCATGTGGTAGTCGTAGTCTACCCACACAACATTGTAGAACAATGCCGGTCATTTTTTTTTTATATTATCTTCAACCATGGAGCGCTTATTTTACATTTGCTTTCTGCTTTCTTTTTGACTTTAGAAACACCATCTAGTAACATTTGTTTTCTTTCTTTTCAGCAAACAGAAAAAGAAGTTAGTGAAGAACCCTTTGAAAAGGCAAAAGATCCGTACAACTCCTGAGTACTTCTTGGAAAAAGCTAGGCGAAAAAAGTATGTATACACTTTTTTTTTTAATGCAGCTTTTATATTAATCCACTATTTTGAAATGTATCAGAAATGAGAAACGTTATCTTTCAAAACTAATATAGAACATCTTATTCTCTCTTTGGATTCCTAATAATTTGTAGCTCTGCATCCTGATGAAGATCTAAAACCTAAGTTATCTTGAAAATTGTACAGTTGAGAACTGCATGCACTGCCCTACGTCAGTTCAGACACCTGCTACTTGATATTGACCATCACCTAGGAGAAAAAATCGAACCCATAATAAATATTACTTCATGTACACCAGGTTCTCTCAAATGTGACAAAAGAATCTGCAAATATTCCCTCAACTCCTCTGGTTTAACAACCTTTCCCACTAGCCCCTGCCACCTTTCTACCCAATCTCAGCCAAAGAAGTCATTGGGAGAGTATCAACATTGAGACCACCTGGTCAGTGCTAGCAGCATGGCCCACCAAACTCAAAAAGCAAACATTGCAGCCTTAGCTCGAAATATCTGCTGCATCAATAGTACTTTCATACTAAGATGTCACTTTTCGTGCACTCTGAAACACACCGTTGTTTTCCCCCACTCAAAGAAACCACCCCCGATGCCTCCCCTCCAAGAAACTGTCGACCCATCTTGGTGCTTAATTTCCTGATGAAGATCATTGAAGCAGAGGTAGCCAACCAACTTCAGAACTACATAGAATTCAGCAATCTGCTTGGTGACACAGTCTGGATTGTGTCTGCTAAAAGGTTTTGATACCACAGTGATGGACATAAGAGTAAAAGTGTTAACCTTGAGTGACAATCACAAAACGTTCTTAAACTGCACGGTACTCTGGTTTAAATTTACTGACAAACTTGGGAATAGTTTAAATCTTTCCTACAATAACAAAAAACGCAAATAAAACTCTGTATACATGTAAGACTCTACCACTATGGTCTATGGTGTTCCTCCAAGGATCAGCACCCCTGACCCTCCTTTTAGACATTGTGGCCTCTAGCCCACTGATCAATATGAACGGCCTTAAATGCCAGTTATACGCCAACAACACACACCTTCTAGTAGACCTAAGCAACAACTTTAATACTAAAGCATTCACTGAATGCCTTCTCCCTGTAAAACACTGAATGAACTTCAGCGGCCTTTTCCTAAACAGTGATAAGACGGAAAGGTTAATGCCAAATGACGAATCAACTACTAAATATCTCCTGACCTCCTTCACATGACTGGTCCCTTCCCCCAGTAGACATGGTGGGCAACTGTTTGATTAACGATTTTCAACTCTGAAATGTAAGCAACCAGCGAATCTTCCAAGTATATGCTGTATATACTTTATCTAAAATAACCTTCTCCTTCTCATCCAACACAGAAAACTCCTGTTACAAGCAGTCTCTCTATCAATACAATACTGTCATTGCAAGATACCTAAATCTCACAAAGGCACTGCAAAACATCAGCATGTTCAAAACTGAGCCATAGGGATCATTTTTGGATGGAAGCAAAATGTCCATCTTTCCTCCTGAAGGCCACAGCTATTTTTGTTAACTATGGAACAAAGAATAAAACACAGGGTCTTCTGTCTAATGTGAAAATCCATCAACACACAAACACCTGAGTACCTACCAGATCTCTTCAAGTTCCATCATCCATCACTGGTTCTACGCTCCACCTCCTAATGCAAACTGATCATCCCAAAGTGGAGGCTGACAAAACTCTGAAAGTGGTTGGAGGAACACTCCGAACAGCCTTTCCGTTGAGATAAGTTCTTTGCACGGCTACACATCCTTAAGCCAATGCTAGCCTCAAGAAAATACCTATCCATCAGTGCTACTACAGAAACTTAAGGAACTCGTACTCTTCCTCCTACATCCTTTCATAAGCTGTCATGCCCATAAGAGCTCCACTGCATGAATTCACGGACCCTTCAATTTTCTATAAATAGAATAACGTCAATAGTATCTCATAATCACTTTAAGAATGTCTCAACGCCACTCTGTCTAAGCCTCCAGTTTGCCTCCACTCGATCGTTGCTCTCTCCTCCTTTAAACAGGTCACCAAAATTATACTTTTATTATTTACTTTTATCAATGTTCAATTTGCCTTTTTTTACCTCCGATTTATATATTCCAGGGCTCCAAAATCATTTAATTGTTACTAGACCTGCAAGTCTAGTAACCTACAAAATCTACTCGACCTAACTTGAATGCACTTGACCTCTTTCTGTGAAAGCAAGCCAATGTGACTTGAGATTTAAACGCATTTTTATTGCTCATTTACTTTGTGAGCAATATGTGCCTTTAAATCATGCTCTCTTTTCACATTTCCTCTGCTTTTAGAGATAGAGATCAAGTCAGTTTATTTTCCTACTCACCAGAAAGTGCGAGTAGGACCTAAAAATAGCTCGCCTTAATTAAATCTGGCTCGCGAGCGGGCGTGTGGATTTTTCACGCCTTGCATTCTATTGCATCCTATAAATAGATTCGTACAAGGATACTTGTAATATGTACTATTGTCAATGTTTATTTTGCCACCATAAGAAACTGTTTTTTTTGTCAAATATACAAATTGCACATAGAAGCTGGACCCCTGGCAAAAATAGTAATCCAACATTTACCATATGAAGTTGGGAAAATTTGCCGGGCACCCATGTCAGTGATGTTAGTGGACCCTTGTGGAAATGTCAAGCAGGTTTCTCCCACGTCATTGAAAATTTGAACCATCTGTGGACTTCCAGCATAATGCAGTGCCCTTGTAAGCTATACTCTCAGCCAAATTAGAAAATCTGATGCCAGTTTTTTCAATATCTGCCTCACATGCTAGCTGAGCAAACAGATTGTCACTCTATTTAATGTCTGTCTGTTCACTGTTTTCTCCAACTCCGATGCAACCCCAGCCAGAAATGAGCACTCCCTGGGCAGCTCCAGATCATGTGTGCATCAACTAGAGCACATCTGGGGCAGCTTAAGTTTGTGGTTTGCATCATCGTGTTAAAACTATGGGGTGTAAAGTATGTGTAAATAGTTAAATGCATACTTTTAAAATGAGTGTTTCTGGTGATTGCGTATCCGCATTTAAGGGCCTGCTCCCATTCTTTTCCATGAAATTGCTTATCTATTATGTTTTCCCACATGGCGCACAGAGATAGCAAGCTATCTGAGACTATAGAGATCATTGCCTTGTAAAACCAAGAAAACAGTCGACTACCGTTAGCAAAAGTAAGTACAATATGCAGTAGGTCGTGTGGGAGGGTCTAGGTGTGGTTCTCCCAAGAGGTGATGCAAGGCCAGCACTAATGCGCCATAGACAAAATAATTGAGTCCCGGGAGGCCACTCCAAAGTCCTGCTCTCCAAGCGCTAGAGACCCCGCTCCCTCTGAGTAACTGTCCCCCAATGTCTCAATCTCCCTCCATCCATCCACTCAGTCGACAGCCAGTGAAATTTCCTCTCCTCAAGAAACCCTCTCCTATCCCCCCGTTAAAGTGGGTAGCCCTAACAACAGTCTCATCAGAGCATATAAAGGGTTGCACCTGGTCTCATTGATCTGCCCTATGCAGCAACGGAGTGCTGTGGTGAGAAGCTTCGGTTTCCAAAAAGGGTTTAGTTCCACCACCAAAAGTGCAACCAGGGTCCCTCATTATGCAGCTCACCAAACTCCCATAATTCTATTTAGTTCGACCCTGCAAGCTATCTTGCAATCCATTGCTACTGCGCTGCCAATTAATATATCTCATAATAAGGAACTCCAAGCCCTCTACTCCATGTTAGCTGTTGCGTATATGCAAAAACCGCTGTGGCGTGTCCTGTCCCAATTCAGCTCCCTGAGACCATCTTTCTTGTTTCTGTCTTCCGTATCCTTTTTTCAGAATTCTTGAAGTAGATAATCTCCAGTTTTCAATCAACTCGCCCTGTATAGAAGGGTTGGATAACTATTTCTTGTCCTTGTTTGGAATGCGTGCAGATGCATAACTCCTGCTCAGTACAGGTTTGGAGTACAAGGTTCTTAGAGGTCCTGATGAAATCGGAGCATCTTGCAAAGCAGATTAAACATGTCGACATAGAATAGACACAGTGGCTTAGTAAAGGCCTGTTATGCTTTTAACCATGTCACAGGACCTCTATTATTAAAGAATCGGGCTTGGGTTCCCTGGAGTTATTTTTAAACCTTCTCTGTCCTAATATTCATAGAGAATATCAAAGTGCTCCCTCCCACTGTGAGGTTGAGCCCACCTGGTGGTGACCGTCCTGTCCTGCACAGAATCGGCCGCTCCCCGCAACTCCTCCTGGTATTGTAGCGCTTTCTCCACGCTGCCTGGGCCTTACTTGCATTCAATTAGCTTCGCATTGCATCTAGCCACATTTCATAGCGCCGCATTGAGCCTCGTGTTTAGACGCTACTTGTGCTCTGTTACCTCATGTGATCTCGCCGTATTGTGCCTGTGTTTAGACGCTACTTGTGCAGTTACTGCATTTCATCTTGCCTCATTTTAATAGCGCTGCACTCTGCTTTATCGCGCTGTAACTATAGCGCTGCTGTGTGTTTTTATTTTTATTATTGTGCTCACTGCTCGCCCCAACCTCTCCCTGACCACTGTTGTTTACTGCTGATGCCATTTTGTTGTTTGTGTAGTCCCAGCCCGTCCCTCCAATCACGCTCCCGCCTCCCTGCTGACCCTCCCTCCCACTAAGAGTAAAGGCCGACCCCACCCCCTCTGTGAGCTGTGACCGTCCTGTCCTGCACAGAATCGGCCGCTCCCCGCAACTCCTCCTGGTATCGTAGCGCTTTCTCCACGCTGCCTGGGCCTTACTTGCATTCAATTAGCTTCGCATTGCATCTAGCCACATTTCATAGCGCCGCATTGAGCCTCGTGTTTAGACGCTACTTGTGCTCTGTTACTTCATGTGATCTCGCCGCATTGTGCCTGTGTTTGGACGCTACTTGTGCAGTTACTGCATTTCATCTTGCCTCATTTTAATAGCGCTGCACTTTGCTTTATCGCGCTGTAACTATAGCGCTGCTGTGTGTTTTTATTTTTATTATTGTGCTCACTGCTCGCCCCAACCTCTCCCTGACCACTGTTGTTTACTGCTGATGCCATTTTGTTGTTTGTGTAGTCCCAGCCCGTCCCTCCAATCACGCTCCCGCCTCCCTGCTGACCCTCCCTCCCACTAAGAGTAAAGGCCGACCCCACCCCCTCTGTGAGCTGTGACCGTCCTGTCCTGCACAGAATCGGCCGCTCCCCGCAACTCCTCCTGGTATCGTAGCGCTTTCTCCACGCTGCCTGGGCCTTACTTGCATTCAATTAGCTTCGCATTGCATCTAGCCACATTTCATAGCGCCGCATTGAGCCTCGTGTTTAGACGCTACTTGTGCTCTGTTACTTCATGTGATCTCGCCGCATTGTGCCTGTGTTTAGACGCTACTTGTGCAGTTACTGCATTTCATCTTGCCTCATTTTAATAGCGCTGCACTCTGCTTTATCGCGCTGTAACTATAGCGCTGCTGTGTGTTTTTATTTTTATTATTGTGCTCACTGCTCGCCCCAACCTCTCCCTGACCACTGTTGTTTACTGCTGATGCCATTTTGTTGTTTGTGTAGTCCCAGCCCGTCCCTCCAATCACGCTCCCGCCTCCCTGCTGACCCTCCCTCGCCCCTCCCCCTCCACTATCCTATATGACTGATGTACTTCCGCGCAGCGTTCACGCGCAGCGGCCGCGCCCCAGTCGCGCCGAAGGTGCGCCAAAGGTAAGCCCGTCTACGCCCGTCCGCGCCTGGACCGCGTCCAGTGCCAGAACCCCTGCTCCTTGCCGCTCCCAACCCCCCAGAGTCACATACGATGCCGCCACTCTCCTCGCCCTCAACCCCGGACGCACCCCACTATGCTGCGCAGCTACCCCAGGACGTATCCACGGCCCATTCTCCTGCCTCCTGCAAGTTCAACTGCTTCAGAACCCTCACCAAACACACTTCCTCCACACACAGCTCCGAACCCAACCACCTGAAGTGCATCCTACTGAACACCCGCTCGGTCTACAGACATGCAACAGAACTCTGGGACCTAATCGACACTGCGTCACCTGACATCGCCTTCCTTACTGAAACATGGATGAACGCATCCTCTGCCCCTGACATCGCCATAGCCATACCGGATACTTACAAGATCATTCGAAAAGACCGCACCAATCAAACTGGAGGAGGCATCGCCATCGTCCATAGAAGCACCATCAAAATCACAACCAGCTCTGACGACAATCTTGCAACCGCCGAACATCTCCACTTTCAGATCCACACCGACCCCAGGACAACCCTTAGAGGCACCCTCATTTACAGGCCCCCAGGCACCCGATCTCAATTCAGCGACGACATCACAGACTTCGTCAGCCAGCACGCCCTCGCCTCCGAGAACTACATTCTTCTAGGAGACCTCAACTACCACCTTGAAAACATACTCGACAACAACTCCACCACCCTGCTGGACAACATGCCCAATCTCGGACTCAAACAACTTGTTGACACCCCCACTCACACAGCCGGACACACGCTCGACCCTATCTTTACCTCCAGCAAGCACATCTCCTTCGATCACACTACAGCTCTCCACTGGACGGACCACAGCTGTGTTCACTTCAGCTACAAAACCACACTGACCCAACTGTCCACAACCCATTCCCCGGAGAAAATGGAACAAAATCACCACCGACCAACTCCTCACATCACTCAACCAAAACCCTCCCACCCTAGCAATGGACCCAGACCAAGCGGCCACCAACCTCAGGCAATGGATTACCCACAGTGCGGACGAACTAGCACCCCTGAAAAATCACCAGTTGAAATCATCCAGCAAAAAGGCACCCTGGTTCAATGATGACCTTAAAAAATCCAAGAAGACTTGCCGCACCCTGGAGAAGAATTGGAGAAAAGAACAAACCTCAGACAACATGGCCTCCCTCAAGACAGCCACCCGCAAACACAACCAACTGATTCGATCCGCCAAGAAATCAGCATTCAAGGACCGTCTCGACAACAATTCTCATAACAGCAAGGAACTCTTCAATATCGTCAAAGAATTCACCAACCCTTCCGCAGCATCCAACGACATCACTAACTCCCAAGACCTCTGCGATGCGCTATCCTCCTTCTTCTACAACAAAATTGCCGACATCCACAATAGCTTCAAGAATACTCCTAGTGACCAACCCGCCCCACCCCCTTCAGATCCCACCCCTCCAACTAACTACCTCTGCTCCTGGAACCCAATCACCACTGAAGACACCATTCGCCTCATGAATTCAATCCACTCTGGCTCGCCTTCTGACCCCTGTCCCCACTACATCTTCAACAAAGCTGACTCCATCATCGCTCCCCAACTCCGCGATGTCATCAACTGCTCTTTCAACTCTGCCACCTTTCCAGAAATCTGGAAACACGCCGAACTCAGCGCCCTTCTGAAAAAACCCACAGCAGACCCCTCAGAACTGAAAAACTACCGACCCATATCCCTCCTACCTTTCCCGGCCAAAGTCATCGAGAAAGCCGTCAACAGCCAACTCGCAGCCTTCCTTGAATCCAACAACTCCCTGGATCCCTCACAGAACGGCTTTCGAGCCAAACACAGCACCGAAACCGCCCTCATGCGGCGACCGACGACATCCGAGCACTCCTGGACAACGGAGAAACAGTGGCCCTCATTCTACTCGACCTCTCCGCCGCCTTCGACACTGTCTGTCACAGCACCCTCATACAACTCCTCAACAACATCGGCATACAAGGAAAAGCCTTGGACTGGATCATCTCGTTCCTAGCTGGGAGAACCCAGAGAGTCCGACTTCCCCCATTCTACTCAGAGCCCACCGAAGTCATCTGCGGCGTACCTCAAGGTTCCTCACTCAGTCCCACCCTCTTCAACGTCTACATGAGTCCTCTCGCCTCCATCGCACGTCAACACAACCTCAACATCATATCCTACGCCGATGACACCCAGCTAATCCTTTCCCTCACCAAAGACCCGAACACCGCCAAAACCAATCTTCACGAAGGTATGAAAGAGGTAGCCGAATGGATGCAACAGAGCCGCCTAAAACTCAACTCAGACAAAACGGAGGTGCTCATCCTAGGATCCTCCCCCTCTGCCTGGGACGACTCTTGGTGGCCTTCCGCTCTGGGATCAGCACCCACACCCACAGACCATGCACGTAACCTTGGCTTCATTCTAGACTCCTCTCTCTCAATGTCCAGACAAGTCAACGCCGTATCGTCCTCCTGCTTCAACGTCCTTCGCATTCTCAAAAAGATCTTCCGCTGGATCCCCCTCGACACAAGAAAGACTGTCACCCATGCACTGGTCACGAGTCGACTGGACTATGGCAACACACTTTACGCCGGAATTACAACAAAATTGCAGAAAAAGCTCCAGCGCATCCAAAACGCGTCAGCGAGACTCATATTGGACATCCCGCGCCAAGAGCACATCACCGGACACCTAAAAAACCTCCACTGGCTTCCCGTCAACAAAATAATTACTTTCCGCCTCCTTACCCACGCACACAAGGCCCTCTATAATCTAGGACCCGAATGCCTCAACACCCGACTGTCCTTCTACAATCCCACCCGCCAACTAAGATCATCCAATCAAGCCCTCGCCGCAGTCCAGCGCATCCAAAAAACCACCATGGGTGGCAGATCCTTCTCCTTCCTGGCTGCCAAGACCTGGAATTCACTCCCCACCCACCTCCGCCTTACTCAGAACCACATCTCCTTCAGAAAAGAACTGAAAACCTGGCTATTCGACAAACGGTGAACCCCTCCCTCTAGCGCCTTGAGACCCTCTGGGTGAGTAGTGCGCTATATAAATGCCCGAACTTGAACTTGAACTTAGTTCCTCACAATGAAACATGCCACGTGATCAGCCTGTGGGCGAGGGTTCTTAAAGAACACACGTAGTGTGCGTGGTGAGCACTAAGGAGCAGGGCTTAGTGACTGCTTGTTCTGGGAGACACCCTAATGTATATACGTTTGGGAAACTTAGGCCTTTCCCACATAACTGTTTCCCTTCCCTCTCATTCGTTTTGGTTTCAGCCAGTTAGCCAGTACTTTACTAAGAATTTGCTCATCTAAATTTAGCTTGGAAGGGGCCTATAAGCCACTACATCCAATGAATGGTCAGATGGCTCAAGTATGGAGACAATTAAAGCTTTCCTGGTGGTAATGGGGAAGTGAACCACATTTAAATCCCTCTACATACATTTCCGCTAATCCATGCACCAAAAGAGATGTTTACGTCTGATGGAATTCCACTCTCAAATCATCTTGAGATTTACCCCATTGCCAGCTCATTGAGGACTTCCCTGATTTCACGTTTAGTTTTAGCCTTAACGTGGGTTTAAATTTCATTTTCACAAAACATGAGGGCCATATTGTGTACACACTGCAGGTTTTTGGCCAACATTTTTCACCTTTTCATGTTTAAAAAATGGATGTTAAAAAAAAAAAACAAAAAAAAAAAAAAATGGATGTTAGCTACCACAATGATTAACAAAATTATCTCCAAGTGCTTCATCCCGGGGTGATATCTTATTTTAGGGAAAAATAGGTGGAAAATATTAATATGGATATTAATAAGTGGACCATATTTGTACTTCATAGTTCAAATCTTAGGCTGTGATGTTTGATCTTAACTTTTAGTGTGTCCAACAGCAGGTGTTTTGCACTAATTAGCTACTGATAAAAATCACGGCACTGTCATTAAGCAACTTTAGTATCTATTGGGGATGCGGTAAAGCTGTGGGTAGCCTTTTCCAGATGTTGTGGAAGTGTATCTGGGTTGAAGTGTTCAGGAAAGTATTTTGGATTGTGTTAGACTAGTAGTAGGAAACGTTGTACATCCCTCACCATCAGTACCAATTTCAAAGTATATACTAGCACTTTGAACCTGAACTCTTGTTAAGCAGTATCCAGTTATGATGGTGCCAAAAAAGAACATCTTAAAGATTTTTTCATTGTAGACTAAATTTGGTGTTATAGACCAAATTATTTGAATGAATACAAGGCCAGAGTATGAAAACTGAGGGATGTATGAAAATATATGGTGCGTGTTAAATGAATAGTATAAAGACTATTCTAGAGGTCTTTTTTTCATGTAACTTTTTTTATTTCCATTTGGTCTTCTCCTGTTTTTTGTATATAAGACATAGCAGGACTGTGAATTCAGTTGTGCCATAGATAATTCTGTGGCAGAATTTGGTTTTATAGACCGCTATTATTTATGTTAGTGGTGTGGACATACATCTGTGTTCACTGTATGTAAACCTTATTAAAAATGTTAAAACAAATTCCTTTTTTCCCTCACTAATGCCCAGTAAACAGCAGAACATTTACTTCACATTAAATGGAGTAAGGCCACCATTTAGTAAACCAATCACAAAAACGTTTTTGCATTACAAACTAGCCATTGTTTGCATTTGCCCAGTCAAATTAAGGGCGTCCGCATAACCAGTACATTGCATCCAAGCGTGTGCTGCCCGTGCTAATCAACACATCTGTGCCCTACCCAGACCACATTCCAAGCATATGAGGATGGCCATTTATTTGATCGATACCATGACCTCTTCTGATATGCATCAATAAGGTCCTCTGGGAATACATTCACTTAACACTATAATGTTGGAAGCTCATTGTATAAAAGAGGCTCTCGTAAGTCAATCAGTTTTAAAGACCTTTTCCCATTCCACCACCAGTTTCTGGTTGGAAAGAGTACTATTTTACAAGTAATGCACAGCATGTGAAAGTACAGGTGCATGCTGCAAACAGAAAATGCTTCCTGTAACATCAGTTTGCAGCTAGTTCAGTTGTAGTTTTACTTTGCTCACCCGTGACAATATCAGAAAAATCAACACAAAAACCTTATACACACTTCATGGGAACCGAGACAGTGAATGCTAGATAACGGGTAGTAGTCTGAGCTGTATGAAGTCATTCTAGTTCTTCATGAAGCTGAACTAATGATTTTGAAAAATGGCAATAGTGTGCACTGCATACAAATATACAACAGAACAAGCTGCAAACTCATAGTTACGTATAGGTAACATTTTATGTTATTTGGGATACTTCACATACCTTCTTAACTAAATATTGTTTAGATTTCGAGCCCACAAACAGTGACTCTTGTAGTTAGTCAGTGATGTATATAATTTGCATAAAATCTGTGTTCTAAGCCTAATCATTTTGAGATTGTAGACACTACTTGAAATTACTAGTGATTTTCAAATTCTATTACAAGAAAATGGTTTACATGTGCAAGACTGTGTGTCTTCTCTCTCTGCTAGTACTTCCCTACTATGACCTTTTCAGCATTACATTTGTCCTATTCAACATGTCTGGTTACCCGTACAGCAGTCACATTTTGGCTATTTGTTTTGATGAAAAAATGTAGGCCTGTGTATTGAATATAGGATAATGGTATGCAGGAATTTTGAAGGACCTTTTAAGGAAAAAAAATGATCGCTACAGCATTTATCACCTTCTATTTTGTTATTGCACATTCAGTTTTTTCTGAAAACTTCTATTTTGTGTCTCATCCACACTCTATATGTGCTCGCATTAGTCCTTGGTTGTGATTGTTGGTTCTATATTTCTGCTAATAGGAAAATCATCCAGCGACACATTGAAGAGAAGAAAAAAGCCTCTGAAAAGTCCAATATTCAAGTGGCAGTTCAGAATTCCTCAGATGGGTAACTCCACAGATCTGATAATCTGCTGGCAGTGGAAGCTTGTCTCTGTGCATCAAATGGTCGATTTACAATTGAAGACTCGTATACCAAAAATGAGGCTGCACACTTGGAAACATAATGTATGCTTGTCAAAGAAATACAAATGAAACAGTGGAAAGAAGGACCATCGATTATTTATTACTGCACCTGCAGGACACTCGCCAATGGTAGCTAGTACAATATGTAAATGTACAATGAAGCGGTAGACCTTGAGTCATTGTTTACATAATTCTAAATCTACACCTGTCAGAGACTCTGTTGACTGTATTTGCAGTTTTATAAACAAATTAAAATATTTTGCACAAAAAAGTTTCCGTTGTATCTACCATTTTTTATTCCAGTTTTTCTAATATCAATGGTGAGAGAGATTTGAGACTTCAAGCACAGAAGAGATTGATTCCTTTAATTATGAGTTGAAGGTAACAAATGGTATTATTTTTTTATATGTATCCTCGAACAAGCTATGTACATTATTAGTAATATGTGCATTGCATTAACTGATACATACTAAAAATGATCCTTTTTTTAATGCTATTTATTGTTTTGTAACTGCATCTTTATAGCTGTAATTGATCGATGTGGTGGTTTTGTTGAGAAAAGGGTATGAGTTAAGTTGTTCGAAATCTAAGAGACAACAGAAAATCAATGGATTGGAAATGATTGGAACTGTGTAACCACTGGGAACTTAAATGGGTAGCTTTCAGTTCCATCTTTTTTATTTCTTCTGTGACTTGAGAAGGGGATGAATCTCATCGAAAGATGTCATTACCCTGCCTTGACTGATAACAGGTAGTTTCTATTGGAAAAAATGTAATATTTATACCTGTTTCAGTGAAGCTGCATTGTAAATAGGCTGGGAATCATTTGACCTTTTTTGGGTGTTATCAATAGTTCAACATAACATATTTGTACTCCTTTTGTAATGAAGATAACTGAAACAGTATGTCCAAATCCTGCAAAGGCTAAATCTATAGAAAAGGGGTTAGGAAACAAATCCAAAAGATATGGGATCATGCAGCTATGCTGAAAAACTGATAAAATGAGAGTAGCAGAATAGGAGCTTAACCACTTCCATGCCAATGACAAGGTCAGCTCGTCATGCAGTACACTGGAGCTGTGCTTATGACGAGCTGACCTTGTAATGAACATTGGGATATCTGGAGTACCAGCACCCAGCGGGAAAAGCCTTAGCAGCCAAGGTGTTAAAGCAACTTCAGTTGCAGGAATATCACCGACACTGATCTAAGGCCTTTATTTTGTAGTGCACCTTCTCAAAGAGACCTAGACATTAACAGAAGCCATTTTGACTGGGATTGAACTTGAAAGTGGAGAAACAACTTAGAGCTGATTCACTCCACATTGTGAGTTATCATGTCTGAATATCAGAGTACATATGTGTATGTATATCTGCATGTATGTAGGTGTGTGTGTATATATGTGTTCGAGGCATATGAGCTGCAGATTGTACACTTAGCATTAGATCGCCACCTGGTGTTGGGCTCGGATGATTGCATGTTGTTGTCGTCTTGGAAGAAGTCTTTGTAGTCAGGAGATAGGTGACTCCTCCTTTGGACGACAGTGCGCACGGGCATCGGCTCCATCCGTAGATTGTTTTTTTCCGCCACTGGGTTAGGATGCAACTTTTCTGCTTCGGTTCGAAAATCTACTTTTCAAGGACTTCAACGCGCAAAACTTTCCAAAAACAAACTTTAACTTCAATATACACACTTCGATTCCGGTCGTCGACGTGGGCCGTCGGGCCTACCCACGCGGTGAGGCCTACACCTCATGGAAAGGACACCATTCAAAATATGCCCCAAGTGTGGAGCAAAATTTCCACACAGCGACCATCACGAGGTGTGTAACCTGTGTTTGTCACCGGAACACGACGAGTCGAGCTTCACAGCTTGTTCGTCCTTTCGATCCAAGAAGACCTTTCGAGATCTGAGGGCCCGTCGACGCGACATGCAGAGATCAGCTCCGGAACCGGTGGATATCTTCGACGAAGGTCCATGTGGAGAAGTGTGGCTCAGGGGTTAGAGGCAGCAGACCCGGAAACTGAGATCGGTCCTGGACCAGGATTCAATTCCCCGCCTCGGCGGGTCTTGGGCTAAAAATTCCACGGACTCGATAATTCTCGCCCCGGTGCCTCCTCGACTCACGGGTTCACACTCTGCGACTCTGGGCAATAGCTTGCTTAATCTCCACAACGGCCCCTCGCGGCGGGATGCCTGACTTTCACCTTGTGGATACCCTGCTATCTCACAGGGGAATACCAGGAAGGGTTCCCTAAGCAAGCGCCGGGAAACCCACTGCGGGTAGCTGTGCGCTATATAAGCTCAACTACATTTACATGTACATGTGTCCCCGAAAAAGATTCCGATGATCTCCAGATCGTATCTGAGGCAGACGACTCCGATGACTCCATACCATCAGGTCAACGCGTGAGTACGACAGCCCCTACCCCAGCCCCAACACCTAAACCGAAGGCTAAGGTCAAAACTCCGCCTTCGGGGCCCAGTCGAGACCGAGACATTGCTTCGAAAGCCCCGACATCGAGCTCGGCTCCGAGGAAAATATTAAAGCCTTCCGGTAGCTCCATACCGAGCAAACCGTACGTGCCGATTCGGCCAGCTCCTTCGGCACCGAAACACGTCCCGGTTCCGAAAAAGACCCAGAAACCTCGACTTCTAAAGACAATACGGCACCGAAACCAATGAAGCCTGTTTCCGACGCTTCCAAGCCGACCAAAACAGCTTCCAGTCCAAAATCTTCGGTGCTGAAACCTACAAAGCCTGCTACCGAGGCCTCCAAGCCCTCGAACCAGGCCTCGACGCCGAAAACGATACCTTCGGTGCCGAAAAATACGCCAAAGGACTATACAATAACTCTTTAGCCGAAAGAAAAGCAGAAATCAGGCCCAGAACCGAAAAAATCAGCGCCAAAAGCACATTTTCTGAAGAAGTGCTTTATGATCCTTTGCAAAAGTAGATATACATAGACCCAGAAACAGGACATGTTTCCACCACACCACATAGGAAGAGGAAGTCTGATACAGCACTTACACCTCCAGTGCCTGTCAAGAAGAAGGACTCTGCCACACCTCCTATGCACCCTTCTTCTCCTGTATCTCACTCTCCTGCTGTCCCTTTAAACATTTCACCTCAAAATTCTCCTCTTCATTCTCCACAACATACACCTCCTCAGGATGCTGATGAGGATCAGTATATCATGGGGGGAGGGAAAGACCCAGATGACCCCTTTCCCTACCCAACAGGTTCACAAGAGTGGGAGTATCCATACCCACATGATATACCAGATATTCCTGACCCACACATATATCCATCTAAACCTTCTCCTCCAGATGATAATATTGGGTTTGGACACTTGATTAATAGGGCTGCCATCTATCACAATGTCACCATGCATTCAAATGAGACAGAAGAGGACTTTTTACTAGATACTTTTGAACATTCCCAAAAATCTGTACAAATACTGCCTATGATTAAAGGGGTTATTAAACATGCCCCAGAAGTGTTTAAAGATCCTGTGCGGGCTAGAATCATAAACCCCAGGATAGAAAAAAAGTACAGAGTAGCTCCTGGGGATCCTTCTTACATTAAGGGACAGCTACCCTTAGACTCCCTTGTAGTTTCAAATGCTAGGAAAAGAGCAAACTCACAAACATCAGGAGAAGCACCACCTCCTGATAAAGAATCCAAAATCATAGATACTTCAGGGAAAAGAATAGCTGCCTAAGCTAATAATGCATGGCGCATTGCTAATACACAGTCCCTCCTCGTAAGATATGATAGGGCTCACTATGATCAGCTAGAGAAACTACTTCAACTTCTACCTGATCAATATAAGGCACAAGCAGATGACCTCATACAAGAGGGTAAGCTTATATCTAACGCCTCCATTAAATGTGCACTAGATGTAGCAGACACTGCATCCAGGGCAATAAACACGAGTGTCCTTCTTAGACGTCACGCGTGGCTACGCATTTCAGGATTTAAGCAAGAGGTACAGACTACTATCTTAAATCAACCATTCAACCAACACCAGTTGTGTGGTCCAGAAGTAGACACAGCTCTGGAAAAAATGAAAAAAGACACTGATACAGCCATGTCTATGGGAGCTTTGCAGTCCACCCAAGCAAGAGAGGCTCCTTTCGTCGCTCCTTTTACAGAGGAGGCTCCAAACAAGCTGGAGCAGACAATTCAGCTTCCTTTAAAACTAATACACAAGCATCCTCTAATAAAGGATACTTTAGAGGAGGCTACAGAGGTAATAATAATAAGGGAAGAGGTTGAGGTAACAACAACAATCGATCCTCTTCCACCACCAAACAGTGACTTCCTTCAGCTCTCCCCAACAGCATACCACTCCTGTAGGGGGGAGATTAACACAATTCCTATCTGTCTGGAACTCCATCACAATAGACAAGTGGGTAAAACAGATTATCCAGTATGGTTACTGCCTAGAGCTTACAGCTACCCCTCCAAATATGCCACCCAGACAGCGTCAAATGTCCACAGAACATCTAACGCTGCTCCAACAGGAGGTTCTCTCATTGCTACAAAAAGATGCAATAGAGCTAGTTCCATTGCAACATCAAGTAACAGGGGTCTACTCACTCTACTTCCTAATACCCAAAAAGGATGGGACACTAAGACCAATTTTAGATTTAAGGCCTCTCAATCTGTACATACACTCAGATCATTTTCACATGATCACTTTACAACAAGTGCTCCCATTATTGAAACAAGGCGATTTCCTCACTACACTAGACCTCAAAGACGCTTACTTTCACATTCCCATGCATCCTTCTCACAGGAAGTATCTCAGGTTTGTGCTAGAAGGACAACACTAGCAATTCAAAGTCCTTCCATTCGGGGTAACAACAGCACCAAGAGTGTTCTCAAAGTGCTTAGCAGTAGTAGCGGCACATCTCAGAAGACAACATATCCATGTCTTCCCTTACTTAGACGATTGGCTCATCAAGGCCAAGTCATTCAACCAGTGTGTTCAACACCCATCCCACACAATTCAGACATTGCACAACTTGGGGTTCACAATAAACCACAACAAGTCACATCTACAACCCCCTCATGTACATCAATACCTAGGGGCTACAATAAACGCCAGTACAGCTCTAGCTTATCCCAGTCCAGCCAGGATACAAAGCATTCAAGCCTTAGCCACAAGGTTTCAAAACCAACACTCTCTCCCAGCCAGAGTGTTCATGCAACTAATAGGCATGATGGAATCTTGCATTTTTATTGTACCACATGCAAGACTGCAAATGCGTCCTTTGCAGGAATGTCTAGCACATCAGTGGAATCAGGCACAAGGACAACTGTCAGACCTGGTGTTGGTAGACAGCCGCACACATCGCTCTCTGCAGTGGTGGAACACCAAAAACTTGTCCAGAGGGTGGCCGTTCCTCGAACGTGTTCCACAAATAGTACTGACAACAGACGCATCCCTGACAGGATGGGGAGCACATCTGCTCCACCACACAACTCAGGGAAGATGGACTGCTCAACAAAAGGTGCTTCACATCAATCACCTAGAGTTGCTAGCGATTTTCATGGCACTAAAGTCCTTTCAAGTACACATACAGATCAAGGCTGTCAAAATCCGGACGGACAACATGACAGCCATGTACTACAAACAGAAACAAGGAGGCACACATTCCCTGCAACTGTCCCAACTCGCCCAAAACATTTGGAGATGGACCATTCCACAAAAGATATATCTGTTGGCAGAACACCTTCCAGGAGTTCATAATCAGATAGCCGATCTGTTAAGTCGACAGACACAACAGATTCACGAATGGGAACTACATCTGTAAGTTCTTCAACCATTCTTTCACAAGTGGGGTCATCCAGACATAGACCTGTTTGCCACACACGCAAAATGCCCAACCTTTGTCGCCAGGTTTCCACACCCATTGTCCAAGGTCAATCCGATATGGATGAACTGGTCAGGCAGATTTGCGTACGTTTTTCCGCCAACACCACTAATACCACTAGTGGTACGCAAGCTCAGACAACAGTCTCTCAAACTGATTCTGGTAGCTCCACATGGGCTCGCCAACCGTGGTTCACCAAACTGCTAGAACTCTCTCTAGCTCCACACCAAAAACTGTCTCTCACAACCATCGATGTTAACGCAGAACCATGGAGACATCAGGCATCCAGATCCAAATCAACTGAACATGGCGATCTGGCTCCTGAAGTCTTAGAGTTTTGTTACCTTAACCTGCCACCAGACTGTATGAATATCATTAAAGAAGCAAGAAGACCTACTACTAGAGCTAGCTGCTGCAAAATGGAAAATATTTGCCATTTACTGCAATAATAATCAAATTGATCCCTTAGATGCTTCCATCCAAAATATTATCTGTTACTTTCTATATTTACAAAGATGTAATCTAGCTTATTCATCTATACGTTTACATCTTGCAGCCATTGCTGCATATCTGCAAAACAGACAACATATGTCGTTATTTAGAGTACCAGCAATAAAAGCTTTTTTTTTGTTAATCAATTTTATTGGCATTTGAAGAAGAACAAAACAGTAAGAAGTCATCGGTTGCAGCTCATACTTAGTACAAACATTATGATGAGAGACAACGGTGCACATGGGTTGGGTGAGATCAGTCCGTTCCGACAATACATTGTATGCAAAAGGGACTAGTACAGTAGACACTTCTGGGTTCATGGTGGAATCAGGTTGTATCATTTCCCCTATATCTTAGGGAACAGTTCAGGAGAACCCCGGGATTCAAATAAAGCATCCTCTTGGGTCCCACACCAGTCCACCCCCCTCCGCCACCCCCTCACTGTGGGAGGCGTGTCCCGTTGCCAGGTACGGGCTATATCCTGCTTGGCCACAGCCAACGCCGTCCCCAGCAGGCGTTTATCCGCTCTAGTTCCATCCAGGCCATCAAAGATCCCCAGCAACAGTCGCATCGGGTCATGGGGAACCTCCCACCCCAGGGCCTGCGTGAGGTTCTGCTCCACCCCCCTCCAGAATCTCCCAAGCCCAGGACACAACCAGACCATGTGGAAGAAATCGGCAGGCTCGTGCCCACATCGCAGGCAGGCTGGCGAGGATCTCAATCGGGCCCAGAACAACCGCTCCGGGGTAAGGTAGGGCGTGTGCAGGTAGTAGATCTGCACGAGCCTCAACTTAGAGGATGAGGTTAGGGTGCGCGGGGCCATCAGGGCATCCCTCCAATCGGCCTCCTCCAGGGGCCCTACCCATCCCTTCCACCGGGTACGTAAATGGTCGAGGGGCTATTATTTACTAGGGTGCGGTAGACTCGGGATACCCCCCCTACCCAGGTCCCCCATCATCACCTGAGCCTCGAGCGGACTGAACTCGAGAAGGGTGGTAGTCACAGGAAGGTGGGCGTGGATAGCATGACGCAGCTGCAGGTACCTAAAGTGTTGGGCATGAGGAAGGGCATGGCTTTGCTGTAGCTCCGTGAAGGCTCGAATATGATCTCCCACCCATACATCCCCAAGAATGGACAGCCCGATAAGATCCCAGCGCTGGAACCCGCCAAGGGACGAGACCTCGTGGAGCCAGTTTCTGTGTCAGAGTGGCGTTTGGGAAGATAGTTTGCGGTTCCATCCCGTGTGTCGGAGAGCGGCACGCCAAGCCATTAGGACTGTTCTGGTGACGGTAGCCATGGTGCGCGGAACCAGACAGCCATAGAGAAGTGCTTGTAGCCGGGGGAAGTCCGTCTCTTCTAGGTCCACCCTGTACGCCGGGTCGGACCAGCCACCCTCATACCAGTCGTGGATGACAATCAGTTTATTGGCGAGGTAGTATAGATAAAGATGGGTCACCCCAAGGCCTCCATCGAAGGGAGGGATGCGGGTGTGTGCGAGGGATATCCGCGGACGCCCACCACTCCAGATGAATCTGGACAGGGCTCCATCAAGCTCTCGAAACCAAGCGCGGGGAAGGGATTAGGAGATGTTCTGCAGGACATAAAGGAAGCGGGGGAGGACCATCATTTTGAACAGAGCACTCCGACCCAGAGGGTTGAGGGGAAGAGAGTGCCACTTCTTCAGGTCCAATCTCATGCGAGTGACCAGGGGTGGTATGTTCAGCGCCCACTCTAGCTCAGGCAGGAGGGTCACCCAGATTCCCAGGTATTTGACCGAATGGCGCCTGAGGGGGATGGAGGACTGCCAGTCGAAGCATTCCCTGGAGGGATGGAGTGGGACCAGGGTAGACTTCGCCGCGTTAAGCCGAAGGCCCGAGACATGCTCGAAGTCCAGAAGAATCCGCAAGCATCTAGGGCCAGAGGTCTCCGGGTCTGCCAAGTACAGGAGCATGTCTTCGGCATAGAGGGCTATTTTGTCTGTGTGGCTTTCGTTCCAGGTCCACCCCCGAACTAGGTGGTAATGCAGATAAGTGTTGCCAGGGGCTCCATCAATAAAAGCTTTTATGGAAGGATTAAAAAGAAGTATTCCTCCTAGGTTACCACCCTCTCCAGTGTGGAACCTAAACATTGTCCTTGCAAGGCTCATGGGACCCCCTTTTGAACCTTTACACAAATGTGAACTACAATTTCTCACATGGAAAACAGATTTCCTTGTTGCTATTACCTCTCTTAGAAGAGTTAGTGAAATTCAAGCTTTCACTATACAAGAACCTTTCTTACAATTACACCGTAACAAAGTGGTTCTAAGAACTAATCCTAAATTTCTTCCTAAAGTAATTACTCCTTTTCATCTAAACCAATCAGTTGAGTTACCAGTGTTTTTTTCAAAACCCAGACTCAGTAGCAGAAAGAGCTCTACACACACTAGATGTCAAAAGAGCTCTTCTCTATTACATAGATAGGACCAAGTCCTTTCATAAAACAAAGCAACTATTTGTAGCTTTTTCTCCGCCACATAAAGGCAATCCCATTTCAAAATCAGGCATTGCAAGGTGGATTGTTGAATGTATACAAATATGCTATCACAAAGCAAAAATGCACATAAACAGTTCCTCCTAGAGCGCATTCCACACGCAAACTATGAGCCTCTATGGCTTTCTTAGGAAACATTCTTCTAGAAGACATATGCAAGGCAGCAACATGGTCTACAACACACACCTTCACTAAACACTAGTGTGTTGACGTGCAAGCCAAGCAGCAAGCTGCAGTAGGCCGAGCTGTTCTTAAAACTCTTTCAAACTACTGCAACAGACACAGGTGACCACCGCTAGGGGAGACACTGCCGCACAATCAATGCTAAGTGTACAATCTGCAGCTCATATGCCTCGAACGGAAAATGCTACTTACCAGTATGCATCTGTTCTTGGAATGTAGAGCTGCAGAGTTGTACACGCCCTCCCGCCTCCCTGGGACCTTTGTCTGTTCCAGTTTCATCTTCATTAGATAAACACGCATGGATATACTTTCTCTTTCTACTAACTCCATCATTTACCATCATGGCGAAAACAATCTAAGGATCGAGCCGATGCCCATGCGCACTGTCGTCCAAAGGAGGAGTCACCTATCTCGTGACTACAAAGACTTCTTCCAAGACGACAACAACATGCAATCATCCGAGCCCAACACCAGGTGGCGATCTAATGCCAAGTGTACAACTCTACAGCTCTACATGCCAAGAACAGATGCATACTGGTAAGCAGCATTTTCCTTCCAGCATTTGTTGCGGTTGGTACACCTCTTCTGCATAATCCTGCTACCATGAGGTATATGGTGACTCCTCCCTTAGTTGGTAATGCACATGGGTACCAACTACATGTTAAATTGCCTTTTACTTCATTGAATTACAGTGTGTGCTACCAGGGTTCCAAGTTCAACGCCTTCCTCATGCACCCTTTCAGTCCTGACCAGGCAATTCAATTACGATACTCCGAGAACTGTAAGAACCGGGGGGGGCATGGGGAGGAGGTTAAAAGCCTTTTTTGCTCAGCGGCATCATGTTTGGAAACAGACTGTGAACAACTACTAACTGTCAGGACTTCGGGCCCTCCTCGGATCACAAACCCCTTGTCGATGGCAGAGTTTTTGAGAATGCCCACAGGGTGATGAAATGGACACCCTTCCAAAACTGTCTCCAGTGCCATGTTAAGTTCCTGTGAAAAGATCGGCACAAGGTTTGTAACCCCTGCCTCTCCTTCAACCACGACAACAACACATGTGAGGCCTACCTGACCCTCCCCTCGAAGACAACTCTTCTCTATTGACAATAGAGAAGGTGGACACATCAGAGGATGCGCCAGCAAGCCTCCAACAATGTCCCTGGTATCTTCAGGGCACAGCCCTCAACCGATTTATAGGAGAGTGAAGACAACAGTGATTCGGGCATTTTACTCCATCAACCAACTCGTAGCACAGAGGCGATATTCTTTTCAAACTCTGAGGAAGAAGACTAGAACACTCGCCCTCTAGTCCCCGGACAAAGACCGCAATGAGGACTGTGAGTATAGAGGAGTTGGATGCGAGGCATAATTGGTTGTTTAATCATTAGATGGTAAAGATCTCCAAGGAACAGTCTCCCAAACTTACAGAGACTTTGCCTCGAAAGACAAAACCCACCATCAAGGAAAAGCTTGTTATGGAGTCATACCCATCTCCCAGGCATAAATGAACAAGAAAATAGGCACTAGCACTCTCCCACTCGTGCCTTCTTTACCTGCTCCTCTTCCCCAACTTCCTTCTCCATCACCACCTCTCATGCCTCCACCAGCACATCCATCACAATATCCGTCACCACCTCCACATTCATCAGCGGGTTCCCCATGCTCCTCTCGTGTATAAGGCAGCCCTTTACACACCACAGACACTTTTGATGCTAGATTCTAACAGGGACCCACTATTGACCTGTGGAGCGACTATGATGTTGATCCCCTGGTTAACCCTGATTTAGATCATTATCGGATAAGGGCATCGCCCCTGGATGACACAAAGGTGTATCATGAGGTTATACAAAGGGCAGCTACTTTCCCCAGGGTAGATATACATGTAGTCCACGTGGAAGATGATTTCTTAGTGGAGACATTGCCCAGGTCAGAAAGGACAGCACTGTTCTTCCCTATGCTGAAGGGTATATTGAAGTCCGTCACAGACACCTTCAACGAACCCGTCGAAGCAAGGGTGGTGACACCCTTGGTGGAGAAAAAAACACCAACCTTCCCTCAGTGACCCAGATTACATAAGTGTCAGGTTCATTTCAGTGTGGTACACACTGCCCGGAAGTGCGCTAATGATCAAGCAATTGGCAATGCTCTCCCGC
Source organism: Lissotriton helveticus (assembly GCF_964261635.1). Lineage (NCBI taxonomy): Eukaryota > Metazoa > Chordata > Amphibia > Caudata > Salamandridae > Lissotriton > Lissotriton helveticus. The sequence goes on from NC_136061.1 coordinate 260,186,473, forward strand.
CTGATAAGAAGGGCAAAAAACTTGATGCTGCTGGGAAAGAGGGTGGCTGTGGGAGCCACCACTCCGTTAGCCTTCTCGTCCGATGTGATAGGGCTCAATGGGAAGAGATGCTGAAGCTGGTAAAGCATTCCCCAGAAGAGTTATGGAAAAGTCGGAGGGCGGGTTGGAGAGAGTTAGTGTCAGTAGGAACAACCAGCTTCAATGCCACTCTCCTCTGCACGCTAGATACTGCATCTTGTGTGGTCAGTATCAGCGTCCTCGTCAGGACTCTTTAACTCTGGTTTTATCATTTCTTTTATTCAGGTTATTGAAAAAACATTTACACCTGCCTACATCTGTAGAAAGTATGCTGGTGTAATAATCCAGGAAACCGTAGGTGTAGATTAAGAATATTTATTGTAATAGTTCCAACCACAGGAGGAGTGCCTCTTCAGTCCAGAGTCCGACAAGCAACTGAAGCAGCTCGTCGAACCCAAGACTCAAGAAGACTCCATACATTTAAAGAAATACATTCCAATACATTCTATGACATATAAACATTCCGTATTGCCCAAAATCAATATCAAATACGTTACCACTACATCACCTTCCCCCTTTACATTAAAAGAAAAACAAAGTACAACATTAATATGAAATAAGTTCATTGTATCTTGCAGGAGTTTTTCTGAGTCTACCACTACGACTGCAAGAAGGAATGGAAGCATTATCAACATTATAGGAAACAGCAGCATTCTCACTATTATGAAAATGAGCACTATCCTTGACGTCCTGTTGTAACCAATGTATCCAACCACACCCTTCCTGATTTAAACTATTTTTCTTGTTACTGATTAGAGCAGCTTGATTCTCAGACAATTTTACCAGTTGTCTTACATTCCACCAACCTTTCTCACCCAAGAACACTGCTCCTTTACTAAGTTTAACCACCTGTACAGGATTTGTAAAAATTGAATTCCCCTTGGACACTTTGAAAGGTTTTTTAATCATTACCCAGTCACCAAAGGATATTTGTACATCCTTCACACTCTTATTTTTATCAAACTTTTTCTTCATCACATCTTGTTTCTGTCTAACTGTATTATTCAGTTCCTCCGTGTCACACCCCTTCCAGTTAGAACTTTGTTTACCTAGCCAAGAAGGAAATAAAGTAGAGTGTACTTTTCTACCTCTTAACAATTCAAAAGTTGTAACCTGAGTTGTAGAATGTGGAGAAGTATTATCATTCCAAACTTTTGTTGCTAAAAATTTGCTCACATCTAAACCAGAAGCCATCGCTGTTTGGATACCTTCCTTCAAGATTTTATTCCCTCGTTCCACCAAACCATTGGAGGAAGGGGAATAAAGAGCCACCTTAAGTTGTTTGATATCTTGTAACTCCAGAAATGTACGCATCTTATCTGATACAAAATGAGTACCATTATCCGTTACTAGCACTTGAGGGGGTCCTTCCAGCAAAAACACTCTTTCTAAAAAAGAAATCGTATTATCCGAGTTTGGAGCATCTACAAATTTACGATACATCCACTTAGAAAAATAGTCTATAGCCAAAATAAGATATCTCTTTCCGTTAGGCAAAACATTATATGGGCCAGAGAAGTCCAGTCCAACTTTTTCCCATGCCACACCAGGAAATTGAGTAGGCTGCAAAGGAGAGTTATACGTTTTCCAATGTTTATCCGACATTAAGCATTCTTCACAATTATCCACCATTGCCCTAACCTGAGCGTCAATGCCAGAGCTAACTTCATGATAACATTCCCCAAACCACTTAGTGGAACAAATTTATCACCTCGCAACAAAATATCATCTTTCACAGAAAGTTTGTCTGCTACTTGAGCAACATTTTTCAAGTAGCCAGATAAATTCCTCACATCAGGCCAAACTTTAGAAGAAAATTCTAAAGCTTGAGACAACATAACATCTTTCAAACTAGCTTCCTTCCAATCCTTCTCTGAAATCGCCGAGTTCCATTCCTCAATAGCATCCACAACAGTCACACTCTCCACATCCTCCACCACCAAATCATCCTCATCATCTTTATCCATTAACATCCTGGATAAACAGTCAGCCCTGAAATGTTTCCCTCCAGTAATGTGTTTCAATTCAAAATTGTATTCCTGGAGTTTAGACACAAGTCTGGTTAATCTTGGGGACAGATTATTGCTTCCAGCCACTTTGCTAAAAATAAAGGAAAGTGGTTTATGATCTGACAACATCACAAATTTATACCTCCAGATATGCATTTTAAATGTTTGCGCCGCCCAAGCACAGGCCAAAGCCTCCCGCTCAATTGTACTGTAATGCCGTTCAAATTGTTTCAATGATTTAGAAGCAAAAGCCACTGTTTGCTCTTTTCCATCTACTTGTTGACTTAATACTGCACCTAAGCCATTCATGCTCCCGTCCACTGAAATAATAGAAGTGCAATCATCTCTAAAATCGTGAAGAGCCTATGCTGAAAGGATTAACTCTTTGACCTTAGCAAAAGATTTTTTTTTTTTAAATTCTTTTTATTGTTGCATCAGAAGGATCATATACAGAAATGAGGTCACATGGCAGAGCGTCAACATTCCACTCCCGCCGCCTGTCATGCAACTTTTCTGTCATTATAGAATAGTGTACCCTCATATTGAACTTCAGGACTCCTGCACCAGCAACAGAATTAAAACATACAAACCGAAAAACCAGAAGAACCCCCCCCAAGCAGCAGTTTACCACCTCGAACGTTCCCTCCTCCCTCACTCCCGTCCCCCCCTTTCATCAGTTGTATTTACATCCGGATACTCCAGAGTCGTAGGCAGAACATCTACAGTATATATACATTGTTCAGTCAGTTCCATCGTATAGGGGATCTCTGCCAGGGTCCCATTGACCTTAGACATTCTGGACGTACTGACTCATTCTAGACCATGGTAGTGTCTCCATTTAGTCCATATTTTCCGGAATTTTTTGGGGCAACCTCTGGCTTTATAAGTCACTCTCTCCGCCGCCATGTACAAATCTAGCCCTCTCCTCCATTCCTCCAGGTCCAGCTTTCCGGGCGCCCCCCAAAGTCGTGCTATGTCTCTCTTTGCTACCACCAGAGCCAGCAACAAAAAGATAAGCAGAGGGCGGGTGAGATCAACGTCTGTGGTCACGCCCAGGAGCGCCAGTCTAGGATCCCGCTGGATGTCTACCTCCAGCACCTCGCCCAGTTCCATGAACACAGTTTCCCAGTATTCTTGAATAACTGCACATCCCCAGATTGTATGAAAGAAATCGCCTGTGTGTTGGTGGCATCTAAGGCATGCTGTGTCTGCAATCCTACCGAGTTTAAAGAGCCGCACCCTGTCAAAATAGACTCGGTGTAGCACCTTAAATTGTATGAGGCGGAGTCTCGACTTTTCCCCACCTCACGAGGATGCATGAGCGCAAGCTCCCATTCCAGATCCTCCATGGCGCCCACGTCGGTCTCCCATTTCTCCCTCAGGGCCCGTAGGTCACCTAGCATATTATTCGTCAGGGTCCTATACGTCAGTGATACCGCCCCTCCCTGCATCTGTTCCTGTAGCAGTCTGCCCTCCAGTGGTGCATATTCTGGAATGTCAGTGAGTGTAATGTGTTGTGCCCTCCATGCATGTTGCAGTTGAACGTATTTGTAATATTGGGTGTTGTAAAGGCCAAATTCGTCTTTGAGCGCCTGGAAAGTTTTCAAGTCCCCCCGCGCTATCACGTCTCCCACAGTGGAGATGCCAATGTCATCCCATCTGCCGAAGCCCTTCAGCTTGCTGAGCTCTCCCAGCCACTGACAGCACCAGAGCGGCGTCTGGCGGGTGGGCCTCTTGTCCCATCCCATTCGTGTTGTCGCTCTACGCCACGCCGACAACGTAATTCTGGTGGCAGGGAGGAGCTGTTGACCCCCCTTCCCTCCATAGAGGAAGTGTAGGATAGTCGTGTTCGACCACTTAGACCTCTCCAGTGCATACGTAGGGTGGTCAGCTGCTGCATGCAGCCACTCATTAATGGGGGCGAGGTGTTCTGCCCAATAGTAGGCCTCCATGTTAGGAAGCGAGATCCCCCCACCATAGTGATGTCGTTGCAACGTGGCGAGGGCCACTCTTGGCTGTTTCCCCAGCCACAGGAAGGTGCGGAGATCTGCATGTATTTTGTTTAAGGTCATACTCGGTAGGGGATAGTACTCATTTTGGAGCGCATAGAGATACTTGGGCAAAAGGACCATTTTATATAGGGCGGCACGACCCAATATAGTGAGCGGGAGTTGTCTCCATCTGTCCATCTCTGCCTTTGCACCCATCATTATTCGGCGGTTATTGGCAGTAAAGGAGCGATTCCTATCTAAGGTTATAAAAACCCCTAAGTATTGGAAGCCCTCCTTAGTATGCATAAGTAGCTCCGGCAGACACTCCCACCTCTCCCTACCTTGTGGATCATAAAGGACCGATTTGTGCCAATTAATTGCGTGTCCTGCCCTCGCCCCGAAGTTGCTCAGCTCTCCGAACAGCGCCGGGATTGTCCTATCTGGATCAGTCACGTACAGTAATACATCATCCGCATAGAGGGATATCTTTTCCTGTGTCGCAGCTGATCCTCCCCCAGTAAAGCCTTTAATGTCTTGATTATGTCGGATTCGTAATGCTAGAATTTCCATTGTAAGTGTAAATAGAAGGGGGGACAATGGGCATCCCTGACGGGTCCCCCTCTCAATCGGAAACTCGCGGGACAGTCGCCCATTGATCCGTACTCGAGCCCGCGGGTCTGAATATAGGAGTCGAACCCATTGCAGGTATTTGGGTCCAAATCCGAACCGTCGGAGCGTCTCCATTAGGAAAGGCCAGTGGACTGCGTCGAACGCTTTCTCCGCATCCAGAGAGAGGAACCAGTGGGGTTCACTCCCATCACGGACCTCTTGTAGCCAATTATGGGTGCGGCGGAGATTAAGTTTGGTTGCCCTGTCCGGCAGAAAGCCGGATTGGTCCATATGTACCAGGTCTGTGATGACCTGTCTCAAACGTCTCGCTAGGATGGTGGCCAGAATTTTCGTTTCTATGTTCAGGAGGGAGATTGGGCGGTAGGAGGAGCAGTGATCCCTCGGTTTGCCCTCTTTGTATATTGGGACAATAGTGGCTAAGGCCAGGTCTGGGGGGAGGTTCCCAGCCTGGTACGAGTCCGTGAAGAGGGCCATCAAATGCCGTTGTAGCAGATCCGTTGTCCGTTTGAAAAACTCTGCCGGGAAACCGTTGGGTCCCGGGGTTTTCCCCGGTTTCAGTGCTGCCACGGCTTCCGCTATTTCATCTAGCGTCAAGTCCGCCTCAAGGGCAGCATTAGCCTCCTCGGACAAGGTAGGCATCACCATATCGCATAGGTAGCGCTGTGCGTCCTCACAATCCCCTAAATCTCTGGCCCTATAAAAGTCCTCGTAGTAGGTCGCAAAAGCATCCGTTATGGCCACATCTGAGGACACCCGTCTGCTTCCAGGCAACTGGATGTGGTCCACCCACCGGGTCTCTCGTTCCCTCCTGCTCAACCAGGCTAAAAGTTTCCCGGATTTGTCACCTACATCATATAGTCGGTGGAGAGTCGCCAGTGCCTGAGTGCGCGCCTCGTCCGTGGCTAGCTCCCTGTAGTGTCTCTGAGTGTCTAGTAGCTTCCTAAGGCGTGTCTCACCCTTCTGTTGTAAGTATTCTGCTTCTAGATTCAGAATGTTTGCCTCCTCGTTCGCTATTGCCTCGTGGCGTTTCCGTCTGACCTCCCTCAACCTGCTCTGAATGCGATCCCTTAACACTGGTTTCATAGCTTCCCACAGGGTCGCCCCGATTGAACCGATCCCTCATTTTCTGCTATGTAGACCCGTATGTCCGCTCGTAGGCCCCATAGAATTTCCGGCATTTGAATGTCCCACGGCGCTAGTCGCCATTGCGCCTGACTTCCCCCTCTCTCGCGCCCTAGGTGTACAAATAGCGGTGAGTGATCGGAAATCCCTCTTGCCTTATATTCCGCTAGATCCCCCTCCGAGATCTCCTGCCTAGATGTAAAGATATAATCTAATCTGGAGAAGACTTTGTGGGCCCCTGAGTAGAATGAATATGTTTCTTGTGTGGGATGGAGCCATCTCCATACATCGGTGAGGCCGATAGTGGTCATTTGGCGCGCTAAGGCGGTTGTGGCTCCTACAGTGTGGGTTGACCCCGATCTATCCTGGGATGGGCACATTACATCGTTAAAGTCTCCCCCCACAATTTGTGTCGTGTCAGCCGTGTCCAAGAGGATATTCAAGACCGCCTTCAGAGTGCGTGGCTGGAGCTTGGGTGGGGCGTATACAGAGAATATCGTGTATTTACGTCTCCGCCACAGCCCCTGAACCCCCGCGTACGTCCCCTGCGAGTCTAACCAAGTATGTGTAACCTTGAATGGTGCTGTTTTTTTAATGAGAACTGCGGCTCCTCTGGAGCCCATCGTGTAACCTGCGTGTGCTAAGACCTCATATCGTCCACGTGCTATGAACGTGCAGTGGTTGCCCCTAAGGTGGGTCTCTTGGAGGAGAATTATGTCAGGCGCCAAGCGTTTGAGATAAGCATTGACCAAACTTCTCTTTATTTTCGATCCCAGGCCATTGACGTTCCATGTTAACACGGTGACCCCCATGCCACCCATGTGTGGATTACCTAGTGTATCTGCCATTGTATGACCCAGTGTCTACCATGTGTGGGATCCCGGGGACGGGACGTATCCAAGTATGGGATGTCATTTCTCTGCTGCTTCTCAACTAACTCCCCCCTCCCCCCCTATACCCCCAGAACCCCAACGTGTGGTAATTCCCGTGCCAAACTCCCCTCCCACCCCCCTCCCCACCTCCCTCCCCTTCCAGCTGCGTCCCAACCGGGGACCAGACTATCCACGGGAGCAGGTCAGTCGCCCTCCCGCACTAAACAATAACTATTTCAAGAAACTCAAGAAAAAAGGAACAGTAGGGGGTGTGCCAACTTGCTTGCTCCGTTATGCCGAGCCGCTATCATCTCCGAGCTTCGTGCACCCATAATCACGAATGTGAGTCCTGTGTGTCCATGGTCGGGCCCTGACCCGAGGAGTCCTGTTCCAACTGTTGTATTTCTTTGACCAGCGGGTGCAGGGAGTCGCCCAAGGATTCGTCCTCCTCCCCTCCGGATGTGGGGCCCTCCGACTCCTCCACGTCATCTCCTCCGGAACGGATTCCCTTCCTCAGGCAACTGAACCTTGATCCCGCAACGGAGACATTGCCTGGGGACTCAGATCTGCCTTCTCTCTTTTCCGCCATGCCTCGGGTTCTGTAAGGTGTTGCCGTTGACTTCTGTTGCGTCCTCCGTGGTCTCCGCCGCTGCGGTTTTGGCAGCTCCCATCTCGACCTTTCCCTCACCGACCTGTCCAGTGCCTCTCGGCCAGCCGCTTCCCTGCTATTCAAGATGGGACGTTCCTCGAGCCACTGCCACGCGTCGTCCGGGTGTGCAAAAAAGGTAGATGTATCCTTGTATATCACCTTGAGTTTGGCGGGAAAGAGGAGCATATATTTGATGTTTAGCGACCTCAACTTCGCCTTCACCGAGTCAAACGAGCGGCGTTGTTTTGCGACCTCCTGGCTATAATCAGGAAAGATCATTATAATATTGTTCTCTGAGCGGATCTCTCCCAAGGCTCTGGCTTCCCGTAGGATCATGTCTCTGTCCGCAAAGTTCAGGAAGCGTGCTATAACTGGTCGTGGTCTCGCACCCTCCGGTGGCTTGGCCAGTAGCGCCCTATGCGCCCTCTCAATTATGAAGCACGGGGAGAACTGCGCAGTCGGGAAAGTAGTTTTCAGCCAGGTTAGTAGGAAGGCGGACATGTCCTTGCCTTCAATCCCTTCTCTAAATCCTACAAAGCGGAGGTTGTTGCGCCTTGACCTATTCTCCGCATCATCCACTTTCCATTGCAGTTGACGGTGGGAGGCCTGTAGTTCCGCCATGTCCTTCTTGAGCGTAGTGATCGACTCCTCGTCGTCCTTCAATTGTGCTTCCGTCGCCGTCACCCTGTCAGCCAGTTTCGAAAATCCTGTCGTAGCAGGGTTACCTCAGACCCTACCTCCCCGATCTTAGTCTCCAGGGCCGAACGCGACGCCTGAATGTCCGTCCTGGATGCCTGGATGGCCTCCATTAGCATGGCCGTGTCGTTGCGTGCGCCGGGCTGTATGGGCTGGTGATCCGCCATCGTCCGTGGTGCTGCGAAGTTATCCATGGGGCCCTGCCGCGTGACCTTGGGCGTCCGTTCTGTCTTCCCCATTGTCTCGCCGCCTGCAGACTTGGGAGTATTCGCGGAGAGCCTTGTCTTCGCAGATGTAGGGGGCCACTGCGGATGTTAGAGATATAAATATCGGCCTCTGGTAACACAGTCTTATGGGCCTCCCCCGCAGTCGCTCAGGGGCCTCCTCCGCCTCAGTTGTTGTCCCCCCTAGGTTCGCCGGTCATCCGCTGGGGGCTCCGCCCCGCCACGAAGCACCGCACACTCCGAGCGGCAGGTCTAGCAGGAGCTCTCACCCCCGCAAGTTCAGCCCTCGCGGGCCACAGGACACCTCCTTCAGCACTGTGTCCCGGTGTCTAGCTCCCGGGGCCCTCGGATCTTCCCGCCGCCATATTGGTGTAGGCTGGTGCCGCAAAAGGGGGGTTCGTCACAGCTCCGCAGGTGCTGTGTGGCCGGCCCCCCGCTCCACGGCCCTGCAGCATCAATGTAGTGTCACGCAGGCGGGTACCGGGTCCGCCGAGGTCCGGGTGGGGCAGCCGTGAGGTCTCGCCGTTGCCAGCCGTCTCAGTCTCCGCCGGCCGCCATCTTGGTAAAGGCGGCCGGCTGTCCACGGTCACCTCAAGCCGCCGTTGTCCACCCGCCATCCGCGTCCAATTTCACCTGGGAGCAGGGCAGGTCTGGAAACCTCCGGCAGGTGTGCGTCTAGCCTTCGGATCCTCGGTAGGGGCTCTAGGGTTGCAGGAGTTCTCAGCGCCTCGCGGTCTCCATCATGGCCGCCGGGTGTCCGCCACTGTTAGCTTCATATACGGTTTTCCCGTGTAATCAGGTGAGCGCCGGCCAAGCAGCGCTGCAGCCAGGTGCCACGGTGGGTAGTCGCCCTTCCGGTGCCACGTACAGCTCGTGCAGGATGGTATATGTCGGATTACTGGGCAGCTCGGCCGGAGCTCTGGCAGAGCACGTCTAGTCAGCCATGCTGCTGGCCACGCCCCCGACCTTAGCTAAAGATTTGTCCAAATCTTTGTACCAGACAGATTTTTGACCTTTTCTGAGCAACATGCGGAGTGGTTCAACCACTTGAGCGTAGCTAACAATAAATCTGGCATAGTACTCAGCTAGCCCCAAAAATGAGTGTAGCGAGTCCTTATCGCCTGGAGGTTTAGCTCTTTAAGTGCTCTCACCACAGAGAATTTTGGCCTGATACCGGATTCTGAAATTGTGTGCCCTAAGTACTCCAACTCCGACACACCAAACTTGCACTTATCCTCTCTCACTGTCATTCCTCTTTCCCCAAGAATAGAAAGAACTTTTCTCAAAAGAATATTATGTTCGTTTAACATTTTAGCAAAAATCAAGGTGTCATCCAAGTAGGCTTGAACTCCCACCAGTTCTTTGAATAATGAATCCATAAGTCTTTGAAAGACGCTGGCTGCTGATGCCAACCCAAAAGGAAGCCTCAAAAATTTTAACGCGCCAAATGGGGTAACAAAGGTAGTCAGCTCCTGAGATTCATTAGACAAGAGGATTTGATGGTACACCGACTTCAAAACTATTAAAGAAAACCATTTAGCCCCGCCTACATTTTCCAACAATTCATGAATCGTAGGAAGTGGATGACGGTCTACTTTGATATTTTTATTAAGACCTCTAAGGTCCGCACATAATCTGATCTCGTTATTCTTTTTTCGAGCAACGACAATGGGGCGACCCATTGGGAAGATTCAGTAGGTTCAATAATTTTATGTTCACATAAATTCTCTTTCCAGTAAAGAATTGGCTTGGTAGTTTGGTCTGCCCTGTTCCCATGATGCACTGGGCCAGGGACAGACTAATTTGCATGTAGCCAGGTTCTGCACTGGGATGGTGCAGTGAGCTAAACAACGGTGATGGATCAAGCCCTGATCTTTTGACTGGGTATGAGTGTTCTGCTTAATTCAGATGCTCTGTCCATCACCACCCCCTTTTCTGAATCACATAAATTCTCCAGCATCTTTTTAAGCTCTGATCTCATACTTAAAGGTACTGGCTGTACTTTATGTGCCACTGGCGTTGCACCAGGAATTAATTTAATCCTGTGTTCAACGCCTTTCACCAACCCAATCTTATTGCTAAAAACATTCTTAAATTCATTTAAGAGATCTTAGCGATCTATTTTTGCATCTTCCACAAAACAAACAGGAATAGGATTCTCATCACCTTGAACAAGATACAAGCTCATTTTCGCTAGGTCCTTCCAACCTACGATATTTTTTCCTGTTAACGCTACGTACATTTTAGTAACAATTGACCTTTTTAGTATTTGTAAATTTCCCATGAAGAATCCCAACATGTCGATATCTTTCTCCCCAAATGCTTTAGGATTTACATCAGACTGTATCAAGTTTACATTTTTGCCCCATTTCTCCTAAAAAGAAGTATCCCGAAGAATAGTGATAGGCGATCCAGAATCTGCCATTACTTGAATTTCAGTGTCATTAATAGTAGCATCACACAAAGGACCTTTAATAAAGATTGTTTCCTCTTCTGAATCCAACATCAACAATAGATTGTCAAAGGACTCAATCATCCATGTCAATGTAGTTAACCTTTACTGGTTTCTTTTGGAACCTACAAACTTTCTGGAAATGCCCAATTTTCTTACAAATGGAGCAACGTTTATTCACAGCTGGGCAACCTTTAAAATTCCCAATGTGAAATTTAGACCCACACCTAAAGCAATAGTTTTGTTTTGTTTGGTTTGTTCTGTTCACAAATGTAGCTTTCCCTCCAATTGCATATAATCCCTCTTCCTCCATTTCCTCAGAAACCATATTCACCTTAGGAGAGGAAACCCCCATCTTCGCCTTTGTAGAAATGATAGATCTTTCGATACTGAGACTCAAATCTGTAACCTCAGACAAAGAACGATTTTTACAACTGAGAATCCTCTCCTTAACTTTAGGGGAAGCACAATTAAAAACAAATTGGTCTCTAATATAGTTGTCAAGAAGCGGACCAAAATCACATGAAATTGCCAAGACCCTCAACGCAGAAATATATTCTTCTACTTTTTCATCTTCTTTCTGCTTTATTTTATCAAATGTATGCCTTTCCAACATAATATTAGGTGACTCTTCAAATTGTTTTTTAAATCTTGCAATCGCTTCCAAATAAACATTCCACTGCCTATCCCCTGATTGTCCTGACGGAGGAGGAATAGGTGTTAAACTGTTAAAAAAACGTTGAGCAGCCAAACCCAAACTACCGAACAATAAAGCAAACTTACGAGGAGGGAAATAGTCTGCAGCATCTATAGCTACTATATGGTTTTCAAATAAACCAAACCATTCAGACCATAACATCACTGGTTTTCCCGGTTTTTCTAAAAAAGGAGGTTGCTTTGTGACTTCTCTCACTGAAGACATTTTTAACCCCAAGTGAATAAATCTCTCAACAGAGGAAATAGGATTAAAAAAAAATATTCATTGAGTATTATGTTAATCACTAAATCCAAATGCTCTTAAAATATTTATAAGGGAATAAACAAAATAATAAATGTGTCTTACATTGAGAAGACAAACGCGTTAAAATATAGAAGTGATTCTTTTTCTAGTCAGACATTAACATAACTAGCGTTATTTATAGCCACTAATCAAACATGAATAACTACAATAATCAGTGTAGAAATGATCCTCCGCACTCAGCGCAATGGCTAACAGCGCATAAAGTTGAGCTTCTTAAGAATAAACCAATTTGTAGTCACGTTTCTTTATACACTGCCAAATGGCTCTCGGTGTGCAAATTCGTAACTTCCGACCAGCTCAGAAATTAATTCCAAAATGGAGTCACGTTCTTTCATGCACTGCCGGATGGTTCAAGGTGCGCAATTGCGTGACTTCGCCGTAGTTCGGAAGCGGAAGACGAAATGACGTAGTAGTGTTTGTCAGTAAATCGAAGGAAGACCCTCAGTTAGCTCGAGATTAGAATCTCATGTAGAGGATGTCTTGAATCTCCCAGGTAAGGTGCTCAGTTCAAACGACTCTTACGAACGTTCAAATATCCAAAACAAAACAACTTGAGCTCCACAGTAATCCGAAGGCGATAACACACTATAAATACTTAATCCAAGCACAGCCTTCCTCACTGGTTCAAAACAAGGACAGATGGCGTAACTCCAACATGAATGGGTTAAATACAAATTGATGAACTCACTGCACCCTCAACTCAATCCTTCCGCAACTTTAACGTTTACCAGCTGATAAGCACGGAGTCACAGGATAACGAGGAAACGTGCAGATCAATCCTTCAACAAGTGTCATCAAACGCCATAAAATCGTCCTTAATTTTTTTTTTTTGGCTGCGTGGGTCGGTGGTTGAAACAAATCCCGATCGTCGCCAATATGTAGAAAGTATGCTGGTATAATAATCCAGGAAACCGTAGGTGTAGATTAAGAATATTGATTGTAATAGTTCCAACCACAGGAGGATTGCCTCTTCAGTCCGGAGTCCGAGAAGCAACTGAAGCAGCTCGTCGAACCCAAGACTCAAGAAGACTCCATACATTTAAAGAAATACATTCCAATACATTCTATGACATATAAACATTCCGTATTGCCTAATATCAATATCAAATACGTTACCACTACAACATCCATTGACCAGCAGGGGAAAAACGTAAATACAAATCAACACAAAGATAAACAACTCAATCCCGCCCTCCTCTCTTCCTTTCCCCACCACTTGTAATGTAGCTACAGATCACTTCTTGGAGCAGGCGTACTTATTTAATGATAGGTCTCATATTCTGTCTTTCTTTGCCATTGTGAATGTGTGGGTTCGCCTCTACGTTTTTGCATGTTTTGGGGCTGTCAGTCTCTGTACGTTTAGGTATTTAGGGCAAGTTAGTTTAGTATATTTATCAGGCTTCAGGCAGGGTGCCCAAACATCTCGGCCCATCTCTGCTCGGTGTCCAATGATCATTTTCCATATCCATTTTGTCCTCAATTTGTGAAGCCATTGTTTATGATCCAGTGTCTTGCTCGTAGCCCAAGCTCCAAGTATCCGCTATTTAGCTGTACTCAAAAGAATTGTTATCAGCATTCCCCTTGGTGATTTGAGACAATATTCGAGTTTGTCTGCCCCTAGTTATATGTGCGGGAAGCCGTAGAATTGGGCATCACCCATTCTGTCAATGTCATCCAGTACTTCCTCCTAGTATCCCTCGAGTTGTGAGCATTGCCATAGTAGGTGTTAGAGGGTACCTGCTCCTCTACAGCCCTGTTAGCAATCCTTGGATTTGGCCCTATTCCATTCGTACCCATCTCTGAGGTATAGTACCAGTAAGAGGTTATTTTTATTATGGTCTCTTTGATGGCTGCACTAGCTGATGCAACTTTTGTTCTTTGATAAACTCTCACCATTGCTCATCATTCAGGACTCATTCCCAACTCTCCTACCTCTTTTGCCCAGGTGACTTCCCATGTCTCTGTCCCCTTAACAGTTGTTTATATATTATCTCTGATACGATCCCCCTATAGCCAGACTTGATGAGCCACTTGTCAAATAATTGTAGAGAGCGGCTAGCTGCATGCTCAATTGACGGATGTGATACTTGACAGTACCTGAACCTCGCCTCCTCAGGGAGGCTGTAATCCAGTTTTACTTGCTCAAAAGGCTTTAGTCCATTCCAGTCATTCATGTCCCCTATCCTTTTGAAACCTGACCTGTGCCATTCAATGAAGTATTTTTCCTCTAATGCTTGGGTGAAATCCGGGTTACCTATAGTTGGAGTCATAGGCAATGGGATGGTATCCAGGTCATGTTTGATAACCCCTTTATCCCAAGCTGACATAGTTGCCCCTGTGAGTGGTAATGATTCTAGACCCCTTGGTCTGTGTTTCTAGGGTAGCCAGATGCTCTTCCAAATGGGTGCTTCCACCCCGGCTTGGTCAATATGGAACCAAGGCTTCTTACTTTCGCTCTTGTGCCACCCTACAATAGGGCGTGGTTGTTCCATGTGGTAGTAATGTAATATGTTTGGGATACCTATATCCCCTCCTTAACTGGTCTATACCTTTGCATGCCAGTTTTTAACCCAGCACAGATACAGTTGTTAAAAAGTTGTTGTATGTGTTATAACGCTCCAGGGGGGTAGTGGGTAGGGAAAGTGATAAAACCGGTAATGCATGCACCACTAAAAGAAAACTCATTAGCGTAGTCATCTTTGCTGATATAGGGCCTAGTAGGGACAGTTCTACACCATTTCACATCTCTGGTTTTAAATAAGAATCACCGAGAGGGTGCAACCGAGAATCTTACAATGTATGTATTAAGTATTTTTTACAATGTAATTGTGTCCCCAACAGAACCATTGTTTTTGTTTAATTACCCACCCAGGTTCTGAGGGTTACTGAGTTACCCATTTACTTTAATGGGAGAATCTTACAGCAGCAAGGGAGGTACCAGTAAAGGGGCCTCCAACTCGAAGCCCCGACTCCCCCAAATCATGCAACACCTGTCAAGTGCAGGCTGCAAGATTTCCTTCCTCGTTGGCAGGGGATCACATCAGAGAGGTGGGTCTTAGAGGTGGTCTGTACGGCTACTACCTAGAATGTCCCAAACCCCCTCTCAACATCCCACCATGCAACAATACCCTAAGTTGAGGACATCACAGCCTTCTGGAATACGAGGTCCAAGCGCTCCTTCAAAACGATCCATTGAACCAGTTCTCCATTCATCCCACCCCCCTTCACTACGTATGCTTCATGGTAAGTCGCCATCATTATCAGTTCAATGTACTTCCATTTAGTGTCACCCCTTAACCAAGGGTCTACACCAATTACCTTCCACTAGTCAATGCTCTACACCAATTACCTTCCACTAGTCAATGCTCACGTAAGAAGGGGAGGCATCCTCGTTTACCCCTTTCTAGACAATTGATTTATTAAAAATGTAGGCTGGCACCAGTGCCTAGCTCACACCCAGGCTACCATTTTGGGTTTACCATAAATACACCAAGTCCCACTGCCAACTTCTAAGATCCAGCACTTCCTGGGGCTAGTTCTGCTGCCGGTGGTCGTTCGGTTGATGCGTGGCACAGTGGCGAGGGTGAGGTCAGCTGGCGGTTGGGAGTGTAGAAGGTGAGGCGTTTGTTGAGGTATGCTAGTCCGGCGTTGTGGAGTGCTTTGTGAGCGTGGGAGAGGAGCTTGAAGGTGATCCTCTTGTTGACGGGGAGCCAGTGCAGGTCCCTCCGGTGGGCAGTAATGTGGCTGTGGTGGGGGATGTCGAGGATGAGGTGAGCAGAGGCATTCTGTATGCGTTGAAGTCTCTTCTGGAGTTTAGCGGTGGTTCCTGCGTAGAGGGCATTGCCGTAGTCCAGCCTGCTGGTGACGAGGGCCTGGGTGACCGTCCTTCTGGTTCCGGTGGGGATCCATCTGTAGATCCTGCAAAGCATACGAAGGGTGTTGAAGCAGGCGGTCTAGACTTGCTGGATCATTGACAGAGATGAGTTAAGGATGAACCCCAGATTGCGTGCGTGGTTGGTGGGTGATGGCGCTGCTCCCAGCGAGTCCGGCCACCCGGAGTCGTCCCAGGCGGAGGGGGTGGAGCCGAGGATGAGGACCTCCGTCTTGTCCGAGTACAGTTTCAGGCGACTGCTCTTCATCCATTCAGCGACGGCCTCCATTCCATTGTGGACGTTGTTCTTTGGCGGTGGCGGTGTCTTTGGTGAGGGAGAGGATCAGCTGGGTGTCGGCGTATGAGATGATGTTGAGGTTGTGCGATCAGACGATGTTGGCAAACGGTGTCATCTAGACGTTGAAGAGGGGCGGGCTGAGGGATGATCCTTGGGGTATGCCGCAGGTGATCTTAGTGGCTTCGGATCGGAATGGCGGGAGGCGGACTCTCTGGGTTCTGCCGGTGAGGAAGGAGGTGATCCAGTCCAGGACTTTGCCGGAGATCCCTGCTTCGTGGACCTGTGTGAGTAGGGTGTGGTGGCAGACGATGTCGAAGGCGGTCGAGGTTTAGCTGTTATCCATCAGGGCCCTGATGTCGTCTGTGGCGGCAATGAGGGCAGTTTTGGTGCTGTGGTTGCTGCAGAATCCGGATTGGGACAAATTCAGGGTGTTGTTCTCTTCGAGGAAGCGGGTCAGTTGTCTGTTGACAATCTTCTTGATGACTTTCTCCGGGAACGGGAGCAGGGAGATGGGCCAGAAGTTCTTGAGATCCTTAGGGTCTGCCTTGGGTTTCTTGAGTAGGGTGTTTGATCTCTGCGTGTTTCCAGCTTTCCGGGAAGGTGGCGGTCTCGAATGAACTGGCGAAGATCTTTCGGAGTTGGGGTGTGATGATGGAGCTTGCTTTGTTGAAGATGTGGTGGTGGCAGGGGTCTGACAGTGATCCGGAGTGGATGGTTTTCATGGTTTTGAGGTGTCTTTGTCGTTGACGTGGTTCCAGGAGATCAGGAGGCTGGTTTGGCTGGGGGGCTTTGAGTCTAGGGTGTCGGCTGTCGGGGGGCGGGGGGGGTCTGGATGTTGAAGCTGTCCTCTTGTATCCACAGCCGGCTTCAAAAGTGCCCATTACAACAGTGCCTTTCAGCCCAATTGTCTCAGATGGAGGGGCAAATGGAGGATCTAGTGTTGGTAAAGGCCAGCGCACATCACTCACTTCAGTGGTGGAACAGCACCAATTTGTTGCATTTGTGAGCACAGGGTACCCATAAAATCTTACACCCTGAAAGACGTCTCAAAAACAATGATGGTGGGGGGGGAGGGTGGTCAACCATCATGGACGGGAGGATGCAAGTCCGACCGGCTCCGCATAGAGCCCCGTAGACCTGGTCTTGGTGCGTAGCACTCTGTGAAAACATCTCGAGATGCCATTACACAACGCGCTGTGACAAGAGGACATGGACAGGAGCGCCAAGCGGGAGTGTCAGTTCTGAGCCCGGACCGAGACTGGCGCGGCGGAAAATCCAAAATGGCGGTGTCCGCCAACCGCTAATTGCACCCGGCAGCCACAGTCGGGTGCACAGAGTGGAGCCCATCATGAGATTTAGACTACTTGGCGAAGTGCCAGGAGCTCGAAGGTCGACTAAAGACCTTGGAAGAAGGCACGGACTGTCTAACCGCCCAATTGAATGCTGCCATGCTAAAATGCGAGGACTTAGAAAACCGCTCATGGAGAGACAACATAAGGACGAGAGGCCTGGAAGAAGGAAGCGAAGGGTTGGACCTGGGCTCGTTCATGGTGGGTCTCTTCTCCAGCATCTTGGGAGACAACTGTTAAGGGGTACGCCTGGAATGTGTGCACAGGGTGGACCCACAGCAACAGTGAGAGACCAGACGCCCAAGGGAAATTCTGGCTAAATTTAGCTCTTTCTAAACCAAGGAACTGGTCCTCAGGAAAGCCAGGAGCAGCATTTAAGTTACTTTTCAGGGCGGGACGTGCTCACTCTTTCAGGACGTGACCCAGGCTACACTGGCAACAGTTCTGTCTGATTACAGCGGCCTTAAGGAGATCACCAGATAAAATACCGATGGACTTACCCCTTTGGGATAACCTTCTCCCTAGGCAACAAGCCCCAACACTTCACTGAGGTGGAGGGGGTGGCGGCCCTACTCGGCCTTGAGAAATTGCTACAGCAGCAAGAGGCAGCCATAAGGGGAGCTCGAGCAGAGCAACCAACGGAACAGCACACACCTGGCCCTTGGCAGACGCCAAGGAGGGGTGGCAAGACAGCAAAATATTGACAAAAAGCCTTCATCCACGATCCAACGCAATGATGGTCAGTCCCCCTCACCTGTGGACTAAGTAAAGACTCCATCCCGAGAATGAAGTGACATTGTGAAAGAGCCGCCAGTTGCCCAGGATCCCAGATCTCCGGATAAAAGAGAAGAGAGCGTCTCTCTCTTCTAACACTGAAATAAATCCTAATCCTTGTTCTTTCTCCTTGACTCACTTTAGCTTGCAAAATGTTTGCTTTGTTGAAACTTGTGTCTGAACTTTCATGAGCACGAGGCTTTCGGAGCGGGAATGGACTCGCCCTGGAAGTCACCAAGAATGAAACCTTTCTATTGCTACAGGGACTTCTTAGTTAACATTTACTGTTTTAGTTCAGTGTTATTGTTTTTAACGTGGAATCTAAAATGAGTTGGGTTGAGGATGGTTCGGGCCCGGGGGAGCCTGTGGTTGGGTAGACGCTATAGAATTTGTGTCCTTACGGGGAAGCTACACAACACTATTTAAATAGCAGTTAATTGTATGTCATGACATGTAAGGGGTCTCAACTCCCCAATTGAGCAGCAACGTTTGTGTAAATTTCTGGGGGACCATCAAGTGAACTTGGGAGCATTACAGGAAACTCATCTTAAAAAAGGGGAAGACCACTTGAAACACAAAAATTATCCACTTATTTTTTGCTTTTCTAATGCTGCAAAGCAGATTGGTGTAGCCCTTAATTTTTACTCTGCGATTCACTTTTAACCTCACAACATCAAAACAGACTAGGCGGGGAGGTTCCTGATGGTCAGAGGGGTTCTGATGTGATGACCTTGCACCATAGCTATAGTCTATGCTCCCAATGCTGGGTAGTCGGAATTTCTCCTTACGTTTTCTCTACCCTGGAGGGCTTTGCAACGGGGGACATTATCTTAATGGGAGACTTTATTCTTATTTGGGCCCCCACAATAGACACTACCCACTTGCAGAGGTCAAGTGGGTGGGGGGGGGGGGGGGTTTTAGTAAATCGCGTAAAGTGTCTCTGCAACAAATGGAACTGATAGATACCTGGAGGGCCCTCAATCCCTCAACACGCATTTACTTTTTTTCCCACTCCGACAGATCGTACTCCCAAGTTTGACTATGTTTTTGCCAGCCAATCACTCCTACAGAACATTTTGAGTGCTCCTCTACACCTGATAAGCCTCTACAACCACTCCCCCCTAGCAATCTTGCTAAACTGGCCAGCTCCAAGCTTCAAACTTCCTAGGTGGTACTTCCCTAATATTCTCTGCCGGGATAGGCTTTTCCATGATGACCTACAGAAGTCTATTAAAGACTTCTTCGCCACCAATGACCCCACAGATACCTCCCACTTGAACAATTGGGACGCCTTCAAGGCAGTGATACAGGGAAAATGCATCACACTGGCCACCTCCCTGAAAAAGCTTTGACTGAGGAAAGACGGCCACTGGAGAGGGACCTGCAAGATGCGGAGAGGGCGCACAAAGACTCCCCGTCCATTCAGTCCCTGCGGAATGTCACTACACTAAAAGGAAAACGTCAGACAATCTATACCAATAGAGCAGATAAAAACATAGTGCACTTTCAATCCCAGGGATACAGGGGGAATGACAAAATAGGCCCTCTGTTGGCCCGGCAGCTTAGAGCAGATGTCTTCAATCTGAGAGGCGCAACCCACAGGGGGGGCCGTGGAGTACTGGGAAGGGGGTCTCGCATTCCCCAGCTTCACTCGTGCCTGCAATTCAAAATGTTTGCTTTCCTTTTTGGAAAAAGACAACTATTCTGGTACGGCTAATTTAGATGGCTATCAGCTGATGTTTAATCAATTGAGTGTCTTGTGTGTGAAAATCCTTCGTGCCAGGATGCCTGCTTGCCTGAATTAAATGCAAATGAGTGCTATTTGTTAATCTGCAAGTGTAAAGGGTGCTTGGGATCTGGTTCTGACTTTCATTGATGCAATCACTCCAAGCTTTGGGATGACAAAGATTTGGTTTTTTTTGAGTGGTAGTGCAAAGAGATAACAAATGGGTTGTGATGTGCCTGCTTTTAATTGTAACAGCACTTACACAGCCCTTAGTACACCTAGGGAGTTGTTGAAGGGACAGTTATGTAAAAGAATTAATTGCATTACATATGCACTGGTATTACTAAAATCTTCATTTTGGAAGCACAGTTTTATTGTAAAACATTTTGCGCGTTTTGTAACAGTCTATCTTACACTGTGTTTATTGCAAGGATAAAATTATGACTTACATATTCACAGTGCTTTCTGTCGCATGCTGTGACCACGTAGCACTAAAAATAAACATCAATATTCTCCACTGCACAAATCTGCCTATGTTGGTGATAGGCAGCATGTTGTGTGCCAACACAAGGGAAGAGGACAGGTATACAATAATGTATTTAATAAATACGGTGCAATCCTGCTCTTTCCAATTGGCGTAGGGCAGTGCAGCAAGAAGACGTGCGGTGCTGCCCATTGCCAATTCATCATAAATTAAGCCCTTTGTTTTTAGCTACACCTTTGACTGCACCCCCATGCTCACTGACCTTTGGTTTTCTAAACACTGTTTAGTATTATTTCCCCACCGTAAAAGTTATTTGCTGTGGAAATTGGGGGCGTTATGGTTGTCAATAGTTGTGAGGAGTACCAGGTTCTAGAAATGTTTGTCAGAAGGGGTTCTTATGCCTAAAAAATGTTGACAAGGGGTCTCGGCATCAAAATGTTTGAAGACCTCTGGCTTAGAGCGAAACAAGAAAAAGAGTATGATAAACAGATAATCAACGGCAATGGCACCATACACCTTAGTGAGGAGGGAAAGGCAAAGGCCTTCTGCAACTTTTACCGCTCACTCTACACTGCAGATCCCCTACTAAAACACGACCAATCCCAGTACCTGAACTCACTCAGCTTAGTCGACCCACATCACAGGAAGAGGTCCAAAAGTCAATAGACTGTCTTAAGCGCATGAAAGCTCTAGGTCCTGATAGACTAACTGCCCAGTTCTATCGAACGTTCATAGCCAAACTAACTCCCCACTTCACAGGGGAAACATCCTTTACAATGGAACCGTTACAAGGCGGTACCGTTACAATGCAGGATTTACAACGAAAGTTGTTACAACGACTTTCGCTGGAGGGCGCTCTAGGATAGGGATAGTTTAATTTACTATCCAACACCTTCCCTACTATCCACGGGGACTGGAGTTGGAATAGTAAATTAAACTATTCACTATCCAGCGCCCCCCAACGCAAGCCGTTGTAACGACTTGCGTTGTTAAACCTGCGTCGTAAAGGTACGCGTTGTAACGGTACGCGTTGTACCGTCATACATCCCTTCACAGACCTCTTTAATGCCATAGCAACGGCCCAACACGTTTATCCATCCATGGGGTAAGCTTTTATCATGATAATCCCCAAGGTAGGGAAAGACCTCAATCATGTGCTTCATACAGGCCCATAGCACTGCTGAATTTAAATGCCAAACTATATTCTAAGATTCTGGCCAGTAGGCTAAAAGATATCTTACCCACCCTCATTCAACCTGACCAATCAGGTTTCATTACGGGTCGCCAGACTCCTGGCAACTTATGCAAGGCATTCCACCTAATTGACAAAGTCCAGAGGAAACGTATCCCGACGGCCCTCCTTTTGCTAGACGCAGGAAAGGCCTTCGATCGTGTCGGTTGGCCCTTCTTATTGCGCCCCCTACGCCGCTTCGGGTTTAGTGAGGACTTCCTGGGAATGGTGAAAGGTAACTATGGGTCCCTTAGATCACATGTTCTAGTAAATGGAGTAGCTTCAGATTTCTTCAACCTTGCACGAGACAGGGCTGCCCCATGTCCTCCATGCTCAACGCACATTAAGGGTGACTACTAGATAATTATTGAGAGAGAGAAATGTTGTCACGATTATTAGTCTGCCATTAACACTGCAGTGGTTTATAGTAATATGTTTTGTTTTTAGGTCGTCCTCTGCAGCTGTAGGTACCTTACCCACAGATTTTACACGTGGTAGGTAGGTTTTCCACCTTCCACATTGTGTAGATAGTTCTCCACTAGGCCCTGATGAATTGCCACTGATCCCTCTGACTATTATGGCTAGAAACATGTCGACCCCTTGAGAGTAGAGTTAATTTATCCTGTACCCTAAACTTCAGATAGTCTCCACTCCCCCCCTTTTTTAATCAGGTGGAGAGCCAACTTGAAAAAAAAAACATTTTTTGGACTCCCCAACCTGTTTTAACCACTTTCATTACACTACATCTACACTCCTCAGGTCCCTCACCCACACTGCACCAAAAGGCAAGGAACAAAAGATCTCTGCTAAAGAGTCCCTCTATGGGTGTCCGTCGGGTATTGCAGCGCCGACCCGACGAGGAGCAGGCCCATATGATGAAGCATGACACCTAGCTGACTGGGTGTGTGAGGATCCTAGTTCCGAAAGGAGTATTTCTCCTCCGTCGGATCATTGGAGGCCCCCTAGCGACAACCCTATATAGTGTATCCCTCCGCACTTTTCTTGACACACCTAAGGAACTGCATACCCTTTTCTTTTACTTGTCCAAACTGGTACCACAACTAAAGGCTGCATATCCTTTTTGTATTCCCTCCTTCTCACAACTGGTCCACATCAAGCTCTGTGCCAGAGAAGGTTCTAGAAAGGCATGCAACAAGCTCCCATATCAGAGAAACAGTGGGGGTCCCTCTACAAATACATTACTAAATATAATTGCTCCATGTTTTTGAGAGAAGCTCATTATAAAATCATGTACGAATGATATCTTCACCCCCAGAAACTACACTCCATTTTCCCAAACACATCCGACAGATGCTGAAGGGGCTGTGGGCTCATTGGAGCATAAAAGAGACTACAGATTCATCATGCATGAGGAAAAGTAGTACATTTTCAACAAATCAGAACATTGGATGCACTAGCCCACTACATAACTTGATTCAGCCCCCTCTGTGCTAACATCATCGGTGATGTCAGACAAGCTAGTTACATAAACAAAAGTAAATCATTTAGAGTGAATCCAATACCATGTGCAGGCGAAAGAACTTTGAAAAAAGTAACATTACTGATCCTATGCTTGACAATCTTCGAGAACAGCATCATTCGGAAATAAACATCACTTGTTTGACTACGTATAGGAGAAATAATAAACAGTGAACGTACGAAAGAGACATCCATTTAGAATAAGTTGGTGTTGACGCCTATCTCAGGCTTAGTTAGCATTAGCTAAACACTTAGGGGCAGATCTACAAGAAAAAGTGCCTCAGCGCGGCACCGCAAGCCCTTTGGCTTCGCCACGCTGCGGCGCTTTCAGAGCACAGGAATGCAACATATCTACAATGATATGTCGCACTCCTGTGCTCTCCCCAGCGCTGGCGCAGAAACAGCTGCCATGCGCTGGCGCAGGCACTCTTGCACCATGGTGCAAGGATCCCTGCGCCATGGGGAGATTGCTTGGCTACGCCAGCCCTATGGTTGCGCAGCAAACTGACGCATTTCCAGGTTTACGATTTCTCGTAAATCTGGAAATGCATCAGTGGACATGGGTGTTGCGTGGGAACACCCACAGCAACACCCATGTCCCACCCCTAACACGCAAAGTGCTGCGTGAACAGGGGTGATATTTACAAGCACAGGTTAAGTCACGCAGGGTGACTTTACCTGTGCTTGTAAATATCCCGTAGCAGGCTGCACCACTGGTGCGTCACGCCATGTGATGCACTGGCGGCGCACGGGGCATGAAAAACTGCCCCATACTCTTTAATAGGTCATATTAAAATTGTTTCAAAGAATAGTATTGAATCGGTGTACATATGTACATTTGAGTGTGGATTACTATTCTGCACATCAATAATGCACAATTACTATTAAACGTACAGAAACCTCCACACATTGCAGGCCTCTTCTAAACCTCATTCTGTAAGTTGTAACTATGAATTCCTCTCAAGCCAGCTGGAGGGCGTATCTCGGGTATGCTCAGTTTTGGGATGGTGGGCTTCTCAGCAGCAGTACCACAAAAACTATCTAGATCTCTTAGCCATACGCCTCCCCGCAATGCCTTTCTTCTGCTCATTAAGGGTATAGAAGTCCTCATTAGGACGGGCAACATGACTGCTATATATTACACACAGAAACAAGGGGGTGGCGCACACACTACGCATAAGTCCTGCTCCACTACTTTCAGTGCTAGGGTACTCCTCAAATAGGTCTATTTGCCACATTCGAAAAGACAAAATGCCCAAGCTACACAGTTGTCATAGTAAGACATTTTTCTGCTGGATATTTCTACCTGCAGATGCCTCACCTGTTCAACAATCACAGGTTTCAGACTGGAACTGGAAAACTTCAAAGCTCTTTGACACTGCTAAGGTGCACTGGCTTTGTATTGATGCCAGAAGTGACGTCAGAGCAACAACACATTTTCCCTTCTTTCCCCCACGCTTTCGACGCAGATCTGGAGGTCGCTGAGACAGAGTTGTTTGCAAATTCTTTAAACATTATAAAATTGAAGTACAGTGCTATGTCTCCCACTCCCCCCCCCTCCGCCTCCCCCCTTCACTCCCTCCCCTCCCCCCAAGCATTCAGCTTTCAAGCCTTGTAGGGACTGCGAGGGCCAGTTGTCTAGTGTTGTGTCCTGACGGTGGGGAGTGATAGCCCTAGGGACAACAACTGGGGGCCTACACTTCGGGGCATCTAAGTCTGACTAGGCCTGACATGTGGCCCTAGAAATAACTGAGACAGACTCTGGGAATAACTTGCTGGCTCTCCGTGCGCTCGTTCCAGAACTGCGTACGTGCGTGCGGGGCCTCTCTTTATTATACCAGGTCACATGACTTCAACACTGCACGCCCCTGGCGCCAGGGGCGGATCACATCCCCAGAACATAACATTCCTCCTAAAACAAGAAAAACCAACAACTTCAACAACAAACTTGGTGGACAGTCTATTATAGTATTCTTCATAGACTCCGAGTTCACTTTTCCAAAACTACCACTACCAGCGGGTAGGACATGTTAATGAACATTGTACTTGGTACTGATACATGAAACAGTCTTACGTGAGATAATCGCGTAGTCGGCAGGAGGGCGTAGGGTTTCTTCTCAGCCTTTGGTGCACGCCCCTCTGGCTCGAACAGTCTGTCTCTGGGACAGCATTTGCCTCAGGCGCCTCCGTGTCGGCCCCCTCCGGATCTGGAGCTCCCTCCAGGGCCTCAGCGCCATCCCCCGCCTCTTTGATCACTGCTCTTGAAGTGTTACTCTGTGTGACCTCGAGACGGGGCGCCAGCTCCTGGCCTGGCAAATCCGTTGCAGTTTCATTTTCTGCATACGGCGTTGGGGGATCTGGTGTCCTCGGTTCCCCGTGGAAGTGTTTGAAATGTGATACGTTTCTGGTTACTGTCTCTCGTCCTCGGACCACCGTGATACGGGTGCCTTTCACACTGATTACTCGCCACGGTCCTTTTTCATAGTTCAGTCTGAACTTTCCACTGGTCTCCCGGTTGCGAAGGAGTACCACATCCCCTCTGCTGAACTGTGTCACTGTTGCCCTTCTCTTCCGGCTAATCTTAGCAAAAGCAGTCTTTCGTTTGTTTGCAATTACTTCTTCATTCACAGCTTCCGGTGACCAATGGGGATGGTGAGGAATAGAGTCAGGTATTACCCGTCCCCAAAGGAGATGTGCCGGGGCTATCCCCGTGGTCGAGTGTGGGGTTTGCCGGTAACTGCGGAGAAACGTGAAGATAGCCATCTCCACGGACTGGCCTTTGTCATGGGCAATACGAATCACTTTGTTCAGAGTTCTCATGAAGCGTTCAGCTTCCCTGTTGGCTTGAGGCCAGCGAGGAGTGATGCGTCGATGTCGAGTGCCCAGGGATGACAGATACGTGGCCAGATCCTGTCCTTGAAATGGGGGCCCATTGTCCGTGCGGAGCTCACGCATGGCCCCGTGAGTAGCCACAATCTTTTCTATTTTCGGGATGACACTCTCAGCACTGGTACTGGCTACTATCTCCACTTCAGGATATTTGGAATGGTCATCAATCATTACCAACGTGTACCTGCCATCCGGGAGGCTGCCAAAATCCATGCTGACCCTCTCCCAGGGCTGTTGTGGTCGAGGTTCCACTACAATCGGAGCTTCACGAGGGGCCTCTCCAGTCACTTGACACGCAGCACACGTCCTCACCACATTCTCTACCATGTCGTCCATCAGGGGAAACCACACCTTTGTTCGCAATCGTGCCTTGGTTTTAACTATTCCTTGGTGACCTACATGTGCCAGTTGTATTACTTGGTCAGTTAGGGCCGATGGTATTACTATGCGATGCCCTCGCAGCAGGCATCCCGCTTCATCCTCATTGAGTTCTTCCCGGACGTGATACAGGCTTTCCATTATCTTCTGAGCATCGGGAGTGAGCACCTTCCACCCCTCCTTGGCTCGATGCCAGTTGGCCGTGTGGAGAAGTTCTTTAGCCCTCTGGAGACAGGCATCTTGGGTCGTGGCATTCACAATGTCACTTATGGAGAGGGGACGAGGGCATGATCGCGCCACCACCCATTGGACATAGGCCTCCGTCTCTTCAGCCTCCTCCATCTCTTCTGGGGTAGCTGGCCTAGGATGTCGAGATAGATAGTCCGCCGGATTCCTTGCTCCTGGCTGATATTCAATGGTACAGTTGTACTCCTGCAGTTGGAGCAGCCATTTTTCAATACGAGGCGGCGGTTTTGATGAGGTTCCCGCAAACAGAGCCAGTAGTGGTTTATGGTCCGTCACCACCGTGAATGGCTTGCCATAGATGTACAGATGAAAATGTCGGCACCCCCAATGAATGGCGATCGCTTCTTTCTCGATTTGCGAGTACCGTTGCTCAGTGTCTGTAAGGGATCTACTCGCGAAGGCGACAGGTGTCCAGTCTATGTCATCCCTCTTCTTTTGCATGAGGACCGCTCCCAATCCGGCAGGCCCAGCGTCCACCGCAATGAGCGTGATGTTTCGTGGGTCGAAGAAGGCAAGCGTGGTATTGCTGGACAGAGAGTCTTTGATATCTTGGAATGCCTTTTCCTGCTCCGGTCCCCAGTTCCATGGAGTGGAGTCCTTGGTGAGGTCACGGAGGGGAAGCGTGAGATTGGCCAGATCTCTGATGAACCGGCCACAATAATTGACCATGCCCAGGAAACTCCGGACTTCGGTGACTGTCTTGGGGGGTGGCGCATCTTTAATGTCTTTCACTTTGTCAGGGTCTGGGTTGACACCATCGGCTGAGAAAATTTATCCAAAGAACCCTATTCTGCTCCGTAGGAACTCACACTTTTCTCTGTGGAGCGTGAGTCCTGCCTCTCTGAGTCTTCGAAACACTTGAGTCAGCCTGTGATTGTGTTCAGTGATGGTGCGGGCATGTATCATTATGTCATCACTGACGTTTATCACTCCAGGTATTCCAGCAATTAACTCTTGGATGACATTCTGGAACACCTCCGCTGCACTGGAGATCCCGAAGCTGAGTCGAGTGTACCTTCGAAGGCCAATGTGGGTGGAAAAAGTGGTGATGTTACGCGACTCCATATCCAGCACCAACTGGTGATATCCTGACCGTAGATCTAGCTTCGAGAACCAGCAGGCTCCTGCCATCTCTCCGATAAGGTCATCGATAGTGGGAGTGATATGACGCTCCCGTTTTATGGCGGCATTAGGAAGGCGCATGTCCACGCAGATCCTGACCGCCCCGGGCTGTTTCGGTTTCCGGGTGACTACGATGGGCGAGACCCAGGGAGTGGGACCCGAGACCTTCTCGATGATGCCTGCCGCTTCCAATTTGTGGAGCTCTTCTTCCACCAGCGGCCGAAGATGGAAAGCGATGCGACGGTGTCGCAGAGCCACCGGCTGCACCGTTGGATCAATGTGTAGGTGAATCTCCCGACCCTTGAACCTTCCAATGCCCTCAAAGAGGTCCGGGTATTCCATGAGGAGTTGCTGGACTGACTCCTCATGGACTCCAAAGGCAAACGTCACCACGCCCAGGTCTTCGGCTGTCCTGCAGCTCAACAGCATGCCTTGGCCCTCTTCCGACACAAAGATGTTGGCTCTGATGGTCTTGTTCCCATGGCGGATGACCGCTCTGAATTTTCCTCGAATCTCGAGAGGAGTGTCTTGTCCATACGCAAAGACGGTGATGGGGGTGGGGCTCAGCGCCGGAGGCGTGGCCATGGTTCTGTAGAGTGAAACACTCATGAGGTTTATGGATGCACCCGTGTCCACTACCGCCATTAGGTCTTGGTCTGCCACCTGTATGGAGCATTGAGGTAGTGGCCTGGTGCGGCGGGCGGCGGTGCCGATCATGTGTACCTTGTGCACCGACCGTTCTTCTTCCTCATCGTCATCCATGTCACTGTGACTCTGTTCCCCTTCCGTTATGGCCTGCACAACGGGGCGTGGTTTGCGGAATTTTTTTGATCGGCACACCTTTTCAAAATGATTTTGTCTGCCACATCCCGAACACCGCTTGCCTCGCGCTGGGCATTCTGCCATCTGGTGTCGTGGACCTCCACAGTAACCACATGACTGTCCCGACGCTCCACCCGGAGTGGGCGGTCTCTTGTGCCACTTGGTGGGCGTGTGGGCCTGGATCTTGTTAACCGGTTCCACTTTGACCGATGCTTGCAAGGCAGCTTCCATGTACGCAGCCCTGGCCTTGGAAAGTTCCTTCGTGCGGCCGAGAGTTAAGATATCGGCCAGCGGCTTGCCAGACTCCTCCAGAATCCGTTCTCTCAATTTGGCCGAGGCACAACCCTGTATAATTTGCCCACGGATCTCTTCGGTGGTATCTTGAAAACCACACGTCAATGCCAACTTTTTGAGTCGGGTGTGATATGTGTCCAATGATTCCTCAGGCAGCTGACGCGCTTGTCGGAATACAAAACGTTCATAGTCTTGATTGGCCATAGGCTCAAAATGGGCATTGAGGGCGTTGATCAACGTGTGATGCGTTTTGGGGGTCGCCTCTGTGAGGGTCCGAGCGATAGAGTGAATGTCCTTGCCCCCTAGGTGTAATACCATGGCCCGTTTCTGTTCCTTGTGGGTTTTCGTAGCTTCGAAGAACACTAGGAGTCTGTCCACCCACTCCTTCCATTTCGGAGCAAGAGCTGAAGGCGCACCCTCCACCACAAACGGTTCGATGGGCGGAATCGTGGCCATCCTCCGGGAAGTGCTGGATCAGACACACGGCGCGACCTCCAGATGTGTGCGAAGCAACAGGGCACCGCCCTGAGCGACGGGCCAAACGGACTGAAGCGCGCTTCACGCACGGGCCGAGAGGCACAGTGCGGCGCTGGGGTGAAGCCACCGGAGAGAGGGTGTGTCGACTGGGCAGACACACTGTGGCGCTCCGCAGGCAGACGCCGGACAGCACGGCTCACCTACCAGACTCCAAGGCTCGAAGTCGCCCCTCCAGGCGCTCCGCGTGGGGGTGGGGTACACCGCAAGGCACGAGCACCACGAGCCAAAGGACGGGCTCGCAGCCGCCCCACGGGGCAAAACGCAGGTCCACCCACCCGGCGAGGATGCAACAACCACCCTCGTCGCCAATTGTTGTGTCCTGACGGTGGGGAGTGATAGCCCTAGGGACAACAACTGGGGGCCTACACTTCGGGGCATCTAAGTCTGACTAGGCCTGACACGTGGCCCTAGAAATAACTGAGACAGACTCTGGGAATAACTTGCTGGCTCTCCGTGCGCTCGTTCCAGAACTGCGTACGTGCGTGCGGGGCCTCTCTTTATTATACCAGGTCACATGACTTCAACACTGCACGCCCCTGGCGCCAGGGGCGGATCACATCCCCAGAACATAACATCTAGCACCGACCCCCGTTCTATTATTTTCGGGCACCAGTGTTCCAGTGGTGTTTCTCAACGTTATGTTCAGCATCTTAGCACGAGCAACAACCCCCTCTTACACGCCTTTCATCGGCCGATATGACCTGCTTAGGTGTAGGCCTATTGCTGGGGAGCCGTTAGGAACCACACCTACACCCCATGCCGTCGGGCGGTTCTTCTCTGCTCGACACCCGTGCAGCGAAACTCTGCCCTGACTCTACCATTGGCACCGTTGTGGGTTAGACTCCAGAGGCCATAGATGCCACCTTTGCCAACGGTGCCAGACTCGATGCTGTCGGTTAAGGATTCCCCTGTTGCAGAATCTGTGCCACACAATCTGGAAGAGATGTTGTGAGAAGTTGGCCTGATAGGTGATGTTTCCAATTCTGGAACCACCTATTATCAGACCAAACAATCCCTTATGGTGTCAGATTGTAAGTCAACCTTGTTAGACAAGCTATCCTAGGGGTAGCATGGACTAAGCAGCCTAAAGGCTTAACTTAAGAGGTCGTGTTAAGCGAGCTGTTTTACCACATACAATCCTGTAATATCAAATGAAAGGACACCACACAAGTATATATTATAAAAATATATGTGTTTATTACTAAAAACAATCCCCAGTATTCTTTATGAATAAAGGGGCACAAGCGTTAAATCAAAAGCACAGTTTAAACATACAAGTTGCACAATTATGGATGAGGGCGGGTGGCCACTCAAACCATATACTAAACAAGTGGTATAAGAGATACCAATCGAACAGTGGTTAGGCCTAGGGCCTAGGGAATCGCTGGGAGCAGTCAGGACAAGCAGTGCTGAAGTCGGGAGAGGCCCACGGGATTCGGGAGCAGTGCGGAAAGCGCACGCATGCACCAATGTTAACCAATGGTGCGTAAAAGTTGCAAAGTTAAAGTTTAAGGACACTTCCGCTGAACCTAGAGGAACAAAACTTAAGACACAGACCCTAGAGATGTGTACCAGTGTGGGAACACCGGCGGAGCAAAGTTACCTCACCCACAGGAAGCGGGTGCACAGGGTCGAAGTTGAGTCGGGTTTCGTCACGCAGGCTCTTGGTGCTTGAAGCTGAAAGGGCTGCAGGCGGGGTGAATGAGAAGTGTCCGGTGGAGTCCAAGGGTGGACTCGAGTCGAAAAGTACCTGAAAGCAGAGGGGACAGAGTCTGGGTCACTCAGCAGTGACCAGGATGGAACCAGGATGGAACCAGGCAATGTCGGGCGCAATCAGGTCGCTGTCGAGGTGCTTCTCTCCGCTGTCACGTGGGCTCTGGGGCATCTACGACGTCCAGGAGCAGGTCACGATCTGTCCCACGCAGGCTCTCGCCGTCGGCGCTGTCGGCTTCAAGATTGGAGCAAACAACACTTGGCAAAAGCAATCCACGCGGAACCGGGAGATTGCTTCTCACTCGAACCAGGAGGGTCAGAGTGGGGGCTCCTTTTCAGGGGAGCTGGTGTAAATCTGGAGCAACCAGATTCACAAGTCGATTTCAAGTTTTCGTTGGCACAGGGGCCACTAGCCGGCTGGCAAGTGACCGGGCCAACGCGTTGAGCCAAAAGTAGCAGAAGGGCCCCACGCAGCACTCGATGAGTGTAGAGGGGTGAGCTTCGGTGCAAGAGTGGCTCAGGGTTGGGGCTTCTCAAACCCCGGTGCACAGCTTCGAGGGTCACTCGTGGGCTGCACGGTCAGCGTCTCGTGGTCAATTCAAGATGGCGTGCCCCACGCTTTCGGTCGCCTCCACGGGTCTCAGCTCTGCAGGGACTGTGGATCGGGCTGTTGGAAGGCAGGCAAGCTTGATCTTGTCGATCTTTGTCACTCGAGTTCCGTCGAGAACTGCAGCAAAGTAGACGTCGAGGGCTGGATGGTGCCTGCTGGTGCAGGGTGGTCACTCCTTGACCACAAGGGAGATTCTTCGGGCTTCCACGTTGAGTAGGATGTCGAAGGGTCCAGAATTTCGTTTCTTATGTTTCTTCCAGGAAATCTAAAGTGCATTGGCACTGCTCCCAGTCTTATACTAATTTTGGGGGCTGGATTACCTGCTAGGTCCCCTCCTATGGGTGGGACCCAGGAAGTGGGTGGATACACCCCCTTCCTTTGATCCAGGCCGCCCTGGCACGAGGGCTGGAGTGCCCCAGAACCGGTTTGGCCGGATTATGCAAGGGGCAGCCTTGTGCGCCCCAAGCAGTGTCTGGTTTCTTTCAAACCTCCCTGCTACAATCCACTATCTCCTGTCTGGAGGGTGGTAACACCCCCCTGTGACAGGAAACCCTTTGTCCAGGCCCCATTTGGCTGAGTTTCGGTCAGCTTCAGGGGGTCAGACTCTTGTCTGTGGCAGAGGCATCCATTTTGTGGATCTAAGGTCCTTTTAGAAATTAACCGCATTTAAGTAAAGTAACATGTCTTACCCCTCTAGAGGGGTGGAATGCTATCCCCGTCGCCAGAACTGGCGAGGGGATAGTATTCCAAATCGTATGACACCTTACACGACATGTTTTGATAAAGCCAAACCAGAGTTGCTATATAACCGCGAGGATTATAAGGCACTTAAGAGTATATGGTATGGTATTATCCTGAAACAGCTTAGGGAGTTGTTCCCGACAGCTGCAGACAGGCTCAGCTCATGCTAGAGCTCCATCTCACATGAAACCACGCACTCTGCCTCCAGGATTGATGAGGCCTTC